>NC_060215.1:54175000-54805833 GCF_021130785.1 Homalodisca vitripennis
GATTTTATAATACTGATATAATACGAGATTTGTTGTTATTATTATTTTTTCATTCTATTTATTAATGGCTTTTTTTGTTTCTTAGTGGGTAGGCCTAACTTCAAAATTAGTCCCGTGCAGAGGTTAATGCAGAATAAAATACGATTTAAATTAAAACATAGATAAATTTAAAATAGATATTCATTACTTGCTCACACGTGTCTCTTGCACCATACAGGACAGCGAATAAATTTAAAAGTTAAGCATGTGCTGTAGTTACTCTAAAATCCAGATTACAACTTCGGCAATATGTCTTAGTAATTAACGTAACTTACGATCTGACGAACTACAATCTTTTCCAGAATCTTTTACATCATGACAGGCAATATATAGAGACGGGTCTCAACTGCTGAAGTCTTCTTATATTTGTTACTTTCGTTAGTGGTTTAACTATACTTGTTTATAAACATAACCGTTCTAAGTGATTGATTTATTGTGGTGAAGAATTCTTCCAAAATGGTGAAGAATCGTTAAAAAAACGCAGCCTTCGCTCAGCCATCTTGCATTACACTGCAACAACAAATCAAGCACATCGGTACTTATCCAACACAATTTCGCAACGTGAAACAATAAAAATCGGTCCATTCTGGCAAAAACTGTATATTTTTAAAATAACAGGTACCTCAAACGTAGCCAGGCACCTGGTATTTAGCGCATGTGGTGTTAGCGTCGGTCCCACTGATGTGGGATTTTTACCCGAAATAAACCACTCTGCTGCAACGACCTTTCTTCCTGCTGCGATGGCCGCTATCTTTGGATGTCCCGAAACTGCTGCCGTCTCGAAGAACTTTCCTGCTGTCCTTCTTGCAAATTCTTCCAGAGTTTGGACCTGCAAAGAGTTGCGGATTGTCTGTTTACGAACAAACCAGGGCTGTCTGGTGATAGATCGGAGAGCCTTATTCTGTATGGTCTCAAGATACATACGATTAGATCAGCTGCATGTAGCCCACCAAACCGTGGACGCATACATTATGACTGATCTTACAACAGCAAAGAAAATGGTGACCTTGACGGCCCCACAGAAGCCTTGATGCTCTACGCCTCGTCCGCCTCATTTTTAGCGTGGGGTCCAAAATTTAGTTTGGAGTCAAGAATTACTCCGAGATATTTTGCTTGCGGCTTCCAAGCAATCGGCTCATCGTCCAGCATCACGTGTGGCGGGAGTCTCTGAGGCATTTGGCGGCGTTACTAAAACATACAGCTGTGCTCTTCTACGTGTTGATGGAGATGCGCCATTTCTCGAGCCAAGGCGAGAGTAGTCCATCTGTTCCTACATGACGTCAGCGGCTCACGTCGGCTGAAAGCTCCTGTACAAAAACATGGCATCGTCTGCGTACAGAGCCAAAGTTATTCTAGGTACCAGTGACATGTCGTTAGTGTAAACGAGGTGCAGCACTGGTTCTAGCATGCTGCCCTGAGGGACGTCAGCCTCGATCGCGCTCTCCGTCGACAGCTCATCATTCACACAGATGCGGAATGTCCGCCCTGTGAGATAGGTGCGGAGGAGATTAACAATAGCAGAAGGAACTGGTGATTCCGCCAGCTTGTACAGGAGACCCTCGGGCCACATCCTGTCAAACGCTTTGCTGACGTCTAGAAAAACTGCAACATAGCACAGATTATAATTAAAATTATCAACTAACATATTAACCACACGAACTAGTTGCTGCGTTGTCGAATGATCACGCCTAAATCCTAACTGTTCTGGCCGGATAAAGCCATCCAGATAGGGAGATCACTCAACATAAAAAACACCGACACTGAAGGCGCGGGCGGGCGTCGTCAACGCGTACTACCCTCCCCTCCCCCCCCCCTCCAACCGATAACACACCGCGACACATCAATTACCCACCGCAACGTCTGACGATCTAATCGACGACGGTAGGAAAGACAAAGCGCGGGAAAAATAAAATAACGTACTCAAGTTGCATATGTAAAATTTTTTGAATTAGTAACACAAGGTCTGCACAAAATAGGTTGGCGGTCCGCCATTTGCCCCCTGTCATATAATATTAAAGAAAAGTACCGTAAATATGCTAGTTTATATATGTTATATTTATTCATTGTATCTTTAAAAAAAGGAATGTACTCACAAACATGTAACAAACAGATGACCAGCAGAGCATACTATAGTATAAGAAATACTTTCAATCAAATCATTTTAATAAATTTTCTGTGTGTTGTTCGTCCACATTTTCTTCCCAAACTACACTCTAAATAAATAATACAGTTATTTTGTACTTATGAAACCCTCCTCCCAAAAGTACCCCTCATGAATCACCCCCCTTCACTCTCTGAGATCACCTGTTCATGGATATTGGAAACTCTTGTATAAGGTATAGTGCAAAAAAAGAACCATGCTAATATCTCCTCAAAGAAAAAAGTGTATTCATTCTCAGTTCCTAGCCATAACATTTTTCATTTTGTATGTGCTTAAAAAGAAGTATAAGTTTATTAACTCTTTTATATTTAGTTCACTCATGTTTCTGCATAGTCAGTGTAAAAATAGAAAAATTACTACAAAATAACCTACAACGTTAATATAGAATTGTTTTAGTGCATCAAAGCACTATATTCACACAATTTCTCGTCCAAGCAATGAATGAGGGCCAATTTTTACTACAGCACTTTCAAAGATGTCTCATAACCTCATAGACCTATGAGATTGTCTGTCAGGAATAAAAAAAGTTAATGAAAGTTTAAGTTCTCTTTTACTAAGTAGAATATTCTTTTTATTTTTTACAGATGGCTGGATGAAACCTCCAAAAACACAGCAGACGGCAAAAAGCAAACTGCAGAATTTCCTCGACAGATTAGCTCGACGTCAACCTGATTCAAAAAGTGCAACTTTACACTCATCCAGCCAACAGTTCACACCCCCACCTACAGGAGCAGGATCACCCTTTACCCGCACAATCTCACTCACAGGATCTTACAGTCTTCCTCCGACACCTCATCCAGAAAACTCTAATGGCAGATTTCCTGTTTCTGGGGAACTGGACAATGTGGAGTATTCTGTGGCTGTAGATTTATTGGGTGAGTTAACAATTTTAAGTTATGAAAGAAAATCTCAAGATGTCCTTACATATTTCTTGCATAATATTTATTGCAATTCATCAATAGTTTTCAAATAATGTATGTTAGGATACAGTATTTTTCTTATCCAGATATTTAAAGATTAACTGTCCAACCTCTACATTGTCAAAATATTAGTTGTTAAGTACACTTTTTTTGAGTCAGACAAACTATAACGTATTTAATTTCATGGCTACTATTGTGGCAGATTCTTGCATCAAAGGAGATCACGATGAGATGCAGCAGAAAAAAATTAGGAAACAGAGAGAGTTAATCTGTGGAGTTACAGATTGGCACAGAGTTTACTATTGTGGTGAGATAGAGCTCTTGTTGAGAAAGATGCATTACAAAGGAGTCAAAACAGATTCATTCACTTATTCAAGTGACAATACTACAAATTTATACAGTTATTACCAGTAAGAAATTAAGAAACAAGTAACAGAGACTTTTTTACATATTAACTATTGTGTGAAGTGTTAAGTGGGTATTCTTACAAATGAAAATAAATTTATTTATAAGCCCAATTTAATGTCTATATTCTCTGGATTAAAAAGTATGATGTAACTTTTCTTTTCAAGGTTTCATTCTGGATATTAGATTAGAATATTTAGAGACTGTGGTAATAATAAGTTTTTTCACATAATACAACTATGGTGGGAGGATTTATTTAATGTGAACTGGAGCAACACTCAACATTCATATTGAATCAATCATTCCCACCTTGGCTACGTTACGTGTAGAACACTCGGGTGCTCCACCATGATTTGGCACTCCACTATACACTTGATGAGATAATGAGAAAACCCCTTCATCTAGATTACACTATATTTTTTAGTCTAGGTGTCTCTGATGTTGAAACGATGCAGAGCTTGTTTTGAGCATCTTCGTAACAGACATTTTTTTGGATTTCTTCAGACAAACATGACTCTAGATTACAGAATTCAAGTCTGTGACAGTCAGATTTCAGGTGCTGTACTAAGAGGAAGGTGAACTGGAGCTAAACTCAACATTCACAATAAGTTTTTGTTTGTTTTCGAAAAGGTACACACTGTTGTTCTTCTAATATGTAATCAATTTGGATGAACACAAAACTTAAGTCATTTTGTTGTTCGACATTCAGAATTTTCATCCCAATAAATATGTCATTCTTAAATCCGTTCAGTATTATCTAGTAATAGTATTTATTCAACATTGAAGGTATTTTGGGAGACCAAAGTAAGAGAATTCTGAGAGTCTCAATGATTTCCTTAGAGGCAATAAATGAAAGTAAAACTTTACACAAACTTTAAGGGTGTTATTAATTTGTACTAACAAGGTTGATTAACCAAACAGTGCACATTGTATATTTGATCCATGCATCTACAGGTAATCACTGCAGGTGAGTATGAGAGGAGTCAAACACTAGACTGAAGACACCAGAATCCTCTCTGTATATTCTGTGACCTGGTGGAATAACATTTTAAAGATATTTTAAAAATACAGAACTCACAAAATTATTATACTTCGAGTTTTTATTAAAATTACCTGATCTTTGAAATTACACACCATAGTTTGATGTTCTACAGTAGTGGAAAAATGTTTTCTTTTCAAATTCTAATGAGCAATTGGCAACTTTAAATTTAGAATGAATACTTATTTTAGAGTAAATTACTGTATTAGCTTACATAATTTTGATTATAACTTTAAAACTTCTGTTAACTTAATAATCTATATGCTAAACTTCACGAAAAACCTGATGTAAGAACAAAAATAGTGAAGAGACTACATTAAAAAAGACAAAACTTTTAGTACCTCATTAGTAGTACTTATATGATGAATAACAGAGAAGGTGTATTTTTAATGGCGGGAAAATATAAATCTTATGTAAATGTCCTTCCATGTGGTTGTACAGGATCATTCATTAAATACGCATTTACTCTGTTATTAGTCATCGTTTCATTGTAATAACACAAAATTGTAGTGTAGTTGGATAAATATAAAATTATTTTCATGTTAACCAATCAATTAATTAACATCATAATAATGTAATTTTGTATTTCAGAGTACAATGAATAAAATAGTTTTATTGAACAAAATAATATAATTTATGCATGCTAACTTTACCAGTAGAAACTCTTCTGAAGAGAGTTTCTGCAGTTGAGAAGCTACTTGCATGAGTGCCTGCAACATCAGAAGATACCACTTCAATACACAGCTGTATTGTGTGCTAAGTCAGGGACTCTCATAACTCATGCACATAATTAGTCTGGTTTTTACTATGTAACCATAAAATAATTATTTAATCCCAATTATCTGAATTCAGCATTTTATAGTTTTACATCCACATTAATTCTCAAGGAAAATTAAAATAAATGTGCATGTAATTGTGGAATTTATTTCCCATTAATTACTTCTGACGTTATTAATTGATAAATTTGAACTATAATTCATCTAAAATTACAATATTACTTTTAGCTATAATATTTGAATGCAATTTATAGTAACTTTCATATGATTATAATTTTGAGTGTTTAATTCATTCCATCAAATTGAATATAATGATTTTTCATATACATATATATGCTTTCATATTTTCATATACACATATTCCATCGTGTATAATGGTATTTTATTATTTCGTTTAAGAACATACATTTTTATAAATGTTATGCTAAAACTTTTTTTTTTTTTAATTAATCATAATTATGTTATTAGCACTTGTTATCTGTTTAAGCTGATTCCACATAAACTATTATTTTTATAACTAGTGTTTGAAATGTTTTGAATTTTATTTTTCCTTGTGTTTATAAGTAAAATGACAATCTCAACACTTACATTTTGTTCTCTGTCCACTGTGATCTGAAACTGAGACTAATATTCTTACTATCTAGGTCTGGGCAAGTTCCATGTGGGCCTGGCGCTCTGCTATGGGGTAGTGTTCCTAGCTGCAGGCCTTTGAAACAACCTCAACGCTTACATGCTGTCCTCTGTCCACTGTGATCTGAAACTGAATCTAATATCCTTACTATCTAGGTCGGGGCAAGTTCCATGTGGGCCTGGCGCTCTGCTGTGGGGCAGTGTTCCTAGCTGCAGGCCTCTGAAACAACCTCAACACTTACATTCTGTCCATTGTGATCTGAAACTGAATCTAATATCCTTACCATCTAGGTCTGGGCAAGTTCCATGTGGGCCTGGCGCTCTGCTGTGGGGCAGTGTTCCTAGCTGCAGGCCTCCAGAACAACCTCAACGCTTAGATTCTGTCCTCTGTCCACTGTGATCAGAAAATGAATCTAATATCCTTACTATCTAGGTCTGGGCAAGTACCATGTGGGCCTGGCACTCTGCTGTGGGGTAGTATTCCTAGCTGCAGGCCTCTGAAACAACCTCAACGCTTACATTCTGTCCTCTGTCCACTGTGATCTGAAACTGAATCTAATATCCTTACTATCTAGGTCTGGGCAAGTTCCATGTGGGCCTGGCACTCTGCTGTGGGGTAGTGTTCCTAGCTGCAGGCCTCGAGAATAACCTCAACGCTTACATTCTATCCTCTGTCTACTGTGATCTGAAACTGAGCTCGTCTCAACTGGGGCTCCTCAATGCAGTCTTCTTAGCAGGTAAATATGTTGGTTATTAAAATAACCTGTTGTGATATCTTGTTTTGAAGATGCTTCTCTAGCTATTAATTTCTTTGTTTTGCTGCTTCTTTCGAAAACAAATAGAATATTTGATAAGTTGGTTATCTATTCCTCTAATTATTGTAAGGGAATTTAGCAAGCAGAGAGTAGATCTTTTTAAACAATTATCATTTATAGGCAGTGGCATTAAAAGGACTTTTGAGGGAGGGGTGAATCTGGTTGAAGAGAACACCACAACTGGGGGTACGAAATAAATCTGAATAATTTAAATTTGAATAAATGATTAAATAATATTTCAAACGACAACACTTTACTAGTGTATTTCAAGTTAGATAGCTGTTATATATATATATATATATATATAGTATTTTTTTTTTTTTTTTTTTTTTTTAATTATTATAGTAATAATATTTTAATTGGTACAAATGGAAACTAATATTACAAAACAGTGTTCAATAACTTAAATATTTGTAAACAAAATTTTACTATGTAGTAAAGGAGTACTTATTGAATTTAGGAAATCTTACATTGCAATAACAATGTTATGAGAGGTATTTCAATCTCATGTGATGAATTGAAACTCACTTAACGGGATTTTCATATATTGTTATCTCACTTAGTATTATTATTATTAGTTTCTGTTGTTTTTCATGGCATCTTTGACATAAACTTTACATGTGCAATAAACTTTAATTTCAAAAATGTTGCATTACATTTTTTGTTGGGAAAATTGTTTTTATATTAAAGTCATAGCCCTTTAAGATAACCTCCCTGAGGACCAAAGAACAGGAGAAAAATTTGTTGAGCCCTCCATGAGGAATTACAGGTGTTTCGATTAGAAAATTTAGGCAATTTGGTACCCAGGTCTAAATAAATGGCTGAATATAAAAATGTGAAATTTATATAGAATGTGTAAGGGGTATATTTCAGAGAGTGACATGTTTTAATGATTTATGACTAGAGGAAATTAAACTTTTTATGAAATACAATTTAAGAAAATCACTTGTTTTTTAAACATGTTTAAGGAAATTAAATTTATTTATTAATAAAGAACATGTTATACCCTCCATTCATCTTATACATACAAAGTGTCTCACGGAGAGGTTTAAACGTTTGATTTCATATTACTTGCCCATTATGCAATGAACATTTTCAAACTCTACACAATAAATAAAGTAGGTATGAAAAATATTCTGTGAAAATTAAAGCTTCCTAACAATTGTAGAAACAAAATGGTAACATATTGAAATTTTACCACTTTGCTTCCTATAAAGATTCATTTCTTGAATTACCTGATTTGTTTACTGCGTTGCAGTTTTAAAGAACAGCTGTTTAATAACGCTCATTGTTGAAACAGCTGTATGATTGAAGAATATTGCTTGTGCTATAAAACCATAACCTAACCTCCTTCATTACATTTTTACTGATATTGAAGTTTGAGAAATGGCTATTATTGTTGAACAAAACGTGAAGTACTGTGCATGGGCTATTGCTTTTGGCAACATTACTTAAGCAATAAGACAAACTCAGGTTGCCTACCCAAGAGTTGAACCACCTAGCAATCTAACAATAACTAAGTGCAAAATTTTTTTTGTAGTAACTGGAAGTGTCGTAAAAAAGTACTCTAGAGGATCAAGTGAGGAAAGAGAAGTACTGGTAAGCACATCAATACTCCGCTCTTCAGGTAAACCGAAATCACTAAGGAAGGTTGAACTTGAAACTGGTGTTCCAAAGTCTTCAGTACAGAGAATAATTAAGAAAAACAAAATTAAATTTTACAAAAGTAACCTAGTCCATAATTTTCTTGAAGATGATCCAGACAGGAGAGTGGAATTTTGTTCTTGTATTATTGAGTTTCATGAGCTAGATCCTAATTGGCATTCTCAAATTGGTTTTTCAGACGAGTCCACTTTCTACCACAATGGTGCTGTAAATAGGCATAAGTGTAATTATTACAACATCGGTAATCCACACATTCTTGAACAGACTCTACTCAAATCAAAAGGAATTACTGTTTGGGCAGCTGTCAGCTGTAATAGGGTGTTATCTTACGACATTTAAAACAGTACAATGATTGAGAATAGGTGTGAACAGATTTTACATTAACAAGTCTTGTATCATTTTACGGTTCCAGAAATGGATAAAGCAATCTTCCAACAAGATGGTGTTCCTCCTCATTTCACAAATCCTGCCAAGTGATTACTAAATGACAACCTTCATATTCTTAGTGTAATATATTATAATTTAAAGTATTACTTAATATGGAAATTGTCTTGCCATACATGAATCTAATTGCAAAACAATTCAAAATGACAATTAGTTTGATTATAATAGAAAAGTGTAGATATGAATTTGAAGACTTCTTTAAAATTCAAGTTAAATGAGTTTCAGTTGTAATAAAAAAATTGATAGACGTTATAATGTTATGATAATATTCACCAGTATTAGCAGTATTACATCATGATTGATATGAGTAAATACTGTCTTACATACAGTCTTACTGGTATCATTTTCTCATGCTCAGATTCATCTGCATCTTATGGGAAGACAGATGAAGTAGAATGCTATGATTAACAAAAGATTTTTCATTACTGTGACGTATAAACTTTCCTCTCAATATTAAATCCAGCATTCAACAATGAACTACCAATATTGATTTGTGAAATTTGTTGCTACAATTTCTAGTAGTTATTTTGTAAATTATTTAAATATAAATTATTAAAAAGATTGCTTAGACTAAGCTTGTCCTTTCTAAATATTACCTAAAGAGAAAGAATATACATTTTTATTTTATAAAACCAGTAAAGCTGTTTGCATTGCAGGGGGAATATCCAGCAACTTTCTATGGGGAGTGGTTGCAGATCTATTTGGTCGCCATAAGGTTGTTTTGTACGGAATGCTGGTGGATGGAATCATCACTGTATTTGCCAGCCTATCTCAGAGTTTTGACATGCTCTTGGCTTTACGTTTTTTCAATGGTTTTGTGTAAGTATTTCATTTTCAGTACTCTCTACACTCATCGCACATAGTAAACAAGCATTATCTAGCACTTGCACATACATAGTACAGTTACATCATTCTTAATTACTAAACATATATCAAATTATGTTTGCATTTATTTGTTTCTTTTAAGCTATGTTGTACATAATCATTGAGATTAGAACTCGAGTTAGTTAATACTATACATCAATCACAATCAGATAGTTTATGAAGCTGTCAGTTTGTAAAATTCAGCTACAGAGTAGAAAAGATGCTCCTGTAGTTAGTTCTAGAATCTTCTCTCAAATTGATCTATCGGCCGTTTCAGCTCAGTGAGAAGGATATTCTATAGTTCAGCTCCAGTATAGCTCATAGAGAATAGTTATTCAATCTGAAATGTCTTTCCTAACATAAAAGAGTGATGTCTTATTTTATGCCCTATGAATTACTTTACCCACATGGAAAGATGCGTTTCTTAAATATAAAATAGTTTCGTTAGTAGACTGTAAGCGGTCATAAAACCCAGTTGTATGGCTGTCTCCTATTACCAATGTCAGCCCATTTCAGTTCCAAATTAATTCAGAATTTTTTATGTAAAGCCAAAGATTTTTTCAATTTCTTAAAAAAAGAGACAAAATTAATTTTGTGTATAAAAAAGAAAATTGTTTCTGAGGAAAGTGTAATAATGTTCTATCAAGTAAAAAGATTATTTAATATTGACCAAATCATAATGTAGACACCTGGCCTTTTAGTTAAGATCATTTGCATGTAGGATCTGCAGCAGGATCACCTTCCTACTGTCTCCTTCTAGTCGCGGCAAATCATCAAGACAGCAGACGACTCATTAGGTATCGATGTATGATTTTGAAAGTCCCCCACTCCATGAGATTTTAAATATTGAGTGACTAAAATTCTATTAATTGTCTTTAAACGTTAACCTTGATTTTCAATTTTTGTATTATCTGCTACAACATAAATAAATGCTTTTTAATAGATGCTGCCTTCGCACATTAATAAAATGTTATTATTTAACGTATGGTAACTATTAAGTAATACAAATTTCATTCCTAACAATAAAAGCTAGCTAAACAATATACAGAAACTATATTGCCTGAGAGCCCAGACCCGGTGAAATTGTCAGAAAACACCAATCTGAGTACAGGCCAGATAGTCTTTAGTACTTATATATATTAGCCGCTTTTTTACTGTTTTTAGAAATTAAGACAAAATTTATAAAACATTTTTGCCATTGTAAATGATAAAAATCAATAAAAACATAACCAAAACAAGATGGAGAAACTATGTTGATTCCACCATCATCATCAACCATCTTACATTTCCTTTACTTAGTGTTTACTTAATCTTGTAACCGATACTGATTGGCCATGTTTCTCGCCCTTGATCTTGTTGCAAAATAATTCTTACATATGATAAACAGTTCACTACTGCAATAGTGGCTAAATATTGCTAAGGTATTTTAAGTAGTTATCGTGTACTGTGTGTGCGTAATAAATGTTCTTTTACAATTCTTTGTGTGTTATTTATCTTCAATCTTTAACTATCTGATATTTACAAACATTCTTTATTCTCATCCAGGACACTTTTCTTTATCTCTTTCTGAGATCTTAGATAGCCATAGGTGCAGTGAAAACAATATAAAGATCCAGTGTTAAAAGGTCATAACACTTATTTTTGTCTGATTATGATAAAACTTGTTAACTTCTATATATAAATCCAGCTGACCTAATTCATGTATTTCCCAATTTAGTTATTCAGCTCATCGCTGCTTGGGCACGATCTGGCCACTTCAACTGGCAGCAGATCATTAAATCGAGTTTTGACTCACTGGATGATTTCCCCTTCATCAAATACTCTTCTTGACTGCTAGGCTACATTTGTTGTTTATTTGGAAATAAATATAATCAATGATATACTTTATTAATTTCAACAGAAACTAAACTAAATTAGAATTAAACTAAATTTGGCAGTTACATGAGACTATTTTAATTTGTTTTAACCTGAGTCATGTTTTCAGTGATGTAACTTTACTTAGCAATACAAAATTGCGTTAAATAAAAAAATAAGAATGACAAGTATAATAAAGATAAAATCGTTTAATCAATCTATATCAATGTATATGAGATTAATAACGCAATGAACAATGCATTTTTGTCAACTATATTGTTTTTGCATAAAGTAGTGTTACTGAAAAGATTGAAAAATGTAAATGAGATTAAAGTAAGAAATTAAAAATTTAATGTCCCAAAAGTAGGTACATGATTCTTTTGATTCCTAAATATCACAAAGTAGGTAAAAATCAAGTTTCTAACAAAAAGTGCATATCAAAATCTTGCATGTGAACAGAGAAACAAAAAACACAAGTTGTCTATTTTGTATTTTTGACAATAACACTGTCAGTTGTATCATGATAAAATGGACAATGTTGACAAAAGGCTCGATATAATTGAAATATTAATTTCATAAGTCTTATAGTTTTTAAGATATGTATTTTAAAAAGTTGACAACATTCCTAACCAAACCAATTATGTTAAGGTTTGGTGCTACCACCATTAAATACGATATATAATAATGTATAATAGTGTTAGTTGTAAACCTGCTAATAATTATATTTTTGATGATGAAAACAAGTCTCATGAATAACCGTTAGACATTTTCATTGTAAGAAGCAGATACCCGTTAAATATATTTTAATGTTATGTTTTAGAAAAAAACATCTACACCACTTTAATGAGCCATATATAAAATCCAGCCTTATTGTATATGTTCAGTTGAAGATGATCCACCAGAATGATTATTATATGATAAAGATGATTATACCAAGACCCAATGAAACTTATTAGCTGAAACCAATACAACTTATGCCTATTTTCAGGGTTGGTGGTCCAGCATCCCTGGTACTGGCATATATGGGAGAATTCTTCCCCAATAAAGTGAGGGCAAAGGTTATTTGTTATGTGGGAATCTTCTGGACCCTTTCCTGGGTCATCATGCCTGGTAAGTCGTCAATAATATGCATTATAAAATTAATTTAATAAATTGTAATAAAATTGGACAGAATCAAACTTATGTACAGAAAGTTTGGAAACTGTTGAAGTCTGTTGTACCAACTATTTTATTTATTTATTAATAAGGATGCTAGAAATAAATCAATCACATTAAATTATTAGTGATTCTGTAACTTTTTCGAGATCCTTCAAGAAAAGATGAGGCAAATAGAAAGGAAAAGATCAAACTACTCAGACAAATTAATCTTCATAATTTCTTGACAGTGACACCGTTTCAAAGGTTTACTCCAGTTATGTTGTATTGACAGAGATATAAAAATTTTTTAAACTTGTATCCCAATTTTGAAATGAGTATTCTTTAAGTAGCAAAATAAATATCAACTATCTGGAAGTTGAACAAATACTAAAACGTCACTTGAACCACCTTCATCAATCAACATTTTATGCCGCTCGCTACTTTGGCTGTAAACCATACATCAGCTTTTTAAGTACTGTAACAAGCTGAATCCATACCTCAGTAAGATATAATAAACTGGTATGGGGGCTTGGTTGCATTAATGAAAACAAACAGGATTTTTGTACTACAAAAGCAAGAGTGGCCTCTGTATGCAGACGTAAAGAAAACGAAAATTCATTTGTGTTTACTGTAAGGGTTTGTAAAAATTCATTGTCAGAGCAATTCTTAACTTTATGCTATCACAACATGTAAATTGTTCTCTAAGAATGGTCTTATGGGAGTTTTACAGATTTTACAAGTAATCTAATTCTTACAGATAATCTAATTTTTTCTAGCAAAAATTCCATTCTGCAAGGTCTTCTTGTTGCATGATTTTCTCTACCATATCATGTTTCCATATTCTTCATTTCAGTATTTCCTCCTCCACATTTCCATTTTTTATAACCTCTCCTTCTGACTGTCTAACCTTAACTGTCTCTTCTCTTGGCCTTATATCTGTATTCAACTCTTATTTCACTTACCTATATTTATTTGACTTCCATACCATCTCTGCACAGTGGCATACTCAGGAATTACTTCAGAGGGATAGGGGTGAGGATACTCTGTCAATTAATACTTACAAAACTGTATTATTACCAAATTTCAATTAAATTCATTTTGATTTCCATGTTTTAACAAGACTGTTATACATGTAGTACAGAATGTATTGAATTGATCTAATTACACATAATTGAATATTATTATTTCAAAAACATTTTTTGTGTTTCATTCTATTAGTACATTCTAGTGGTTTTAAATGAAGTTATTATTTAATGTGAACAATCATAAAACATATGGTTTGTTTTTTCAATTTGCCGTAACTTGAGTTAATTCTATAGCAAGATTTATGTTTTATAAAGTTAATTTACTGACTCTTTCAATAACTATAGTTACAATTCGTCTTTCTCACTAATTCAGTTAGTTTATCTTAAAGTACTATTCCCTTAACCGAACCTTTACCACCATAAACAACAATTTATAAAATGTTTGAAAGCAGTTAAATGTCATTGGTGTCACTTTTTCAATGGTGGCAGTGCAATTCATATTAAAATTTTTATTATAGTTATGGTTATAGTTTAAATTGTAAATTTTCCCTTTTTTAAGCATATGTTATAATTTGGAGTGGCCATGTTTCTTCAAATTAAATGTCTCTCTTGATAGTGATGATTTTTAAACCCGGATTTCAGTCCAAGTTTATTTTTATAGCCTCTAAGACCTAAAACTGGTGGGCCTTTAAGAATGGACATATAAAATTGCTGTTAGCCAATAGAACCAAATAATTGTGTAATGGTAGGTTCTGAATAAATAGGAATTTTTCACCTTGGAGTAGAACCTCGTTTTGTAGGTACAGAGGACTCATGGCTTGATGAGAATTTTAATCAACCACCAATGGCCAATCAGGTAGGTGAGTAGCTTGCAAAGACAATGATTACCCATCCAAGGAGAAGTAACTCTTGTTGTTACTACTAGATAAGGCCATTGTCAAACCATTGATTTCATAGCATTATTCATGTACTAATTTTAAATTAAACAATCAACATATTTACATTGAGATATACTAATGAAACTATTATTTTTCAGCTATGGCATGGATGGTAATACCCATACAATGGTCCTTCCACAAGCAGTCATTTGAGTTTAACTCCTGGCGCCTACTAGTTGCACTCACATCACTTCCCAGTTTGATTAGTTTCGCCCTTTTTCTCTTATTTCCGGAAAGTCCACGGTTTCTCCTTGTTCAAGGCAAGGGAACATTAGCTACTAGAGTCCTCGCCAGAATATACTCAGTCAACAGTGGCAAGGATGCCGCTTACTATCCGGTAATCATGTAAATTCAGAAGGTTTAAACTCTTTATATCTTACCTTAACTGTAAACTTTGTATTGTTTGATAACTTTGTAACTGTGAACAGGTAACTGACATCTCTCTAATGATCTGCTGGAACTGCACACTAGTCCAGAGATCATCGTACTTAAAATAAAGATGCTTTAATTGTTATCTGAATTGCTGTTGTTAGTGCAAACCAATTTACTTGACAATCAGAAGATACCTCCTTGAATTGCCTTTACAAAAATAGTTCTGAAAAATTAAGTTTGTAAAAATTAAGGTAGTGATAATCTGGTACAAAGTATCTTTGCAAGAACTCATGAAGAAATTAAAATTAATTTACTGTAAGAAAATGAGGGCCTCTTTTGTTAAATTTCCCATCTACATTACACTTAATTTTAATAAATAAATGTATTGCAGACAAAAATATATGCATTAGATTACAAAAGTTGATTCAATTAAATTTTTTGTTCACTTCATTTTTTAATTGTGTAAATTATAAGTAAATGTACTAATCATTTTGAATTGACAATGTATTATTGTTATTCTAATTTTTAATATTGTCACTGAAATTTTCATGTGGCCTTGATAGAATTTAAATTACCTTTCTTCTGATTTTAAAATGGTTCACTCTAGAAAGCCCAGTATCGATAAAATCCTTAATCAAGTATATATTTCTTTCTTTCGCTAATTTACTACGCTTTATACAGGTCCTTTAAGTGAGGTTTCACAAATTAGTAAAGGTAAGTGTTTTCTGGCATTTCTAACTTCTTCAATCATTAATATTTTGAAAAATGAAACAATTTCATTGATATTATATTGGGTAGTCATTGGAGGGGAGAGTAGAGATCGAAGGAGTCTCACTGGGCACAAGGTCCTGTGGTAGCTATGACCTGGGTTGCTGAAGACATTGACGCCAAACATTGACAGGTGTCACTGTATGACCACACTTGATGTTTTCCTCATTTACTTCCTGTAGTTCCTATGGTTTTTCTTAAATTCATTCCAATCACAAAGAGTTTCCCCTAAGGATTCTGTTGCTTTGTTGTCCCTAGTGCAACTTAGATGAGGATATTTAAGATAGGTTTAGGACTGAAAATTTTGTGTAAGTAAGGAAGGGCACATAAATTGTTAAACCAGTAATGTTTCGTGTCATTTCATAAATTTATGCACATTCATAAAATTGTAAATGTGGATTTTGAGCTGGATCAGCATCAAGTACCTTTCTTATCTTACTATAGATTGTTGCTGTGTCATAAGTGGTGAAATAGTGACAACTTTCCAATGCGATATAAACACTTACTGTTACTGTTTGGAAGCACACTCTCAAGAAAGTCTACATCAAGCTCTTGGTCAACTACTGTTTCTCGGTATTTAGAATCTCCCGTCTCCGTGTCACCATTGAAATTAGTATTTAAAATATACACACACAATACTGTATAATTATGATCTTTGCAACATGTATTGTATCCCCAGTAGGGTTCATTTGTAGCTGCTTCATAAGTACCAGTAGAAACTATGGTGGGTATAGAAATATCCAATTTCATCACTTACATTTGGACAACCTAGTAGATGTCCAGAAGCGACTCATTTCTACCACAAATATTGAGGTATCGGAGTAAATGGATAACATGATCAGTAGATCTAGTTTACTACGGAGGATAATCATTAGAATGGGGGAACTCTGTTAGTGTTAAAAGCTTTTTAAGAAGGCTAAACATTAAGAAGATATGCTTCCCTGTCCCTTTGACCAACAGAGGCTGGAAAAGCTTTTCAGGTGGCATGGGTGAGATTGTACTCTCTATCCTCCTCCTGATGGCTATACCATAAGATCTTAGCAGGAGGTGGCTACAATTTACCACCCTTACCCATCTTCAATAACCTGCTTTTCCAGAATCCACACAGAAAACCATTTAGGTTTAAGTAAAGATTTACTCAGCTTCTTGTTATATAGAAAAAGTAATTGACTGAAAGAGCAAATTTTTAATCATAATGATAATTGACTTTTGGTGCATCTGTTATTTTTTCAAAGCATTAATCTTTGTTTATTAAATGTAGGTAGCTAATAATACTTGCATACTATAATACGATATATATTAAAGCCATGCCTACTGATCTTGCTCGGTGGTTTGTGTGTTGGCCTGATAACTAGTTTAGTCCTACCAACAGACCATCCACCACTTGAATAATAGACTTGTTTTAGCTAACTGTTGGGAGACAAGGTGAAAGATTTTACAAAGCACTAAGACAATGCATATACACTCTTAATATATGCATTAATTGTATATATGACTATCTATAAATTATTTTGCAGGTGAATTCACTACAAGATCAGAGTGGGAGTGAAGCCAATACTGGAACAAACCCCAAATCAATTTGGTATCCTGTTTGTATACTGATCAAACAAACCCAGCTGTTGTTTGCCGCCCCTACTATCAAAATAACATTTCTCACTTGCTTCCTATTTTTCAGCAACATGTTCGGGTATGTTAAAATACTTCTCCATTAATTTTAAATTAATATTGAAGTTTACACTACAATAAAGATATATCAAGTATATCTTCGAAATATAATCAATATATTTTGTACTTAAAGAAGAATATGAAAGCTATGACATCTATAAAGCTAATGTATATGAGGAATAAAAGAATTACTTAATTTTTATTTGTCATTAATTTACCTTTAATTTTAAAAGTAAAGGCTTTATTAAAATTGTCAGATCACGTATTTTTAAGTAATAATTTTAATTTTAAAATAGTTTTGCAATTTTTTTTTGAGTCAACAAAATAGTAATGCTTACAACTATGTCCTCTGGTTTTATTATATATTTTGTACAATATTTTAGCTCAAGTCTTATGATTTTTTTTGGGAGTTTTAAATGGTTTTTTACAGTACATTGACTATCTCATTATTATAAAGATAAATAGATAACTAGAAATTAGTCGCTAATCGTCATTTTGTATCTTACAGAAATTATTTTACAATGACCACAATGAAAGTTTAGATAAGTTTTCTCCAGATGTGACTTCATTTTTATGGTCTTATAACCATTAAATGAGAGAAAACCGTGAGATGTCTAAATCATTAATATCAAACAACTTATCTGCAGGTACTATGGATTAGGGTTATGGCTGCCAGAGATGTTCAACCGCCTTACCAGCCACTTAGAGATGGTCCCAGGCGCTCAAGTGTCCTTATGCAGTGCAGGCGTACATCAGAACTTACCTGTCAATGAAACTCTGACAGAGTCCATCTGTGATCCAACAGATATAGATACCAAAGTTTTCGTCAATTCATTTATTATGGGAATCGTTGGCCTCTTTGGTAACGTCATCTCTGGCGTACTTGCTGATCAACTGCAGCGAAGGACTTTACCAGGTATTAGTTAAATAATACTTTTACTTTCATTAAAAATACTATAATTACCTCAAACACCATTATATTAAAGTGTAAATTTATATTTACTGTAAAAACAGTATTGTTATTATAGATAAAACATTCTTTTTAACAATAATTCTCTTGATGCTGTCAGTAATTTGGATTCAAACTTGTAATTTATCTAAAAAAATCACAACTAATAAAAATCAGTAGTCAACAATTTTTTGTTTTTTTTCTGTTTTTGATTTATACATGTATTAGAGAACACTAAATTCATATTATAATCAAAGTTCATTATAACATAAGTCCAATTGTAGCCAAAGGAGTAAATAACCAAAACATATTAAATATGATATGTAAACATTTATGGTAGTGGAATTCAGTTTTAGCATTTTTTTGTTATTTTGGAATCATAGTTCTTTATATAAATGTAATGAAAACAGAGAAAAATGGTTTTCTGTCAGTCCATGAGGAGTCACAGGCATTTATAGTAGTAATTTTGGACAATTTTGTAACCAGGCTAAAGAGAAACAGCTGAAAAAAGAATTTGAGTTTGTACAACATGTATGTGAATTATGACTATAGGGAGTGACATATTTTAATGAATTAGGACTTACAGAAGTAATTTTGTCATTAAATATTAATGAAATTACTTTGTTTTTGTATAAGAAATATGTAACATACTTTGACAAACATATTTCATATAAATAATGTAAAACATTTATAACCGCAACTTCAGTTGAGCCTGATTTCAATTAATTCGCAAGGAATTATCAAAACTTTTTTCCTAGTTTCCTTTTTTCAGGAAATATGTCTTAAGGGGTTATGACTACAAAATTAAAAAAATTACTTAACATTGTAACAGAAGTTTTATAATTAATCTCATGTCATATCTTTTATACATATTTAAAAATACAAAACTAACACACATACACATATACATCATCACCATCATTAAAATATTGGCATTGACAGATTCTGATAGAATCAGAATCACAAAGTGACCACGGTTTACTTTTTTAATGTTTCAGAAATGTGAGTTCTCCATTTAACTTTATTGAGATAAAAAATGCCTAAGAATTATATTTTTTTTTATTTTAATGTCTCTATCGAGTAAGTAACAATTACATATTGTTTTTACTAATTGCTTGGAAGTTTATCTTATTTTCTTTATTTAGAGCTAAAATATTGACTTTAAATCATTCCTATAAATTTATCAAGTCAAACTGAAGAAGTTTAATAAACCTGATTTTGATTAATGGATTGTTACAAAGAAGTATCATCAACATGCACCACTATTTGTAAATTTAGATACGAATGGTATATTATTCTTGGATTTCATAAATAAACCCAGAAGAAAGTCCTATAGCTATATTTTTTGGATTATAGATTATTTAATGAGCAACAAACATGTGTGTTTACAAACAATCAGTAAATACATCTTATTTTCCATTATTTCAAGGCTTGTAAACTAAAATTAATGTACATATTCTTACTTGTTCCATTCACGTATTTTTTGAAATGTTTAAGTGCACCCTATAACTCAACTTAACTACAGCTTTAGTACAAGTTTACTGCATTTTAATTATAGTTTGTCTTCCTTAAATACTGTATTATTAATTTGTTCAGTAACTATTGGATATTTGAATGATTTCCAGTTATACTTATGTGCCTATCTGCAATTTGCATCATCATCATTTACTTTACCACGAACATGACCTTGAACTTGGTGGTAGCCTCCACTTTTCAACTGACTGTCGGCACAGCCAACCTTGTCTACAACTCTCTTATTGTGGATATGTTTCCGCCCAATATCAGGTAAGGAGCTGTGACTAACGTTGAGCCTTGTATGTTAATTGAAAGTAATAAACAAAGAACTACCAAAAACTAATTGTCATATTTATTAATTTCACTACTTAGTGAAGATAGAACTAATTTAACATCTAAAGCACAATGAAGATATTTGTGGCTCTTATGTGTCGGTTGTATGGCTGAGTAAAGGCTATACGAGTCATATATTATGAATAACATTGGTCGTACAAGTATATCTGAGAACTCCAGTGGTCCTCAATAGACAAATTGTTTGAAGTAAGTTGTTTTATTTAACCCTGGAGTCGGGGCGCTCTAGTTTGTAACGTGAGTAGGGGCGCCGGGTCTGACAGACCCATTATTATATTATTGATTATTTAACACTAATGATGTAATAACAATTTTTGATTAATTTTTATATATATTTAGTAGTTCCTATTAAAGATTTATAAGATACTAAATATAAA
Source organism: Homalodisca vitripennis (assembly GCF_021130785.1). NCBI lineage: Eukaryota > Metazoa > Arthropoda > Insecta > Hemiptera > Cicadellidae > Homalodisca > Homalodisca vitripennis. Next base: position 54,195,710 of record NC_060215.1, read on the forward strand.
AAATAAAACATTTTGTGATAATTATATACATTTAATAAACATGACTGAAATTTATGTAGTGGTATGAAAGATGTCCTCTAAAAATAAAAATGGTCATCTAGTATTAATAATTGAGAAAGAAAAATGTACCTAATAGTATATTAAACAAATTCAAAATGTATTTTCTAAAGGACATTAAGTAATAAAATGGAACTTTGGGAAGAAAGTTTACTGTTGCACTGTAGCTTGACATCCAGAGCACGAATGTTCAGCGTGGCGAAGGCAATTAAACTTTCGGCAGTACTTGCAACTATACTTAGTTTTGCTGTCACTTTTACACAAATAACACCTTTTTCTAGTTCCTGGTGGGAAATCGTCTGCTTTTTTCGACTTGAGCTGAAGTCCCAGCAACCTCTTGCCGTCTTTGACGAATCTCAGTAGGGAGATTTTTCTGCAGAGATCTTCGTTGAAGATGTTCAGATGATAGAGCCAGTGCGAGTTCTTTTAAATAAAATTCTTCGAATAGTTTTGTCTTGATTGTTATTAGCAATGTATGTTATTTGAGAATTCACTCCAGCTACATTCAACAGAGAAAAGAGTATTACCATTGGCCATCTTCTTATATTTCGAGCAACATCATAGGTTGCACACAACTCATCTAGAGTATCTACTCCACCTTTGGTTGAGTTATAAAAAGTAACTATATCTGTAACTATTGGCATCACCTGTTGTCACATCAATTGCATCATCATGATGCATACTCGTAGCTAAGAGTACATTTTTTTTCTTTTTTTTTTAGGTAAATAGGAAACAATTCCCAACACTCTACAGGTGTTTTTGCATTCTTAGCGTAGGGTTTTACACCTGGTAGATGAATAACTATATTTGCTTACCGATCGTGCTGGAGGGCAGTGAATCCTCCACCGTGTTGTTCTGTCTTTTACGATGTAGCAGGGAAACCTTGGTTGTATCTGTTCATGTTGATGATCTTCTTCCATGTCCTCTTCACTATACTCCCCTTCTTGCTCAGTGTCTGTTTGTTCCATGAACTCCTCAACAATGTCCTCCTCATCATTATCTGAGTTGTCAATAAGTACATCTTCAACAGAGCTAGCGAAGGTTTCGTTCAGAATTTGTCTAATACGTTCTTGTTCTTGTTCATCAGCCATTTTAAAATTAAATCTCAAATAAAACTAGTATAATATTAACAAAATAGTTTCTTTTATTTAGACAAAAAAAATCAATGCTTTTATCTTTATGAAACAAAAAATAAACAGTTTTTATAAAAATTCAACCAATTACAAATTGTGTTACACGAGTAGGGGCGCCAAGTCTGACAGACCCGAACTGCAATTTTCTAGAAATAGGTAAGTGACTTCAATCCAACCACATGCGGGCGTTGACTAGTGACTAGGGTTAGACAGCTACACAGAACTTGGGCTTTGAAGGTCTCTTCTACCAACCTCAAATAAAAAAATATATCTTAGTCGGGTCTGTGAGACTAGGCGCCCCGACTCCCGGGTTAAGAACAGTTTACCAGTATACCACTTCTAAACACTTCTATTCATTTTTTTGATGGTTTTTTTACAACAAAGTACATATAGTACAGGGATTTTCTGTTATAAGACTCTTCCACTCCTGTTCTTCTCAATGGGGGAAGAAATTCTAAATCAGTATTTTATAATCATAATAAAATAAATCTATCTTCATAAATATGTTCATTCCTGCATCAGAACAACTAATAGTATTACTAGGAATTAAAAGACAGTTGATAAGAGATTCTACCTACAATAACGAAGAATGGTAATAAGAATATCCTAATAAAACACAGTATAATGTGGATCCGATCTGTTTTTCCACTGGCTCTTAGAGGAATTAATTGGTCGAAATTTAAAGTATGTCACAATTAAAATATTATTTTCGTATTAAACTATTCTTAACATTTATTGTAGTATCACTAGTATAAAGCAATACAACCTTTTCCAATATATTTTTTTTTATTTTGTTCAAGCAATGATGGAATCTTTGATTCAGAAAAGCCTTGCACAAAATAAAAAATTATATTGGAAAAGGTTGTATTCCTTTATACTAGTGATACTACAATAAACCGTTTTTTTCCAATGCTCCAAGATTCTACATTCTTAACATTGTTTAACTTATTATTTTAAAGTTTTTAAACGTCCTAAAATGTAGTCTTGATGCTTTTATTTGCAAAAGTATACTCTGAAGTATACCCTTTTCTGAGAGGAACCGTTAACACCCACTTCTTCCACAATCAATTCTTGACATTCTTGTATAAGTGCCAAACTGGAAGAAGAGGACAGATCATACTAATTCTTCTTGATATCCCACACTATGGAACTGGAATGTTTTCACTGATAACAATTTAGTAGATGTAAGTAGAATTCCACAAATGATCATTACTTTGTTAAGTATTTCCCTGTTTCTCACCTGTTTGGGATATCTTTTTGAAATTTTTAACATATATTCTTTACATTTATTGCCATTCATAAGAGCAGTATCAAGAGTTTAACAAACTTTTATGCCTATTAAAAACTCCCTATGGTACAAATTATTAAAAGAGGCCAGGCAGCTAATGGTCTAAAAGAGTGGTGCCATTGTAACTCTTTCTAAGAAAACGAGGTCTCCAGAGATTTCTTGTGTCAGCAATAAGCACTAGGTGTAATTCCTACTTCCACATCCCACCCTGTTCTCTTGCATTATGCCTAGATCATGGATTTCAACAGTTATAAGGAGGACCAACAGTAATCTCAAAACCTACCTGAACTATTAAATAATGTCCTCCAGTATCCATGAGATTATTGCTGTATGACTGAGCAGTGAAGTTATATGCTTTTCTATAAATAATGTCTATAGATAATGTAATTCTAAGTCTATTCACTGAACTTCCTGTATTTTTCTTATTTCTGAGTAAACTTTTTTCCAATAAAAGATAATTATGTATAATTTTGGTAACTTTTTCAGGCTCTTCACATTTTTCTTTGTTAAAGGATTTTTTAGAAGCACCAATTACGTGCTGATTAGAGAAACCAATTGCACATTACTAAACATGTAATAATATTGTATGACTTGGCGTAGATAATGCAAAATGCAAAGTGGAAACACGCATATAAATAGACTGTTATTATTAGCAGAGACTATTAAATAATATTCACAAGTGCTTTGTGAGGATACCCTATGTGATCAATTCATATTTTTAAGAAATACATCCTCACATTTCATCAAACTCTGTAAATAGTTATAGCAGGACTCTGCCATTGAAAAAATTGAAATCATAGGTGACAAAAAACTGCAACTACTGCTTACTACAAAGTTCTTGACCCTACTGTTGCTATTGTCTTTTATTGTGAAGCCATTCCAGTCAAGCAAACCTTAAATGACCACTTGTTCTTCATGAAATGAATCCGAACATTGGCAGATTTACATTCGAGAGGTTCTTGTTAAAAAGCATTAGTTAACTGAGCTCAACATAGTCCATGTTGTGTCAATAGACATATAACAAGTGATAATGTATCTATACCATACCTACTTCAAAGGTGCAGACCTGAATACATCCCAGTTGCAAGTAGGGAGCAATGGCGTTGAGAGAGCTGAGAATTTTGCTACTAAACACCCATTTTACACAAATTCTTAAGCTGGAGGATTTAATTGGGTTTACAGACTTCAATGCAATGAGTAAAATTTGACGCAATTCTAGACTGTAACTTTTTTTATTCCATTGTGATTCTCAAAGAATATACAAACCAAGAATACAGTCTATTGTCTATCGAGACTGAACAGTTAATTCAAGAAGGCTGTAATGTATTTGTTTCAGTGGAATGGGTGTGTGTTTGGGCATTCTCGCAGGCAGACTGGGAGGTCTGGTCAGTAACTTGATGTTCGGGTATCTGCTAGACATATCATGCAGTGTTCCGGTTATCCTTGTAGCTGCAGTCTTGTTCAGTAAGTACAACAACATTTTACCATTTCTCCATACTCTTCCTTATACCAAGAACCAAAATTAGTCTCACAGTAAATTGTTGGAACCTCAATAGTAGAAAGGACCGGAATGAGCAGTTAAGAGCCATCAAGCAAAGTAGCTCTCTGACTGAATGCTTGTTTATTTTGCCTCAATCAGTGCCCATTGTAAAAACTAAATAAAATCATAATGTCTTACAAATGAAAATTATGACAACATACACATTTTGATTTGATATTGTAATTAGTCATTAGTTATCACTTTGAGATATTTTAATGTGGTAAAATATTGCACGAAAAGTTACACAAAGCATGTATCACTTCTATAAAGACCTTGGTATACAAGTTGAGTTTATTTTATTTTCCATGTCAGTTTTGAATTTTCCCAGATCCTCTAGCCAAAATTTGCTGTTTACATAGAATTTTTCGGGAACTGAAATAATCATTTCTCACTGTATTAAAACCAATAAAAATATATACTGTTATTTGATTCTTTGTTTCAAATCAGTTTACAGTACAATGGTTTTTAAAAATACTTTGGGGTGATTTGTCAAGATATACTAAGAATAATTCACATAAGAATGAATTTCTTAAAACTAAACTTACATTAAATTCAACTGCTAAAACCTGCACTACAACTATCAAACAACTTTTACAAGACTCTCATTTTCCCTTATATATTTTTACTGTAACAAATAACATAGCCAAAAGCATTGGAAGCACCATTTTCCATAGCATGTAAACCTACAAAGTTATATTGAGGAATTCTTGTCTAGATCATGTTGTAGAATGTAGAAGGATTCATTTTGGTTGTGCATTTTGTTATGAACACACCTTTGAGCAGGGTTGGATTATAAATACCTACATAAGTTGACCTAATTGATACCAAAACTGTAACAATCAGAACAGAATAAAGCCAGTGTGTTTTATGTGGAGATCATATGTATAGCAACACAAGTAAGCTTAACTCTTGAAAATTAAATTCTCGATATCATGTTGTGTTAAACGTTAAATAAAACCCTGTATTATAGAACCTTCTGAAAATATATCATTGTTAGGGCCAAGCGTGAACCAATATACATGATCAGCTGTGGTTTCCACACTTGCCACCAGAGTTGCAACCATCACTTTCCTTACTTCCCCCTCCTACCCATGACTCAGCTTACCAAAAGGTTCTATAACCCAGGATAAAAGTTTTAAAAAGTTTAGTAAACACGTAGTACATAAAGTAGTACTGTATTTGTTATAACATTTTTCACAAAAGAACATAAAATAATAAAACTAAATAAAAACCCATTTAATTTTTTTTTTTATTTTCATTACTGGGATCCCTTAATCATTTATCAAAGGACGCACACCTATATCATCAATGTATTTTTCAGCTGGCAGTGTGATGAGCTTCTTCATACCTAATGAGCCATACACTGAAACGAAGCCGTCCGTGGCTTCTTCACCAGAAAAAATGAAGCACGAAGGAATTATTTTAACTTAGGCTGTGTGGTTGTGTTTTTATAATTAATGATGAGGTTTTATATTTTTTACTCCAATATTGGATTAAATTTCTCAACTCAGTCTAAAAATGTTTTAATAATTAGCTAAGAGGACTAAAATACTAAATATACATCTAACTGAATGTTTTAGAATAAACATAGGATATAAAAAAGATATTACATTTATCAAGCTGGAGAGTAGCATATGATACATGTAAAAGTATATTTTCAATTCTATGAATATCCTACGATCAGATTTATAAGAACTGTGATCTTTTTGCCTTTCACAACTAGTGTAATACTGAATTTTTTATAGATTGATATGTATATAATACTCCTTCAACAACTCAAGTATTGTATTGTAATATTAGCTATTTTTGGCTCTAACACTGACATAGAGGCGGTGTATACAATCTTTGAATATACAGACACATATATGAAATTAAAATATCTTAAAAAGAATAAGTAATAATTACAGAGCGATTGTAAACTATAGGCTTGCTAAAATTTGAATTGTTGGAAATGGATAAATGAAAGTTTAATACATAAAAGAGTTATTATTACCTTTTGAGTTTTGGTACTTGGAAAACTGGATGATGTTTTGAAAGGAGGGACTATTCTCTCCAACTGAAAATATTCAAATGCTAGCTTCCTGTTTGTTATAAATTGTTCAAAAAATATTTTTATAAGATATGATTTATCAAAAATGGAGGTCTCAATATTTATTTATGTTTAAGATACAAGTATTTAAGAAAAATATTAAACTGTACTAATTATTATTAAATCAGTTGACTCTATTTGAATGTTGGCATAGAAGCAAACTTTAAAAGTGTAATACATGATCTTCAATGTTAAAAACATTTGTATGAAAGTAAGTAGTAGATAAACACTGAATGAACTCGAACAATAAATCAATAATCCTCCCAAACAGAGATATCAAATGTTAAGATCTTGCAGTTTCCTTGTAACATGTTTAATTTTCAGAAATTATAACTCCATCGAAAAGTTATATAAATTATACATGTTGAATTTGCTTAAAATTCTAACAAAATGGACCTGTATTATTGTGGGTTTTTAATATTTATCTATGGGTGTGATTTAGAATTTGAAGATTTCTACAACTAATAAAGGTATTGGTCTGTCATTTCCACTAAAATCCTTGTTTTTATGTATTTTTCAACTACGCATCACAAAGGGTATTTGCTATTTTTTAGTAAAGGACCACCTTCATCCCTAACATTTCTAAACACATTAAGTAGGTAGGTCCCACATTAACCTAGACCAATCTTTAATTTTTTTACCTGCAATCATTAAAAAGTTACTAAAAAGTATTTTATAATCATCTTCTAAAAAGCGAAGCTATTGGAGCAAACGAGGGAATGTTTTATTCATTGCTGAGAAAAAATATCCAACTTTATTTTATTTTATGTAAGAAAATGTCTGATTATACAACATTTTTTTAAACAAAACAATAGAGTATGAAGTCCATAAAAGTTATAGGTAACTTTTGCCTTTGCACCAATCACACGTACCATTTAAAAAGGGTTAAGTAACATATTTCATTTTTAGAATTGAACATCTCATAGCAACGAGTTTGTTTAGTTTTTGGGTTAAGACACATCAATATCATATTGGCTTTTACAATTTTGTGATTTTTGTGTTCTGCTTATGATGCTTGATTATTTAGCTTGAATCACCTAAGTTGTTGTATGATGTGAAGGCTCAAGTTTAAAACTTTAAAGAGTAAGGTTTTAAAATAATAAGAAACAAAATATAAACTGTTTTACTTTAGTTATGTATCTATATAGTTTGTAGTAAACAATATAAAAAAATTGCACTAGAAAGTAAAGTAACTCATATTATGAAGAAAACTAAAATAGTATTCTCTGTTTAGTCACATCATATTTGTGCATGTGGGTTGTTTACAATTTCAACATACAAATAACAATATAACTTTTGGTCAGTATTATATTACAAATCTGTGTCTCGTACAAGCTGCATCAAATTCATAATTTTAAGTTTACAATTGTCTAGGGATGAATTCTCAGACCGCTGGTTTAGTTAAGTAATGCTTGTATTCCGGACCTAGAAACCACACCCCTTCTTATACGAAGTTGTAACCAAAAGTTCACAAATTGAGCTCTTAAACTGGTTTGGCTTAGCCAAATAGTTTTCATTGTAATTACCTTCAATATCCTCACTGAGAGTTAATGCACTTACTTCAGCGTTGTTGCTAAACCACAAAAGTGTTCTCAGTCAGTTGTTGGAGACGGTACAATAACTTTTCAATTCTTCTTAGATTTCATGTATTGAGGTAAAGTGTCTGATGATAATTATGATTATCGAAAACAGTGAGATGACCTGGTGTAAAGTCATGAGGGAAAGGAAGATGAGGCATAAGAATCATTTAGTTTGTTTGTCAATAACTAGGATTTCATAATAGCAGTGTGGGCTTATGTATTGTCAAAAATTTCCAAACTTCTTGACTCTCTTGCTTTTTATAGGCTTGAGTTCACTTCTTTTCTAAATTCAGAAAACTGCTGTTTTGTCTAGGAGTCAAAGGTATAAATCCAGATATCATCATCAGTTTTAGAAGTAAAGGCTGGATTTACATAGGCTATTCGAAGGAGCTCTTGACAATCATCAACTGGCTGTTTTTGTGCAGTGTCAAGAAGCCGAGAAATCCATTTGGCAAAACGCATTGCATGCTCATATTTCTGGCAAAATTTCTTGGCATTGTCCGTAATAACTGTTTATTTCCTCACAAATCTCCAGAACTGATTGACGACCACCTTCTGAAACAATAAGGCGAATTTTGTCCACATTTTCTGGGATTGTACTATGATCGCTTGTCATTTTCAACTGTGTCCCTGTATTTTTTAAAGCTGGTATACTACTCAAGAACTATTGTGCGGCTTCAAGAATCCTTACCAAAAACCAGCTTAATTATTTCAAATCTCACTGCCCAAATATCTGAGTTTAATACAAAACTTCACACAAATGGGTAGTTTAGTTTTAGAGTCCATTTTTAAAACAGGAAAATAATTTCAAAGCACAAAACAAAGAGAAGAAATCAAACCAATAGTCATGAAACAAAATCACATTGCATACTGACTACCGATAATACAAATAGTTCACTGCCAGATTTAACTTGTCCCGTGCAACTGTCTGCAGCAGTGATATCAGTCTAGGAGCTTTCGGGTATGATGTGTGTATACAGTTCCCTAACTGATCAAGTTACCTATGTAATCCTCATAGTGAAACTCTACACAAGAGTGTACACACACACATAAGTGTGCACTTGAACTTATAAACCTCTTTTTGGTGCTTGATTGGTGATATTTTGTCTCCTCTGATGTAATCTAAGAGGAGCTGTGATGTCATTGTAATGTTAGCAGTACCACAGTGATAAAATTCAGGAATTAGTGGAATTACCACTTCACTTCTGGAAAAAGACCTTGGGTCTTCTGTATATGGTACTACTTTTATTCTTATCATTAATTCAGTGTTGTTGCCAAATATTTAGACTGAAAACTTTTTATGTATATTTAGAAATTGTACTTTTACTTGTTAGTATTTATTTATGTATTCATGTATTTTTTACTTATGATATTTAATAGTTTTTTAATCATCCACAGTTAACACTATTTATTTTTATGTATCATTGTTATAATGAAATTAGTATATGATATGACATGGAACTTACCAAATAAACTGTCATAAATAAAACTAAACATTGTAACATGTGTATGTCTAAAAAAATAGTGATTTAGACGTATTCTTATATGTATTATTTATTAATATTTGTATTTATTGTAGTACTATAAAGAATGAAGTTTTTTTTATGCTTAGTTTTTTCATTAGTCCTGTTACCCCATATGAACAGTTTATGTTACCGGTACGTGGAAATCAACTAAATTGAAAACAATTTAACTTGTTAATAATTTTACTCTACTTCTAGTTGTTTGAAAACTAATATAAAAAAAAATAGTTGTTACATAAAAATATAGCACCTTTAAATTTAAACCCTAAATATAAACAAAACAATCAAACAAAATAAATAAAAACCTAAAAACAATTAAATACAATTAAAAATCTGATAAATCTTTAGATAATAAATAAATTTCATTGGATTTATTTTAAGAGTGAGCTAGGTTTATTTTAGGAAGCTCAATAAAGGCCACATTTCAAGTTCTGTGTTTGATTTTGCGTTAACATAAAGTCATGTCATCTACATATTCGGCTATAAACTACAAAAGCCCGTGATGTATCAATGAACCAACATTGTTGACGTACAATAAGAAGAGTAGTGGACTGAGAATAAAGCTTTGAGGACACCACACCCCAACCCCCCATCCCCTGCATATAAAACTGTTTTAATCCCTATTTGGACAAATTGTTTTTCTATGGTGTGCTATGATCAACACAGTCGAATGCTTTTGATAGATCAAGAAAAACATTAAGTATATCACTAAGTGTCAATTGTCGATTTTCCACTTCAGAATCTGAACAGGCTTCATGATAGTGGATTATTGGTCTCCAAAAATGAACAACCCTACTATGAAAATCTTTTAAAGATATTGCTAACAATTGGCAGAATTGAAACCGGGCAATAATTTTGAAGGTATTTGGAATCACCTTTTTTACAAAATTGGGGTGACATTAGCTGTTTTAAAGAGGTAGAAAAAATTACAGATCAAAAAGACACATTTATCAAGAGGTCTCGACAAATGCTTTGAGCATTGTTTCATAAGCCATGTTGACATGATATTGAAGTCATTTGATTTCTTTGTCGGAAGCTCTCTTATTACTCTAGAAATCTCCTCTTCTGTGACTAGACCCAGAGCCATGAATGCTTCTGGCTCCTTAGTCATGAGGAAAGTGAATGAGGGTGACAAAGACACACCTTAGTCAGCATCAACTGAGGTAAAAAATTAGCTGAACTTAACAGTGGCCTTTGTGATATCGCCATAGGTGTATCCAGAGGGGGGAGGGGAGTTGAGGGTTGTAACCTCCCCCATTGACACAAATATTCAAGGTAAATTGTAACTTGGATTAAACTAGAATTCCTCCATTTTCACTCATTTTAGTTTCTAATGCTGAAGCTATGATCGGGAATTTTAAACTCATTGTTGTTCTTTAAAACAAAACCAATGCTATGATTAATTAATAAAGAGGAAAGTGTTAAGATGCTATCTGATGGAATATATTCTCTAAAACTCTCTCGTGGTCTGAGATCTCCAGACAACCAGCAAATCCACGCTGGACAAAAATTGTAATAAAATTCTGCAGAAAACAAAATCTCCAGAGAACTATGGCATGTCTCTGCCTGGACTTAAATATTCCACCCTAAGCCATTCTGAGTCTCCTGATCGACTACATCCTTAAATAAATAGAAAAAGAGAGAAACATTGTGCTCATTTGTCTCAACGGAAGTGACTTCTTTTTTAACAAATAAAAAAACAGCTGAAATTTTGGAGAGCTTATGATGGAACCCAGGTTGCGGTGAGTATATTTTATAATTGAGTAGTACAGTACATTAAGGAAATTAATTAATGTACTGTAGTACAGTAATGCACAATAGATTGCACATTATGCAAAAATGTACCATTTTCTCAAATATTTTTCAAAACTGTGATTAATCCATATTAGCCTCAATCAATTAAGTTTAAAATTTCTATTTTTTAGAATTAAAATAGTTTTATTAATCTTCAAAACACCAGGAGTGTGAGGATTTGAAAAAGTAAGGGGATGGCTCGAAAACATATTGTTCCTCTAGCAAGGAAGACAAAAGAAATCAGTTGTATTGCTTTTTTTAAGAGAGATGAATGCATCCAGAGATGAAAATAACTAGATTTTTGTGGAAGTAAAATTTAATTAAATATATTAATAATAGGGAAGTTTAAATATTTAAATTGAACAATGGTAAGACTCTCCTGTTTAATGGAATTACATGATTTACATTTTAATCTAGCGGAGTTGTCGATAAAGTTAGCATTTAAAACTATAGAAATTTCTTGGAGATCGTGTGTGATAAGCCCGGTAAGTTTCAGTTAACCAACTCACCTTTAGATGACGAACATTACAAATTCAAATAGGTGATAATATTCCAGGACACCCTTAAATGATTGCCACCAGCAACAGTCAAGCCCCTGACATGATCGAATGCAGTAATAAGTTTCATGTTCAATCTTCTCTAATTTATAATAACAATTTAATTCTGGTGGGCCATTGATCTGTAACATATAAGCATCTTGAAGTTCTTGTTTGTTATTTCTAATTTTATGAGTAAACAACTTTGGCTTCTTATACACCGATATTGATTAGGAATTAAAGAGAACGCTTTACTTGAATAGTCTCTAAAAGCGTATACAATATTAATGAAAATCAGCGGCGGTAAAACAGGCAATTACTAACTTTATGTCTCAAAATTTGTGTTGTATACACAGCAAATATATTCTCTATAAAAATACATGTCGCTTTATATCCCAATATTTTTATCTGGGATGACATGATTTAAAATTTTAAAACATTTAAATGTAAAATGCATATTGTTTAAGTAATACAAATACACATTTGCAGGTAAAATATATTTATCTTGGAAGCCCATTTTAGCATGTACAAACTCTAGGCAAAAGGTTGAGGATGTGTCTTGTAGTTCTTAAGATATAGCCATTTTTCCGAGCCTCTGTTATTCTCTTTAATATAGTGTTCTTGAAGTTCTTTTGTGTTATCGTGTGGTCCCCAAAAGTTTATATTTTTCCTAAAACTGTAGTCGTTTTTGTAGAGCATAAAATAGAATAATATGCTCTTAGACGGTTACCAAACTTACAATGTTTATACTATTAACATTAAACATATTCTTGAGGAGTGTTCCCATACCCCAGCTTGACAGAGAAGTACTGAACAATTTGTAGTGGTAAACCCCCTTTTGGTCATCTTAGATATGCCTATGGGTATTGCTGATTTCTTTTTGTTTCAATGTGTAGCTACATTTTTGTCAGATAGAACATTTTTAGTGTGGATTATAGTTCATGCTGTTTCTGATACGTTTTTTCATGGTCAGTGTTTTAATGATGTCTTAAGCTTTTGCAGCTCTGATCACCTTTCTATAAATTTTTTTGTAATTTTTAATACGTGCTTGAATTCTTAATTTGTTGAGAGAATATTAATTTTGCAAATAAATATTAATCTCTTCTCTCGAAACCAAGATATCTATTTGGTAATTCATTTGTAACTTTCTATTCCAGCATTTGATTGTATTTTAGTGACAGAACAGTTCATATTCCACTGAAAATTGACATTTTTTTCAAAATGTTTCAATTGTAATTCAACGAGATCTATTAAATTTAGAAACTTCCAACTATATTCCGAAAGAAGAGAGTTCAGAAGTGCGATATTAGCAGGTCTAGTGATTATAATTTTCGTGTTGGCTTGATGACATGTTGGCCATAGTGGTCTGATATTGTGTCAACTGATCACGTCGGGACCAGTGGCGTAGCGAAGGGGGGGTCCAGGGGGTCCGGACCCCCCCCACCGAAATTTTAAGACATATTAAAAAATAAAGCATAGAGCAGGAGAAAAATGGAGAGTTACCATACTCTTGTCTACAAACATTAAATTCATTGATTTAATTGATTAAAGTGACCGTTGTTAAACATTTAATTGTCCTTTCGTTTAAATCATAAAGTATCAAACGATACTTTTGGGCTCGGCCTTTCGGATAGTGTAGTGTAATCACGGTATTTCTATAGGGCGCGGTCACGTGACGTCGCAAAGTAACCTGAACCGTAACACGGCGAACAGTTTAAATTAGCGACAACTTGGTTCAAATTCGTCTTGGGGACGTATAATGACTGCTTAGAATTAACTTACGACGTTGATTTTAGGTGTCATTAAACTGTAGACGTGTATATAATTATCGAAAAAAATAAAATAAATCACTTTCGGTCGGAAAATACACTTGAAAAACTCTACTGATTAGAACTTCAACTAATTTGGACTTCAGTGATTGAGCTAAACGTGGTGTTTTCGATTGAGTTAGGACGACGATTTTTGTTATCATTAAACTGTACACTGTACCTATATAATTATCGAGAAAAAAAATCACTTCCGGTCGGTAAATACCGAAGAAAAGCTCTCTACAGATTCAAGTTTTGACGATTTTGGATTTCACTGGTTGAGGTAAAAGTGGTACTTAGAATTATGTTAGGACGTTGATTTTAGATATTAATTCAACGCCGACTAATACATATATAATTATAGAGAAAAAAAACAATAAAACACTTCCGGTCGGAAAATACCGAGGAAAAGCTCTACTGATTGAGATTTTGACGATTTCCAATTTCACTGGTTGAGTCGTTGAGATAAAAGTGGTACTTAGAATTATGTTAGAACATTGAACAACACCGGAAAAACTCTGCTGATAAGAAGTTCCGACTACTTTGGATTTCACTGACTGAGGTATTATTTCATTTTCCTTAGTATATTCCGATCGGAAGTGATTATTTTTGTTTTTTTCTCGATAATTATATAGGTATTATTCGGCGTTGAATTAATACCTAAAACCAACGTCCTAACATAATTATAAGTACCACTTTTACCTCAACCAGTGAAATCCAAAATCGTCAAAACTTGAATCTGTAGAGAGCTTTTCTTCGGTATTTACCGACCGGAAGTGATTTTTTTTCTCGATAATTATATAGGTAGTCGAGTACAGTTTAATGATAACAAAAAATCGTCGTCCTAACTCAATCAAAAATACCACGTTTACCTCAATAACTGAAGTCCGAAGTAGTTGAAGTTCTAATCATTAGAGTTTTTCAGATGTATTTTATTTCCGACCGAAAGTGATTTTTTTTAATTTTTTCCTATAATTAGGCCTATGTACTCGTCTACAATGTAATGATACAAAAAATCGTCATTATAACTCATTCATAAATACCTCAATCAGTGAAATCCAAAGTAGCCGAACTTCTAATCAGTAGAGTTTTTCCGGTGCATCTTTTACCAGTGAACTCATTGGCAAATAACACACAAAACGTCCCCCGGTTTCGGACCCCCCCCCCGAACGAAATTTCTGGCTACGCTACTGGTCGGGACTACTGCAAAAGATACTTATTGTACCGGTTACTCATCTGTACAGAGAGTACAAGTTATCGTAAACCAAAAGTACCCGGCTTGTTACTGTTTCAGATACTTTTGTAACACAGATACATTACACGTTTACTGCCGTTCTTGGTACAAGGTACCAGGTACAAGGACTCTAAGCAGTAACTGGAACTTGTACCTGTATCATTTTAGGAGCACTCTGTAACGTATGAATCAAAATCAGTAAGAGTACATGTTGTACTCGCTTACTGATACACCGTAGGTAGAAGCCAAGTAGAAATAGTAAGAACTAACCTCACTTTCGTGTTTGCTGCGTGACGGTATTTTAGGATTTAGAAAAATGTAATTATTATATGTGCAGTGCCGAGTATTTCGTAAATAAAAATAGTTATAAGGTTTTAATTAATTAATTTTAATGTGATTTATTTTATGTTCCAACATAAATGTTATTTTTAGTCGAAAATAGACTATTAGGCGATCGATTATTTTGAAATCAAATGCTCTTGGGGGGGGGCCCATTCGTCCCCCCACCCCATTGGTGCGCCCCTGTTGTACACTATGTAAAACGGATAACACTTCAAATACTTTGCTCATGGAGAAGAGAGTAGTTACCAATTATGGCAAGCAAACATATACGTATAATTTGTAAATCAAGTAAATTCAGTTGAACTAAAGAATAAATGAGTTACGGTACCTAAGAGAAAAACATAAAACAATGATGAAACATCAAACTCAGCTAATACTAAATTATTGTAGAAAGAAAAGGATTACAAGGTTGTCTAATAAGTTTAAACGTGGAATAAATTTCCAAATACTGGATAAATATGTGTTTTCTTTTTACTACAATAGTTTCTCCAATATAATTTGTTGATCTGAAAGTGTTGATCTAACATTGGCGACATAAATGTGTTAGTAATTTTGAATTAGGTATGTTTGCACGAGTACTAACTTGTATTCGATAATGTTTAACTTTGACTTTCATGTAATTACATTCCTACAATGTACAGCTTTGGTTAACTTAGCCCATGATGCCCGTTACGGAGAAAAGTTGTGGTTAATACGTAAGGAATTTCTGAAAACTAATATTCTATTATTTTAATTCAAAAATTTATATTTCAGCTTCATATTTTGATCTTTACATCAATGTGGCTAGCATACCGAGTGGTTTTGTTGTACGGAACACTCCTAAGGTATTTGACAACGGAGGTTTTTGGGTCCTCTCTCTAAAAATAGTAAATTTTAAGACCACATAAATTCATTTTAGAGCTGTATTTAAATGCACCTATACATTGGTATTTGTATAAATTCTAGTGTACACCCATTATGTTCGTATCTAAAAGAGAAGCTTTAGAAGTTGCGTTAAAACAAGCACAAATTCAGCAGACTGTGATACGCAACTTAGCACTTCAGATCCAAAAAGCTTTAGGATTTCAAAATATTACAATGTAACATTCAAATTCAGATTTTATAAAAATATATTTTGGACAAGATTCTTTGAATTTAAATCATCTTTGACTTCTACTATCTAACTTTAAACAGCCAATGCTGTATACTATCGACGAACTTGGGCTTTAAAAGCAAAATCTATCCAAAATAATCAATCATTAGTTTAAATAGGCTTTTGCCGTCCTTGCCAGAATCTCTGCGTAGTGAGAGCAACGATCACTTCGACGTATTTACGGCAACAGGCAATTTGAACAGTTGCTAGCTTAATTTGTACAACATTTCGTTAGCAAATCCAAATATGCCAACACTTTTTTCTTATTAATGAAGAAATGTACTGTATAAATGTTCAATAAAAAGTTTTTAAAAAGGTAAAGGTAACTTCCACCAATGGCCGGGCACGCTTGTATAGACGGGCCGCTAAGCGGTCACCCATCCAAGGAGCAGCCATGCTCAACGTTGCTTGACTCAGCTATTTTGCGATAACCGCCCTGCCATGCCCGCAACGCTGTGCCAATAATACTAAGAGGAGGCCATCAACCCGTTCCTAATATGTACCAAACTGATTTATTAATAATAAAGTCTCATCTGCACAGCTCTTGTAAATTAGATATTTATGTACACGATAGATTATGTAATACCTCTTTCATTACCAGTACGGAGATAATATTTTGAGTGTAGGCTGATTGTATTTTCTTTGGAAAGTAACATTCGTAGAATTGCAAGCTTTTTAATCTTGTGCTTAGATTGTGTAACCCTAAAATAATATATGTTTTTATTGGTAAATGGTATACGAATTCATACATATAGTTTTGATATTGTACTCCAGAATAGAGACGTAGAGTATACTATATTTATAACAATAAATTAGGCCTACTATTGTCATTTTCTTTGTGGCTATTAGAGAACACATACGAAAACTTTATTTTATCAAATTTTTATTTTTTACAAATATTAAAACCTATTTTCCTTAATGCTCAGCTATAAACATACCAAAAACCTCCTTCTGGTTTAATTAATATTTCTAAACAAAGCAAGTAGGTACTGGTAATATCTCTAAAGGAAGGTTGTAATATTATGTTTCGAAGTTGTCATCAGTGAAAGTGATATTGTAACGCAAGTTGACAAAATTTACATTTTCCTTCCAATTAGTTTAGATTCCAAGTTTGATAAATGTCATTTTCAGCGCTGTTCCCACTGTGACATGGAACTTTCCCCGTGTAGACTCGGCACTTTGTTACTGCTCTTTATTGGTTTTTCATCTTCACTGATGCTCACAAAATTCATAACACGTCAGTTTCGTAAGTACTGTAATTTATGTACATCGTTAGAGACGTCTGCACATACCTAAATTTAATCTGAATATTGCATTTTTATTGGTTTATTGGCATTTAAATGAAATGTATTTTTAAAAGCATATATCGACAACGCAGGCTATTTTTAAAGCAGACAGTTACAATAAATGTTCAATAATATGTAAATACAGCGTACATGATGTATTAGTTAAAATTTCATCAAATATGGTCATATATTTTTTGTATTTAGTAATATTTCACAAATGTAAACAAGTATACCTACAAATACTGATTTTTAATATTTGTTCAATATTCGTTAATTAAGATTTATGTCCCAACAAATATAAATATTTGAAATGGTTATGACAATTTGGTTTCTGTTTAATGAATAAACAAATCTGAATCTGAATAAAAGAAATTCTAGTGAATTCAAACTCAATCAAAGAAACCTGAGGTTTCTGAATCAAACATTAAAACACAAAAGCTACTTTTTCATGATATCATATTAAGTGTTATAACAAAACTTGCAAATTACTACTTCTAAATTAAAACAAATGAAATGCTGCATTTGAAAAGGAATACTCTTTATGGTTTTTTCAATGTTCACAAATTCTATTTAATTGGTATTTTATGTGTATTATACCTTTATCCAAAGATTCATCTATAGTTTTTGTTTACATTCACTACGGAAAATGTGTGTCATTGATTGGCTTCTCCGATCGACTATTGGTGAATACTGTTAAGAAGGTTACCCATAAAATCGATAAAATAATTATATTATTTCAGAATTTACTTATTTTGGTCTACTTCGAAAGCATTTGCTAATGTTTTTTTATCATTAAAAATTTCTTATCGCTAGACTTCTAATTTTTTCTCAAAATCTATTTTATCCTCCCAATATTGAAAATCAAAAAAGGTCTATGAGTTTTAAAAATAACCAAAGAGTTATACACTTTTTAAAACACCTAACTCAAAGTGTAACTGACAAATTTAAGCCATTTTCTTTGAATAATTTACACCCAGTAGAGTATTTTTCTTTTTTTTTACTAAGAGTATACTGATAATAACATAAAAACCTTTCTATTAAAATCTGCTGATAATCTACTGTTATTTACAGTGGTATACATCTGTTATAAAACTTGTAGTTTTTTATGCTATGAACGGTGCATGAAAAATGGTGCTTTGCCATTACAATAGTTTTCTCTTTTATTATGTAAAGGGGAGAAACAATTTTAGTTACCTTTTTATCCAACGTTCTAAGCTCGTAATTATTATGCCACGCTTGCAAGTAGTCATAAGTATCTGTTTTTGTGGCGTTGAATAGAGACGAGATCTAAATTGTAGAACATTCCTGCGCTCAAATGGTGTCTGAAAGCTGTAATACAGGAGATAGCCAGTCAAATGTTTCCACAGGTCAATTGTCCAGCTTTACGTGTCCGCGGGTGCGCCCCTATACACCGGAGTTTTTCAATGACATAACAAACCAGGAGAGTGATTCAGCTCGTCTCAACGCCCTCTACTCCTCTGCTATGGCTCCCCGTACAACTACAACTGCTCAGGAATTCTACAAGGACAGGTATGTTACTTGCTCTCACAATAGTCGTGTCATCTGGTGTTCAACATGTTTCTACATTGTAATGTAAATAAGAAAACTAATAAATGGAACCACAAACATATTTTCAATTTTGAGTTTGATAGCTGTCCTCCTTAATTTAATTTTACCTGTTGAGCTAATGGCTAGCTAACATCTTATCACACTTTGCATCAAACTAACTTTTATTAAAGTTACAACTAGTTGTGAAAAAAAATAGCATCGGAAAAATTGTGAGTTTTCTATAACTATACAAAGGTTGTGATTTTTAAGATACTTGCAATTATTCATCATCTCTCTTGACAAATTGTATAAACCAGGTCATGATATGGGGGGGGGGTGATGGGTATGATTCTTGTATGCAAATGTTTTGTTGATAGTTTATTTAAGTTATCATGGTTCTTTTTCATTTTATAATGTACGAAGTCTTTCTTTGATTTAAGGTCCCACTTTTCCACGTCCTTTTTATTTTTATTTTCTTCGAGTTTTTCTCCATTTGGTTAATACTCTTTAAAATAAATCTGATTTATACATTTTTATTTTTGTGAATACTGATTGAACTGTTTATACTGTTTTGGAATAAAAATATAAGAAAGTTTTTATTTCAACACATCGTCATAAAATTTCCAAGTTTTACACAACTTGTATGCACTCCATACAAGGTTAAAATAAAAATGTAAAAGCTATATTTAATACTGATAGTCAGTTTTTAGCATTAGATCAAGTTTATTTAGCCTAATGCTATTTACAAGTCACGTTAACTATTATTGTTACCACTATATAGTATTTTGCTTAGGTACAGTCTTATTTTGTCATATTTTTCCACAGCAAATTTCCCCTTCACATTTTATTCCTGAGTTTTTAAAATGGTTTTGTTTTGATTTTAACAGTGTCTCTATAAGGGTTACGTTTTTCACATTTTATCTCATTTCACTCTCAATGAAAAGTTCACTTTCATTCAAATTAGACCTACCTCTAAGTAATTTTAAAATGATACTGCATGTAATTTAAATTTATAAATACCTGTTGTGAGATTAAACAATCGTTCTCGCCTGTTTTAACTGCTTAACTCTCTATCATCGAGTATCGTTATTTAACTAATGCTAGATCTCTGCAAAAAACATAGGAAATCCAACGGGAAGCACCAGTTTATTAGACAGAGGCAACAAGACATCGGCGATGACTGCATCAAAGAAGCTGTGTGTGATAAAGGTGCCAAATTTCGCACTATTGATGGATCCTGCAACAACCTGGAGTTTCCGCAATGGGGAATGGCAGGAGTCCCGCTTGTCCGGATTTTACCTGCTTTCTACTCAGACGGTAAATCACGTAATGTATACTCCACTTAATACACTATAGACTACTGTACATATAGCATATACAACCGAACTCTGATTATGGGATAATTGGGGCGATGACCCCGGGTTTATCCTAGGATATGTAGAAATGTATAGACTAAAAATATAGCACATCATTACTGAAAGCCATCACGTTTAATAATAGAGTACACTAATTCGCTGCCGGCCGCGAGTCTGATCCTTAGCTTTTAATGTGAGGCTAAATTTAAAAACCACGTGAAAAATAAGAACTCGTCCCAAATCTATAAAATGTTCACTTCAGAAACTTAAAATGTAGTCCCGGTTACAATGAATTGTTAAAAATACGATTTATTTATTAATACTAATGGTTTATAAGTTATGTTCAAAATATAGTTTTTGTTATGGGAAAATCTGTTCTGAATATAAATTATAAATAATTAGTACTAACAGATAACCGTAATTTAAATAATTCATCAGCATTGAGATACTAAAATTTAAGTTTATGAAATTACATATCTATGGGTTTAAGACGAGTTGCTATTTATAACACAATTTTAAATTTTAGCCCCATGTTAACAGCAAAGAATGAAAGGAACGAAACCAAGCAAATCCCAATACAAGGGCAGGCCCAGAAAGTGATTAAAGTTAGACCATTGGTACTATGCGGTCTAGATGAGGAGTATACATGTTTGGGTTTCAAATATATTCTGCCAAATAAATGTTGTATTAATTATTGTAAAATAGCTATATTTTAAATTATTGTAATTACAAATTTAAGTAATTGTTTCTATAAAATGAATTAAAGTCTCATATTTAAAACATGGTTAAAATGCTTCATAATGGGTGCAGTTGTTAACTGGTTTTACCAGGGAACCAATTATGAAAATATCAGCATGAAATAAATTGAAGTAAAGCAATAAAATTAATGTGTTGTTGATAAAAATGATATTTTAAAACATATGCTGGCATAAGGGCATTGTACAATAGTGTTCAAAGGTAATTCCGAGGTTTTAAGGCGTTATAGTATTTTTATTGCATTTTACTTACAATTATACAATATGAATTATGTTCAAGACAGAACATTTAAATTGTGTCAGATTGACTGCTAAACAACCTATAAAATCCAACCAAGGGCACCGTTTGGCTTCTTCCATAAATCATAAGTTTGTGATTATATTATTAAAACAAACTCACCCTGAAAATAAAACTAAGTAGAAAACTCTTCCTTTCACAATCACTTTTTTATTCAAAAGGAGTTTTATAGCGAGCAGAAATGTTTTCAAGCTCATAGCTCATTTTTTCAACCAAATATTTGAATCGTAAATATGCAATCTTATCGTGTTTCAATTTAAAGTACCGTACGTTATTATCTTTGTTATGGTACTTTACATATATTTCGTTTTGATATAATTTTGTTACAAGATACATATTCAATATAATGTATTCGTTCAGTTCACGGAGATAAACGAATATGAATTTGCGCAAATGAAAAAACAAAAAAAGTCTAAAATCCTCCACGTGCATGCACTACGTCGCAACACCGCCTGAGCAGCCTGGCAACCGCTCAAATTTACAAACCCGTGGGTTTGCGCGATCAAATTTACAAATCCACGGTAAATTTAAAAAAAACCTGCGCAGTTAAATCGGAGTTACAAATTAAACATTTTGGCTTAAAAAACGACATGCCCATAATAATGACTGTAAGATTTCCATAAAGAGGCCAATAACCAATTTTGTTAACCAACCGGTCAAAAACAAATATTAATATGGCAATTTAATAACAAACTAAAAATCAGTACACTTTCTACTATCTTGTATAAGAATTTAGACTTATATCATTTATTTAAACGAAAATGACATTTAAAAATTTTAAGTACACTTAATATGATACCACTTAACCATAACATATAATGCAATATATTTATTCCACATAATGGCTTAATAAAATTAAAAAATAAAACATTGAATACAAATAAATTGATAATACAAAGACCTTACTGCCCACTAAATAACTAATAACCATCATATATTATGAAGTAATAACAATAACAGTAAGTATACAATAAATAATGAGATAACAATAAATAATATAACAGTAATAATGTTAATATATAAAAATATAACAATAGAAATACAGTATTAATGTAACAGAATGTTGTAATGAATACCTAAATAACAGTGAGTGATGTATGAGAATGTATGCGTGTGTGTGATCTCAATTGGATCACAAGTTTCCGAGTTGAGTTATGAAAGTAGCAGTTTACTTTTTATCAATACTGTAGACCTTGTGTTGTGCCGACTCTCACAGATAACAAACTTATCGAGGCAAAAGGTATCATGGGCTGCATGATGCCACCACTACGCCGAAGATCGTCGCTTTCCGTCGACGTGAAATAATTGCATTATTTCTACTAATAATACGCCCTACACTGTTGTATGTATGTGCTGCTTGATGGGCGTTTTGCAACCAAGAGAACCAACAAGAGAAAGCTGGAATCGTGCCTAAGGAAGGGCATTGAGATTGATTACGCGTCATCCCGGTCTGTACGTAACACTTCCATTCGTAGGTGTTTGCTGGTTACGACGCCGGGAGAGTACGCTGCAGGAAATCTACTCCGCGGGGCAGTAATGTCAGGCTTACCACACATTAAATACATCGCCCGTCGGAATGAACCAGCAGAAATGTTCAGTCCTCGTCCAGCAGCCACCTGCTGTAATAGCTAACAATACTGAGATGCCAAACCATGCCTCAGTCAAGGACGTAACCAGCGAGTGGGTCCAAGGGGTCCGAACCCCCCCCCCCCTCTAAATGTTTTAGCAAACTATTATTATCCTGTTCACTACAGAAAAATATCAGTTGTCTTGAACCCCCCCCCCAAATTTTTTCCTCACTACGTTCTTGGCCTCAGTTGTCAACTGTGTAAACACAACTGTTTTCTAGGCTGCAATACCCGGCAACAACACCTTATTGGGCTATGTCACTATGTCTCTACAGCTATTTTTCAGAAATATACCTCAGCCAGTAAGCAAAGCCCAGTCCCTGAAAATCGCGACGGGTGGATGGAGCAGGTGGTTTTAGTGTGTAAGAATCACAGATATCCTTGCCTCAGCGGACAGGCCGGCTTGCCATCAAAGATCTGTTTGAATTTTTTTCCCACCCTGGTAACCAATAAATGCTTAACGTCCCATAGCAGCAGCCTTGTCTCACTCTACTATTAACGTTTTATTGTTGACGAATCAAAGCCTGAAAAATCTTGTATTTATTTAACTGACTAACTGTATTTAAAATTATGTACATTTGCAAAAACCACTGATTGACCAGTAAATAAAATTATTTCATATACGTTGATTTTCGATATTGGATGAAGGAGCCACTTATAAAGCGCTTTCTTATGCAATAATGGATAAACCTGTATATTACTGATGCAACTTAAATTATTAATACCTTAATATTAGGTGTGGAACAGTTTTCTTTAGTTGGGTTATTGTTTTTATTATTATATTTTTTAGTCGTTTCCTTTAAGGTAGAAAAATTTTACATTTTTTTATTACTTTACAAGGATTTATAGACAGGAATTTTGGACAATTTTGTAACCAGAAATAAAGAAAAAAGCAGAAAATCAGAATGAGATTTTTACGGTATATGTAGACTAGTTATGAATTCATCTAATGACACACTTTTAACAATTAAATTTCTAATGGTATATAATTTATGAAAAATGTGTTTTCAAATAAAATATTACTAGCATTTAAAGATATTGCATGTATTTAGATAAAAAAAATATGCCTTCAATCCTCTTTTATATACATATTGTACAGTGTTTTCGGTTGTTATCTGTTACCCTCACCACAAGATATGCCAAATACTCGTACTACTTTAAATTCCTACTACTCCTTGTAGAATGACAAAAATACTTTTTCCTATTTCTCTTGTTTTCAGAAATAGCCTTTTAAAGAGCGGTGCCTAAAATTGTTAACATGAAAGTTTTCAATTTAGTCTAAGTCTAATAACATCAGTAGACTACACAATTTGCTCGTCAGCAGAGTTGAAAAATGTAGGGATAATGAAGATCGGATTATTGTTGTGGCCAGAGAAGTGTCCACTGCTGTCTAACAAGTTGACAACTTAGAGGTGGGAATGGTTTTCTTGTTATGAAATGTAGCTTTGAATGAAACTGTTAATTTTATGTACTATATGAGGAGGTTTTAAGTTCTTTTATTTTATTAGATACAGGAGAGTTTGCAATCTTACTGAAAATTTAGGATTGAAATCTTTGTAAATGGTCTATAATAGATTTTACACTTAGGAACTTCCCCTCAGTTGTGTTTTGTAGGTCCTGTTGGGTTCAAGATATTTTAGAATTTATGTGATAGAATTAAACAGGTATGAACAAAGTGAATGTATCAATCGAAAACAATGTTTCAACAGCAAATAATCCAGCCAACTGAACTGGATGGTTATAAAAGACTGCACTTGAATTTATTCAGGACGGCATAGTTGTAACAAAGAGAGCAGTATGGAATGTAACATTGAAATTGATTTCTTACCAATTCAATGTAGAAAATTAATGAGATAATAATATATTAGCAAGGGATGAGTGGCAGAGCCAGTTTAAACTTCTGAGGGGGATAGAGTATTGGAATGTTTAAGAAAGGCCCCTCCCACGGAGTTTTAAATTTAAAGTAATAAATTTGTCTTAATTTAACTTTATATACATTTTATTGCTATTACTAACAGTCTTTATCAAATAACATAATATGACATTGGCTTTTGACTTAACGTAGGTTTTCAATAACAATTACTCTTATTATATTCCTGCATTGTCCATGTTATCCAAATAAAAACATAATTTATATCATGAATATATTCTTTTTATAGTTATTTTACATTTCATAAACTGAATAAAATATCTTAAATTTATCCATTTAAAACTGGATTACTTAAAACCCTTAAACAATATTATTTTTTGAATATAATACTTTCTATTTATATTTTATTGCAATATATTTATCATAAATCAAAATAGTAATTTGCTCATATTACTTTTCAACAAATTCAGGAAGAAAAAAAACTTTCACAAAAATCTATACACTAAAACAATTCACTAAAACACACAAAGAAAATAGTAATAAGCAAAACATTTTCATCAGAATAGAGATTATACATGTACTCATTAAATATCAAACGTGACAGTCATTCATTACATAGTTTTCACCAAAGTCAATTCTTTAAAAAAAGAAGTAGCTCAAAATAATTTATTAGAGCAGCCCAATGGCATTTGAGATTGTGTATGGTGTAACTGGTGTTGCCATATCGCTGCTGATCATCAGCTGTTCCTGTAGCTATAATCACTACTGTCAACTTGATTTACTTATTGTCTGAAAACAGATAAATGAAATCAAACAATTTTTTATTGCATCAAATATTGAGATGAATCAATAATCTTTGATAGATGTAAAACTGGCAACAGGGTGTAGAGGGAGGATTTAAATGCTAACACCACCATCAGACTATTTTGGTGTGAGTTGATCTAGGAGTGGAGGGCTTCTTAGTCCTAACTTAACCTGGTGAAATAAGGCATTCTTAATCTTTATGTTAGTATTTAGCAAACACTGTTCACTAAATAGTTGTTAAAATCACTTATTCAAATATTCAAACTGTTTTTCAAAGTAATTGAATACTGTATTTGAATAGAAGAGAAAATCCAAAGTTATGTAATTGTAAAGCATATTCACCTGACTCCATCAGGAGTACTTTTTCATCTTTCACCTGTATATTAGAAACACCTTATCTATAATTAAGTAAAAGTAATTTTTTGTATTTGTTTATGATAACACCAATATCTATCTCACCCTAATTATTGTTGGTTCGTGATTGTGGCAATCTGTCATCTACATTTTGAAAAAGCTGTGAACATGAACTGAACATTTTGACTATATTCTTTTTTTTAATTGTTCAGATATCATTATAAAATGTTTCTGGTAGAGGTCATTAAGCGGAAATTGATATACCATGATAATTAAAGTGCTACTTTGTAATGTGTTTGGTAACTACATATATTTATCTATATTTCTTGTAAACAGTATTATCTAGGAACAAGTTTACTGACATATTTAATTTGGTTGATTACAGGTAAGAAAATGATGCGGAAAAGTGTAAATGGTGACGATCTACCGAGTGCTAGAATGCTTCACACCACATTGCTGACAGCTCCTACCATCGCCGATGATGTAGCCACATACGCAGTCATGAGCTGGGGACAGCTGATCTCCCATGACACAGCCAGAGTTATGGATCAACAACCTAGTTAGTATACCATATAGAGCATGAACTGGGGAAAGCTGATCTCCCTGACACAATAAGAGTTATAGACCTATAATCTATAGATATATATAGAAAATAATCTCCAAAATGTAACAGTCTGACCCAAAATTTGACTTAATTAATAAATATTTTACTCGTTCAGCAGACAAGATTTTAAAACTAATATAAATTTTCAATTGATCTTCAATTCTTAGATTGGGATCAAAATTCAATTTGAGATGTTGGAAAATCTTAAAAATTGATAATATATGTGATCTAAAGTTCGGGTTTCTATTTGGGGGTTAACCCTTGAGACCCATGTTTAAAGGGAAGAATGAGATTTAAATTTATTTCTAATTATATCTAAAAACATACCTGTCACTAAATTACATGAAAAACATAAAACCAATATTTGATACTTTTTTATTGTTTTGTGAGGCCTTTCGATATCAAGGATATCTTCTTCAGACACATCACAATACAATAAAAAAGTATTAAATATTGGTTTTATGTTTTTCATGTAATTTAACAGTGACCAATATAAGCTCCATCTACAGCATACCTGTCACTAGTTTAAAAAAAAATTTTATTTGATGTTTTGTTTTCCTTGAGCCTCAGGACAGTTTCTGTTTTGAACATTGGATTTTCACTGGTTAAGGTTATGAGAGATATCCAAGTAAAAAAAAGAGACAACGTATACAACCAATGACAGTACTATAATACAATAATACTATAATACAACCAATGTACCAGTGGGAGAACCAGTGGGGTGTTAGCAATTTTACTCTTCTATCGTATATAAATCTTGGTGGACCAGGACCCAAAACCGCATCTCTCACTTGCTAAGGTTTAAGAGCCAGCTGTAATTGGCCACCTTGATTGTAGCTCCAAAATAACAATGTTAAACCCCTTACGATCTTATTTTTAAATGTACAATTATGGGAGGTGTCGCATTTTAAAGATATAATAAATACATATCTAAATGTTTTTAGTTTTATCAATAGTTTTATTGATTATTCATAAAAATATATCTAATCTTTTTTTAAATATTCAAAAGGTATACACTACACAAATACCAAGTGTTTGGATGCGTATTAATTATATCTTTAAAATGAAACACCTCCTACAACTCTAGGGTAAAAAATAATAGTATAAGTTACATGGGTTATAACATTGTTTTTATGGAGAAAAACTCAAGGTAGTTTCATTCACTACATTCAGCCAGCTCATCCTTGTTCAATCTTTTACAACAAGGTCAAGTTCCCTGATCTGTAAGGGAAGTTGAAATGACTGAGGAACTTATTTGACATTTCAAACTTTTAACTTCTCACTATCCATTAGACTTTTGTTTTAATATAAATAAATGTCCATGTCTTGTTTAATTACATGCCTCAAGCCTGCTTACATTTGCTTCTGAGCCCTCCTCCAATGTAACTCTAGGCTTTTCTTCAATGACTGTATTTGTAGATAACTCCTTACTTGCTGAATTTCTCGTTTCTCGTTATTTGTTTTTTCATAAAAAAGGAGAGGCTGATCTCCTTTTAAGCCTTATTCTGTCCGTCCTCATGGGCCACTGGCCTGTGCGAGGATCTTATCAAATAGAATAAGGGGGAGAGTCGATACAGTACGAGGTCGATGGTACTGATAAAAAGTGCAAAGGTCACAGACTGGATTCGAACCTGCACTATCTCTAACTCAGACTCAAAGTCCAACGACTTAGACCACTCGGCCATCGGCACTCCAATGAAATATCGTCACACTCACCAACCACATCACGCCTCATATTTATAGTATTTCAATGGCTTAAAATAGTTTTATATATTCACTTTTCTTATATCACACATCACTGTCAGTTAAAGAACAACTCTTAACAACACTATAGCCTTCTCTATACTTAACAAACAGCAAACGTGCCAATGTAGCAACTAGGCTTGTTCTAAAACACAACACACTACACAAACAGCAAACGTGCCATTGTAGCAACTAGGCTTGTTCTAAAACACAACACACTACACAAACAGCAAACATGCCATTGTAGCAACTAGGCTTGTTCTAAAACACAACACACTACACAAACACATCAGCACTGGCAGGCTGTTCTGCTGTTTACATATGTCAATGCTTATGTTCATTCACTCAAGTAGTGTCATAACTTCAGTGTTATAAGTAGGTTTAACAAGTAACAACTATTCTATTTTAAATAAATGGGAAATGTACCTACATTATTCAACCTAGAAGCCATATTTGCTTGAAAATATCAATAATTTTGATATTTTTGACCCAGGTTCTTGGGGGGGTGGAGTTTAAGCCCCTTGAGCCCCCCACCTGGGTGCATAACTGACTGCAAGTATATGTTCTAAAATTATTATTTGGAGATTGAATGAAAATATCTGAGAGGTGTTTATAATATTACACTTTGAAAAGATTATAATACAAAATGGAATCTTTTGAATGGGTGGTGCTCAACTCACCTCTAACAACAAAATAATGTTACAGACAATGGAATGGCGCAGTGCCTATGTTGCAGTACTGTAGGCACAGAGCTGCCTCCCTCCATACGGCCTGGCAACTGTGTGCCAATAAGCGTTCCTGCTAGTGACCCATTCTACTCTTCTTTCAGAGTCTCTTGTCTCAACTTCATGCGATCAATGACTACTGATGATAAGAACTGTATCATCTCACCTGCTCAGTTTGTAAGTGTACAAGATAATGTTCCATAGATGGTTTTGTTTCCATTTTTAGTAACAATGCTCAATAGGTAATAGTCATGTACTTTTAACAGATCTGCAACCAGCTCTGTAAGTGTGCTGAAATTGCTAAACCGCTAACACTGGGTAATTGAGTTCAACACATATCTTATACTGGCTTACAGAGCCACAGCTACAAATTTTTCAAGGGGGGGTAAGTCCTAAAATTGCCGCCCTTTCCTACAAATCAATTCCGTCAGTGCATAACTGTTATGCAGCTTCCTGTGATAAAAGTGAAGTTTTTAACTCCTTTATTTGAAAGGACAAACCAAATAATTTTATATAGTATGTAACTTTTTGTATTTATTTACATTGTAAAAATTACAAAATGTTAACATTACCATGATTATATACTATGTCATTAATATTACTTCTTACTATTTCAAAATTTTTCACAATAGCACAACCAACAAAACTAATATTTGACATTCTCTCAAGTTAAGAAAATCTACTAGCCGTAATTATAAAGGAAGACTTTGTATAAAAGCACACTAAGCTCTGCATAAATTACTACGTGATAAAAGAAGAATGAATTTTATTTAATACAAGTTTTCATGATTTTTTGCTGCAATAATTATATTTACTATATCAAAATAAATTGTATGACCTTTGATTTTCAACTGATATTGTATTTAAACTTTTCACCCTGTTTGTGATGATATTTTCTAGTGATGTCGTATAGTATTAGTTTTTCCTCTACCATTACCAAAAGTTTGTCTACATATACCAATTTGTCAATAACTTCTTCTGACATTTTCTAAGGAACTTGAAACAACACAAAGGAACATACATACAATCCACGAGACTAAAGGAATGTTAGATTAATTTGATGTTGTATGCGCATGGGCGGACCTTTTGCTTCTGATGGTTGCTGTAACACGTAAAATTTGAATTAGGCGTCCAATACATGTTGAAGTGGCTCAAAACGTCCTGAGACAGGCGCTCAGATGGCCTCAAAAAGTAGGCGTTCTGCAAAATTGTAATAGCGTATTGACTCAGACTCTTGCTTCCAACAATCTGCTCCTCCAATGCGTGTCCAGCCCTAGTATTAAAGATTTTTTTGTAGTACATTTCAGAAAATTCTTTTTACACTATTATATCTTGAAAGTGTTAGTTTTTAACATCAAATTCAATTTTTAATTTTGGACTTGGTTCTAGTTTAGTTTAGCAATTATATGCGAATGGTAAAAAAGTCCCGGAACGGTTTAATATATTTTTTACCAATATAGATAAAGTAATGAGACTTGGTATATCAATAATAGCCATAAATGTTTTTTATCCCTTATGGGGGACGGCCCACGAGGAGTCAGACAAAATTCTTAAATAGCAGCATAGGTTGAGTTTTATATCAAATTAAAGGTCTTAGTTAGTAGAACACATTGCCGCAAACCGGACCTCAAAAGGTTCACTCTAACTGAAATGGCGGCGTTTTAAAGTTATTCGTCATTTATCTGTGATGCGATGAATTAGTTCTTCTGTGTTGGCAACATTCATTGCAACAATGGGATTTCCGGGATAGTGTATTGGTCTTGAAAACTCATTAGTGTTTACATCCTTTCTATTCAGTGAAAGTTGTTTTTGACATTCCTGTTGAAAGTCCAACTGCAGGGTCATTAACTGTGTATCTTATCATTCTGAGGGTAGAATGCGTTTAGACAGGAAACTTAATTTTCCTCATGAGCTGTTACAAAGTCGATCTTAAGTTAAGATTTGTAAAGTGTAGATTGGGTTTAATTTAATTGTTAACAGTGACTAGTTGTGAATCTTGTGATAGGGATGTCTCTGACTGAGACTGAGAGAATAAACCTGCTTATGATGAGGGGGTATGGTGACCGTGTACGATCATATGACGAAGTTGTGCATTTATTTAATGACACATTTCCGGACCGGCCACCAATATCAAAGTATACCGTCTGTAGAACAGTCCAATGATTTCTAGATACCGGCAATGTTAAAGACCGTCCAAGAAGTGGTAGACCTTTATCTGCTACTGACGAAAATACATCCATAGAAGTATTACAAAGTTTCATCGAAGAGCCACACACATCAACAAGAACTGCAGCAAGTAATCACGGAATAAGCCATGTTTCAGTGTTAAACGTTTTAAAACAATACCACTATTATCCGTATAAGGTCAGATTGGTCCAGGAGCTTTCGGAAGACGATTTTGACAGATGAGTGGAATTTTGTGAGACAATGATGAATAGATATGTACAAGATCAAAGTTTCTTAGCAAAAGTTGTATTTTCAGACGAAGCTACCTTTACACTTCATGGCGATGTAAGTAGGTATAACTGTTGTTATTGGAGCGACGACAATCCTCACTGGATGAGGGAAAGCCATACCCAGAAACCTGAAAAAGTTAACGTGTGGGCTGGGATTGTTGGCAATCATATTGTTGGACCTTTCATAATCAATGGAAATTTGAATGGGGTGACATATGAATTGATGTTGAGAGAAACCATTATACCGGCTTACGTGCTGTGTTGGGTCGAAGTTATAACACAGTATGGTTTCAACAGGATGGTGCACCACCTCATTATGCTTTACAAGTACGAGCGCTGCTTGACAGAAAGTTTCGCAATCGTTGGATAGGACGTAGGTGAGCAATAGAGTGGCCACCTAGATCACCTGATCTAAATCCTCTTGATTTCTTTTTATGGGGTTATTTAAAACAAAGGGTTTTTTTAACTAAGCCTGCCAACACAGAAGAACTAATTCACCGCATAACAGAGGAAACTCATCAAATACCTCCTGAGATGATTCAAAAAGTTATTGAAGGCTTCTACCACAGATTGGGCTATTGCCAAGAGAAACTTGGACAACATTTTGAACACTTTCTATAACTGTAAGTACTAAATTTTCAATTCTAATTATTAAATTAATGTTATCTTAATGTAAGAGAATGACTTATTTGGATAAATGACGAATAACTTTAAAACGCCGCCATTTCAGTTAGAGTGAACCTTTTGAGGACCGGTTTGCGGCAATGTGTTCTACTAACTAAGACCTTTAATTTGATATAAAACTCAACCTATGCTGCTATTTAAGAATTTTGTCTGACTCCTCGTGGGCCGTTTAAGGGATAAAAAAGTTTTAATACCTTAAAAAACTAGACATTTATGGCTATTATTGATATACCAAGTCTCATTACTTTATCTATATTGGTAAAAAATATATTAAACCGTTCCGGGACTTTTTTACCATTCTGTATAATTGTAAAACTCAATACTATTCTATTTTACAAGATAGTGGATAAAGAGTTATTTACTATTTTCTATATCTTATTCAGCATTTGATTGAATGGTGGATGCTCGATTTACTCCTATATTGTGTACACATGGATAACCTAAGCAAATTTCAAACACTGCTGGCATATTTAAAAAAAAGAAGTACTCCTTTAAAATACACAAGAGGGGCTTATCTAATGCACTAGTAATATAAGCAAATATTATAAGCTGGTTGAACCAGTGGTGAAAATTGCTTCACTATAAGGAGTCATACTAACACTATTCTTAGAACAAAATTGTTGCCTTACGTTTCTATATAAAAATATATTTTAAATCTATTGTATAAACTCACTATCAGATTTCAGATGTAACACATTACGTTGATGCCTCTTTTCTGTATGGCTCAGCAATCAAAGTGGCTCAGCGCCTACGAACTTTCAGTAAAGGATTACTGAAGTCTCAGCTAGTCAATGGATCACATTACCCACCCAACTTGCGGGAAAAGAGTCGTCACTGTCCCCACAGTGAAGCCTGTTACGATGCAGGTATATCAACAACTTTTCCTTTTTGTTATTACAACCTAATTCAACCAAGAGTGGAAGCTACAAAAGAGTAACTGATTAAATGGTAACATGAGAATGGATTGACATTTTAGAACATTCCAAATCGAAAGCTAATAAGAATGCACTCCTGTAGTGACCTGCACTTACTTGTGACTGTGATATGTTCAACAGAGTAAAAGGAGGGGAGGTTCCCTTGGGGAAAAGGATTTAATTTTACAAGTAACGTTAGTATTATATTCAATTTTGTATTTCATCCATTTTCAGTTTAATTCAAATAAACATTTCTTATGAGTGACAGAGTTTTAAGGATCAGCAGGTCTCTCTTAAAATTGTGTCATTGTCTGTCAGCCTATGCGATAACTCTTCATAGGAAGTCCTTGAAACTTGGTACATATAAGAATGATATTGATTTTGGGGTCAAAAGGTCAAAGGCATCTGTCCATTGTAAGTCTTTCCTTACATGCTGACAGGTTCTTTAATACTCTTTTGTAGGTACCTCTCCTGCTATGTTAAAAGTCTTTATTATGAGTACTGCGATTGTTTTATTTATATACATACAGAGAAAGTGAGGCTACCAAATTATAAGTTTGAGTTTTATCTTCAAAGAGCATATAACTGAAAGATAAACTGCCACATCCAAATTAACATTAAAAAGCAATCAAATTCTTTTTTAATGATTGCAAGGGAAGTTTTGAGTTCATCGCTGTAAACAATTTCTGTCCAGATGTCAAAATCTCTTGCAGTAAAAATTCCCTGCAATATTTGTCTTTGTCTGTTTTGCATTTGCGTCTTGAAATCTTAAAGGAGCTGGACTCCTACTCTGTTCTATAGATCGCACATTGTTTCTACACACAACTCTCATTCCTTTACAAAAAACCCCAACATATGTTGGGGTTCAAGACTATATAGTCTTCGAAGAATTCAGACTCTGGCACGTGTTCAAGTGCATATTAAGATCACAAAAATTTCATATAAAAAAAATATTATTATTATATCATATTTTAAAATGTTTTTAAAGATTCAATAAATACTGTTTTTCTTGTCACAGGGGATGACCGAATTAACCAGAATCCCATGCTAGCTGTGCTACAGGTGATGTTCCTACGCTTTCACAACCATGTAGCGGAGCAGTTGTTGAAACTGAACGGTCATTGGTCGGACGAGACATTGTACCAGGAAAGTCGCAAGATTGTAGCAGCTGTGGTTCAGCATATCACTTACACAGAATACCTCCCAATGATTATCAGTAAGTAAGAAAAACCCACCATTCTCTAAAACATTTTATGACTTAACTAATACATTACGCTTACTATACAATACAGAGGGTCAGGTTAATTGAGCAAGATAATCACCAACCACGGGTCACGGGTTGGTTGAGATTGATCTGTCACTGTGACCTTAAGTGTCTATTGTGACATAACCCTGAAATCTATATTGCTCAGGTCAAAGCCTAGAGGCCTTAATAATCCCTAAGACTTACCTAGGAGATCCCAGCTGAGTAAGTTTAAGAGATGCTTTGTAAAGGTGTTTCCATCTAGTCAGGGCAATTGCTTTGCGGTCACAAATGATGTATTTAGCAGCCTCTTTGGACTCCCAACAACCTCTGCCCGAGCTATAATGTCTCATCACTCGTATACAGCCACTTATAACAAGTTAAATAGTTCATTATTCAGTTTTTAAGGAATCTGCTAAAGCACCCCCTGTATGCAGCATCCCCCAAGGTAGTTCAATTTTAAAGAGGGTTAATAAATCAATTCGGGTTATATAAATCACCAAAGCTTCCAATAACCAATTTCAGATGGCACTACAATTTTCAAATTAGAGGTAGTGCGGTGGAGTACAAAGATAATACTTGTTTCATGTACAGTATTACCATAAGGTCTTATTACTATTGAAAATAATATTATTCAATGTACTATGTAGAACGTTATGAATAAAAATAAATGCTATATTATATTGTGTTGCACTTTACAAAACCATCCACTTGGTATTGTATATTATTTTAAATAGTATATACTACAGTAATAGTAATATATATAGTAGTAAATGTAGTATAAAAATAGTATGCATTTAGTTCTTAGTTGGGAATTAAATACATAGTAATAAATCATAATTCAAAAGAATTAGATTTTCATCTTTTCCAGAGTTTTTATGTCGACCAGCGTTGATAGAGAAAGAGTTGGTAGGAGTAGGGGAGAAAATAATTTTCTATCCTAACTTCTGAAAGGTATAGTGAATATGGAATGGGTATTCTTGGTATCTAGGAGATCTAAGGATCTTGAATTTAAATCTTAAGTGATAAAGTATTATTTTGCTTTTACTTCAAAACAACAAACATGTTTTCACTTGAGACAAAAAGCTGAGGAGACCTTTCAATCCACCTAATACTAAAAGAATCTTTGTTCAGCTTCTGAAGAGACAGGATATTTGGGATGGGTAAGAATGGGGAATTGGGGCTGTCTTATACTCCTTGTGATCCCATGGTACCTCCACCATATTGGGTATTTTTTTCATTCATATCACCTTAACAAAAGGAGAGGCTTTCTCTTTTTAGTAAAGCTGTCATGGATTGGCACTTCCTCATGTTTAAAATTAAAAACATCTTTATCACTAAGGGAGCCCCAACCATTACAAATATCATCTTCAACAGAACTAAACTAGACCTGTAGCTCCATAATTTTGACACTCACGTTCAGGGTCGTACTCAGTTTGGCAAGCTCCGGAAAAGATATTCCGCTGGGCCCCATCATGTCCCTTACCGCACCGTCCATCAACACGGTCCCTTCAAATCAATGTGTGGCAAGGCCCCAATATAGTTGTCTGAAAAAACCAGTCTGTGTATGGGCCACCTCACAATTAGTGATGTGCCATTCATGGATATCCATTGAGTTGCCCTGATGTATGTGACTAATCAGTTTTTGCTGTACCCGGTGTAGGTTCTGTTGGCTGGTATAATCCAGCAAGAAGTGATCCCTCCTGGAGCAACACAAACATTACCCATATGTTTATTAGAAACTTTGTATATCCCAATCATTCCCCTTCTTATGTACACAACTGCCATGCAATGAAACATATAAATAAAACCACTACATGTAGTCGAGTTTTTTAATTTCACAACCTCTGGTGTTATACTTTTAACTCACTTTACTGCCGATTATATAATTGAGAATAAAAGACATTAATTTATTTTCTAGGTCCCAATGTCTTGGAAGATCTGAAACTCTCTAGCAACCTAGGGCAAGTGCTAAATCAGTACGACAAGTTTCTAAACCCCGGAACTTTCGTGAGCTTCACTTCTGCAGCCTTTCGAGCTTTTCACTCCATGATCCCCCCTGATATCCAGTGAGTGACTCACACTGTTCTACATCAAGCATGTCTTAAAGTGTTGTCATATTACCTTTAAGTAAGATTAGATGGATTATTAAAAGGAGTTAATTGGACCAATGCATTTTAAACTTCTTGTAAATTAGTAGCAGTATTTAAAATAAAAATATATTTCTTATATTCAATGATACTAAAACTTGAAAAAAAGATTTTTACTAGACTAGATACTAACCTGGAGACGGTAAAATTGCTTTTTTGCAATAAAATGAACAAAAAACTCTATGAGGAATTGTGGACATTTAAATTAGGTAGTAATTTCGGGCATTTTTGTAACCAGACCAAAAAACTGTTATACTGTAATAAGGATATATTTCTTTACTATGGCATATCTGTTGCAGATTATTTAATGATAAAAGATCCTTAGTAAAAGTATTCAACCTTAGTGATGTTTTCTTCAAACCAGACACAATTCAAAAGCCTGGCCTGTTCAACAACTTTGTTATTGGTCTTACTTTCCAGCCTGCTCTGAAAATGAATGAGGCCTTTGCAAGAGAGGTTAGTATCATTTTGACTACTTAACATCCTCTTTATATTTAGTCAAATAAACCACTATTGGAATCATTTATGCTAATGTAGTAGTTTAATATAATCTCCAGTCGAATACATCAGGTCTGAAGTAGGAGAAGCAGCTATGACGGAATGTGTGAGTAAGCGAATATCTATCATTGTATTTCTTCATAATGAGTGATATTATGTATGTCATTATGTGATATTCTGGTGTTTTGTATGCTATGTTCATTGTCTCAGACAATAAAGAAATATCTTGATTATGATTATGATCCTCAACTGGCAACTTAAACAGCCACTGTTATACTTTTCCTTAAAATGATAAGAGATGTCTCCTTAAAAACTACATTATGAGAAATTTATTTAAAAATATAATTATGATAAAAATTAATTTTTAACAGAACAGGGGTACTGAAAAGTGATGAAATGTATTTTTAATTGGTTAAACAAACAAACAAATTAAAATACGCACTGTAAGTCAAACAAATTTCAAAGGTTGAAACTAGGAATCTTTTTGTGATTCTGGATAAATAGGTTATATGTTGGTTGGGTATTGTTAGCAGGCTTTGTATTACTTTTGTAATAAATTAAAATGAGTAACAAAAATGCGTCTCATTTCAGCAAAATGTGTCTCTATTTAATTAACTTAAAGATAGTTATGGATCATTACTTTGAACCAAAAGTACACTAGAGAAATCAGTTTAACTGGTTTTAAAATTGATTGATGGTTAACCTAAAAGTTATAAACTTAGTACAGAATTTTTAGAACTAGATTATTTAAAAAACAGAGAAAGTAATGTTTTTCCTCTGAAATTTGTAAGAATGCTAAGTTGGTAAAGTATATATGGAAAACACTCCTGGCTTAAATCATCTATACTTTTTGTTGTGGTAGATAACAGAGTTGCTGTTCAAGAGCAAGCAGGGTCTGGGTGTTGATTTAGTCGCAGCAGACATCATGCGAGGCAGGGACCATGGTCTACCAAGATACAACCAGGTCAGGCTCTCTTGTGGGCTGTCTGTTGCCTCTGACTTTAATGATCTCATGCAGGATATGCGTGGAGAGGTATAACTCCTTAATTCTCTTTCTGAATTTTATTCAATATTGTGTGTACAAAGATTTTAGTCGTTCATCACTGTTTTAACAACTAATTTTAATTTTTTTTTAACCAGCATAACTGATATTAGTTCAGTAACTAGCCATCACAGGAGTAGATTAAGGGGGTGGAGGCAGTGATTAGCCCTCCTTAATTCTGTAACATCGCAACTGGTTGGCCATCCGACCAGGAAACTGGGATTAAGCCGGGAATCTCATTGTAGCACCTGGAAAACTTAAAACTCGATTTTTCTAACTCATAAGGTTTATGAAAACATGAAATAATTTAAACAGCTTTTTGAATTGGGAGTTGATTATTCTAGTACATTGTATTTTATGCTTCTTTGATTCCTTTAATTATGAATAATGAAGGTTGTTTAATCCAAGGTTGCCTTCACTATTGTAGTTTAGTTTATTTTGGTCAAACCTACTCCTATGTCACATCATGGTGTTTCAGAGGACATGGCCACAATCTAGCAACCTGAACCTCAGCTTTTCTTGTATTTATTTACTTTATAGCTGGAAGGTGTTGTTAGTTTATTAAATAAACGTCTTTTTATGTTGTTGTGATAGTGTGATTAAATTCTTGTGTAGATTATAATTTGAAGATAAATACTAAATGTAATATATATATACCAATAATTAAATTTGTTAATTATGCTAGTATTTTAGGTGTAACTGTGCAGAAGGATGGCCCTCTTTTTAAGAGGAAGCACATATCTAGTACACTGATCTTCCAGTTCTCTAAATCCCTGGGTTCCTTCCTAACCATCTTTCAATCAGAAATACTTGCAATAAACCTTTGTGCCTGGATCAACCTATAAAGAAAACCAGAGGGAGCTAAGATCTGCATCTTATTGGACAGTCAAGCTGCATAGAGGTCTCCCAGCAGCTTTACTTATGTGGCCAAGTTGGCCCGGGACTGTCTACTACATAAATCTCTGGCTATCTATATCAGTATCTCTTTGATGTGGGCACCGAGGCATGATGGGATTGGAATGAAAAAACTGACAGGTCGATGAGAGCTGGAGCTACGTCATGACTCATAAGCCTAGAAAGCTTTTGTGGTTTGACTAAAGGTCAGGTCAAAAATGCTGTTTTGAAATGGGTGGCTGCAGAGCCTTCTCTTTACTGAAAAAACCTATCAGATATGAGAAAAGCGAAGCTGTCATGAGACTATCGATAGACAGTGAAGCTAACTCTGTACATTGGACATCGCTTTATTCTATAGTCTGCTGGCTGGACATTGCACACCTAACTACCATCTGTTTAGTAGGGCATCTCTGAGTCAGAAATATGCCACTTCTACAGGGACTTTATTAAGGAGACCACTCTATACACCATTTGTACTAGGTGTAGACACCTGTACAGGGCATTACTAAAACCTAATGGAGTGGGACTTTTAGCTCCTAAGACGTATTGAGGTTTATCAAGAGCATCAAAGATGATCTGAGTCTAGATTTCAAGTTAACTCACAATATATCTTCCTTTAAATGGATTTAAAAAGTATTTACTCATAGTTTAAAAAGTATTTGATCATGGATTCGGCCATCCTAGTATTACTCTTTCTTCTCTAAGACTAGACTTAATCTAGTCTAACAGTTCTTTACAATTATCTGTTGGACTACTGGTACATTCTTTTCAAATATGAATATTGATCACTTTTTTTATCAACTCAAAGTGTGCAGCTAGTACAAAATCAGTTAAGAGTATTCATTTTCTACAAAAACTGGAAATTAAGAGATTCTACAACCATTAGCCATGTAAATATTCTGAGAGATGATGAGGGTGATGCGGGATTTCTCTTCTCCATTCCACCCTATCATATCATGTGCACTCAACTGTCAAGCTAAAATAACCAATCAACCTCAACCTTCTAACTCCCGCCCCTCAATCCCCCAAACTCCCTCCCTCAATCGTCCTGCAACTGAGGATTAAGGGTGTCATTATGGGGGGTCTTGGCATTGTGGGGGTTTTGGGGTGTGTGAAACATCCAAATCAAGTGGGGGATCAGTGACATTACTGGGGGGGCAGGGCAAAATAGATCTGATCCATCAAAGAGTGACCAGATCTATGTCCTTCCTAAGCGCCACTCTGTATATTGAGTCCACAGAGGTGTTAACAAAAACACTCTATGCACAAAGGTGTTAACAAGAATGCACAAAGAATTACTTCTTTGTCAACCAACGACCTCTCAATCCTGGAAACCAAGCTACTGAGAGCCTATGTTGTGATTTACCAGGTTGATAGGCATGCTATTCAGGATGTAGAAGTGAGTTAACACAAACTACACACCTAATGCACCTATCTGCAATCTTTTCCATAGTTTTAAGTAGATAAGATTTTAAACTAAGAGGGCGATATGATTTAGGCTCACACAAGGGGCCAGTTTTCTAAATGAAAATCACCTCCATCCCACTCCATTGTTGTCTCTATATGTCACAGGATATTACTTGACATTCAGCAAGTATAGCAAAATCAAATAAAGCCCCTGCTGGAGAGGGGCTGGATAAATCCAGTGCTCTCCTCCCCAGGTGACTTGAAGTGGATGAGTTCACTGCCTGTACACTTTGCCCAGAGTGAACAACTTCTTAACAACACGGTTATTCCAAATAGTGGATCAAGGCATTGGTTGCTCAACATGAGAGACTACCTCATTACACCCAGATTGGTTGAAACCCGGAAAGTGACTTCTCATAAGAATGGTATGGGCCCTTTGGAAAACTTTCTGCAGTGTGGATGTTGAGACACACAGATCTCCTTATTCAGTCAAAGTGGCTTTATATTCAGACCACTTTATATAAAATAGGATCTATTGGGAGAAGCTAAAACATGCTACAAAAATTATCATGTTGTACAAAGAGGCCATTCTACATTACACCCTGTAGCATTCCAGGTTTTCTGTGGTGCTATTATGACAGTTGTTATTTTGAGCTGCCCAGAGAAATAATCTTAAGTAATTCTATGTTACTTAGCAAAAGTAGCTTCAACGTTTTCAAAGTACTGTAGGGCACATAGGATGATGTGCATCAATTATTATGTATATGTGAGTGATTCCGTCACAGTTACATCAAAGGCTAATGACATTTATATTCAATAATTTGTTTTAAAAATGGTGAAGGGTAGGAATCATTAGAGTGATACATTTAGTTTGTCCCAATATGTGGTGCAAACAAAAGGATGTCTGATGATACCTAGATTAGTTACAGTCATCTCCTGTATATAGAGTATTAATCATACTATCAGATTTCAGTCCAAGGGGAGAATCATTGGAATTTGAACAGTAATGATTTGTTTTAATTAACTATTAGTATTTTCACACTTTTTGAAAACCTGATATATCTCCAAAGAAACTAAATTCAGATTTTTAACTTTATAAATAATAAACAAAGTAGAGTTTATAATCCAAATTCTGTATAAACCATTTCTTTCTAGAATTTTCAGTTTATCTCCAAGTCACAAAAATTTTACAAGTATATCTCAACAACAAAGAGATGGAGAGTTAAAATAACTTGTTTAGAATCTTCATATTACACAGCTACTTTTGTCTTATATTACATCTAAAGATTTCAAATGTAGCTGTTTTATAGCATTTTCATAATAATGATACAGATTAAACGTTTTTATGTTCTGTGGCCAACAGGCAGTGGAAATATTGAGTAAGCTATACAGTTCAGTTGATGACATCGACTTGTACCTTGGTGCAGTATTGGAACAGGCAATGGAGGGCAGTATAATGGGGCCTACCTTGCAGTGTATAATTTCTGAACAGTTTCGACGGTGGAAGGATGGCGACAGATTCTTCTACACTTTCAAGAACAGTCCTGGTGCCTTCTCTCCTGGTATTGTTCTTAAACTATACAATTTACTTATATATGCCATATAATTGTATATAAGTTCTCTATGGCCAAATCTAACTATTATATGGTCATCATTCTCAATTTTCATTTAAAATCCTCTGTATCCTTACTGGGTTATAAAATATATAATAGCACAATATAAGATTTTTGAATGAAATTGAAAAACCTTAACACATTATTGGTACACAGAGTAATATATCTTCTAGAGTTTGCAAACCTCAACTCCTACGATATATTTTTGGCATCCTCCTCTTTAATTTAGGAGACAATGTTCTCAAGTTCACTCCTTTTCCACTGTTGATGACTGGGTGGTGTCGTGTTAGTAGAGAATGTGTTGTAAGTTTATATGTAAGGATTCACCATGTTGAGAGTACCTATACATTTTTTATAATGGGCAAGTGACTACTCTAATTACTGGCTGAGCAGGTCGCAATGAATGATACGCAGTTGAAATAAACTTATTACAAAAATGTATAGTAAATTATAACTAAAAATGTATTGTATCATTCAATTTAAATCTATATATTAATGTAGCCCATGTTAAGGTAAAGTTAACACAATTCTATATGTAATGACTTCGAGAGAATTAATAGTGATCTAAAATATTTTAATACTGATTTACTTTATACTTATATCATACTTTTCAAGATAGATAAGAAACATAAGCAATAATTATCTTCCCCATTTACATCGTGAGTTTAAGTTATTTTTAGTTTTTCAAAGTTTTAATTGTGATAAAATCCACATCCATTGTCCCATCCTTAAGTATAAA
Source organism: Homalodisca vitripennis (assembly GCF_021130785.1). Taxonomy (NCBI): domain Eukaryota; kingdom Metazoa; phylum Arthropoda; class Insecta; order Hemiptera; family Cicadellidae; genus Homalodisca; species Homalodisca vitripennis. Next base: position 54,238,376 of record NC_060215.1, read on the forward strand.
AAGGGAATTGTATTACACTATTTTTTTAAATTGTGGTTTCAGGTACATATCGAAAGTTTGATTTCTTGTTTAATAATTTTACCAACAGTTGTATTCATGTTGTAAGTTACAATATTAAAACAAGATATATTATTTCCAGCTAAAATGGTTTTTGAAAAAGGCATAAATATGGCTTAAATGGTTTAATGACACAATAATAAAATTGATGTTTTTGTCAATAACAATTCATGTCTTTTCTAAAATACATAATATGTGCTGCTCTCTTGTTTCACGTGTGAATTTTATACATAATGCATTTTTACTGTGGTTTTCAACATAAACACATTATTAATATTTGAAATAGTTAAAGATTGAAAGTGTATAAATTATTTAAAATTGTATTCAGTACCATCGATATAGTATGCTGTTAAATTAGGTAGCAAAAGATTATATTTTAAAATTGAAAAGAAAATATTCATAGAATGGCCTTTACTTTATTCAACTATGCATACAAGTCATACTATATGAGTCTGTGCAACCTTATTCTTTCCATATGGTTGCACTCAAAATTATCAGATGATCTTTATATTCTGTTAGACTACATTTGTAAATTGAAAAATATACCATCTTATTAAGAAATATGTTGTATAAATTGTCAACTTAACCACATAACTTCATGCAGCTTAAATTATAATTAATAATGTAGATTTTTTAAATCTGTTCCTCTAAAACTATTAATTTGTCAAGTTGTAATCATTTAAATATTTTCAGTTAGACTGAATATATTTGTACGAAGCATTAGAATTTCAGATCCATCCAATATTTGCCAAATAATTTACTGTTACAGCTCAGTTTGCCGAAATAGAAAAAATGAGTCTGGCAAAAATAGCTTGCCTTGTGGCAAATTTGGGGATGATGCAGCCCCAGGCATTCAAACAACCTAATTTAGGGTTAGTATTTATTTTAATTTAGATTTAATAAAAGTTTAATGTCACTTACAGCCTTATTCTTTCCATATTGTTGCACTCATAACAGTTGTTTCAGTGTTCAAGTTCATGAGAGGGGTAAGGTTGACCTTATATTTTGTGGAAACTAATACTTCATTGTTATCACAAACATGTTTTCTGAACATAGCGGACCAGTGCTTACTTCATACAAGAATCAGCTGAGTTCTGATCTTGATTTATAAGGATTCTGCTTAATGGTATTCTGCTTGTTACTTCCAGGAATCTTTCCAGGTGCAATGTGATTCTGGTTGTGACAGTATCAACCAAGTCCTAATTTCAAACCAAAGTTATAAAATTGGTATCTTATAAAATTCAACATTTAATATTTTAGGCCTATTACTTTACTCAAAACAACTATAAATGTTTATAAATATTTGTCAGGTCTCTTTTGTCTTATTGCAATATCATGTTTTTATACACAACCAGACGTATTAATAAAATTTCATATCCATTTAATTTTAACAGATTTAATTTTAACACAATTTTAAAGATCCCTTCCAGCTCAGTTGGAAGAAAGATAGATTTCACAAGAGGCTGTAATCTCGAAATGTCCAACTTAAGATGCATTATTATAAAGATGTTTGATCCGCACACTGATGGGACAATAACCCTCAATATTAACATGTTAATACAATCGTAACATTTTCAAACAATTAGAAAGTCTATAATACTGAAATCTTACTAGAAAGAAATGTTTGTAACCATATAAATTTCTTTGTAAAAACGTGGACTTGGATTGGTTACAATTAGTTCGTAATTATGTTCATAAACATATTCACTTATAACGAATGGTTCAACTGTATATACTTTTATAACTTTACACAGCTGCCGTCTTGAAACCCTAAAAGTTATTGAAAAATAAGTAGGAATAAATAAATGTTGCTTGGAATTACTTGGAAATGTTAGGAAAAGTGTTTCAATTTTTTTCTTGTGAAATACTTGTGATAAAAATTTTGCCCAAGTGCAAATTTATCAGTTTAGGGCTTTGTTGGGAATTAGTTGAGATAAAAATGTTGCTCCAATGTGAATGGACTTTTCTTTGGTATAGACTGACTAACAACCTCGTAAAAGCTATGTGCATGCACTGCCTTTGTACCTAGTTAAGTCTGGATGTTTAAAAAATTATGCCAGTTATCATGTTTACAAGCTTGCGTTATACACATACATACACAAACATATATATATATACATTTTCGGATAATTACCAATTAATTGCTTCGTTTGATTATGGTGGTTAGGAATTCTGAGTGTGATGATGAAGAAAATCCAAAAAAAATCATGAAGGCGATTGCATAAGGTAGAAATCTAACTAATTCTATAATTCAATGATTAAGAAAACTGTGCATTTTGGGTAAAAACTAATTTATTAATCATTCACAGAACACTGTCCAGCTGGGGTTATATCTATCTTTAAGTCAATCCATTTTTAGATATGTCCTCTTACAAGAGTTCTGGGATATCTTCAATTATTGGTATACATTTACTATTGAGTAAAGGAAAATAAGATGAATATAGGAGGAAATGAAATGATAATGCCATTAAAACTCCCATTTGATTTATGACATTTACCACAATAACTAACAGAATGTGGATCATGCAATTTTGCTTTTGGTGCTATAGGTATCAGGAATGTTTTGTTTATTGTCATTCAGTTTTTCTGATGTTAAGCCTTATGGGATGTTCATAGCCATTTTATTTCAATGGTTTAGTTTCCATGCGTACTAAATCTTATGTCTAAGGTTTAGACACCCGAAGAAAAGGACCCATAGTAGTTCTTGAAATATAATGTTCGATTTTCTATAACATATGACAATAGCAAATGTCTGAAACCATGTTATTCTTTCAAAACATCAATTGGCAACAATGAGCTTAAAATCAAGAATATTAATCAGATTGTGTTTCCTCTTGTCTCCATGTAAAAGAACAAGAGGATCTTGATCTACTTAAAAGTGTATCATTAGTCCCTTAGCTATAAATAATGGTGCATCCAGTTCACAGCATTCTTTGCTGAGGCTGCATCAAAACAAGAGTGATTAATTTTTTGCTGTTTCTAGTTAATAATTTTCTCGGAAATAAAAATTGACAGTTGAGAGCATCTTGCAAATGAGCATGTTTTGCAGTTTTCCCTCCTTCAGCCCCTTAGAAGATGTGGTTTGGTCACCAATCAAAATTCACTGTGAAGAAAGCCGTCAAGGAACGATTCAATACCTGTGCAGTTATTCACCTGAAATTCTGTTTTTATAATGCTATTCCATATTTCATTTTATAAAAAGTGAAAAGATAAGATACTGGATATTCAATAAACTGTAGTGACTTACTGGCCATCTTTCCTCTTTAGACAACTCATCTTTGCCTACCGAGGCAAACCAGGCACTGAGAGAACTTAATGCACTTTCACTCTTGCAGTCCCATTTAGCTGCCTCTTAATATAAATAAGAAATACTCCAGGTCTGTTTTTCAGATTGGTGGAGGTACGGTAGTGCGTTAGCTGGATAGTTTTGTTGATATAGAAAAAGTTATTGTTTATATTTGTTCTTATACTATCTTTGCTCAAAGTAAAAATTTATGTTAATGAATAGTACTTATTTAAATGTTTTATTAAATAGGTAATATGATTATTTTTCTTAACTCATATTCTGTTAAGTTGGTACACCAAATTTAAAACATTTATAAGAACTTGTGAATGTAAACCACTAATTGATGTATTTACTTTATTCCAGATCAAACACATTGGTACCATGCACCTCAATGGAATCGATGGATCTCAGTCCCTGGTTAGATTCAAACAGATAACAAAGCAATACACAAACATTGTCCTCAATTCATCTCCTCATTTTATTGATAATTTTACTGTTATAAACATGTCATTTTCCATTTTTATTGGAATGCTTTTGTTAAGTGGTATGTGTCTTGATTTGTCAATGTGTTAGTATAATACAATCACTACTTAAATTTGTTATAAACGCCTAGTTTTTATTATACTCCCTCATATTAATTTAGTACAAACTTAAATTTGTATTTGGAAAAGACCTGAATAAATATGTTGTATTCATAACATCTTTTCATAAAATGTGTAATTTGGCTAGAAATAAGGTTGGAAGCAGGGTGACCAGACGTTCGGCTTTAAAAGAACATGTCCTCCATTTTAATGTTTGTCCTCCCAGCTTTTGAAAATTATGTAACATGTCCGGCTTTAAGGCGAACAATTAAATGTTCAAAAATAGTAGCATCACATTAAAAAAGGCCCGAAGATAGGTCATGAAAAATTATTGCGGCACACATGTAATGCCATGACATTGTGAACTACTGCTAGATTCAGTTGTATGATGAGTGTTGTCTATAGAGTCACTAATTCACTGTTGCTTCTACCCGTTCAGCTGCAATGGCACTACTACCTCTTGATTTCCTATTTATCTATTATGAATGATTAATTTAGATTTTAAAGTAGTTAACTTTGTTAGAATACATTAAATATATTTCTGTTACAGTGATAATTTATGAAAGATGTATGTTAGATTATCTTAATAATAATGTAATGAATCAGTGCAATGAATTAATTCCAACTATTTCAAAAACCTTATTTTTAATATCATTCTGAAAATTTGGGTACTGATCAGCTATAATTTTTAAAGAGAAACATTATAACAATAAATTATTAAATCTTATGCCACATACAAACCAATAGCCTAAAATAATACTTTTATCTATCAATATGCACTTTAATATTATGAATTCCTTTTATTTTTAGATTTATATGTCAAAACAAATCCAATTTGAGTTCTTTTCTTTGTATTACAAGCAGTACAGTACAAATTTATCATGTGCATTTCTTAATAATGTATAAATACAGAGGAGTCTCGCTAATCCGAACTAATTGGGATCAAACAAACCCATTTATGTAATGTATTGTACTATACACAGTTCGTCCTAATACTGTACACGTATTTACTGAGTTTTTTAATTATATAATGCACCCATTTTCATTTTTTAGGTAATTATTTGCTATAACTGCGCATTACCGTTATAAATAAATATAAGAAAATCTTAATCTTAACCAAGTTCGGATTAATCGAATGTTCAGATTAAACGTGTTCTGATTAGTGGGACTCCACTATACATTATTTTCACAGTTTATGAGAGTATTTAATCCTATCCTCCTTTTTGCTTTAATGTCCTCTTTTTTCATCCCCACAATTCCTCCTTATAGGAATTTCCGTCTGGTCATCCTGGTTTGAAGTGGGCCGTCACCGTGTGGTGGCCTCTTGAGTCATGCCATACTGTACACAACATGCCCAGTATTGTATGCCTATTACATTTTTATCAAACTAGCCTATTAAGTCTTCTGCATTGAATTACTAACTTACTTAAATTGTCAATTGTAGTAAAATAAAATCTGTAAATGATAATTTGATAAATATATTAGTAACAGTTTATTTGAATGAAATGCCTGTACCATAGCAATTCATTCTTTGTTTGAAGTTTATTTTTGACGATGGAAGGATTATGAAGGAAACAGGATTATTCCTGACATTAGCCATCGTTCAGTGAAGCAAAATATATATATATATTTTTTACAATTGAAAATGATCAAATTGTTAGTTCTTATTTTTATCAAATATTTAATATACACCAAAAATTTGTTATTGTTTTTCAAATAGCCTAAAGTGAATGAACAATTAAGTGTACATAATATTAGTAAATTTTAATAATGTATAGTAGTGAAATAGTGAGGTTCAACGCTCTGTAGTGGATGACTCATGCTCTTCATCCTCACTCCTTATTAGTGAAACCGCTCTGACAAGTGTTCACTTGCTGCCCACATCATATGCTTACTTCTTTCTTTGGTCTGTGGACTTGACGACGGGATCTTCTGTATTCTATTGATGGAAAATTGTCTAGGGAAAATTAATTAGTCAATAATAGAATATACAAGTAAATTTCTTCTAAGATTGTTTGTTTGGGAAGCTGCCATGTGTTGTGTAAAAATATTTTACATTCACACATTCAGTATGATTTTGTATTCACACATATGGAATTACATCCAAAGAAGCTATGTCAACTTTTTGGAGTTTTTCATTTATTAAGAAATGATGATAGTTTATTTTTAAGTTACGTATGAACTATCGTTACAAAATATCAATACAACATTCAATTGGAAGTGTAAATGTTACATTTAAAATTAACTTTATAGTAATAGAAAACTGGTCATCTACATAGAATTATTTATTTAGTTGGAGTTTTATTAGTGACCTGATATTCCGCCACCATATAGCCAAGCCTTGAATTGGAGCAGCCAGTTTTGGTTGAGTTAATTTTTTCATAGTCACAGCCTTTTTAGATCAGTTCTCTGATTACAGAAAAATATAACAGGAATTTTGAACACTTCAAGAAAATTATGGGCTTTCAAACAAGGAATTTTGTCATTTTGTATATAGGCTCAAGAAAAAACAACTGGAATATCATGATTTTAAATTATTTATTACTTTAAAATATTTTTATTTCATTAAATATTTTGGTTATTACTATTAATCCTATTCCAAATAAGCAAGGAAAATAGTATACAATTTTTGTTTGTTATTTATTAAAATAATAGATTTCTTATAAATAACACCCTATGACCAGGGGTGTTATTTATAAGCAATGTAGTTACACCAGGACTACATTGCTTGATCAAGCCCCCACTTTGCTGTGAACTTCTTTTGTTTCTGTGGTCACAAAATAATTTCATACATGGTATTAAAAAAGATATGCAGATAAAATAGAAACTAGTTTATTTACATGAATTAAAAATGTATAAATATTACTTCTCCGGTACTAAAAGTAACAAAAGTATGAAATACAAGCAATATGTGTCCTTTTTAACATTTGTTGTAACTTGTGTGTTCAAAAACAAAGTAAAATCTATACAGGTGTATGCTCCTAAAATTTTAGTAAACAAGCGATCGATACTTTCAATTTTGTTACATGAAAAAAACAGCATCTTTATTTACGATAGTTCAGTGATAAACACTAATGATGATGTTCCATTTTAATGCACCTTTTCAAGGCAGTCAGTACATTTTCTCTGAGTTTCACTTTACAGAAACCAATGCTCGATAGTGTCGACTCGGAGCTGTAACGACCCGAACCCAATATGAACAATATTTCAAGAAATTATGCTTTATTTGGTTATATAAAAATTTCATCCATTTAGTAAAATTTAACTGAAGACATAATAATTGTAAAGTGTACAGCACTGTTGAGTAGGACAGCAATAAGACTGCTGACAATGCAGACTCAGCACCTGCATGTGCTGGAAGGCAGTCGAGATCAGGCCTCAGACTCGTAAACATGTAATTCTCTGTCGCTCTATTATAAAATTTTCTAAATTCTTTCAATAATGTAATCCAATCCTTTATTTCACTCAGAAGGGATCTCCCCCTTTTAAACCAATTTAAATTGTGTAATTTTTATAAATTAATCATTAATAAACAGTGTTTTAAAATTCAAACGTTGTTGCACAAAATTTATTTCTTTTTCCGGAATCATCCAGTGGTGGCAGCGGATACCAATAAGATCCCCAAATCTGTTGCGTTACAGAGCTGTGTTAGAGGCATAGGCGAAACTTTACCTTCAATCTAAGACTTGCCATGTTTTTTTATAATAATCTCAGCGAAGTTCCTGTGAAAATTCAAGAACTGTCCAATAGCTTTGTTTCATGGTAGTACCTTTCTGTTGAGTATCCAGGCATTGTTCATAACTGCATCAGTGAGGTAAAAAAAATAGGCCAAACTCAGCAAAAATATGCTCCAGTATCAACTGGAAATGTGTGTATTTCCATGCTACACAGTATTATATTTCTAAACAGATATATAAAATCAACAATCTGTTCGAAATATTAAAAAATATTTGCACTTAAAAGTGCAGTAATCAAATAATTCTTCCAAAGAATTGACACAAACTTTAACCTATATACAAAAAAAAAAGTAAAAAGAGTGTAATGTAAAACCCTTAGTAATTAGCAAATTAAGGTGAATTCCAGCTTTACTAGTCATTTAAACCATTATTTTCACTGATGATCAAATAAGTCAATAATTAATTTTCTTCTAAGAGTGTGTGCTTATCTATAAAATAAAAAAAAGTATAACAAAGTTAATTATTTAATTAATTACATGATAGGTACATTTTCTCCAGTAATTGGCATTTTTTTCAAATAGCTGATATTAGACATTCCAGTAATTGGCACCTGATTACTTTTGCTAGCTGCATGTTGAATTTACATTGCCTAAATTAGAAGTGTACTGAATTACAAACAAATCAATACATACTTTATCAGAAAATCTTCCATCAATTAATAGCCTAATTCACATTCAATATTATTCTCTAAAAAACAGTTTAGCTACCATAAAAAAAACACTACCTAACATAATAAAACATTTCATTAAATAAGTAGATATGTACAAGGAAATTTCTTAGCTCAAAGTAATGATGTCAAATCTTAAAATAAAGTATGAGTGCATTTAACAGTTAAATACTCTAAGAATAATCAATACGAGTATGTCAAAGCATTTTTCAGTTGAGAGATAAAAAAATTCTTAGAGGAAAATCACAGAAAAAATTCATCATTTCCAATATCATAACTAAGAACAAGTTCATCTTCACTACTGTTCTCAATACACAAATGGCTTAAAAAATCTACCTCATCATCCTGTTCATCTTCTTCTTCTAAGCCATATTTATCAAGATGTTTCTTAGGGATGCATTTATAATGAAATTTGTAGCAACACCTGTCACACTTATCCCATTTCCGGAGTTTATTGATTATAAATTCTGCAGAATATCTTTTGGTGGACAACTTACAAATCCAATCTTCTTCACCTTCATTGACCTGTTTTATGTTTTTCTTGTTATTATGAGCCTTTTTTCTCTTCTATCTTTCTTTTCCTTCCTTCTTTAACTGTTTGTTCTTGTTCTGCCTCTTCAATGCAGATTCATTTAAATGAAGTAACAACTAAAGGCAGCCTTACTTTGGAATTGTTTGTTGATATTTTATTCTTTGTTGTGGTCCAACCCATAGTAAAATGTTCATCAATGGTGATGGGGCACCTTATCCTCCTTTTCAGGAGACAAGACTTTGGCTATCTTAGCTCTTTTCCTAGGTGACTGGAGTTTGAAGGTGTCTGATCTTAAGTTCCGGCCGGAAGGCTGATTTAATTTCTGAGGTGTTACAGACCTAATGGTTGATTCATTAGTTTTGGTTGGTGTGATTTCACTGCTGTGTTGTTCTACATTAAGCTGGGGAAGCATGTGTGTTGTCTGAGAAACTGAACCCGCAGCTAACTGTTCTGCTAACTCTGTCTCCAAATGTTGACCTTAGGTTGGAAACTTAGATGATAGCAGATCATCAAGAGGATTTGAAGCCATAACTGACACACATTGAGTTGAAGATTGTGTTTTAGCTGCATTGAGGGTACTGGCCTGATTTGAATTATTTGCTGGTTTTTACCTATCTTTCAATTTTTTCCAGACCACATATAAATCATGTGCTGATGTGATTGCCCCCAAATAGGTGTGAACAAGTCATTCATACCTTCAAACTCAGTAAGTTTACTTGGCTCGATAACTGATTCCAATAGCTTGAGACATCCTTCACCTTCAACATTTTACTGAAATAAATAGCTCCTACACTGAAAGGACAAAAACCACATCCAAAAACTCAAATTCCATTTGTTACAGATTTTTCTGCAAGCGTTTTCTCAGCTACAGTCTTAAGCAGTGAAGCAAATTTAAATTTAGTAAGCACTTGGCCATCTTACTTTGGATCCATTTGCCACTGGTGTACTGATTTGGTTAAATACTTTCCCATTCATCCATAACGATTCCAATCTTCCCAATGTCCAGTCTTCCTCTTGTTTTAATAGTTGATGGAAGTCTTTGGCCAGGGAAAACCACCAATAATGGGGCGTTCTTTGCTGCAGCATTTACTATGATCAGTACTCAATTTTCATCTTGTTTACAATATATTTCATGATTATTCCCAAATCAAATTTTGTCACAGTGAATCCTCTGTTCACCATTCCTCGGATTCAAATTGGCTAGCATATTTTGTTATTTCAAAGCCTAATTTAGGATCTGGCCCCATCTTGCTCTGAATTGGAGGCTTGTCTGTACTTTTATTCACTAGAGTAGGTCTAGGCACACCAAATCTTCTACTAACTGCAAATAGAATTTCTCCTTTCCACACAGCAGCAATAGCAGCTTTCATATCAGCCTTACTGTACTCAAGCTAAGGTCTTTCCATCCATAGGTGCGTCATTTTTACCTGCAAATGAATAAACTAGTTATTACCAGTTGTTTTTAAAGTACGTTTCAAAATCACTTACAAGACACATTAATAAAAATGTTAGTTAAATAAGCTAGATTGTTGAATGTTTTATGAATTTCCTGAAACAAACTTCTAATTCCAGATTAAAGCATGCTTAAATAACCGTAACTAAACAGTCAGTTTAGCAAGTAGGCCCTAAATAATGCAAAACACAATAATGCTGATCAACTGAGTCAATTGCTGAATTTTGCTAGGCACTAGCGGTTAGCAGTCATTGCCAATAACTAGAGAATCTGCCACTTTAAAACCTATTAATAGGCACTTTGATTTTCCCTCTAAATAAGTGGAGGTTAAATTGAAATTTGAACTTGAATTAAGAGGTAATTTATCATAGAACCATTATGTATTATTATTCAGTAAAACATTTCGTTTGTTTGCGAAAACCAGGTGTTGATGGTTACCTCTTAGCAGATAAATAAGAAAATATTAAAATCGAAGCAGCTCAGCATTTTATCTTCAAACCTACCAAAAGAGAGACTGAAAATGAAGAAAATATATCACATACCAGGGTAAAGCAATTTCTCTAAAACCATTGAAAGGCTTAACCAGAATGGGAAAATAAAATATAAAGTGCCAATTACTGGCAACTTTACCTTACGTCTAAACATGAAATAAAAATATCTTGTAATGTATTGCATGTACAATGAGCAAATAAACAATGATTGTACGAACAGTATAGTACAGCCGTTGTTGTTTGGGTACATTTGTACACAACTTCAAATCATCAGTGAAAATAATACAGCTCAGTATGTAATCTTTCATCTACATGTCGAATAATGTGAGGCTGAGGTCCGAGCTTTAGTAAACCAGAAGAAGTAATAAACACTTTTGAGAGGGCAGAATGAATCTGAACCTGAAGGCTTATTTTCTGGAAATAATGTGTGAACCATTTCAAAACTGTTCACCATTTCACAATCTTTTACACGGGTAGGATGTTATGCATTTACTGCTATTCTTCTATAACACATAGGAATCAAGCAGAACCATTTACAAAATGTGAATACAGAGCTTCTTGTACCACTGAAAACACTTTCGCTCACTCAGATAGTAGCTACCATTTGATCTTACTTATCAACCCCACTCATGTACTCAATAATTGTTAAGGGCTTCAACTTTTCTTGGCCTCTCGTGTTGACTGAAACATTCATGACCCTTTCAAACTGAGTGAACAGGTATGTAACGACTCTTACATCCCTCAATCTGCCTACCATAATACCGTGACAATATTGTGCAGTGTTTTATCCTTTCTGCAGCTTTTCCCATATAACTGCAGTCGGGATATCCAATCTATCCCCTTGAAATGTGCCTGTTATACAGGTATTTTGTCCAAAAGAGCTTTTAACAGAAATATACTATTATAAAAATTGTCTGCATATACTGTGCCCTTTCTCAAATTCTTCTGAAAGCATATACAGACAAGTTGTTCAGTGTTTCCTGGACCTGAGAGAGTGTCCATTGCGCCTTCACACACACTGAACTTTAGTATTATGCCATTAGGCTCACTCAGTATAAAAAGTTTGATGCTGTATTTATGCCATTTATTTTTAATATTCTGTTTGAACAGTAGTCGTCCTCTCCAAAAGATCATCGATTCATCTAAGGAAAGTTCATTATCAGGCAGGTAGAGGTGTTTTAATTTTGTTATTGAAATAATTAATTACTGGTGTAATATTGTACATGCGGTCAGGTAAATCATTGTCATTTCTGTGGTCAAATGCAATGCACATAGAATAAGAGAAATCTGGCATGTGACATTTAGTCTCTGAAACAAGTTTTAAGTAATTTATCAGTTCTCAAGTACATTTGTAACTGAGGCATTTACACTACTTCCATATGAAACAATAAGTCTAAGAATGTTTTTATTCAGTGAGTGCCAAAGTCTTCCACTGACAGATTCATGATTTTTCAGTAATAGATGCTAAAAGTATATTGTCTGTATTAGCATTGGTTTCTCAACACTCAATTCGAAAAAGCATCAACAACAATTTTAATATAATCTAAAGGTTTATTGCCATGTACAGGTATTCGCAAGCCAGTAGACTGAGAAAATATAAAATTTGTCACGTCTGGGATATCAGACCAAGGTAGTGTCAGTCGGGGCTGTTTGCGTCTACGAGGTTGATTATTTAGGGGCAGATTTGATTGTGGCATGTTGGTTACCTGAACATGACGGCTGTGGTATTACTTGGGGTTGCGATTCAGTTGAAGTGAGCAGAAGTGGGCTGTGGTGGCACACTATAGTTTGGAGTACTGGTGCTGGTTTATGGTTGAGTAATGTTCAAATCAGTATCACAGTCATCATATTCAATATCACTCTCCGAGTCACTAGGTGCCTCCAACTGTCACCACAACTAAACCCGTCTTCTGATAGAGAGTCATAGTCAACAACTCGATCTATTTAGCATATTGCAGGATTATTAGGATCCCGTAAGTTGCCTTCTCTTTCGTCATCCATTTTAGAAACACACTAATAATAATAGCGATTTAATTCAACAAATGAATCACATTAGCAAGAAAAATAACCTTAAAAGAGGACTGAACAGTACTATTAATTACCATTGACTGCCAGGTTACTTAGGGAAATGTGAGCGTGCCAAACCAGCCCCATATTGACGTCGAACAGTGCCGGCGGCACGTGCCATCGGTTCAATATGACGCCAATAGACGTCATCCACAGCGAGCATGTTAACTTGCGCACCAGGCCTTTTCAATATCCAGTTCTATGGCATCAAAGTGCTTTCTCTCTTTTAGTGTGGCCATAATATGTGTCAAAAAGGCAGCGATATTAGAAAAAGTAGAACGATCAGACTTGATGCTATGCTTCCTCCCCGATATGGAATGGCGGACTTTGAACTGTATATTCTACAGAGCAAAAGTGTCTCAAATATGTTTGTAAAGACAGACAAAACAGCTATGGGCCTTTGGTCATCTGGGCACATAATATAAAGTGTCACGGCGTACCTAACCTTCAGATACTCGGGAAATACACCAGCTACTAATGACTGTTTAAAAAGCTGTTTAATGCTAATATAAAAATGGCGCAGAATCTAGAAACTGCTAGGAAGATTAAGTCAGGATCCGATATCTTAACCACTACAAGACTCATAAGAGCATTGCGGCTATTGCACTGATTAACGTGTCATTTAGAGAAGAAGTCAATACCATATAATTAGAACAGTTATGGGTAGCATTAAGAAAGGTCGTCGGATGATTGTATATCTTTGAAGGCCAATAACATAGGGCTGAGTCAATTTTGTGGCAAACCATAACGTGACTAAAAAATATCTTAGGATTTATACTCTAAAAATAGCTATGAATGTTTGTAAATTTTGAAATTATGTTTCTTGAATAGTCTCGAATCTATACAGTAACATTTGTAGTTATATACACATAATTCTCTATTATTTACAAATGCTTTTCCATTTTTTTTAATTTTCTGGAAATTTAGTTCTAATTTGTTCTTTTACTAAACGAAACATTAGTTCCTCATGAACACAGAGGTTGAGAGGTTTTAAGAGTAAATAAATATTACTGACATTGAGTTGTTTAATATCTTAAGAAACTGTGATATGGTATTTCACAGCACTCTTCTGCAGAAATCGGTGTTCTAAAATGTTTCAATGTTAGACTACGGAAAATAATGCTATTGATCTGAATCATTGACTATCAGATAAATACCATGGCCTTTAGTTTCTTACACTTATAGTAATTCACTGATGTTAGGAGACACAGTGCTCGTGGTTATATTTCCAAACACTATTTTATAAAATTCGAAACATTTACCTTTTATTTGAACATAATGTAAATAAAACAGTAAAACAAGAATACACTATAACAATAATGACTTTTAAATTTATCGTTCGTTTTAATTATCAATGGTTGATTCTCCTATCTTGTAACAAGTTTTCACATGAGGCTCAAATACGTAACATCGTCTAATATCATGGGTATAATATATGATAGAATACCTACCCTGTTCTATTACATGTATAACGCTGTAACAGCGCAGGGCAAAAGTGTTTTATTGAATAAATCAGTTTACCTTCCTTTAATTTTTTTATACGTCACACACTTCATGCTCTTCTGCATTCTCTCGTCGGAATTCAGAATTATGATGTAAATAACTTCAGTCAGTGAAACTCTTCTGCTAGGGTTAGCAGAATCAGATTTGATACTCAAAGGTTCCAGTTGCTATTCACAATAATTGCTTTTGTCAATTTTGTGTTCATCTTATTATGCCGCTGCCAATCAAAGTGTAAATGTGGAATTAACTGGTGGTCATGGGTTGAGTGAAAATTTATCGTATAAAAAAGAATAATTTAGGTTTTGTGATGGATGGGGCATTTCAGATACATTGTTGTTTATTTGACAATTAGTTGTATTACGTAGAATATTTAAAAATTCATAAGTAATTCAAATATGAATTTTTAACTCTTTGTTGGTGTTTGATTTTTCTAACAATGATTGGATTTGATTTTTATTTTATGCTAAAACAAATAAATCTGTAGTGTTGAAACCGTAATAATTTCATATCTTAGAATTGTTGATCGTAAATAGTATTAATTAAATAAAAAATGGAAGAGGAAGATCAACCTGATATTAGGGAGCAGATGTTTCACAGCACTGTTCGGGAATATATAGTAAGTAATTGCATTTATTCTTCTGCATGTTATTTTTACACTAGACTGTTGTAAACATAGGCCTAGCTAGACCCTTTATAAAGTTTTAAATCAATAGCATTAGAAATACATGAATCATATAGGCCTAGTTTATTTTAATAAGCACCTGTTACATTTCTAGATAAATAAAAAGGATCTAAGCTCAAATAATTCAATATTTTATTAAATCTACCTAACCTGGGTATTTATTATGGGTTGGTCTATTTTACATGTATGCCGAAAAGTTGGAAAGCTTTTACAGTATTTTAAGTTATAAATATTTGGTCTAACACAATTAATTTGCTGTTCTTAACATTTTTATGAGATCACTTTAGTATTTAGGCCTTATTTATTATTATTTTTAGGTCTATCACATTAGCTAAAGAGGGTACTCGTTTACAAGATGCACTTTATTGATTTTTCTAATAGAAAGTTCTTAAGAAGTGAATAGAATAACAATAGACCTACTCTGTAGATAAAAGTGAAAAAAACAGCCTATAAAACTAAACATTCTTTCCCTCAAAATGGGAGAAAAAAAACCTCTTTCATGGGGAGGTAGGCTAAGCCCTCAGGTAGAATGGTTGGCTCTTGGGTAAGGTGGTAAGCCCTTGGATAGGCTCTCGGGTCTCAAAGTATTGGTAGATTAGATTAAAGAGGGGGTTATAAAGGAATCTTAGCTCTCAATGTATCAACCTAAGCTTATTGCACACCCTAAGTTATGCAAACTGTAGGCTAGCGTACTCTTGTATCTTCAACAAGTTCCAAGAGCTTCTGCCCAATGCTGGCGTCGAATTCATCAGCTAACTAGAAGTGATTTGGAATCACAGTAAAATGAGCTGCTATTTGTAAGTTTCTGTATAGTTGAAATGTAGACGCCATCAATATGTGATTTTGCAGACAATCTCCAAAATTGCAGATAGTACATGCAGAATAGCTGATAGTGACCATATAAGTTATATAGGAGGCAGACAGTTTATTCTTAGGCCTATATGATTTCTTAAGACCTTTAATAAGGTAAATTACGTGGAAGATTATATGAAATTGCTGTAATATTTCTTATGTATTTTGAAAATTTTAACCTTAATTTAACAAACTTGTTTATTTTTACTTATTTCATTCTATATCTAGCCTAGTGAGCAATTTTTATTTCATTCAATGCTATCATTTACTCACTGATATATGTAAAAAAATATTTTCAGTACTGACTCACTATTGTTTCTCACCTGCTTTTAATTATAATTAGACATTCATTTATAGAGACAGTTCAACATGTTTCATGTTTACAGTTTTGAATTGTTTTACTTCTATAATAATTCAGCTGTTATTTTGGATTTTTTAATTTTGTAGAGAATAAAATGAGTGATTCAAAGATGTAGGCCTAACAGATATTTTGGTAATAGTTTTTTTCCTTTTTCATACACTTAATTAAAAAAATAAGAAATATAGACTTATATTAATTTTTTAAATAAAGCAACATTTTTAGTAAAATACATTGCAGTTTGCATAATTAACTTATTTAAAAATAAAATGAAAAAAGAAATATGGATATGTTTACAAAAATAGTGTTTTTACAATTTTTTAGTTTAAAGGGTTAGTTTTGCCTAAATGTGGGAAGTATTGGTATAGGCATATTTATGAATGTCTGACACTTTCATTATATATGTGGAAATTTTGTTTGGCACTAAAAGGGTTAACTTTATTTGGTTGAATTGAATACAACCTATCTTGAAAAACTTTTTAGCCCACACTATTTAAATACTTACTGGAGTTGAGTTAATATGTATATCTAGGACATTATGGGTAGGTGAGTCTGTAATATTTATAACTGTCTCAAACATTAGTTTTTAGATCCTGTAGGTCTGTTACGGATGGTACTACTTTTTCTAAAGCCATCAGGGCAAAGGAGTATTTTTGGTGCTGCCACAACCTGCGCTGATGACCAGAGGCTTTAGTGTCAGCCTACTAGTTCCTTTTATGAGGTTTTTTTTTATTATTAGAGCTTTCTGGCACCTTAATTCTTTTCTGTGTGTTCTATTTACATTTTCCACTGAAAAAAGAACAATAAATAATTTAAAAAGTGACAATTAAAAATAAATATTTACCAACATTGTACTTTGTTTAATACCATGGTATCAGTAGGCCTAATTTTCCTTGTTTGTAACATAGCTATAATTCCAATTCATGTCACTATTGCAAACTTTCTGTTTAATTTTTTTCTTAGCGACAGTTCCTCTATATCAATTTTATGAAAAACTAGAGTTTATCCTTTTAAACCATGGAAATTGGCTCTTGTTCCCAGACTATTGTGATAATCTATGGATAATCTTGCATAACTGCCACATAACTTCTTATGAATTAGTAATATTTCTCGTAAGTAGTTCTGTACTGCAAAACCTCTGATAATATACAATTACACCACTAATGAATGCATAGTCTCAGTTAATCTAGTGTAGACCTGCTAATGATTAGGCAGGTTGTAAAGAGACAGTGTACACATTAACAAGTGTGTTTACAGTTTGTAAAATACATTTATACAGTACTAATGTAATTTCATAGATTAAATTTCCGTGTTATTCTTATTTTACATGATGGACCAATAAAAAGATACAATATATAAATAAGCCTGTATAATTTACTTGAGTTAAAAGTAATGATTTATTTATTGCAGACTAACATAAAGAGAAGTTACCAAACTGCTGCCAAATAATGAATAATAAGTAATTCATCCATTATTATAGTAAAACACATTTTATTTATTGATATTTCAACGTGATAATTTGTAATGTAGCTTAGTAACTAATATGGTAGGCTATATTAATACAATGACATTTGTTTAGAGAAAACAAATGATGGGATTGTAGTGTAAGATCGTACATGTGTCAATACTATCATCACAATTCATATCACTGAAATCAAAAAGGGTTGCTGATTTTATTTTGTTTTGCTATATTATAGTGATGCTGTATTTACAATATTATTAATATCAGTTGAAAGTAAAACTGTTCCTTGGTGATCTGGTATGGTCTTCTCTAGTCTTGGTATTGTTTTATTTGAACTGTAAAGGTAATTATTTGATGAAACAATAGTTTTTTTACTATCGGTGACTGTATATAACCGATAGTTAACTTCTTAGATAGTATTGAATGGGTAAATTCCTGATGTTATGATGAGATATACAGGTTGATCATATAGTTCACCGTGCTGCTAATGGTTGAACAGTTTGTTTGATAAATGAAAACTCAGAGTATTACTGAACAAATAGAAAGTACTTTTTAGCATGTTTCAAATTTTTAAACATTCTTTCCCTAAAAATTCTCAAACTGTAATCCCCTAACTCACTAATACCTTTAAACAAAGGGTTGAAAAAAAATAAAAAAATCCCAAACTGGAAATCTTAAATGGTTTATTGAAATATTCGTTTGTTGGTTTTAGATCTCAGTATCAAAGCAAAATGTAACATTATTTTTCAAAGTTCATAAATTATATTTAACAATTTTGCTAAAAGTAAAATGTGGGTTTAAAAATTTTAGTGTTAGAAGCACTATTAAGAGAAAAATATAGCACAGTTTTAACAACAAAACCCTAAGATCCCTCTTACTAACCCCTAACAATGTAAAAATTGAGTGGTAAGGTTTTTCTAAATCAGGAGGAGCTTTTTTATGATGACTTGGATAGTGATTAAAACAATTAAGAATAATACACTTAATTTTTTACCAGGCAGTAGTTCAGCTTGTTGACAAATTCTGCTTGCACATTCCTGAACATTTCAGGTGTGACTTTTCTGCTCTCTTCGGTAATATGAAGCTATGAACATAATTTTTGTGTGGTTTGGTTTTTCTAGAGGTTTGAGCTTAATTGGTAGCCTATCTACAGCAACTGTGATTTTTGTAACATATATTTCAATAGCTGAGTGCTGGTAACTCTGTTCCAATTCTCATACTCAAATCATATTAGTTATAATTATAGAAAAACCTGTAAGAGATTCTTTAATATTTTACTTTAAAGAAACTGGTTTTGTATATAAACTCCAAAAAAGAAAAAAAAGAAAACTACTAACTTTTAATCGATACTCTTGAGCCGGTTCTATACCTATATCTCCCCGGCTCATGTGTGTTTTATATAGTGTGTGTGTGGTTTATTGGCTGCAGAGGCGACTGACCATTTGAAGGCGTTTGGCCTTTCCGGCAGAGTGGAAGAGACTCCGAGCCGTGCTGTACTAGTTGGAAGTAGCTCCATTTAATATTTATTTAATTAAGTGTTTTGGAAGTTTTGCTGAGCATTTCTCCTTCTAACATGTGCGGCTAAGTCTACGGCCCCTCACTGATGAGGTCCAAGGGATGAATTGTTTCCTCCCTGTCATCTCTCCATCATCATGCGTGGTCCGCAGAGAACCTTCGCCTTTGCACTCTGCTGAAGGACGGCCACCATGATGGACATACCTACCAGTCAACATCTGTGATACCCTGTGAATATTGTTATTGTTGCCATTTATATAGTTTATATTTTGTTATTTAATTTTAAGTTAGTTTTAGATATTATTTAGTTATTTCTTGGATTTCATTAGGAAGCCCGCCCTTAGCCGAAGGATACCGGGTGGCATTGGCATTTCTTGTTTCAAATTATGGCATTTCTAATTTTTGTATGCAGGTGCACCTGACGAGGATTGTTTGAGATATACTACTGCACTTTTATTTTTTTTATTTATAGTATATATATTTATACATAATTATATTGACAGGATAGGCCTGTGTTTTCGTAGTAAATGAACCTGAGTATGCTGACCACGGTGTTCTTTTTTTTACCTAGTTTTTTTGATCCGCATCCCGTTCGCCACCATGGCGCGCGCTTCCCTGATGTTTGCTGTGGGTGTGCGAGCGGCCGATGTACCGGTTTTCAATGGTAGCAGAGCGTGGTTAGCTGCTCTCTCTCAGCTGTCTCTCAGTTCTGGTTTTGTTTGTTGGTGTAGGTTAGTGTTAGGTAGGGGGAGGTTAGAGTACACAATTTTTTTTTTCATTAGGAGCTCGCCCTAGCACAGGATACCGGGTGGAATTGGTTTAGTGTCTTGCTTCCTGCAGACTTACCCTTTGCAGGGAGCAAGGGACTCTAAATTGCTTAACGCTAAATTTATCTAACTGTACTCTACTTCTCCCCTATCAATGTGTTGTTTTTGTTATATTTATTGCTTCTGTGTTTGTAGGTTGTGGTTAGTGTATATTTGCAGGGTATCCTTCTATTAGGTGGCAGGTATTGAGTTCTTCACTTGGACCTCGTCAGTGTAAGCCTTTTGTGAGTTGAGTCCACTTAGGTTACTAAGTATTTTTTTGCGTACGCTTTGTTGTTTATTGTTTATTTATTTTTGTCTAATTGTTTGGTATGGCTTTTTCTCTGGTGCCTGAACATCTACGCAAGCCCGAGTTGGTTTTTGAGGTCCTGGCGAGAGGACAGAAGCCCGAGGCAGATGTGAGGGCATTAAGAGCTCAATTACGGGCTTGTATAGCGTTGGACCGCAGCTGGAATGCAGAGTTCCAAACTAACACAGAATTTGAGTTTTGTAAAACCCGAATGGAGGGAATTGGAAGACGATATTAATTTTGAGTCACTTCCCATGTCCGGGTCAGCAAAGGCTAGATTGGCATCTCAGCTTTTACATTGGCGTGACAGAATAGTTTTACTTATGTTCGGCTCCTAGTTTAGACTCTGATATTAAAAGTTGGGCTTTTTCGGCCAGTAATAAATTAAAACAAGCCCTAGATGGTTTGAGTGAGGTGCGCTCGGTGAAGGAGAAGGGGGTACTATTTACCGCTGTCACTCCAACGGAGGTTCCCACTACCATTACTTTGCTAACCATCCCACCGGCTCTTTCTTTCGAGCCTCCCAGAGTTACTATGTCTCCGATGGGTAGTGGCCCTCCTGAAGCGGCTGGTGAGGCTTCATCTATAGTTGTGCCTTCCTTTTCTAGCTTTGGCAAACTGCCTCATCCTTTGGGGAGTGTGTTACAACACTTCCCCAGAGTTGATGGACTTGACACTAAATTTACTTATCCATTTTCTTCTGGAAAGTTTTTAAGCTGAGAGAATTTCCTGGTATGACAGATGCCATGCTTATGCAGATTTTAGCGCAGTTTTCCTTAAGGCCCCTTTTTGATCGCCTTGTAGACTGCCTTAAGAGAGGTGCGCCACCTTTGACCAGTTCCACGCCGAGATATTGGAGTTCTTTGTACCTGCTCGGGTTAGGAGCGCTTGCGGGTGGAACGCGTTTATCGTCCTCAGGCACCAGATGAACGTTGAGCCATTTTTGTCGGGGAGATACGGGATGTTTAGCCCGGGTGTTGCGCTTGAGCTTGAGCGAAACGGAGTTGGTGAGCCTTATTTTGGAGGGCATTAAACCTGAAGAACGCCTCCCGTTTGATTTTTTGTAGCCGTACCCGCATCTTTTGCGGATTTGGACCGGCTCTCCATCATCTCTAGAGGGGTTCAGGATGCGGATGATCAAAGGGAGGCCATGTCGAGGCATCTTCCTCACTTTGCCTCCGGGGCCGGTCCATGCTCCGGTGCAGTCTGAGCCAGCACAGCTGCTCCTTCCCGTAGGCAGCCTCCTACCTGTTATGGCTGCAAGCAAGTGGGACATATTAGACCGTTTTGTCCACTTAAATAAAAAAAACTAGTAAGCTTGCGGACGAGTAAGCCCGACTCGTGCCGTAAAGGTAATTTCTGAGGGCAAATATGTACCTAATTTTGATGGTAAAAGGGTAGCTGGTTTAATACAGAACAGAAAGAAAACAGAAAGAAATAGACTTGGGGGACAGTTATCATCGTTGGCCGAGAGGGGAGGTTGCTGCCTCTGGCTGCGCAGGGAGTAAGGGCTGCCCGCTCAACCTGCCCACAAACTGGATGTGTGCTTGTGGGAATGTGGTGCAGAAGGCCCTGGTTGATTCTGGGTCAGCACGCAGCCTGATTTCTTTGTCGTTTTTTGAAGATCTAAAATCCTCTGGGCTAATACGGCAGGTTTGAGCCTAGTTCACTTTATCTGCTGGACTGCTCTTCACGCACACCTTTACCTATTATCTGTAGTGCCCAGATTCACATCAAAATTAATTATTTCTCTTGGGATTGGAGCTTTTTTGGTGGCTAAGAGGACCTGACTTTCCTTTCATCTTGGGAGCAGATTTTATCGGAAAAACTGGCATGATTTTGGATTTGGCCTCCAGTCATGTTTTCTTTGCTTTCGCCAGGCGGGTGCTCGTTCCCTTTTCAGATGTCGAGTCTCGTGGGACTGCTGCCTTAGAGATGGAAGATAAGAGCTTGACTCCTCCTGACCAACTAGGACATCTTACGCCGAAAGAGGCTGAGGACATAAGGCAGATTTTTGTTCCCGTTTTCCTGAAGTCCTCACTGACAAACTGGGCCACGACCAATCTCTTTGGAATACGAGATTCGTCTTACAGACACCCGTCCTGTACGTTCCCCATCCATATAAGCTTGCTCCGCCCAAGATGGAAATTCTGAGAAATATGATCGATGATTTACTTAAGAGTGGGGTAATCGAGCCGTCTTGCTCAAATTTTTCCAGTCCAGCGTTTCTAGTGCCGAAACCTAAATGGGAAGTCCAGATTGGTCCTGGATTATCGAAAGCTCAATGCTCAGATAGAAATTGACTCCGTGCCTCTCCCCGATTTGCATTCTGCTTTCGACTGGTTTGGTAAGGCCAAGTATTTTCTCCATTTTTGATCTTAACCAGGCATACCATCAGAATTCCTCTAAACACGAGTCTCGACCTCTCACTGCCTTTTGTGTGCCTTGGGAATTTGTACCAGTTCACCCGAGTGCCAATGGGCTTGGCTGTGGGGGCCCAAACACTCACCAGACTCCTGGATTCTATCTTTCATGATGTCAAATTTAAGTTCGTGTTCAACTATCTGGATGACCTGCTTGTGTACAGTGAGAGTTATGAGGAGCACTTGACTCATCTGGAGGAAGTTCTAACTAGGCTGCGAGAGTCTGGCCTTACCGTCAATCCTGAAAAGGTGAGTTTTGCTCAGCCTGAAATATCGTTTCTGGTCATCTTGTCTCTTCTCGAGGTGTTTGTAATTGATCCAGAGAGAAACCCAGGCAATCAGGGAGTTTCCTCCTCCTAAGGATGCCAAGGGGATTGCCCCGTTTTGTGGAATGATAAATTTTTATCGTCGTTTCATCCCCAATGTTGCTGAAGTGGCGGCCCCTCTGAACTCTCTTAGGAAAAAGGGTGCCAAGTTTGAGTGGGGTGAAGCGCAACAGACTGCTTTTGAGCAGCTGAAAGAGGCAGTGATGCAGCCTCCAGTCTTGGGCTATGCCTGATTTCAGTCGTAAGTTCGTCTTGCAAACTGATGCTTCCTCCTTAGCCGTTGCTGCTGTTTTAATCGCAAGAAGTAGATGGTATCCGGCAGCCCATAGCTTATGCTTCACGCACGTTAACCCCTTGTGAGAAGAAGAGTTGTTCTGTTTATGAGCTGGAATGTTTGGCTGTCGTGTTTGGAATTAACAAGTTCAGGCGTTACCTAGAACATAAAGAATTTTTGTTGGAAACCGACAACCAGGCACTTTCTTGGCTCCTTGCCCACCCCCGTCAGCTCGGGAAGATTGGTCGCTGGTAGTCCAAATTTCTGCCCTTAAGTTCACAGTGCAGCACGTGCGAGGCACCCAAAATATCATAGCGGACACTCTGTCACGCATGTATCACTTACCCAACGACCACCAGGATTTTATCAGAGCCGCATGTTGTGGCGTGCTCCTAGACTTTCCTCTGGCATTTTCGGACATTGTTCCACACCAACTTAAGGATCCCGAGCTGACTGCTATCATCAATGAGCTTAAAAACGGAGGTGCCCACCCTCCTTATTTTCTGTACCGAGGTGCTCTATGCTGCCGTGACAAGCAGCGGAGAAAACCTAAGTTAGTGCTGCCAAAGCTTTCTTGTACCGATGGTCTTTCAGTATTTTCATTCTTCTCCTGTGGGGCGGACATCTAGGAATTCATAAGACCATCGCGAAGATTAGGGATCAGTTCATCTGGAAAGGTATGGACCGGGATATTGCAGCTCGAGTACGTTCTTGTGAACTGTGCTCGCTAAGCAAACCCGCTCAAAATACCAAGTTGGGTCTTTTGTCATCTGAGGTGGCGGAAAAAACCTTTGGAGAAGGTTTTCATTGACTATGTTGGGCCTCTCCCTCGTAGCAAGTCCGGAAATAAGTTCCTACTTGTTTTGTGTGGATGCCTTCTCCAAGTTTGTTTGGTTGTTCCCATTGCGGAGTGCTACCGCGCAGCTCACGGTGCAAGCACTTCGTAACCATTTCTTTCAACACTTTGGAATCCCCGCCACCTTAGTTTCCGATAATGGTTCACAGTTTGTCTCCAATATCTTTAAAAGAATGTGCTTTGGGCACGGAATCCGCCATGTGACTACTTCCCCTTTCTATCCTCAGCCTTCTCACGCCGAACGGTTTAATCGCAATCTTCGATCTGCTCTCATTGCCTTTCATGCGAAAATCAGACCACCTGGGATCAACAACAACTACCTTGGATCCAATTTGCCTTTAATACGGCCCAGCATGAAAGTCACACAAGGCGGTACCTTTCAAGTTATTATTTGGCTTTCCGCCAAACAACCCTTTGGCGAACCTTTGGAAAATTAGCGATCTTCTGCCACCTCCTGGTACTCCCAATGTGAAAGCCACTTGGGAGGCAGCCAGGCGGAATCTCATTCGGGCTAGGGAATTAGTAAGGAGGAAGTACAACCGAGGTCGTATTTGCCAATCCCTTCCAGGTGGGGGATCTAGTTTACTGCAAGGCTCACCCAGTCAGTTCGGCTGTGGATAAAAGAGCTGCTAAACTTTGCTACAGGTGGACTGGTCCCCCACCGCATCTTGAAGTTTCTGACTCCGGTGACTGCCCGACTGGGAGAATCCTCAGTCCGGGAAGATTTTCAGGAAGGCGCACATATCCCATCTGAAGCCTTGCCGGAGTCATCCGTGATTTCTCTTTAGTCTGTGCGGGAGGGTTTTAGGTCCAGAGGCCTGATCACCTCTGCTCCTTCTTCCTGATCAAGGTTCCTGTGTTCTTCTTTGTACCCACGCTACTCTTGGAGGGTTTTCTTGCCTCCAACTGATTTTTCTTGGTTTTCCCTTCTGCAGACTTAAGGTTTTTCCGGTTTATTTTTCTTCAACCATTGGGGGGAGAGGCATTTCGTTTGGTTCTTCATTTTGAAGAAATTAACAGAGGGGAGTTCCTCCTTTTGGGGGGGGAGTCTGAGCCCGGTTCTATACCTATATCTCCCCGGCTCATGTGTGTTTTATATAGTGTGTGTGTGGTTTATTGGCTGCAGAGGCGACTGACCATTTGAAGGCGTTTGGCCTTTCCGGCAGAGTGGAAGAGACTCCGAGCCGTGCTGTACTAGTTGGAAGTAGCTCCATTTAATATTTATTTAATTAAGTGTTTTGGAAGTTTTGCTGAGCATTTCTCCTTCTAACATGTGCGGCTAAGTCTACGGCCCCTCACTGATGAGGTCCAAGGGATGAAATTGTTTCCTCCTGTCATCTCTCCATCATGCGTGGTCGCAGAGAACCTTCGCCTTTGCACTCTGCTGAAGGACGGCCACCATGATGGACATACCTACCAGTCAACATCTGTGATACCCTGTGATATTGTTATTGTTGCCATTTATATAGTTTTATATTTTGTTATTTAATTTTAAGTTAGTTTTAGATATTATTTAGTTATTTCTTGGATTTCATTAGGAGCCCGCCCTTAGCCGAAGGATACCGGGTGGCATTGGCATTTCTTGTTTCAAATTATGGCATTTCTAATTTTTGTATGCAGGTGCACCTGACGAGGATTGTTTGAGATATACTACTGCACTTTTATTTTTTTTATTTATAGTATATATATTTATACATAATTATATTGACAGGATAGGCCTGTGTTTTCGTAGTAAAATGAAACCTGAGTATGCTGACCACGGTGTTCTTTTTTTTTACCTAGTTTTTTTTTGATCCGGCATCCCGTTTCGCCACCATGGGCGCGCGCTTCCCTGATGTTTGCTGTGGGTGTGCGAGCGGCGATGTACCGGTTTCACTCTCATGGCGTTCAGGGACATAAAGTATGCATTTCTTCTAATAAAATGTATTGGAATAAATCGTGGCTCTCCCTCAAGTGCAAGCACTTTAATTTATTATGCTATTAATTGTACATTTATTAACAATATGTATGTGCATGGTTTTACATACCAAATATTATTTTTATACACGGTTTATGAGGTGGAAAGTGTGAATTTATGTACTATTTTAACTTTGAGTTTACTTTTAAATCCCCTCCTCCAATATAAGACTAAAATAGTTTCATGCTATATATTATCAAATTTGATAATTATCATTTGCTATATAATTATACTTTGAATCCTAATAACAAAGCTTTCTACACTTTTAAGGTGGTATAATCAATGTAGTGGATGAATGCTTATGATTTAAAAGGATTTTAGTCACTTTAACACCTCCACTGCTGTTCCATTTATAAATCATGCAATAATGTGTCTAGGCAACATGTTAAATTTCCTTAAGACAAGGAAAATAACTTTTTTGATAATTGTGGGCATTTACTGTAATATTTTGGGCACATCTTAATCAGGCCTTGAAAGAAATGGCTAGGCAGGTAAGGATATGGTATATTTTCGAGTATATATACGTAAGATTATTGGAGAAATAATATGATTTTTATTTGTAAAAGATTTAGTATCTTTAAGTAATATTTTATCATAAAACGTATAATTTTTTAATTATATTTATTTTCAAAATGTAATCTGGTAAGGTCATCATAAATAAAAAAAATATGCAATTTCCTGAAGTTATATTTCATATGTAAAAGTAAAATATTAAATATTTGATCTTTATGTGCTTTTATTAGGGCCTAGTTATTGAATATTCTTTCTTAAAATGCCTATTCTTAAAAGAAATGCTTATTTCTTCTAAGTTACTGTACCAAAAACGTGGCCTATTTTATTCTGTCCTGCAATGTTAACCTAAAGAACTGCAACTCTGGAATTGAAAAAAAACCTAAAAAATTTTTATTAGCACCAGTCAATGTAAAAAAGTGGGATTTAGTCCTCTCTCTTCCACAAAGGATAAATATAAAATTATTTATTTATAACCGAAATTTTTACGTACTATACAAAATATAGAACAGATTTTTGTGATTAATGCTAAATTAAGAGTTTTAAATGTAAGTTAAATCTAAATTAATATTTAGTTAATATCTAAATATGTGCTAAGAACATTACGATACAAAACATATACAGTTTTTTTAATAGGATGATAAAGTTGGGTAACCATTTTTGTCCTTTAAAAACATATTCTAAATAGTATAGGTAAACACAAGACACAGAATTTAGAAAGGAATACTCAGCGAAAATTTTATCTTTCAAGTAAACAGTTATGCTATGAGTTCTGTTTCATACTTAATTTAAATCTAATAGTAATAAATATGCAGAAAATATGTTCAGAGTTTAATTTGTTCTCTTTGTAGGAAAATCAATAGAAATTTTCCTTTATATCTAAGCTATTACTCATAAAATTATTTTTTTGTGATGTAATCAGGAAGTCTGCTAACTTCACTCATATGTTCATGCAAATATGTGTATGCAAGTGGTGATGTGGTATCACACAGAAAGATAAGACTCATATTTATACCTCACTATACTATTGTGCTTGATAATTAAGATTTAATGTTATCAGTTATTGCTTATAAGTTATGAGTATATAGAGTGCTACGCTCCTGAATATCAATCTTGAATACTAGTTGTTTAAAGAAGTGCAGATTGTGAAACATTTATGTAGGAAATTGTCAAAATATTCAAAATTTCACATTTCTCAATTTTTTTAACATTGTCCAGTCAATCACAATGGAATACTCTATTATATTTAAGAAAATGTTCGGTAAAGTGTTTTCTGAGAGTTTAGTAACCAATTGAAATATTCTGGAGTTTGAAATTCAAACCTCTCTTTTTCTTGTTGATTATTATTGACATTAAATAATTTTGAAATGTCTAACTTTATGCTGAGATGATGTTAAAACCTCTTTACCACTGCCGTCAAATCATTTAGCTCCATAATCAGTCATGCTGTAGAGTGAGCTAAAATCAGCCTCATGCCCATCTATCTGAGCAAAATGGTGGTAGTGCCTTTTGTTCATAACAACGATTTTTTATGAATTTGGGCACAGTAGCATCAAGAGGGAAAAAATCAAGCTCGGTGTTAGTTTTCCCATAAATTCCAAACAGATATTCTTCAATCGTGTAAGCAATGTTGTTTTGAGAGCTAAGTAGAATTAGGTTTATATGTGGATTGCTTGATTTATCATCAACACAAATTCTTACCTGATTACACATTCTTGGTCCAAAGCTATCTTGGATATGGCACCTTTGTTGTGATATTGTGATAGGGATGAGGGTTACACAAGTTTTAATGCTTTAAAACTTGCTAATTCAATAAGCAAAACAGAAATAAATTTATTGAACTTGTTGCATCAGTAAATTGACATTAGGGTTATCCCCTAAAATAAATGGCAGTGTAAATTCTTACAGCTAAGATTGAAATCTTTAAACAAAAGATTCAGGTGTAACTGTAGATGTGCATTGTGTAATTTAGATGAAGGTGGGAGTGCCTCCCATCCTGTCCCCACATCCCGTAGGGTGGAACCCATTGTTCTGGGTCTCTGAACCATGGCCAAGGTTCTCCATCTGGCCTTGTATTTCATGCTGAACAATTACAAGATTTATTTGTATAACATTTGACTCTTTTCAAGGAATTTTAAAAAGTGTTAAAATATTAGTTTCGTTATGCTCAAAATCATTATAATGGTATTCTGCATTAGAGCAATGAGAAAAAGGAAGTCCCTTGATAATTGTAATCTTATGTGACAGATTCTTATCCAAAATCATAATTTTGTTAAAGTATTAATTAAATAAATAATTAAATTTTTATCATTTATTACTTTATTCTCATTTGCATAGAATTATTTCCATCATGCTATAAATTTGTACTATAATCAAGTTTTATTATTGATGGTTCAGATCTATACTTACATTAATATTAATTTGGCATGATACAGATAAAAAGTTAGTTAAATGGTAAAATATAAATAAGAAACCAATCAAATTCTAGATTCATCAAATTATTTGTGTTCTTGAAGGTAGTTGAGTTTATACTTTAAGGTTGATTTACTAGGGTCTTTTGATCAAATAATAGTTTTTTAAAATACAATTATGCAAAATTATTTTGATGCATGTTTTTAGGTTTGAATGAGTAGGTCTTTTAAATCCATATTTAAAGTGATTAAGTTAATTTAAATACTAACCATTTTTTGTCTTAAACAGACATTAATTGTATCGTAACAATCCCTTAAATTATTGTTTTTATAGTTTCTTGTTGAATAAATATAGACTAAAGGACTTTAAAAAAATCTCGTACAGTATTCATGAACAAGATTGTTCAATTGATTTAGTGTTATAAGATTTTGTTACGTGGATAGTCTTAATTTTTAATTTTAATAAATGTTCCAATATTTCTCTCTGATTCTTGTGTATTATAAAGTACTATTACAAAATATGTTATTTATTTTGGAGCCCATTGTATTTCTGTCATTTTTGTTAAATGTGTGATTTTTGCCTGAATGGACATGTTTTTGTTGTAAGTACATTGTTTGCAACACTTATTATGTACATGTAATTAATGTACACTTGAATATTCATTGTAAAAGTTGGATAATGTTTTATATTTTGATAAAGTAAGTAGGGTACATTGGGTAAATTCGATCTGGTGGTTTGGCAAGGGAAAGTGTTGTGTTTTTAGTGCCAGGAGTATAATTAACCAAGATGCTGCAAGCCTGTATAAATTTAGCTAGTACTTCTCTTGAAAAATTACATAAATATACCTTTGCATTGATTGTGTATAAAAAAATGTTTAAAATTAATCAATAATATATTTTTGAACTAGTATTACTATCATGTCATTTTCTACGTGACTGAAATCAATTCAAGGATATTAATATGTGTTAATTATTGGTTTAAAAAATAGTAATTCAATCACATTTTTGTATTTTAACTAACTTTGATAATAATACTTTGTCATGAACAAATATTTGGGCTTATAGTAAAGGTCGGGTTTTGTCAGAGTTTAAAGACAATGTGTATTTCAGAACATTTTTTAAAGAATAGCAGGAAACAAAGGGTAGTAATACTTTGTAATCGAAAAACATGAAGGCTAGGTTGAATGGAACTCAGAATAAAAAAGAAGCAAAGAAGATGCCAACCTAGTACAAAGTCTATATTGTTGTAGTGGTCTGATGTTTGTTTATGTAGAGATGAGTCAGATGCTATGATAGCACCAAGTACCTATAAGAAGTTTCTGTGTGGTTGGTCTGTGATAGGAAGCCAAGGCCAGTGGGCCATGTTGTTCTACTGTGGGGGCAGTGGTGCCATCAGCTCTAATTTAGCTCTAAGCATTGTTTTCATCTGTTAATTTTGTATTATACCAAGTTTTAAAATATATCACAATATTTTGTTTTTGTTTAGTAAAAATAAATTTAAATAATACAACGTTTATTTCTATATCGGAAAATTTCAAATTGTAAACAAAGTGTTTTTGTCATATTGTAAAAATAATGTGTAGTTTTGCATTACAACTTTGAATATTATATATTATAAAATTCAATTCAATTTAAAACAGCTTTATTCATTTAGCATATACACATATATACAAGAATAGTTTCAGGATTTTAACTCATGTCCTTACTAGATAAAAATACAAGAATACATACAGAAAACACAAGATATATCACAGGAAATAGAGAAAGTTTAAAATACAATTATTACAGTTAAAAGGTTATTACGATGAATACCCTATAGAGATGGCGACTCCTTTTGTATAACTTGTTACAAATACAAGTGAAGAGGACTGATACAAGTTACATATAATTTTAGATGTCTACAAGAACAGGGCCAATACTAGCTATTTTGCTGAACTGTGCAAATCAAGTTTTTGTCCACCCTCCAACTTTTTGTGAGATGACTAATTGAGGTACAATTTATTCAGTCCTCAGAAATTAAACATGATAAAAATGTAATAATTTGGTTTTAACCGTATAATTTTTCTACAATGTGAAGAAAATATGAAATTTAAAATATGTGGTTTTAAAAGAAATACTTCTTCATACTGTACTTTCTGTTAGAATAATAGAAACATAACATGTTTATAATTGGTATTTTCCATTCTTCTTCAGGTGTAAAATCTTATAACATATTCTAAATATGCAACAAAATAAACGTATCAAGACATGGTGATCACATTAACAGATCATCATGTGAAATGGGATAATATATCATCAAGAGAATTGTTTTAAAGAAACATTTCTTTAGGTGAACAATGGTATAGGGGTGGACAGGAGGGATGGACTGCACACTAAATAATGCAACAATGATCAATCCATTACAACACTTCTCATGTCACCAACACACATGACTAAACTTTCGCCTTGATGACTTCCCATAGACACCAATTCAGATTATTAAATCACTATGACATTAGGTATTACACTTATAGATTAAATGGCTAACTGTAAGTGTAGGAAATTTATATGTAAAATTAAGTCTTAAAAGAAGGAAAAAGATTTAAAATACAGTAACTGCAACATTATTTTTCTTATTATTATTTACTTTTTTAATTTCTTACCCCTCCTTGATTTGTGTGCTGCCCCTCACTGGTTGTTTCCGCCCTGTGCGTTTGCACATTACGCACAATCAGTCATGCTCACCCTGCTTGTTGAGACATAATCTTATTATAATAGAAATAAATTAAATATGGAAGACCTTAACAATAGAGTGGCTCTTCTTCAAAATGCATATTAACATAATAATAACAATAATATATATATATATATATATATATAATATAATTCATATTATGTTGTATTTACATTTTTTATATTTCTTATTACATACTAAAATGTAATTCAAACAATTAATAAAGTCATGTAAAGTAAAAATACAATTTTTCTAAATAATTGTATATTCTGAAACTCCAAGAACAAAACTTAAAGAATTGTGATTATTATATAACCTCAAAAGTACCACTAATTTTTTTCTTATGAAATAGTTGTATACCATTTAGTAGTATATTATATTATATTGTCCTGAAATTATTAATAATGGCTTTGTGGCCTTAAATCAAATGATTAGATGCTGGATATACATCTTCATATAAGCAATCAATATACTGGTAGTATAGTTGTATGTCAATGTTTGGTCATTTATTCAGTAATAGTTCAGTTAAAAATAAGAATATTTAGATCATATAAATCCTGGGTTTAATTAAAACGTCAGTGAAAACTGCTTTTAATAATTTATTTGTTGAACTTTAAGACGAGGAGCCCGGGAGCCCGGATAAGCTCCGGCACTGGGAATACATACCTCTGCAGTATGGGGTATGCTTGTGTTGGCAGTTCCCTAGTCCATTCTGTCAACATATCAGCTGGTTCACTTATCACACTGCTGACAATTCTGTCACGCTGTAACTCCATGATACCTCCATGATACATTTAAAGATGTTAATTTTATACTTCTGTTCATCAATAAGTCGAGTTTATTTCATTAGTAAACAATTCTTAGTTTGATTTAATTTAAATGCTCGCCCCAAAATTAGCATTTTCTGTAATTGCCAGCATGGTATAATATAGCTTTCTAAAAATATGTACCACATAAATGTCATTGCACATTATATGTGGGGAGCAATATATAGTTATGTATATTCCAAAGTATGAGTTGTTTGTAAAATTTATCTGTGTGTTTCAAGGAACAATCAGTCCACTTCCTTTTTACTTGGCTATGAAAATAGAAAGATTTAAGTAGTATGTTAAAGTTAATGGCAGTTTTTATTGTTTGTAAATTATTTATGGATTTTCTATTCCTTCATAGTGTGATTAATAGAAATTTAAAATGAACCTGTGTGGTTGAATTTATTGGACATTATAATTTGTCTGTCTGGAGCAGAGTTTTAAATAACATTTAGTCTGTTTTTGTTGTAAATGCAAGTCTAGACAGACATACGTAGGTACACAATTCATAATGTTTAGGGTCTTGAGGGAATTCCTGGCATTGCTCACAATAGAAATGTGGGTCAGTCAGACATTACTTGGCTGCCAGTGATTTCTGCCTTATTGCCGGCAGCCCAGTTAGAGTGCTCATACCACCATCAGAGTGCAGTCTTAAGTTCTTGACATAATGACACACTTACAATAAAAGACTCAATATGAGTATTTCTAATATATCTTATATTAATATCCACCATCAATCAAGTCCTACTCCGGTAGTCATTATTTTCTTCAATTATCCTGTGCCAGGTGGACAATTTTATTTTCTCCTTTTAAATTCTCAGTCAATTAATATACAGTTTTTAATTTACATAATCACCAAGAATGTTTATGGAGTATTTTCAAACTAAAACTAATATGATATTACAATAAGTGACATATTAAACTATGATGCTCTGTATTATTATTATAGTTTAGTTTACACTTACCGTTTGATTAAAACGTAACATTAAGGTTAAACTACTTTATATAATAATTCACCGTTATTCTGCTTTAATTTTTATATATTATATATTCAATATACACTTCTGGATCAATTGTTTATATGTTGTTGACTGTTACAAAATTTGTATTGTTTAAATGGCAACAAAGAATTTGAATGGTTTAGTTGAACCAAATATGGTCATTTGCATTAAAAATGACAAAACACTTACAATTTATAGTAAAATTATCATAACATTTTACGAGGGCTGTTCAGAAAGTAACCTCCGGTTGGTCACAGTGTGGGTAGTGGAGGGGAGTAGCGCGCCATCTGTGCATTCACGCACTAAGCAGGTCAGTCGGCATCAAGCTGTAGTCGAGTGAACATCGTACCTGCGCTAGTTTAGTTTTTGTGGCAGTTTGAAATGTGTGCTGCAATAGAAAATACCGCCAAATGTGAAGTGCGTGCTGTTATACGGTTTTTTACAGCCAAAGGATACTCTGCAGCAGCTATTCATCGTGAGCTTTGTGCCGTGTACGGACCACAAGTTATGAGTGAAGGAGTTGTCCGTGAATGGGTACTTTTATTTAAAAGTGGACGAGAAAACGTTCATGATGAAGAGAGGAGTGGTAGACCATCCTTGGTGACTGACGAACTCGTTCAGACAGTTGATGCAAAAGTTCGTGAAAATCGACGTTTCACAATGGCGGAGTTGTCTACTGATTTTCCACAGATTTCTAAGACTCTTTTGTACGAGATAGTGACAGCAAGATTGGGTTACCGTAAGTTATGTGCACGATGGGTGCCCAAAATTCTTACCGACCACCACAAAACTCAAAGAATGGCCTCTGCATTAGACTTTCTGTCACGTTATGCGGACGAAGGAGAACCATTGTTAAACAGAATCGTGACCGGTGACGAAACCTGGATTAAGTACGTAAACCCTGAGACAAAAGAACAATCAAAGATGTGGGCACATTCAGATTCGCCTACCAAACCAAAAAAAGCCCGGCAAGATTTTTCTGCCAGAAAACTGATGGCAACGGTGTTTTGGGATGCCAAAGGGGTGTTGTTGGTTGAATTCATGGAACGTGGGACGACCATTAATCAAGACGTGTACTGTGAAACACTAAAAACATTACGACGGGCTATACAGAACAAACGCCGTGGTATGCTGACTTCCGGTATCGTTTTTTTGCACGATAACGCCCGTCCTCACTCTGATTGCAGAACAACAGCCCTTCTTAAGTCCTTCAAGTGGGACGTTTTCAACCATCCACCTTACAGCCCAGATCTGGCGCCAAGCGACTATCACCTCTTCATGCATATGAAGAAATGGCTCGGGTCCCAGCGGTTTGATGACGACGAAGAGCTCAAAGATGCGGTCACAGGCTGGCTCAAGGCACAGGCGGGTGATTTTTATGCAGAAGGAATTTCAAAGCTTGTGAAGAGATACGATAAGTGCCTCAATCGTGATGGAGACTATGTCGAAAAATAGTGCAAAGATGTAGTTGTAAGATGTATATATTAAAATATTTTTACTTAACTTGGTGTATTTTTTTCAATCGACCGGAGGTTACTTTCTGAACAGCCCTCGTAGAAACCTAACATAAGTCTGTTGTTAGTAAACTTGGAACTTGATACATGGTAATGATCTATAGTCAACGATTAAAATGTTAAACCATAAAAAATGGCTGACAGTGTTAATAAATTAATCTAAACTATACAAGATGTTGCTGATTTTAAGTAAATATTTATAATGTTGAAACTTGTATAATAAAATTTTATCTCTTAGATAATTAGATGCTATAGCCAGAACATAGAACACCATTAATGGTTTCTTGAGATCCATTCAAGGCACGGGAAGTTTATTTTATTGAATCAGATACTAGAATATGTTCATAAATTATAAATAAGACCTTATTCACTAAAAGTTTGTTATTATAACGAATGGCAGTAATACAATCTTTTTGAAGAATTCTAAAAATGTAATCTGTAATACATAGTCTGGAAAGTAGTTTCCTAGACATTTTTGATAACCACTAAAACAATTATGTATGAAGTCCATTGAAACATAAGTTGATTACTGTTAAAAGTGGTTGGGAAATGTAATAAACTGTGTTCTGTTGGTATATATCCCATACTATTTACTATTTTTGTTTCTAAAGTCTTGGTAGATTTTTATACTTTTATCAGTTATAAGAAATAATCACAATTCATATACAGGGTTTTCATAAATGAATGGTACAATTTAAACATAAAATAAAAAGAGAACCGTACAAAGTACATTAAAAATATTTATTTCATTAGAATCCTTGTTAAAAACAATTTTATACTGATACATTTAGTACATTTCAATGTGTCCACCACCGATAGCTCTGCAGACATCTAATCTATGGTCGATCTCGGCCCATACACTGTGCAGCATGTCTCTTGTAACTGATGATACTGCCTCATAAATCCTTTCCTTTAAATGAGCTAAATCACGGATCTTCTGAGAATAAACAATGTTTTTCACGTATCCCCACAAAAAAAAAAAATCGCATGGAGTCAAATCCGGGCTTCTAGGAGGCCATGCTATTGGGCCACCTCGACCTATCCATCTTTGTCCAAACTTGTCATTCAAAGCATCACGAACAAAGTCCTTATAATGGGGTGGCGCACCATCTTGTTGAAAATACACCATATTGACATTATAAAACTCGTCAATTTGAGGAAAACAAAAATTCTCTAGCATGTCCAGATACACATTACCATTAAGACTTTTCTCGGCAAAGAAAAAAGGTCCAATTACTTTGTTTTTAGTCAGTCCACACCAGACGTTTACTTTTGGTGTGTCTCAGATTATTTCTATGATCTCATGAGGATGTTCAGAACCCCAAATTCGAACGTTGTGTCTATTAACACACCCGTTAACATGAAAAGTTGCCTCATCTGTAAACATAACATCATTTAAAAATGATTAATTTTCTTCAATCTGATTTAAGATGTAAGTTGCATACTCCACACGTTTATTTTTATCATTCGGTTTGATCCCATGCAACAGTTGAACTTTATAGGCATGAAAATGCAGCCTTTTATGCAAAATTTTATGCAGAGTTGTCACTGGGATTCCAAGCTCCAGACTCCGACGTGGAAGAGATTTTTGTGGACATCTAAGACAACATTCTCTAACGTTTTGAATTGTTACCTCTGATACAGTCGGTCTCCCAGAAGACTTCCGTTTTTGTACCGATCCAGTTTCTTCGAATTGTTTACTCCAACGCGTAATGTTGTTTCTATGAGGTGGATCTTTGTTAAATAATCTTCTAAAAGCCCTTTGCACTAAAACAGAAGACCTTAATTCACTAAACAATAGCACACACTTGGCTTTTTCTTGATCAGAAAACATGTTTCTAGATCAGAATCAAATGTTTGAAGTTATTGCACAATTTAACCAACAACAATGAAACAGCTGTTTTCTAACACAGAGCAATAAAACTAATTGAGCTGAAGAATTCAGAGGTGCCAACCATATTTTTCTACCTTGCATAGCAAATTGTTTATAAGCATTCAAAATTGCACCATTCATTTATGAAAACCCTGTATTTATGGATAACCTACCTGTATATGAATGTACAATAACATATTCACATTATTGTTTAGAAACATTAGTTGGCTACACATTATTATTCGGTTTTATTTCAATCAGGAGGTAAACATAATAAATAATTAGGAACATACTTTGTTAAGCTACCTTAAAAGTTGATAGAATATAAGTCTATAAAAGACTATGCAAACACATATTTAGGTGATTGCAATGAAACTAAGAAACATATATTTTAAAAGAAAAACACAAGTATGTTATATTTAACAGAATATTTGCGGATGAGTTAATTTCCATTGAAGTCAAATCAGATATCACTATTTTTATATCAAATTGTGCTTCTGCCTATTAATATTTTGCTATCAGTGATCAAGTAGGTTACTAAGCCACTGAATTGAGTAATCTGTTATTGCTGTTTGATACTAGACTCATTTGCACAGTAAAGTTACATTTTCTGAATGTTTTAATTAAGTGTTTTATTAAAATTACCTCTAGTGTATAAACTTTAGGGTAAATATATTTATTGTGTCAGGATCATTAAAGAACTTTTAAATGTGGTATAATGTACAATTGGCAACAGTGTACAAATCAAATATTAAAAGAGTATACCGTACTTAGCTGGTAAATTATTCAAACGCAACCAGAGGTTTCCATCAATAAATTATTTCTTAATTATTTATAGAAATTTGTTCTTTATTGGTATAAAGCCAATAATGAGTTGGTTAGGTTGTGGCTCTTCAGTAACCTGAGTTCCTAGGCACACCTCTACAAGACTAAGTTTGTTTATCTTTTTGATGTGGAAAATGAAAAGGGACCTTGTAATTGACAAAGTACAATTTACAGTCAAAACTGTCGGCCAGGGTAAAAAGTATTGATTTCCAGTTGCTCATTGACCATTGTTCTCAGACTCTTGTTTACAAGCTAATATCGGTTTTTAAGTAATTTTGTAACGAAAAACTCTAAAAAATAGTAACCAAGCAACTGGTGTTGTCTGAAAAAAGGGAATCTTGTTGTTACGGAGAAATTACATGGGTCCTACAACAGATACCTTTTTCTTAACCAGTAATGTTGCCTATAGTGTGTCACAAAGTCGTTGTTTGCAACCTAGTTAAATTTTATGGAATGACTAGTTTCTCCTAAGTACAGAATAGAATGTTTTTATCATATTAATACCAGACCTGACAACGGAAATGGTAATACTTCCTTGTTGTATTATACCTTGTTGTAGTTAAAAACCAAGGCAATGTACATCTTTGTACTCAAGTTACTATTAGCTTTCAATACAACACTGATAACGTGATCAGAGAAGATATATTTTTTTAAGAAATGAAAAGGGAGTCCCTCAATACTTTTTGGGAGTCAAGATTAATAGTACAAACCTGACCTCATTGCTTGGTTTGATGATGTAACCATTGAACATTATGATTTATGGCAGTTAAACAGTCTTTATCATGATGCCATGCTAAAATGCAGACATAAGGTGACAAACAAAACTGCACATAATTTCACAAATATCTTATTACAACAAGAAAAATAGACTTTGTTTTACAGTTTGTGAGAGTTGAGAGGTAATTTTGGACCCTGCCTTTATTACAGACATCGGTAATTATTTTACTGTTGCTTTTATATATGCAGTACCAAGTTATATTAGAAGTTTTATGGGTGATGTCATCAATATGAATAAATTCAAAGGTGTAGAGTAGACAAGGATATATATATATATATATATATACATACACACTCTGTGTGTTCAGTGAATTTTAAAAAACTAAGATTCTGTGTAACTGTAACTTTTTGTTAC
This sequence comes from Homalodisca vitripennis, assembly GCF_021130785.1. Lineage (NCBI taxonomy): Eukaryota > Metazoa > Arthropoda > Insecta > Hemiptera > Cicadellidae > Homalodisca > Homalodisca vitripennis. Next base: position 54,277,359 of record NC_060215.1, read on the forward strand.
CGTTGTGGCACCAAAAAAGCTGTTTAACTCTCACATTATCGCTACATTGCAGGCATCAATGTAATTGTATGGACAAATTTGAACAGATATAATAGTATCTATTCCATTCAAGAAATATAAGACCTGCCATGGTTCTTTATTCTCATTCATGGTTAGATAAGTCCCAAAATATGATTCTAGCAATCAATACTGAATCACTTCCACATTTTATGTAGATACCATACCACAGGTTTTTTATATTGGTCTTAGTTAAGAAGGAATGTTGATCCACTTGTCTTGAATCAGTTTTTAAGTACAGTATAGTATGCCTTGTCTTGAATTTTGAATTGCTTGGTTCTGGCATGTTTACATCTGGTTCTGGGAGTGCTAGCTATGGTGTCTGTTCAAGAGTGAGTCTCTCCAACATAATAACAAGGAATACTGAGAATTTCATTGTCCCAATAAAAGTTTTACACACATTTACAACTGACAATAATAGTCTGTGATTTTCACACTGAATACTTCCAGTTGTTTGTCACTCAGCTTCCAACTTTCTAGAACTAAGAATATGTAGAAACAATTGTTGAGGCCTTAAAAAATGTAACATTAGCAAAAAAAAAAGAATAAACATAAAAAACTAAATTATCACAGACAGTCCACATAAAGATCTTAACAACTCCAAGCAGCAATGAACATTCGGCAGCATAATGGCTGCAACAACAACCATTGATAAGCTCTAACAAGTTGCAATAATATTAAATTGATATACAGGACTTCACAAAGAACGATTTTGTTATTGTTATTGTTGGCACAAAGGACATGGTATAAAACAGCTAATTACCAGGACCCTGAAATTCTTGTGTTGCTTACTTATACTAACCCAACCAATCAGATTGTGGACATTCTCATCTATCTTCATCACCCGATGAAAAAATTTCTAGCTTAATAGTTTGATCATTGATAGAGTAATGGCATAAAGAACAAATGCTGTTCTCCTGCCTCTTATAATTTACCATGCTAAATATATACTTATCCTGATTAATAGTTTAATAAAGGTGGAAAGAGAGAATTGAATAATTTTGGACATTTTTCAAATAAATAAGGCAATTTTTCCAAAGGAATCAAGTAATTTGATACCTCTACCTGCAGCAGGTGTACCATCCTTAAGCTATCATTAGGTGTAAGTGAATTGCCGACAGACACACAGAGACTGTCCTTGTTTCCCTCCATAATCCTCCAACTGATAGGGACACAATGGGCTGAAGTATGTATACATTGCCAACTAAACAAGTCATTAATAGATAAGATAAACTGGGATAATTGAACTAGTATAGGCTATCAAAGTGTTATTTAGGCTTCCATTGTCCTAGTAATAGGTAGTTAGCTGATATTGTTTTGCTAACTAAAATTGTGAAAACTAGCTGAAGTAACCATGGCTGTTTAATACTAGATCAACTTCTTTATGCCATTAAAGATATTGTCACAAAATTTATTTTTACCATGTTGTTTATTTTTTATAAAATTGTCAACATCAATCATCTGGTATTCTTTATTTAGAAGCTAAACTTGTCTAGTTAGAATCTTATTTGGTAGTTTTATATGAACATAAGTTTAGGGATTCTGACTTGAAATTTTATAATATCAATATTTAAATTCAAGGTACAGCACATTTGTACAACAGGAACACACAGTTTGGTATAAGGTAGATGGAATGTAGGCCTAAGATTTTACCATCTAATATGAAAAGTAGAGTTTCCTCAGCAATTAAATGAAATCAAGTTTGAATTTTATATTATAGAGATTATGAGACTAATATTGGAAGATTTATATAGTACTCATTGATATAGAACTTGTACTAGTTATGGTAGTTGGCCTATATCTATTGATAAGAAAAAAAAATGGTCATTCTTTACTGTTAAATATTAAACATGGTTTTAGCCAGATATATTAATGTTTTAGGTAATGATAAGAATGCCAAAAGCTTAACTATACTTGAAACAATATAATACACATTATCTATTCGGTTTTCCCTTTTTTGTTAATACATGAAATAACGGTTAAATCACTGAATTATCTATAATGGTGCTCAGATTCTGGAAATTTCAATCTGTAACAATTATACAGTTTTGGTTGAAATAATTCTTTTCCATTTACGAGGAGTGTCAGGCATTTGAAGCAGAATTTAAGGGCATGTTATAATCAGGCCCTAAAGAAAAAATTTGCCTAAGATAAGGATATGAGTTTTTTACAGTATTTACAGAAAATATGACTGGAGGGAGTAATATGTATTTGATTATAAAAAATAAATTTTCCTCATTTCCTGGAAATGGTTATTAAATACATAATGTTTTCTGAAACAAATATTAATGAAAACAAAATAACTTCTAAAAGCATTTCAATCCCTGAAGCTATAACCTATGTACATATAGTAGAAAGTTTACATTTTTATATTGAGCCATGTTTATTTGTACCTGGTCACAAAATTGCTTAAACGTTTTATTTTAAATACATTTAATTCCTTGAGATGATCAAAAACATTTTTCTCTACTTTTTTATTACCAAAAAAATTATCTTAAATGGTTATAGATTTAAAATAAAAATAAATATTTTCCTAACTAAAATTCAATTGTACCACCTTAATCCATTGAGGTAAGGTTATGAGCAGAGCAGATCATTACATTGGGACCAAATCAGTCCCTAGTCAGGAACGTGACTCAATCTAGTTTTAATGCTGATAGTTGTTTGTTCTGTTGTCAGATAGCAGATAGCATTGGCATGGTGTTGCTAGACATTCACAATCTGAATGATTTTGATTATTTTCTTGTCTAAGATCTACTGGCTAATCAGCTGCTTGTTTTTTCCACAATCAGCTGTTTGTTTATCAACTCACTGTGATTTCATATGAATGATTGTCACTTGTTCTGACAAAGCTGTGTCTTGGTTATAAATAATTATGTGCTCCATCCATTGTGTGATAAAATATTATGGCTCATAAAATATTGTATGTCTTTCTATTAAATCATGTACTTAGATAAGTTCTGTAACTGACTTTTCTTTAACAACCTTGTACTCGTATACTGGAGTAAATATGAGAAAAAGTAGAGTTGGCGTTCTTTTTTATTTGTATTAAAAAATCAAACATATCCTCCTCAAAGGTGTAACTAAACTATAAATAAAATATTTAGTTACTTTGGAGATTTCCTATGACTATATTTATTTTAGTAGCTTATAACAGTAAAAATGTTAAATATTATTATATGTTTTTATAATTTTATTGTTTACCATTTAATGTTTTGTTACAGTTATTTATTAACAACATTGTTTGTAAAATCTAATATAAAATTTTAAACACTTCCTAATAGTTTACAAAACATTGTATTTCTTCTTATTATATCATCCTTTGATGTAAAAAAGTATAGTTGTCTTACATTAGTGCGATGTTACATATTTTTAATAATAATGATTTAATTTTCTACATAAACGTAATAAATGACCACTCATCATAATAAATTAAGAATCTTTCATCTATAACGTATGCAGCATCTGTTACATTAGTGTCTTTCTGTAAGCAGCTTTAAAATACCTTCATAACTGAAGACCTTGTAAGTTTTCAAAATGAAACATTGTTGAAAAATGAAGGTGGTGCTTTTCCAACAGATACATTAAGTACACTCTTAACTTGTGTGGATTATGTAAAACACATACAAAGTTCAAAAGTTGCTGAGAATTTATTGTTACTTCTTTTGAATGATCCTTTTTCATTTTGGCCTGAGTTTTTATTAAGCATTTCAGTGTAGCTTAATTTCACCAGTTTTTCTCTTTGAGTTTTCTGAGCTGATATGCCAATCTCATAGGCTTGATCACAGCTCACCAGATACATTACCAGATGATAAAGAAACCAGCTTAGGAGAGTTAGAATGAATGGGTTGTTTTCTTGAAGCCATACAGGCTTTCCTAAATCTGTAAATCTGGCCTTTTTTGTTTTGTTCTAACTACCACATATTGTTAACTAAATCCTATTTCATTATAAAAAAGGTTTCAATTGTATTATGTATTTATTTATAATGTCTCATTAATCCACTTAGCGTGTTTCACTCTTGTCCGTTTCATGTGTTAAACTTCCAACAGATTTCATTGCATAGCTCGATACACATATCTGTCTAAAATTTCCCTTTCTTGTGTGTGAACATTCCTTTATTTGTGAAAAGCTCTAGCTTCCCTCTCTGTTAGTTTATTATTGATATCCTTTATTGTTGAACTAAATGTACTGACTGTGCGTATGGTAAGTAACCTGCAGCACTAAAATGTTTCAGCATCCTGATAGTTCCATCCAAATACATTTGCCGTAAACTCGCTCTTTCAAAGCTTTTTGCATTTTCTTGCAATTGAATTCAAAGAATTAAATATATGCATTTTAAATGGTTAATCCATGTTCTACTTGACGATTTTTGAGTTTCCTAAATTTATTTAGCTTATCATAGATTTCTATTACTTCTGAGTCTTTAAAATTTCTGCTAGGTTTATATTTTCTAGTATTAGTTGCCTATGAACTTTTTTAGAAAGGGAATGTTTTCTTTGAAGCCATTGTTGTTTTTCATTAATGCATTGACTAAAGTAGAGAGAGTGAGTGTGTATGCATGGATACATGTTGTATACAGATGACCGTTAAGTATATTGGGAGTTTTGTTTTGCATACTAAGTTGACCATAAACATTGAAGTCTATTTTCTTCAATTATTAGGCTCACAGACCCCATATATGGTGTTAATAAGTGAAGTACCAACTATCAGTGAAGATAAAGAGTTTTTTAAGTCCTTTATTGATGTGCAAGGTTTAGCTTAGGCCTATACAAATAAAAATATAATATTATTTAGTAATTTATGGTAATGTCTTAACAAAATTGAATATGATCAAAACTGTCATTAAAAGTATTGTGGATTTTAGTGAATTTTTGTGGAATTCTGTGGTTAAGGCAGTGAAATTTTAAAAACCGTTGCTTAGTGGTCACCTAATAAGTAATTCGAAGTTGTGTACAAAGTTCCATGTAAATCCCTTTTGTGGTTTCAGAGATTTTGTGATGACTCAGTCAGTAGATTTGGGTTATAATATGTATATGTTATATAGATGTCATTAAAAATAACATGGCTTCCCACATATTTGCGTGGTTAAGCTACAAAATATCTAGAACCATTTCTAAGTGAGCACATATTATGTTAGACGAACATATTTAAAAGTGTAATATAAATGTGTTTAGTAGTTTTGGAAATTTTGTAATGACAAACATTTTTACTACCAGTTTCATGATTTTTTGCGAATTTCCATGATGAGTTATGAAAAAGTGAACACAATTTGACTTAAAGTTGTTCATAGAATTCGTGTGGGACCCAAATGGTAGTTTTAATTAAATTGAATGTGATAAAAATTGTCATCAGAAGTATTGTAGATTCCCGTGGGTTTGGATGTGATATCTTCAAAACTGTTTCTTAGCGAGCATCTGAGACGAATTTGTATACAAATTTTCATGTAAATCTGTGTGGTTTTGGAGATTTGGTGTAGTTAGTCAGTGGATTTGGCTTTTATATTTAGAGATGCAAATGTAAGCACTTTTTGATACACGTCAGTTCACATTTATAATTGTTCTTTGAAAATTTAAAGTTATGCCAAATAATAATTATAAATGTGTACTAAGTTCTTTGTTTCTTTTTATTGCAGATATTCCTGTTGTTGTTCATCATGCTATATGCTCTTAGTTTTTTAATTATTCGCAAGTTTAAAAGAAAAGATAACCAAGAATATTTTCACACCGATGAAGACGAAGCTACAGTGTATCGAATCAGGTTTGTAGTTACAAACCTTTTTTTAAAATGTATTACATTGTTAAAATGTTATACATCAATTGAAGTGAAAAATTATTTATCCTTAATGAAGCAATAACTTAATTCATTGAATACATTTAATTATAACACAACTGAAAAGATATCATGTAAAACTATATCCGATGGCATTGAATTATACTTTTGTTGATATGAAATAGAATCTAGTTTCAAGGAGTAAATGTCATTATAAGGAATGTATGCTAAAATTCATAAGTATTATGGAATGGTTATATAAAAGAACAATTCTTGTGCATAAAAACAAGTATTTAATTTTTTAAATTTTACAGAGATAGTTATTAAAAGATTCATGTTTAAATAATAATTGTTGTCATATCTTGTTTGCGATGTTTTATTATTTTAATAGAACATACAGTAGTTTATATGTAATTTTATACATTCTGATATGATATATTTTTATTCATTGCTTAGTTCTGAGTAGATTGAAAAAGATTTTCGTTCTCGAAAAACAACTATCATTGGATTTATATAATTAATTACTTGTTTTACTATTTGTGACAATGGAAGAAACTTTCATTTAATCTCTGGGGTTGGATGTGAGTTTCTAATAATGATGTCTTTAATTATTTGCCAATAAGTTGTCAGCTATTGTTGTGGAGGGAATTGGAGAAACGAGCAAATACTGATTTTAGTCTTAGGAGTCTTTAATAGTGTTTATCAAATGGGAGTCTTTAATAGTGTTTATCAAATGGGATGTGACTAGACAATCCAGTGAGCCTTCAGTGTGAGACAGTAGTATGTGCATAGTGAATATCGTAAGTTTATGAGGGCTGTTCAAAAAGTATCAAACATCCAATCCCCTTCACAGTAGTCTTCTTGGTGATGTACACACTTCTCCCAGCACTTCTGCCACTGTCCAAAACCTTTCTGAAAGGCATCTCTTGGAATGCTGTTAAGCTTGGTCGTAGTATTTGGTGTAATGTCTTCTCTTTCTTGAAATCGAGTACCCTTCAGGGGCATTTTCAGCTTAGGAAATAAACAGATGTCGCAGGGAGCCATGTCAGGAGAGTATTGAGCTTGGCGAACCAGAGGTGTTTTGTTTTTAGCGAGAAAACTCTGAATTAGATGTGCAGAGTGGGCAGGTGCATTGTTGTGATGGAGCTGCCAAGTTTTTGTTGCCCACAGATTCTGTCGTTTGCGCCGCACAGCATCACATAGGTGACTAAGAACCTCAAGATAGTATTCTTGTGATGATTTGGCCGTGTGGTGCGTACTCATGATACACCACTCCACTGGAATCAAAGAAGACTATCAACATGATTTTGACTTGGCTGCAAACTTGCTGTGCTTTTTTTGGTCTTGGAGATGTTTTGTGTTTCCACTGCTATGATTGAATCTTGGTTTCTGGGTCGTATCGATAAATCCAAAATTTGTCATCAGTGATCACTGTGTTCAGGAAGACAGGGTTACTGTTTGTACTTTCCAGCATGTCTTGGACAATTTCAAGGCCAAGTCGTTTTTGTTCCATTGTCAGCAATTTTGGAACAAATTTTGCTTACACTCTTCTCATTTTAAAATCCTCAGTTAAAATCGAATCTACTGATCTAATGCTGACTCCAATTTCTTCTACTAGTTCTCTGACTCTAAGACAACGGTCCTCGGTGACCAAATTTTGCACTTGTAAAATTCTCATTCCGGCTTGTCGATGGCCTGCTTGAACGGTATTCACTTTCGACTAACGTTTGACCATTTTTGAATCGATTGTACCAGTCTTTTATTTCCCAAACATCTGTTGAATCTTGCTAATTGTTTCCATTTGCAAATTGCCAAGCTTTTGGCAAAATTCAATGCAGTTATGCTGCTCACGTTTTTCTGTCGTTTTATAACTTGATAAAGACAGCTTGGCTGCCAGCTCTTTATTTGTTTAAGCGGGAGGACAAAAGGTCCGATACTTTTATTATGCAGCCCTCTTACTGTGCAAGAAATAACGGTGCGTGATAAATTATAATTCCTTCAATAAATTGAAGAAAATTGTCTCTACAATCTCGTCCTCACTATTTTTTATAAAGGATACATAAAATAAATAATTAAATATAGGAACCATCTGTATGACATGATAATAATTTGTTCTCTTTAATAAATCAACTTGAATTATTAACTTTTTAATTATTTTATGTGTTTAATAAAAAAGGTAAGTTTTAAATGAAATGTTCTGTACAAAACCTAAATTTAGTTGTGGTACCTAAGTCTAGTAGATCTAACAGTAACAGTTATTTTAAGTTTCTTGTGCTATGTTCCAGTTTATGGTTGTGTACATTCTCTTTCTCTGTGTGCCTGTGCGCCACACTGCTTCTGCCTTTCTCCATCGCCAGCAACGAAGTCTTGCTGCACTATCCCACCAGTTATTATGTTAAATGGCTCAACCATTCTCTTATACAAGGTCAGTAAAAATACTTTATTTTCTTTAGGTTAATTGTTTAAAATGTATTGTTGATGATGAGTGATTTAAAAAAATACAGGATTTAGAATATTTGTCATCATTATGTGTTACATGGGTAGAAAACTACATTTCGAGGATTGGAATCTATTGTTTTCTTCAGATGTAAGGAGACTTGATACGTAGGGTTAAGGAAGCACAAATGAATATATGGCGATGAACCTGCCAAAAATGTTGAATGTCAAGAAAGTAATATTCCTTTAGATTACAATATTTTCAGATAAATAACAAATTTACAGTTGGGTTGTGTTAATTGCACTGTTTGTTAGCCTAAGGTAGTGGGAGTATGAAGTAGGTTGGATTATTAAGGATTCATTAAAAATACAAAATTGTACTCAACACATAGTACTGTTGTAATAACACTTTTTGCTATGAAAAGTTTTAAAAACACTGAAATTATTAGGTTGTACATTTAGGGCTTTTAAATAATGTAAAAAATAATACATACACAAATAAATGTATTAATGTACTACTGCAGTGCTTACTTAAAAAAGTTATGTACATTTTTATGGCCTGATTTCTGTTTAGTATTACAGAAACTGTCATGTTGTATCTGATGAAGAATGGGAATGTTATTGAACTGGTAGGTTATTTTTATCTGCATACCTATGCCAAACAATTGAATGCCTGTAGTGCAATAAAAAATCAAGGCTGGATAGGATTATATTGGTAACTGTGAGTCATCGTAATCTGACAGTCTTATCCTGTACTCAAACAATTTCCTCATTTGTAAGGATATCATATCATCTTTTTTTAAACTTATCACTTTAATAGCACACAGAACGAAAGAAGTAGTTAGCAGAAGTTCACACTACCGACAACCTGTGCACTACTCAACAGGGTTAAAACAAGACAAATTGATTAATTGTTTGATTATCTTGTCTCAACATGGAAAGGAAATGTCACTTTACAGATATTCGATTCGATAATATAAACATACTATTTGAACATAATTCTGGTTCAGGTAAAATCGTGTTCAGATAAATCTGTATTGGGATTCAACTTAATATTAACTTACGACTTAAGATTAACTTGTTTAAACCTAAGTTTTCTGCTAAAATACAGACTGTACCATTTTATTATGATTATTAATTTATTATTATTTATAAATTTATTGTGCCATTTTAATAATATAGCAATGCTATAATTTCATCATACACTTTATCTCTTCAAACTTACCAAACACATATTTATCGGAGATAAGAGATGATTAACAAAACAAATTTAGAGAACATATGAAGATACAGTTATATTTTATAATGTGAAGCACACTTAATATGTCTAATTTTTTGTTACAGGTCTGTGGAACTTGGTGTTCCTGTTTTCCAATGTTGCATTGTTTTTGTTACTACCATTTGCCTATCTCTTCTTAGAGTCAGAGGGATTTCTTGGTTGCAGAAAGGTAATAAAGGTTTTATTTATCAACAATTTCAGATAATACCATCAATATAATATCAATTAAATAATCAATAATTAATATTTATTATTATTAAGCTAAATATACTACTGTAGAAGTTTATCGATTCAGACGACAAATTGATATCCAAGAGATATCTGCGGTGTAACCCTTACAACTGAGGACTAACAGTGAATTAGAATCTGTTCTGAACACTTGTTTGTATCCTGGCTTATGTGGTAAATAGTATGAAATGTTACTTGTCCACAACACTCAACTGAAAACAGTAAGAGAGAAAAATTGTAATGCTGTCCAGTTACTGCTAGATATATCCATGGTGTAACCCTTACAACTGAGGACTAACAGTGAATTAGAATCTGTTCTGAACACTTGTTTGTATCCTGGCTTATGTGGTAAATAGTATGAAATGTTACTTGTCCACAACACTCAACTGAAAACAGTAAGAGAGAAAAATTGTAATGCTGTCCAGTTACTGCTAGATATATCCATGGTGTAACCCTTACAACTGAGGACTAACAGTGAATTAGAATCTGTTCTGAACACTTGTTTGTATCCTGGCTTATGTGGTAAATAGTATGAAATGTTACTTCTCCACAACACTCAACTGAAAACAGAAAGAGGGAAAAATTGTAATGCTGTCCAGTTACTGCTAGATATATCCATGGTGTAACCCTTACAACTGAGGACCTTTAAAACAGGCAAACAATTATTTATCTGTATTTGCTTCATTATCTGGTGAATAGGTTTGGATGAAAGCAATTTTCTGTATCAGTTTAATTTCACGGCCAACTCGAGTAACGCGTTCCTCTTTGCCCTTCTTTTCTCCCTAACCAACCTTGGATATCACCTGGCTATGAACAGAATTAGTCGTCTGTATAATTTCCATTCTACTACAGCAGATATTTTTCATCATTCATTTAAATATTATATAACATGTGTGTTTGAATTACTAGCTGGCTCATAGAAAAGTCATAAAAAATTTATTGATAATTTTGTGTATATTTGTTGCAACTATTGTTAGTATTAATTTGTTGTCATTTGCTTAACATATTATGTTAGTCATGTAAGCTATACTAATGGAATGTGTTACGTTTGCCTGTTATTTAATGTTTAGTTTATTTTAAATTAGTTTAAACTAGAAAATTGACTTAAATATTGTTATTAACTTGTAGATTAAGTTTCAACATTTTATTTGTTTGTTTTCAATTATACTTGCAGCTGATGGTGCCTGTAGTTGTAAGATAAATCAACATGGTTGCACATTTGAATTTAATTTAATTCTCTTATTAATGAAATAATTAAATTTAATTTTTTATTAATGGTTTTTGAAGTGATTTCTCTAGCAACGTGCATTTAAGATGTAGTTATGAAATAAAGAAGTTTTGTGAGTTTTGCCTGGGAATGACATTTAATACGAATATATTTCCAAATGTATTGTAACAAAATAAAACTCTTAGGTTACAATAGTCACACAGTTTAAAATGTTATTTCAGGGAGTGATGTCTCGAGTACATGAGGCACTAGCAGTTTTATCTCTCTTGATGCTGATGGTTCTGGGACTTACCTATGTCATCTCAGCTCTTATTGACAAGAAAAATGCCAATATCCAGACCTTCTTCAGTGAGTTAAAAAATTACTTTTAAGTTTAGACATTTTAAATATAAATTTTATTATCTAACCTTTTGAAGTCAACCAAGCATACTTAAACGATATACAGTAATACCTAAAGCAAGATATGTTGTAAATTACGTATTAACATATTAAAAAGCAAGTTGTTATCCAAATGCAAAAGATGACAGAGTAAGTCATTTTTACTGTCTACTGCCATTTTCCAATGTACAAGTCCAATATCTGGGGAGTATTGACCAATAATGAATAGCTTTTAATTGTTTTGTTCTGTGTTTGCCATGCTTCTCATAACTCACTATTGCCCCTTCATCAGCTTTTTGTTTTATAGTGTAGCTCTGCCACTCCTGTTTACTCAGTGTTTATACTGTGTTATTAATTTATGAGGTAGTTTTATTAGTTTATATACAAAAAAACTAAGTCTAAGGTACTTAGACTTCGACAATTTTGTTCTGAGAGTTATGGGCACTACATTTTCAAGTGTAGTTAAAAGTTGAGGACCATGAGCAACAGGGAATTATTATGAAAAATTAAGGTGAAAGTGTATCTGAATTGGAAGAAGAACATTAAGCTTTTATCTCTAAATAGCTGTGTTCAATGTTTCTATACCTACTGGTACTTGTGTATGAAAAAAAATGTTGATGTGTTAACAAATTAAAAAAAAAAAAAAAAACATCCAAGAGGTTTTAAAAACTGTTAACCCTTACATTGCAGCGTCACAAATGTTGACTTGGTAAAATTTCCATAAATGTAAAATTTTCATCAAACACTTCAACGATTCATATTTCAATAATATTAAATATTGTAGTATATCATTCCAGTTATTTTACTGGGTATCATCATATTCAATAGGTACCAAAATATTTATACAGGGTGAGTGGCTCTTGGTGTGACAAAATTTTTTGGGTTATAATGCAATGTAAATGTGATACAATGGCGGTTATAAAAAAGTCTAACTCCAAAAATTAGGTCTGAAATGAATTATTTTCAGTTTTTCTAAAAAACCCGTGTTTTTGTACGTAAATATGATATTTCTCAGCAACGTATAGCCATATGTGAGCAAACTACATCATTTTTAGATTCTACGTTAAATTTTCAATTTGAAACAGTTATCGGTTCAAACGGTAAGAAAAGAAAATTAAGCTTCAGGTCGATTCAAATGGCAAAGTTGCTAAGTTTCAGAAAAACTTAAATATCATTGAACCCCATCTTTTTGCCACACCCTGTACACAAGAATGTGTCAAGTGATATTAAAAACTTTTCCATTTAATATGCTTTAAAATGGTATGCCATATGACCAGCTATTTAGGTGTTTTGCCATTAAAAAAATCAGTATTGGTTGTTAACACTGAGTAGTCATAGGACGGTATAATAAACATAATTTTTGAGCATTAGGAAAGATATTTAATAATGGAAATTTAATCAATTATCAATAAGGTAAATGAAAATTAGAATACCTCATGAACACAAAACATTAAAAGTTGATTTCATTGCAGTTCATTCTCAAAATGGCGACCTTCTTTTCTCACACATGCTCTTGCTCGCTTTCTCATTGCTCCTACGGTCATTTTAAAAGACAGTTTTCCCTGAAGCCTTTCAGCAGCCAGACCAATTTTGCCTCGTAATTCTTCTTCTGAGTTTACCGGGGTGGAATAAACTTCCTGCTTAAAAAACCCCACACAAAAAAGTCCATAGGTGTAAGGTCGGGAGATTGGGCAGGCCATGCGACAGTTCCCCACATTCAATCCACTCGGGATATTTTTCAGTCAGCCATTGACGTACTGTTGCATTAAAATGTGGAGGGGCTCCATCCTGCTGAAATATAAGCTCGTCTCTTTCAACATTATTCAAACCATCTAGAAGGTTAGGTAGTTCGTGTTGCAAAAAGTCTAAGTAGTTTGTTCCATTTACAGTTCCAGCAAATATGTGATGACCAATCAATTGGTCGCCTATGACTCCACACCAAACATTAATACTAAAACGCGTTTGAAAGGATTGTTCCCTTGTTCGGTGTGGGTTTTGTTGATCTCAGTGGTGCATATTATGGCAATTGAAAATTCCTGCTCTTGTTAACAATGACTCATCAGTCCAAAGGATTTTTCGAAAAAAATGACACTGCTCTATGTCTCTGTTTAGCAACCAACGACAGATTTGTATTCTAGGAGCATAATCAGTTGCTTTCAGACCTTGAACAGGCGTAAAATGGTATGGATGGAACTGCGTATGTGAAATGTCCAATACCTTCCATTGTGATACACCTACACTCTAGCAAGTTGTCTACTGCTAACTACTGGATCATTCCGAACTGAATTTAGAACTACTTCATCTAATCCTACATCATGAACAATGTGTCCTACTTCGTTAGGTCTTTTGTGAACTGTACCTCCCTCCACAAGACGTTGATGGAGTCTTGAGAACACAGAATGACTGGGAAGTCGGCGATCAGGGTAGCAAGCTTGATACTCTCTTTGGGCAGCACGCGCATTTCCATCACAAAATCCGTAAATAAAGTGCATATCAGCGTATTCTTGAGTAGTGAACTCCATGGCAGCCTACACTTGACTAAATTGAGCAGAAAAATAGTTTATTGGAGGTAGAACTAATTCATATGGACACTGGTTTTACAAAACAAGACAAAGAATGAATGTACAGTACTGGTGAAAGTGATAAGATAAGGAATTAAAACATTGATAAAGGATGTGACCATTAATCTGTAACTAGCATCCAAAAATTATTTTAAACTGCTTTACTTTTTTGTAATCTTCAATTCCTTGTTTTATGAGGCAGTTTTATAAAACATAAAAATTTAGTACAGTTGTTATTAAATTGTTTTAATCTTTTTGTAGCTTGCATGTTTTTTAATATTCAAACCAATAAAAGTAAGTAACCGAATACTTAAATATGGTCATATGGCATACCATTTTAAAGCCTATTAAATGTCAAAGTTTTTAAAATCTCTTGACACATTCTATTGTACAGGGTGTGATAAAAAGATGGGGTTCAATGATATTTAAGTTTTTCTGAAACTTAGCAACTTTGGCATTTGAATCGACCTGAAGCTTAATTTTCTTTTCTTACCGTTTGAACCGATAACTGTTTCAAATTGAAAATTTAACGTAGAACCTAAAAATGATGTAGTTTGCTCACATATGGCTATACGTTGCTGAGAAATATCATATTTATGCACAAAAACACGGGTTTTTTAGAAAAACTGAAAATAATTCATTTCAGACCTAATTTTTGGAGTTAGACTTTTTTATAACCGCCATTGTATCACATTTACTTTGCATTATAACCCAAAAAATTTTGTCACACCAAGAGCCACTCACACTGTATATAGGAGTTGTGTATTGTATTTCTCTCTCTCTGTCTATTAATTATTACAATATCTTCTTGTGACAGCTGACATAGTGATTGAAAATGCACATAATTGGATATTTTGATGCAAACAAACACTAAATAAGTATATTATTGCACTGTAATACCTTTTATTGTATACCATCACTGTAAATAAGTATCTTTCTAGAGGTAACATTAATTTTTCCTGATTGTTGCCTAGTGATAATACTGAATATTTCCTTTTGAAATGATAATAGAAATATGTGAAGAAAATATTGCTGACAACAAGATTATTATTTTACAAGTACTAGACGAAAGTATCTGTCCTACACCTTTTGTTAACATTAGGCTGGTCGGTAGCGATGTTGGTCGATGGTAGCGATGGCGGCAGCAGGTAGCGTTTTATTCCAGGTCTATATTAAAATGCCAATGTTTTTTGCATTTTTAAAATATGTATTGTGTAAGGATTTTATATGGATTTTTAAGGTCCCTTACATAGAATAGTAATAAATCTAAACAATAATGTATAAAACAAAACCCTCTTCAGACATGGAATTGCATCAGTATAAATCATTTTTTTTTGCTCTTGAAAAATGTATAATATGTAAAATTTGGTTTGTTTTTAATGTCCTGGAAAAAACTTAATTGAATAAAACAGTGAATGGGTATTTAAAATAAAACAAATTTACAGAATGTGGTCTGGCACTTCATACATATGACGTTGGGAAATAGCTGTGGCACTCAAAACAGTTAAATAAACCAGCAAACCAATCAGAATATTTTTTCGTTAGTAAAAAAACCAAGAGTAAAATTCTGTAATTTGGTCCAAGGACAATGTCTTGGGAAAATAATTAGGTTTTCAGAGGGTTAAACCATATTCTTAAATACTTGTATATTAATCAATAATGTGGTACAATTTTTTAAAAGGATAAAATTATATAAAAAATGCAAAAATGCATCACAATTTTGCTTTTATGTGATGATTTGTTGTGACTCATTTAACCTTTGTACATAAACCATAATGTTTGTTGGAATAATATATGGGGATTATTACTTAAATCCGATTATATAGACGTATGCGAAATAAATTATTAAAAAAATTGGACCGACTCTAGCCGTCACCTTACAGTTCTTCTTCCATGTCGGATAAATTTTCTTGTGGAAACAAGGCAGGTAATTAAAGGACTTAAAAAAGGTCATGGCTTTCAACATATAGTTGGACTGAGTTTTCGTCTAATGAAAAAATGCCTTGTACAGTTTCTAAGGAGACCGAAAGTACAGATTTAATGAAATTAGCATGAAAGAAAGGAGAAGCTTTTACATCTTTAGGTTCTCCAAATTTTATTTTCACTGAAATAATGAAACTTAAAATCATTTTACAATACTTTTATTATATAATTTTTTAGTTTGCTTAAAATTATTTATTACTATCAGACAACAAGAAACATTGTCTATCCAGCTATCATTGTCCCGAACTGGCATTTTACAACTTTTACAGCTTTGAGATGACATATCACAATCTCAAACACTTTTCTAGTGAAAAATCAATTTCACTTACATAAAAAACCTAAAATAAGTTTTGGTAAACAAGTCTCACCGATTTCTTTTACTCATGCTGCTATATTGCAATCAGCTGGCAGAATATTGCCTGTTGAATATTGACAAAATTAAACACCTATATCAACATGCATTTCTTGCTATATGAACACAATGTTTTCTGTCGGTTACTTAGCTGAAATAATTTTAAGAATTGACGGCAAGACAGAACCATAAAACTGGCTGATGATACCCATTGTGTGGGACTATAATCACTTAATGCAGTCATAAGTTGGTGTGTTTACGTAATGTCAAACTATGTTGAAGGGTAAAAATACATCATAACATTTTTGTGGAACTATAAAAAATTATTTATGTAGTAAAAGTAAAATAAGGCATAAAATACCCTTTCTGTAACCTCTATAAATATGAATATTTGTTTGCACAAGTAGCAAGATTTCAAAATACAGCAAAATTCATTGTTACAGGTTGTTATTTAATATTTAGAGGTTTGGTGGAAGAGGGAGGATAGTTGATTTTGGATTTTTAAATAATTAGGCTTGAGTTCTCCCTAAGCTTGAATAACCACCACAAAACAAAAAAGTCCATTTCAAAATGTTTATAGAAACCATATGTTCTAAAGTAAAATCACTTGTAATACATAATAACATAATAGAGATAACATTGATTAGTGTAAAACCAAATTATTTATTAATATTAAATTATTTCAATTTTTTTATTAATTTATGAGTATAAATTAAGGGAGACAGATATAACTCAATCCATTTTAAGCAATGAATTGTAATTAATAAGTAATATGGTCTTATTTCTAACTTAGAGTGGTTACTTCATTTTAGTACCACTGGCAGAGCTGCTTCCAGCATGGTAAACAAAAATATTTCCTATAGATTGCTCAATTATTGGTAATTCATATATTTAGGATGAGTTTAAAGTTTTGCTAATTTCCAACAATGTTGTCACTAGTCTTTGAATATATGAACTTGAACAAGTACAGTATATTGTCTTGTTTCAGATCTTGGGAGCTACTACCTGCCGTTTCTGTACTCTTGCATCTCATTCCTTGGAGTTCTCTTATTATTGTGTACGTAGTTGATATAATGTCACTAATATACAGTAATATGTCTTGTAGGATTTCACTACATTTAATATGTCTTATTGCAATAGTGTTATCCCGTTTTAATTACTACATCTAGGTCTTACCCAATGAAAACTAAGGGTAAAGATTGTTTTTGGAATTATGGTGTATCATTTAATTGTAATTCGAGTGCTACTATTGACAAGGAAAGTTTATCACCTGTTATTGACAGTTAGTGATTATAAATATACATTGGTAAGTAATTAATCAAAAACATTATTACACAACATTTAATGCCATTAACTAGAGGCATGATAACATAATATAGAGGTTATGGTATGATAATTTGATATTTAAATAGATAGATCGATGTACATAGCCTGATATAACTTGTCTGACTTCACACTAGTTCCAGATGTGGTATGACATGACATTTGTAATGATACTTTAGTGAATTAAACGAATATCACACGGTTATTAAACACGATTTATTATGTGGCATTACTGGTATATAAAGAAATTGAAAAACTTGCCAGTGCATATGCCCATTGTATAAAGCATACTAAAATTGTACTATATTCTTTTAAACCGAATGATATGTAAAACAAACAAATACTTAATTTATCTCAAACTTGAATGGCTGAATCGAGTACTTTAGGGCTTGATTTTCTACTTTAAGCTCCATCTTGTCTACCCTACACAAATTGGTCTCTGTGAACATTTAAAACCCAATACTGTGATTGCAAATAAAGTAATTAACAATAAAGTACATTATTAAGTTCAATTTTTAACCAATGACCTCTTACTCACATTACTTTACTATTAATTGTTTTGAAGAAAATGAAATTCTATTATATTAAATTTCAGTACCACATACTATTTACAATATATTATACTGTAAATTTATAGTAATAATTAACATGAAAAAGTAATTCACTAGATCCATATACATTTCTACACTTGGTTATTCAACTACCAATACTTGGTATTTCATTATTTTTTAATACTGTACAAATCTGGCACATAACACTAAGTTTTACTACACAGATTACATGCAGTTTAAAAAAATTTAAACTGTTTATCTAATAAATCGTGTCCAACGTCTAGCAAGAGAGAATATGTATGGTCCCCTTTCCATACCAAACAGTTAATATTCATCCAGCTTCCACATCACTGCTTCCTCCAACACCGGACAGACACCTTTATATACATTATATATATATATATACATATATACATTATATATACATATATACATTATATACATATATATATATATATATATATATATATATATATATATATATACACACATACAGCTTGAACTTGGTGCTAACTAAGTATGCCACAAATTGATTTGATGTTGAAACAAATACAATTCAACAAGGCATTGACTAAAACATAGTCTTGATGCCAACCTAGTTGTTACCCATCATGAAGATAAGTAAATGTGGCATGATTTGTTGATTCATATTAAGCTAGATATATGGTGACAAGTAAAGTCGTCGCATGAACAAAGAATTTGGTGTAATTTTTTCCATTTATTTGTAAGTACACAATAACTGAGTCAGGACTAAATTCACATTTTTGGTGAAAAAATTGTTCAATTATGAATTGAATGATGCGGTTTTTAAATTTTTTTGTTTTATCTTCAGTGCTATACATATTTTGTAAGTTTGTAATTTAGTTACATGATTTGCAATCTGTTTGTTGTTAGTTTTTCTGGTATTCTTGCTATTTTTATATTATTGAAGTTCCTTTAGCCACACTTCTTAAATTAAAAACATTTGGATTGTAGACTATTACATTTTACTACAGAACATGATATTCAGCTGGCGTAACAATAGCTTAACAATTGTTCACTCCGTTTCGTTTCGTTAAACCTGATACAGATAAAAGTTAGGAATTTAAAATGCACAATTATGTCAAACTTTTTGTGAAAATTCTTTATATAGAAAGTGGTTGTTTAAGTTACAGCTATTTATGAAGGGTCTGTCTTATCTGTTGATTTAATATGCTGAATGTGGTAGTCATGTTAGCTCATCATATGATTAGTAAAGATCTTGTAGTATAGTATAGAGGCGTTAACCCATAGCGGTAGACACACATGCTAATTATGTGTCATTCGGTCAGGACTGAATGCTGAGTCATGTGCTGGTTACAGGGAATAAGTGTGACATTAAACTGTTCACTTAGTTTTTGTATTTCCACTAGATATCGTTGGAAAGTTCCTTACTGAGTATTTATATGCAACAACTAACCAAATTATTTTGTTCTTATGAGTGTGGCTAATCTGATTTTTGTTACCTGTTTCTCTTGTCATCAACTGGCAGCTCAGCTGTCCATTGTATTGTCTGACAGTTT
Organism: Homalodisca vitripennis; assembly: GCF_021130785.1. Taxonomy (NCBI): domain Eukaryota; kingdom Metazoa; phylum Arthropoda; class Insecta; order Hemiptera; family Cicadellidae; genus Homalodisca; species Homalodisca vitripennis. The sequence continues at coordinate 54,297,046 of NC_060215.1, forward strand.
GTCTACATTACATACGGTATATTGATGGAACGTGAAAATGGATACTTAAACAATGCCAAGTGTTGCTACATGTTTGTTTGTTATGCACAATTGTTTTAAGGCTTCTTTACGTTTGAAAAATATTAAAGAAAGAACAATAAACCATGTAAATACTGTAAGTATACTATGTATATACTATAAAAAGAGTTTGATGACTTTTAAAAATTCTGTGTTTTGAACTATGAATCTTGCCATGGAGCAAAATAGTAACTGACTTTTGTTTGGAATAATTGAAAAAGAATATTGTAGTGTGTTTATTTTCTAAGTTTGAATATTTATATATATATATTCAAACTGTATATATGTAGTAATTATTTTTCTTAGTGTGAAAAACAGTATCAACTATAAAAAAATGTACAAAATATACACTTAAAAATGGCCATTGAAAAAAGTGTCATTTTAGTAAAAATATATTTTGTTAATTTAAATGTTATACAACAATAAAGAAGAACATTTATTTTCAACAATGTTTCAAAATTCTATTGCTCTACCATAAACAAAAAAAAGTTATTACAACAACCAAACTCATACATTTTTACCAAAATGAATTGCTGCCACCAGGCCTGTAGAGAGGCCCACTACCGGAAGTTATCTCTAAAAGGTTTCAATGTTTTAAGTGACATTTTAGGAAATGTACTCTAAATTAGGAACAGTGGAATGGTATATTTGTTATTTCACTACTAAGAAACAGAACACTGAGACGAATCATCTTAATCTAAACAAATATATCATTTGGAGTGTAATAAGACAAAGGAAAAATTGAAAAGTTGAATATGCTAGCAAATTCATTGTCTACCATGGTTTTCAAACAAACATACCTCAGAGCAATATGCAAGTGTGTGTAGTGCCCACTTGTAGTACACACGCTGGCCAGTATTGTTGTCTCTCACCATTGGACAGTTCAAGGACCTTTCAGAAAATGGAAATTAATTTTTTTTTTTATTCAACACTAAATAAAACAAAAACTTTAATTCTGTTATCTTGCACTATTTAGTTTGAACTGGATATACAAATTCTCACCTTTAGCCTATCTTCATTTGAAAATTATTTAAGTTGTCTGTGACTGATTGTTTGAGTCAAGACTTTTATGTTTTATAAAACCAGTTGCAAGTTACTTATAGGCTGTTGCTATTTTTCACCTATTTTTTTACTAATTGATCCCCTCCACATCTCCTTTCAGAACAGCTGGAAGATAATTTTCCAGCTCATAAAAAAGCTGTTTTTAAAAATAATACAAAATCTCCTTTTTATTGCTGTTACAACTGCTATTTAAATACACTGATTTTTTTAAATCTATAAAACATGTTACACTAGTTTTTAAATATTTTGTATGTTAAAAAGCCACATATTAATATTCCAAAGTTAATTTTAGATCTTTCTTTAGGTTTTGATTCTAGTCTTTTAAGTAAATTAAGAGCGTGATAAACTTAACCCTTCAACAAAAATAAAATACCCCTTATAGATCCATTTAAGGCCCTTTAAGATCTTCTAAAGTTTTAACATGCGTCTTTATTTTTCAGTATGTACTCCAATTGGATTTGCAAGACTGTTTTCTATAGTCAGCAGTTTTCTGGTTAAACCTCAGTTTCTTCAAGATATCAACCAAGATTTCTATGTTGCTAGCTTACAAGAAAACTGCTTTAGAAGGAGGTATAGTATTTTAATTTACTTAGTCTTATTGCTATTTACATCTGCTATGTTAACAACTTCCTAAAATTGCATATAAATCAAAATATGATGGTACTAATATATCTTATTTCAGTTTTAAAAGAAATTAAAAAAAGAAAAAAAGAGCTTTCCTTAATTAGCAATGTACAAAAAACAAACAAAGTGTTGGTTATAAGCTGGTAATTATTTTGTTTCTATTAAAAGTTGCTAAGAGATACTGGAGTAGTGTTGTACTGGGTAAAGTGTTACGTAGCTGTGTTCATTTTCCCCACTAAGTGAGTGTCACAACTTGTTTACATTGAAGTTAGTTAGTGAACAGCTGCCAGAATAGTGCTGGGCTGGATGGAGCTTTATTAGTATGCATTTATACTGCTAAGTGAGTGTCATACAACTTGTTTACATTGGAGTTCCCAACAGTTGCCATAATAGTGTTGTGCTAGATGGAGCTTTACCAGTACACATTTCTACCGCTTAGTGACTTTCACACAACTTGGACAAGTTGGATCCAGTCAGCAGTGTTATTTTGGAAGATTGTGATCAATCTTAGTTGTCAATGTTTCTAAAGTAGTTTCACGGTTCTATTTTTATGGCAGATTTAAGTGTAAAACACATTGTTGTAAAATGAGCTTCTTGAATGGAGAAAACATTGCAGAAATAGTTGTGATGTTGCTAAGAGCTTAAAAGATTAGTACTGTGGGAAATGGATAATATTCTTTATTGACACGATCTAACAAATTCTCTTTCAGTGTAGAAAAGTTGTGATTGTAATCATTATGTCAGCATCTTCTTGAAGCTGTAAAAAGAGATTCTCTTTGCACGTCTTCTGAAAGGTGATTGAAGTATAGTGTTCCTTTATATAAAATATTGAAAAAAGAGTTCTGAAATGATGTAGAAGTAGAGCAAAATCTGAGGCATTACGGGTGTTGTGCTTTGTACATCTGTGTGTCTGGTCTGTCCTGAGCTGAATTATTCTCAAATATAGACAGCTAATAAGGTTAGGAAGTTGCTTTGCAATTTTCCCCAGAAATTGAGTCCTGGTAAGTCTTGTAGAGCTCTCTTTTTGTTTTACAAGCACCCTTTCCAAGTTGGTATTGACAGTTCCTTCCACAGTGCTGTAGCTTAGATGTGCCTCAAACAAAACAAAGTAGTCTACTATTCTTGTCCGTAGGCCTCTTACTTGTTTTATCATATGTATTACAAGGGGTGCAAGCTTAGTTATTAGCACAGCACAGTTGGTTGGAAAGGAATTTCCAAGATAGATCAAAATCAACTGTGATGTCAAGGTACACAATGTAGGATTTAGCTGTTTTGTCGGTAGTAGGTTTATATATTTGTGTTTTATCTAAAAGTTTATTCACTCTGTTTCCTTTTTGTTTAAAACTATAACAGTAATTGGCCGTGCTTAATGTAGCCTTTATCTTGCATACAAATCAAATGTATGAGTGGTTCTTGTATAAACAAAATATCAATTAAGAATAAGCCTTCAAATATGACAAACTTGTAAATTTCTTGAATACAACATTTTTAAATATATTTGTGCGATTGCTCAATAACAGAGTCGAAGAGATTAATTAGTTCCATGAAAATACTTAAAGTTTGGATTAGTGAATTTTGTCAAAAGATTTGGTGATGAGAAGGATTATTTCAAAACAGTTTGTTTTGAAATTTCACACCAAGACAATGCACTTGTTTACACAATTATCTCATTGTGCTAGATTAATAAAAAAACAAGATGACTTTCTCACCTTGTGATTTACTTTTTTTTCTTTGTGAGTGAAGAGAGACAAGGAAGTATAGTGTTTTTGACAATATGAAAGAGTTAAAGAACACAATAAACAAAAAAATGAGAAAAGAGAGGTAAGCAAGCAAAACTGCTTTTACAACAAATTTAATTTTACTGGACACATACATATTCAAGGTCATAACAATGCTTCTCGATCCATATTAAGATATAGATTTAAACTGAAATTAAAGTGTTATTTTATATATGTTAAGTTCAATTCAAATCATACATGATAAATTAATGATGAACGGGAAAATAAACAAACAGTTCCACAACCTAGAATAATTATTGTGAATTTTTTTAAAGAACAGGATTTGAAAATAAAAATCCTAGGATCGGGGAATCCAGGAAGAAGTTAGAAATGAATTTTTCTTAATTAATGATGTCTTGGTTGTAAAGAGTACATCTATAATCTTGTTATTTAACAATTGTTACAGACTGGAGCGGGCAACACTGAGTGGAAAGACTTATCTAAGTCCAGAACCCATGTACACCCCTCCACCAACAGTAGAGAATGAGGATTCTGAATTGCTGAAGTTGCAGAACGGAGCTCTGCAAGCTTGCCTGATGGATAAAATTGAAGAAATGGCTCATAATAGGCAGTTGCTAGGTACGTTTGGCTGATCCTTGAAATAACTCATAGAAAGTATCATAATTATTTATTTGTTTAGTGTTCATTAATGACAATTACATTACATTTGAAAGGACAGCAGGATTGCGAATGTTTGCCATGGTTATATATTACAAGATAGGGATTTCTGTTTTTGTAATATATACAACTAAGGCAAATGTCCATAATCCAAATATCTTAACATTTATATAACTAGTACAAAACTGTTAACCATTTGACAGTATGTTGCTTGTAAATAAATTGGAATTAAATTACTTTTATAATTTTGAATGTATTTCAATATCATTTTAAATACTATTTCTATCAAAATGTACACATATTGTACAACCAGCGTTGAGTTTCTTTTCCGTAGAAGTCTGCTAGCTGATCAGCCACAACCACAAAACAACCTTTGACGTTGCCATTGCACATACTGCCTAGATATTTTCTTATAGATTATTTACAAATAGTAGTCACTGGGCTTTAGATCAGGTTGGATTAAAAACTCATTACCTTTATCTCAGTACCACTCGAGAAACTGCTCCTCACCACTGTATTCAAGTCTTTAGTTGGCAAAGATCCACTATTTTCTCATCATGAATATTTGCACACCTTCAAATAATCTAAGCAATTTTTTTAGCATTGCATGGTATTTACATTCTTAGGAATAATGTTTTCCTACCCTTCACTAATTGTTCTAAAAAATTTTGATTTCTTCCAGATCATTTGCATTAACCCTAGAACACTAATGCCCATTGGAGGGCAATTACTCTTAGTACTACATAAAATTGATGTGTGGAGTTTAAATATTCTTATTCATCTTCGTTTTTAACTTTTTTGTGTTATTATAGTATATAAAATCAAACATTTTTACAAAATATAAAAAAACACACCAAGTTTAACTAAGTTTGATATCTGTAACTAATTTTTAACAGACCGGATATCATAATCGTTATTGAAATTCTGATCTGTTCCTGAAATGTCTGGGATATATTCAGGTTCAGCATCACTATCATATTTATCAGAACTTATATTATCCAATTCTAAGTCATCTTCATCGCTCACATCATCTTTGTTTAACAGTGTCTTTTTCTCGCTCATTTTCAAAGTTTTTGACCTAGAATTATTATTTAGTCAATTATGTACATAGTCCGCCAACTGCATTGTAGTACTAGAATTGTGTAAAACTTGTGTATTATACACATTCACTAATATATTTACAGCCGCTACTAGTGCTACATGAAGTTTATGTGTTATTCAGAGAACAGGTTAAGTAACTGCACAATAAGTGAGCCATTTACTTTAAAAAATACGGCTTATACATTCCAATAATAATGATGACTATCACATTAATTATAAAAGAATATTTAAACTTACTACACGTTGTATAAGAAGGTAAATATTTTAATTTCAAACATAGTCTTATTCAAATCATCTGAAATTTTCTTCAATGTATCTATTTATGAGATACAAGAATAGCTTTATGTGAGAATATTGGAAGAAATCCGATTAAAAAAGAACTATTGAGAAAGCATTTTTATCTGTATTCCTCCCAAAGAAATTCAGTTGATAATTACCATTTATGGATCCTTGATGATGTAGCAGAACATTGTCTAGCCCATATTATTGTAAGGTTTAACTTTTGTACTATTCCTAGAAATTGATATAAACACAACTCATTTTGTTTTGAAAGTTTTAAAGATGAAACTCTGAAGCGTGATGGTCAAAGCATGTATACTCTGTGTTACTTTTGAATATATGCAGTAATTTGTGTAAAGAGTATTGTTTGTAAGTTTTTTCTTTCCTATACAGATAGACAAAGACACACTTGGGTTCTACAGCGTAACGTTGTGTACCCAGTCTGCATGCTCATCCTTCTCGCACTAACAGCTATAACTGTGCTGATAGTGGTGCAGAACACCATAGAATTACTCATTGGCATCAAGGCATTGCCCATCAGTTCTAGGGTGAGTACCACATTTAAAATTAACCACTGTTCCAAACCAGAGATTAAATTTTGAATCAAAGCATAGTAAACAGTTTGAAAAATCAAATACAAATCTTCAAAAGTATTTGATCTAATTATATAATTAAACACAAAATTAATTACAGATTCAGGTCTGGCCCACATCAAATTTGTAATAGTATTGTTCTTTTTATTTAGAGAATTAGACAGGTAACTGATGTTATTTATATGGCTAATTGCAGTTGTTACTCAAGACCATTGGGAACCTGCAATTGTACAGTAGTTGACATGGCAAAATGTTCTAGTAGTTGACAGTGTAAAAAATTAAAAAAACACAAATACATTCAAAACTCATCTCAAGCCCCTTTTGGTGTCTAAAGTGTTTTACTCTGTTGAAAAATTCATGATTAGCCACTTGGAAATTTAGAAAAAAAAAACGCTGGATCTGATGTTGAAATGGGTGTATGGATGTGTCTGTATGATTTTATAAAATGTATGTCTGACTGCTAGAAAACGTGTACATGGTTTTTTTACAAAATGTATTAAAGTTGTTGATTGCGGTATAATGTCAGAAATTGTTAAATGCAATAAATGGATTATTATTATAGCTGGTGATATGAGATTTTACCTCAGTTACTGGGTTGAGCAAGTCATTTGACACTAGCCAGCCGTGCTGCCCATAAATGTTTAATACACAAGAATGTTACATTTGTGCCTCATATTTGTACTGAAGATCCATATTCAAGAAATCAGTTGAAAAGTCTATTCTTAGATAACTGTCTTTTCATTTATTTATAGTATAAGTATCTTAACATAAATCATGTCTTCATGATAATTTATAAGTAATATTTACAATTTTTATATTCTTAACCCTCCGACTGATAATAAGAAACTCCCAGAATGATACACTGGTTTTTGCCTGTGCGTAGCATAATTTTCAGATTTTTTAAATGTATGCTAAATGTTGAGTAATAAGTGTTATATATCAATCTTTTGTTAGAAACCAGAGAGAAGTGTAAAATAATAAAAATAATGCACTTATTAGAGTATTGCTTTGGGATATTGGGGTGGATTCACAGATCCTCACACGTCAACCTGAGCTTATTGTGTGCCCCTTTGATGTTAGAGGGGTAAGCCTATCTTTGTGCCCTTAATTAGGCTAAGAAGCTTTTCCCCGATACTAGCATCTGGTTCGTCGCCTGGTTGTTTATCACCGAAAAGAGCCCTTCTCCTTGCTCCCAGTCTCTCACAGTCCAGTATTATGTGTTTTGCAGTCTCTTCAGACTTATTGCAGAGTCTGCACTCCGAGTCCTCATGTCGTAAACCTAGAGTGTTTAGGTGTTTCCTGAAGTGGCCGTGTCCAGTGATCAAGGCAATCACTTGCTTAACCCGATCCCTGCCCAGCCCCATCAGCCATCTGGTGAAGCCGGAGCTAGAATCAGCAAGCAGTCTTTTGCCGAGTGCTTGTCCTTGGTGACTCTGCCACCGCAAGCGGTGTGTCTTCCTGGACCATTTGTTTATACTTTGGTAAGCGGCTGACTTGCTTATACCACAACTCGGTTCTGGACCGGTGTATGGCATGCTTGCTCCGCTTTTGGCAAGCCTGTCGGCGCATTCGTTACCACCTATGCCTGTGTGGCCCGGTACCCAACCAAGATGCACAAAGTTGCGTGATCAAAGCTTGCAGAGAGTGTTAAAGCACTCCCACACAAGCCTGGATGAGATGCTGTTGGAGTCAAGAGCTTTAAGAGCTGCCTGACTGTCTGAAATTATACAGATGTTCATTCCCTGGTACCCTCTAGTGAGGCCTAGGTTGGCACAGGCTAGGATACCATAGATTTCGGCTTGAAATATGGAGCAGTTCCGACCCAAACTGCCGCAAAGGGCAGTTCTAGGGGATTGACTAAACACTCCATATCCAGTTCTACCCTTAATAAGCGAGCCATCCATGTACCAGACAAAGCTCTTTCTTATTGTTGGGATGTTATCTTGCGATTTCCACTTATCTCTGGAGTAGAAGTCAACAGAGAATGGCTTATTGAATACGAACTCCGTTCTCATTATGTCGGAGACCATTTCGAGAATAGCGCTTGGGTTTACAGCTTCAGTGATGGCGCCATGGCTCGCGTTAGACACGCCATTCCTCCACAAGCCAGCAACCATCAGCCGATAAGCTGACTTACGCGCTTCAGCTTTTATATGGACATCAAGAGGTAGAAGTCCTAAAGCCACCTCGAGGGTCGCTGAGGGACTGCTCCTGAATGCTCCGGTTGCAAAGATTGTACCAAGCCTTTGTAAGCTTTCAAGCTTGGCTTTGGCAGTTACCTGATTCACCTTTGTCCACCAGACTAATGAACCATAAGTGATTTGAGGCCTTACAACTACTTTGTAAAGCCATAGTGCTATATGGGGTTTTACGCCCCATGAGATTCCTGCAAGTCTCCTGGACGTCATGAGCGCCCACTTTGCTTTGTGCAGGATATTGTTAAGATGATCATTCCACGTAAGCTTATGGTCTAGAGTCAGTCCTAAATATTTGACTGTCTTTGACCACTCAAGCTGTGTGGATGCGAGTTTCAGCCTAGAAAGAGACTCTAGTTTCTTTTTCCTAGTGAATGGTACAACTACTGTCTTAGAGGGATTTACTTTCAGTCCCTCTCCCTGACATCAGTTGTATACATGTTGAAGATTGGTATTCATGATATCAACAACAACATTTGTATATTTTCCCTGTACCATAAGGACTATGTCGTCTGCATATCCTTGGACATAGATTCCATTGTTAGTAAGGTCCTCAAGTAGACCATCTACTACTAGATTCCACAGTAGAGGTGACAGGATGCCTCCTTGAGGACATCCCCTTGTGGGTGCGATCATGAGCGATTCTTCATTGAGATCGGCCCTGATCCGTCTGGAGCACAGCATGGCCCTAAGCCTATTAGAGTATTGGTTTTTTTATTTGTACACAAATTGAAAAATGTGCATTATAAATTTTTTGTTTTCTAAGTTTCAATCCATGTAACTTCCACATGACTTGAGATAGTAAAATACTGTAAATGTACAAAATATACACAGTTTTGTAGTGAACAAAAATATTATAACATATATACACTTATTTACAACACAAAAAGTTTTTGAGAAAAATGTAGAGTATGTACTACTTTTTTTGGCAGTATCCATATTGGTATTTGATGAATTCTTTTGGCAAGAGGGATACCAGATAATGATGAATTGTTGTCACTATCACTATCAATTTGTTCAGAACCCAACTCACATTACACAGGTTTATAATCATCCAGACTACCTGACAACAAATCTGACAAAGAAATATCATCATGCACTTCATTTTTCGATATGTCACTTTCATTAACAGAACTAATATTTTCATCATCCAATAGTTCATGTATATCATTTGAACAACAACAATCACCCATTTCTTAAAATAAAACAATCAATCATAAACAACTAGCTTACATAATAACCTAGCAACAAAGAACCTCAAGACCATGCAGTGTGTCACCTGCTGCATAGTCCGTCAGCCGTATGCTGTGCGATTGATATCAGCTGACAACGAGTAATATTACAAAATAAACTATATAAAATGAATTAGTATTTATGAGTAGAGGATTCGAATGTTGCAAGTTATGTCTTTATAACTCAAACAGTTTCCGCTTAATAATAGCGGAAAGTTGACCGACCGCCGTGCCTTTATCAGTTCACAAGCGGTATTGATGAACGTCTGTGCCGTCGGTTATCAGTCGGAGGGCTAAGAGATCAGAAGTAACAGGACTTATATTTTACATTATTGCATTACTATCATATAAAAGGTCTTACAGTAAATGGGTGAACTGTAATATTCTATGACAGTACAACATGCAAATTAGGATCAAATTAGTATAAGTACATTTTTGTTTCATCAACACTATATTGTCTACAAAGAATTTGTGATGGGATAATCTTTAATAGTTTGGATTATAAAATTCAAGAATTGGGTATCTATGATATTTAAGGAAAATCAGCTTTTATTTTAAATCAAATTATAAAACTATAGTATAAAAAGATAGTTTATTAAAGAAAACAAAATAGTAAAAATATTTTACATGTTGTGACAGTACCAGACCATTGATTGAGCAGTTTGAGAACCATTTGGTTATCAATCTTTCATTATAACTATTATAATTGTCAATCAGGTTGTTCAAGGTTACTAAAACGTACAATTGAATTTAGAATCAAATAAGTTGAAGTAAAATTGAGAATTTACATCTGTCATAAAATATAATCAATGGTTCAGAAACAAATTTAAAATGTGGGTTATAACTTGATATGTGTATTTAGGATCTATTATTTCACCTGGACTTTGGCTTTTGTGAATTTGAGTTTGGTTTAACTGATTAATTTCAGTAAGATCCATGGCTGAATTTCATCACTATTGTTTTATTCACATAATGTTAATTTACTATTATATTTACTATTTATTATTATAGTCCTTAAAGAACTATAAAAGATATGAAGCTTGACATTCACAATATTTGCACTCTTATAAAAAGAGACCAATTATAAAATATTTTCAGGGTCCTTTGAAAGAAGATATGTTTTTGACTAAAGAGTTTTAGAGGAAACATGTAACATGTGATACATATATCATAAGAATATAATAATATGTGATTGGTAATAATAACAACAGCTGAGTGGACCATTTCACATGCCACGTGGGTGCATTAGGTGGGAAAGTAAACAAATAATTAAAAATTTATATACATGTAACAGAATTTTAAAATTATCTAAAAGATTATTATTTACATAAGTAGAACATTCCTCTTACGATTAGTATCAATACATAATATACTTTTTGAGTAGATTTTAAAGATGTAATAACAATAACGTTGGTCACGTTTAAAGACCCGATATCGGGTGCTACTGTTCAGAATACAACTAAAACGCCCGACATTGGGCAATTGCCAGTTTCAGAATAAAAGTGTATAAATATAAACATAATACATTACAGAAGAATAATAGAGGCAAGAATTGCTTTATGTGATTATATATCTTGTAGTATGTGCTTATTGCTTTCTTGCCTGCTCCTTTGTTTTATAAAACTATGCAGGACACATGAAAGTTGTTGTTCTCACCCTGCCATCCCTACATTAGTTCAGTGAGTGATGGCAGAGTAGTAGTCTTTCAGTCAACTGAGACAATTTTATCATGCAGTTGGTATACAAATACAAATTATATTTCAAATTGTGTATATAGTTTGTCTTTTTAAAATACTTTACACTTTTCAACAAAATAAGTTTAGTAAGGGTTTTGTTCAATGTATGTATAAACCAATACCACTTAAAATATGTAAAATAATGAATACAAGTTTAAAATAACATTTTTTACGTTATAGTAACTTGCAAATTAACGATCAAACATGTACATTGGAAATTGAAGGTTATACATCTTTTCAAGCTTTTTCATTAAGTAAAGTTTTACTGTTTTTAGTGTGCTTTTCATTGTTTCCTCTACTATCCAACATTTTCACTTATTCAGTGGTACAGGCATTTGTTTTTATACAGAATAAATAAGGCATTACTGTATGGAAATGTACAGGATTCATTAGTTCTAGTAGTTATTCTGTTTTGATAATTTATTCTTTAATAATTCAATGTTTTATCATTCTAGATGCTTGGGAGTGAATATTTGTAACAGAAGGCCTTCGGTTGTCAAAATTTTTTTAGTTTATTGTAATATTATATTCTATAGTTTGTGTTTCATGTTTTCTGGATAAGCATAGATGAGCTTAGATGTTGGTGTCTTTAGTTTTGTTAGGTTAAGGTCAGTGGTTTTGTGGCTGGTTGTTTCATATGCTTTATAAAAAAAAATTGAACACAAATATTAAAAATCAATTATTGACCCTGGAGGATTTTGAGTCGATCAGATAACTTCCAAAATGAGTCATACACTAATTGGGTTGATTTGTAATCTACTAGTTAGAAATATCAATACAAGTTACAGACTTTAAATTGATACACCAATCAAAAGTCTATGGAGTTTAATTTTGTTTGGTTTAGAACTCTTTGGTTTTGATTTTACTGTGTAACTTTTTACTGGTGTAATTGTTTTGTCTTCTCATTTTGTAATGGACGTCTGTTCAGGAATACAAAGAATTTCACTGAAAAATTTACTGCATTGTTCAGGTATGATTTATGTGAAGTGTGCGTAATGAGCCGTATAACAGATTTCAAGAAAAATTTAAGCGTAATTACTTAAGTCCGTAAGAGGAATCTAGAGGCAGCTTTTAAGGGCAGAAGCAAGTGATTCTGGGTAAAATCCATATCCTTGTGTAAATAATTTTTCATGTTATGGTTAACAAAAATTTTCTTATATACTTACTACTTTAATTCAGCTAACATCAATGTTTCATTATTGTATTACCTAGCAACTACAAATAAATGAAAAATTTCCAATTTGTACTTGTTTAGTACACATAAAAATCGTTACGGATACCATAAATAAACCCTCATAAAACTATATACAAGTCCATATACAGGGTGTCAATTAAGTCTGGAACCTCTTTTTTAATTTTTAAACCACAATATAAAAAAATACCAAAGTTCACACGTGCTTACTGGTGATAGTAACGCACACATCTGCCCAATTACCGACCGGATAATCCCTTTGGAGGACGGTCCACAAGGAGTCAGACAAAATTCTTAAATAGCAGCATAGGTCAATTTTGGTATCAAATTAAAGGTCTTACTAAGCAGAGTACAATGCCGCAAACCGGACTTCAAAAGGTGGATTCATTCAGTAGTTATAGCTATTTGAATTTTAATACAATTAAACAACGTAAATTATTAAGTATTACAAGTAAACACCAATCTTTAAGTACCTGTGATCAAAGTAAGTGTTCAAAATGTTCCCCTCCCATCGTCTGGCAATGTCCTAGGCGGTTGTAAAAGCCATCCACTGCATTTTGAAGGTAGTCATGAGGAATATCTTGAGCTTCTTGGACTATGAGATTTCTTAGGTGCGCCAAATGTCGAGGCTTAGTACGATACTTTATCTTTGAGGTATCCCCAAAGAAAAAAATCCAGCGGAGATAAATCAGGGGAACGAGCAGGCCACTCTACTGCACCATGTCTTCCAATCCATCTGTGAAGGAATATTGTATCCAAGTATTCTCTAACAAGGAGAGCAAAGTGTGGTGGCGCGCCATCTTGTTGGAAATAAATTCTTTGAAATTGTCGACCAAGAGCAGCTTGTAGTGCAGGAATTATCTCATTTTGGAGCATTGCTAGAAACGAGTCACCATTTAAATTACCATTGATAAATAATGGGCCCATAATTTGATTTCCTGTAATACCTGCCCAAACGTTAAGTTTCTGTGGATGCTGTGTATGACTCTATCTGCCACTTTCACATTCTAACAGTAGTTGTGTTATTGGTAATAATTATTGATTCCTGGTTTCGATTACTGCATTGTCAGATGATGGGAGGGGAACATTTTGAACACTTACTTTGATCACAGGTACTTAAAAATTATTGTTTACTTGTAATACTTAATAATTTACATTGTTCAATTGTTTTAAAATTCAAATAGCTATAACTACTGAATGAATCCACCTTTTGAAGTCCGGTTTGCGGCATTGTACTCTGCTAAGTAAGACCTTTAATTTGATACCAAACTTGACCTATGCTGCTATTTAAGAATTTTGTCTGACTTCTTGTGGACCGTCCCCCAAAGGGATTATCCGGTCGGTAATTGGGCAGATGTGTGCGTTACTACCACCAGTAATCACGTGTGAACTTTGGTATTTCTTTATATTGTGGTTCAAAAATTAAAAAAGAGGTTCCAGACTTAATTGACACCCTGTATACAAATAACATTATAGCTGCCCAAAAAATAAGACACTTTGTAATTTAATAGGGTATATTAAATTAAAAATACTAAAAAAATTATTTAAAGTGTAGAATATAAACAATTACGCAATGCCTAAGGCTTAAAGAGAATTTTATTCAAGGCCGAGTTATTTTCTTCAGTAATATTGTTAATTAATTATAAATTACTCAAAAAACACTAATTTTTTTATTATTAACCAATTTAAAATTATTGGTTTCAGTAACAATGAAACCCTTGTGTATGTAAATATTTTAACCATATGATTTTTTTGCATTAAAAGTAATAGGGTTAAAAAAAAAATTAATAATTGTTATTTAAAAACCCAGAGGTAATATCTGTGATTAATATATCACGGTTCAAATTTAGTGCCCCCTCTCTATGGTTAACACAAAATCATTCTATATCACAAATTAAAATTTATTGACATTAAAAATAAAAACAGCAACATTTTGTCTAGGTTTAAACATTTTTATGAATTTTTGTGTAACAATTTTCTGTTAACATACTGTATTTAACAGTTATGAAATTTTTCAGCAATTTACACTAGGTCTGACCTCCTTATCAAAGTTAGGTCCCACCGGCGCAGTGTTGGAAGTAGTTTTAATACTATACCTGGCTGTCACCTCCACCGTAGGGCTCTACTCCTTGCCTTTGTTGTGGCGAATCACCCCATGCCTTTCCCAAACACCCTTCTATTACATCATTGCGAACTGTGCTCTTCTGTTGGTGCTCAGCTCTGCCCTACCTCTTCTATCCAGGACTCTTGGTAAGGACTATTTTTGTTAAACAAGCCGGACCTAAACATAACAGTGATGACACTGCTTGTTTAACTGAAGTCCTTGACTTTTAAGAAAAATGTTTGTATGCGTTTCTTACCATGCATAAACAAGAATGGTCATGCTTTTCTTATTTAGAGAAGTAGCATAGTTTAAACAAGAAGTTCTTTATTAATAATCTAGTATTAATTACATGTAAATATGTAGATATAAAGTGGTACATTAAACAGTACAATTTCTATATTTTCATAGTCATTAAAGTAATAAGTCTTTAAGCACAATGGAATGTGTAGAACTACATGAAGCCTTAATAGATTTATTAAATGGTAAACATGCTGTTATATTCTCACTGGCTTAATATATCAAATCTATGCTCTTTATAACAAATTGGTTTCCTTTAGCTAAGTAAACTTTTAATTTCAGTTAAGTTAATGTAATTCTAATATAGTCTTAGTCAGTGATGTAAGAGCCTTACATAGTGTGTCTTGTGGTTATATTAGAATAGGTCATGATTTTCTGTAGATGTTAATTAATTAATTAATTAATTAGTTAGACTGTGAATAATGTTGTTGGCTTAACTCTTTGGTTTAGCATGTAGAAAACAACTTTTATAGTGTAACATGTAATAAACAAAAACTATATTTTTGAACATGAGAGTTTTTTTAGGATTGATTTTTACCAGCTAGGAAGGATTTGCTCCTCTTCTTCCTAATACACAGACATAGAAAAGAACTTACAAACATGATATTGTCCACACTTTGTCAACCATAGAGAGATTCAAATAAAAAGTGCACAGTGTTGCCTAATTGCAGAAAAAAGAGGGTGTAAGAAAAAAATGGTTGTATTTTCACTGTATCTATTTTATTCACTATACTATATTAGTACACAATACTATATCTATTTAGTATTTACAGTTTCTGTGTCATGTTTTGTATTAAACCTGTAAGAGAAGGAGGGGATTAAGCAAGGAAATTATCTTATGTTTAAATTAGGTGTCTCTCTGGATTTGGTTACCCACTGATAAGCCGTTCCCTTCTTCGCCTCAATTGGAATTTAGGAGAAGAAATTGAAAAAGAAAAAAAAAGAAAGTGTAAAAGCCCTATCCAAAGGCCTGACTGGATAGGGCTTTTACACTTTAGTTTTTTTTTGCAGTTGCCTCTGCACTTAGTCCTAAAAGGACCTTTGCACCTCCCTTACTTGTGTTTGTGCCTCAGAATCTGAGACTTACAGAAGTCAATCAAATCTGAGGGCCCCTTTTCTTGGATTTTCTTGGGGCTGAGAAGATACGCCCCTAGGAATCTTTTCCTTCTTTTAGATATGGCAGAACACTTTAGCCATATGTGTTCGGCTGATTCTTCTGCTTATCCGCAGAGTCTGCATTCATCAGTCTGATTAAGACTCACCTTCATCAGATGTTTCCTAAGATTTGATATAAAGTTTTAGAAATTTTGAACAGTAGAGAGAGCAAGAGAGCGATATCGCGTGAGCCTAACGCGTTCAATAATCCGGCACAACTGCTTTGCGAACAATGGTCATCATCTCCCGCTCTTGGGTCAATCTCCCCGGAATGTCGTCATCACAGACACTACCTCAGCTGATTCAGCAAATTCCAGCATGTTTACTGTGACTTAACTGCACATCTGTTCTACACATGGGAAGGTTTCAGGCTTACTGGTGACAGGCCTGGACGTATAATTCACATGCTGTACTAAATTATATATCTTCTCCTTCTCCATTGCTTAACCTAATATGACTGACTGCATTATATTGATAGTTCATTATCACAATCAAACCCTTAAATGTTATGTTACAAAAAATCAAATATATTACTAATAATTTAATATTTAAAATTGGCTGATTGAGACTGTATAAGATGTTACCGGTCTGACAATACAACTATATGCTGAGGAACGTTATGCTCTCAGCAGTAGGATCCAATAACATAGTCAAGTAAGTAAATTCAGACCATGTAAACTTAGTTTTTGAACTGGTATGAAATATGAATAATTTATGCAGGAAATGTACATTTTCAGGGATAACTAACTTTGACCTGTTGGGAGTGTATGGCCAGATAGAATGGCTGGGAAACTTCAAGATCATACTACTGTACAATCTGACATTTGCTGTATCAGCAACTTTATGTCTGTTCAACAAATTTTCACTAGCAGTGCGGCGTGAGCTATACAATAGGTAACCAAGCTTACTCATTGTTCATAGGAGTAGATTTTATTCTATAAGTCGGTAATATTTCTTGTTATTTTAAGCCTTTTTGTTTGTGTTACCTAAGATTTGTTATAGCTAGTAAATATATTATTCTTGTTATAAAATAAATGTGTAGTTTAACTAATTCACACTTTGGGCTTGTGGGTAAGCAGATTTAAAAAGAACCATTGTTTGAATTAAAATCAAACCTTTTTTGTATTTAATGGGTACTATATGATCTACGATTGAAAACCAACACAACATACAATTCAAATAGATAGTGACAGTGCATTATGTTTATAAGTATCTAACTAAAGAGAAATTAAAGAGTATCAACTAGGTCTTATATCACTGTACTGCATTCAGACTATTGCTAACCCCCAATGTCAGCAAATATTAAAAAAAGAAAAAACTAATTATATAATTTATATGTTGCTCATACTATGGTACTTTGTTTCATCATCACTCTTTAAACCATTAGTTTCTGTTAATCTATCATTCATGTTCATTTCTGTGTATAGGCATTTACAATGTTCTTTTTAACATTTGCTTGACATTGAACACAAGGACTCCAATTTATCATCAGTAATAACCCTTAAATACTTATGAGAGGTCCTCCCATTCAAATATACCTCTATCACAATATGGCCTTCTGTGAATCCCCACAAGAATGCATCATCAGCACCCTTCAAGCTTGCCATTTATAGATTCGCAGCAATTTGGTTTTGTTAATGTGATGTGTCAGAGATTAAGCGGCAGGGAGTATTTTTAAGTCATAATTTCACCTTTTAACCCTGGGCACTTGGTAGGTCATTAAGTCCTGTATATATCTCTTACTCAGTTCACGTGGAATTAAAGATAGTTGTCCTCTTAGTTTGGCGGATTACATCTAGTGGCTGAACTGTATTCTGCGTCACCACTCGGCGCTTGCGTAACCATGTATGTAATTTTGACTTGTATTTCAATAACAGTATTTGATCTTGGGCTCTTTAAATAAGATATTTAAATGAAATTCTCTAACAATTTACAAAGTAAACTGATAATAAAACTTCAAGGTTAAAGCATTATCATCTGGTTATTTATTATCTGCTCTTAAACCTACCAAGTAATTTGTAATTTAAGTTATGGGTTGAACTATTTTAAAAGTATTTTTATTTGCAAAGTAAAAATAAAATCTGCCTTAATTAGGTCTCTATTATCAACAGAATATAAACTCGTTTTCATATTTTGAGGTATGGCTCCACCAAATGCGCTAGTGTTTTAATAAATTGAAGAATACACTTAAAGAAGCTACAGTGACATTGATACTCTGATACAAAACAATTCTAAACTGTTTGGCTGAGAGATTGCAGTACTTCCCGGAAATGGATTGAATTTTATAATATAATGGGCCACACATGTCAAGCTCAATGGCCAAAACAGCATGGGCAATTAAGAGCGACCTGGGCGGCTGAGGGACAGGACATGGTCATGAGGGACAGGGCGTGGTCGTAAACTTCCTACATATCTAATAGAACAGCTATGGCTACCCATAGTGGCTCCACGAGCTCAGAGGACAATCATACAAGTTTCATTTAATTTTCATTTATTCGTTTTTTTATAAAGAGACTTTGCTTCAACAAGCCATGCAAGGCTTGTCGGTGAGGACCACATGCAAATCAATCTGTATATATAAGTAGATATAGTTATAATTTTTTGCATGTATTCTAAGTTGTATAATTTGTTG
This sequence comes from Homalodisca vitripennis, assembly GCF_021130785.1. NCBI lineage: Eukaryota > Metazoa > Arthropoda > Insecta > Hemiptera > Cicadellidae > Homalodisca > Homalodisca vitripennis. The sequence continues at coordinate 54,315,701 of NC_060215.1, forward strand.
TGGAATAAATAAAGTTGATGGTTTAGGGACAGGCACTAATGAGAATCTTAATGAATAGTGGTTTTTATACTAAAGATGAAACTTGTACTAAAAGTTACCATGAGACATTACTATACGGTTGCCATACATGTACAGCTACTTACAATCACTATGCAATAACTATGTAAAATTACATTATTTTTTATGTGTATAAATATTAGGAGGAAACGTATTGGAGGTGAATTATTTAAAATTATTTGGAACAGTTGAAGGAATTATCGAACGATTAAGTTATCACTAGTCCTTTACTAATTATGCATGATTAACTAATTGATTGTGAGAGGGACAAGTATGGCTTGGACATGCCTAATTACTCCGGCGATAAGCGGCGGTCAGTGGAGCATACAGTCAATGGAGCATACACTCAATGGGAATCCGACTTATACAGTGGAATAGGTATTCAATTGTGCTCATTAAAAAAAATGTATTATGTATAGTCGTTTTTTCTGTAGCTAATAAACTTCTGTGCCTGTTTCACCTGAAAGTACATTGCGTGCGATTTGACGTGCTATTGATGATTTGATAACAGAAAAAAATCACTAATTTTATCGAGTGAAGTTTGTGTAGTAGTTTTATGTGTGAGGTGAGTAATCAGTAAGCCAGGGACTGCTGTGTCCACACCTAAGAGGTTTCACCTAATGTTTTAGCGCCCAGGATCTGTCAGCTAGTCGAGTACAGCTTTTTTGTAGGTAGAAAAATATATTATATTTCCAATCCAATTGGGTAACTGATTGTATAAATAAGGAACTATATATTCGGGTAAACGTCTACAATATTCTGTTCTTGGAATAGGAGTTCAATACTTAACTACATTTCTCGTGTTGACATTTCGTGGCTTTAGTTTTTGTAATGATTGTCACCATAGTACGAGTGACACCTGAAGAAACACCTCAGACTGCTATTCCATAATGCAGGTGGCTCTCGAATAACATGTGATATGCTATTTTTGTGGCTTCATGAGTACTAGTTGTCTTAGTTCTTTTTAATGCAAACAACGCTGAGTTAAGCTTCAGGCAGGGGCTATCTATATGGGTTTTCCAACACATGTTCTTATCAAGTATTATGCCAAGATGTTTAACACGCGAGCACACGCACCCGCGGCAAATTGCTGCATTTTTGTAATATTGAGTGCTACTGTTTCATTTTTTGCGGGAGAAGGTTGGGCGGCTTTGAAATCCTTGGCAAACTATCCCCCTACGTGACCTTGGGCTGGGTTACTGTTTTGCAGACCGCCGGGATGTGCAGTCCTTATTTTATCTCAAGCGCTACCCCAATTGTGAGCAGTTTGCCTACGTGCGTGCTGTCGCGTTTTTACCGTTAGCGATCTGCTCACGCGCGTGCTGCCGAGTAATCTGGTGTATTCAATATATGATTATCGATACATAGTGTTTTAAAAATTAGTTTTAGTGCACAAGTTTTGGATATTGAACTTAAAACAACTTTATAAGGTAAAATATGGATACATATGAAGAGGAACAGAGACACATACGAGACTTGTTAGTCTGTTCCAGAACCACGAACGAGCGAATTAGACGCTCCATCATTACATTTTACAATAAGATCAATGTGGTGTTGATGTAAATGGTGCCATGCAAAAACAATATTCCGTGTCAAGAATCTCTAACCGTTGGCTACTAACACTGTTTCTTTTCCTTCTCAATGTTGGAGGTATTAATGCTTATGTGATACACAAAGCAAATAATCTAAGAGTAGCTGATGATACAGTCCTTTCAAGAAGAGTGTTTGTTTCTCTCGAATCTAGGGCGACAAATTTTGACAGACCTTGCACAAAGAAGAGTAAATGACAAACTATCATTACCTCGACAAATCAAAGACAGATTACCTGACATCTTCAAGATTCAACCTTCTCATATTCCTGTCGATGTGCAGCAGACTCATGCTATGCAAAATGTGGTATATTTCCGAGAAGTAAAAATCGAAAAAACAACAGTGCAAACAATGCACAAGATGTTCAGGTGAACCAGAAGACGCCAATAATGAAAGTATGGATTTTGAGTAGAAATTTTCAATGAGAATTTTCATCAAGTTTTCAAGTTTCATACTGAAATTATTCTTCCTTTTTTACACAAAAATAAATGCACAAGTGATTTTCTTTGTATTTAACAACAGAGTAGGGCTGCACAGGTAATTTAAATATAATTTTGTTTTAATTTTTATCAAAAGGTAAATAATTTATATAATTTTAGAAATATTCTTGTATGTCAGTGTAGTCCTAGTTATGAAAATAGTATAAAGTAAGTTAAATTTTGTTTAAACTATATATAATTGACAGTACTCTATTTCTAACAATAACTAGTACATCATTAGGATAAATATAAAATTATCATATAATAATGACATATTTCTATCTTTTTAGACGCTAAAACATATAAATTGTACTGATTTTTATACAATTGTGGAATTATTATTACTTTTAAACCTGATTCAAACAAACGCGGCAATATGCTAACGGCGCGTGCTCTCGCGCCACGACCGGAGGTTCATAGAGACCGCGGCAATTTGCTAACATGGCGTGCCACGGCGTAGTTAAACGAAACTATGATTTTACAGGATATTTGTAAAATATTTATTTTAATAAATTGGAAAACTATTATCAAAGAATATTAATACCTAGAACAAGGTAATATAACGGACTACACCCAACAATTAGTATTACAGCATAGGGATTAATGTCAAGACCGTGAGAAACAATATAGTAAGATGTGAGCAAATTGCCGTAGTGCGTGTCCTCGCGAAAAAAAAATGAGTGCGTGTGCTCACGTGTTAACTTTCTCAGCTGCTTGGATATTGGGCTGTTCAGTTACAAACACCTTTTTGCTGCCTAGAGTCATTTGTTTTGTTTTTTCTCGTTGAGAACGAGGTTGTTTTTCATTGTACATTTTTTTAGGGATGTTGAAAGCTATGTATGTGTTAATTTCCAGTTGTTCAGTATTTATATTTACTGCTAGCAGAACTGTGTTGTCTGCGTACATGATCATTTGACAATATTCTCTCAAGTGTTCTGAAAAGTCATTTATAAATAAAATAAATAAAACTGGTCCAAGAACCAAGCCTTGTGGAACTCCTCTTCTCGCTGGTAGGGGGTGAGATTGTACTGATTGTGAGTCCCTTGGATGTTTCCTTTAGTTCCACTATTTGCTTTTGTCCTTTGAGTTAGCTTTCAAGCCAAATGAGGGGTATTTGTCAGATACCAACGTTTTGAAATTTACTCAATATGAGTTCATGTGCAAGGCTTTACTGAAATCCAGTATAAACTGGTCTTGGTATTGCTGATCTCCATATTGTCAATTATATATTCAGCTAGGTCGATAATTGCAGTTGTGGTTTCCATAGATGAATCCATGCTGCTTGTCAGTTAGTATTTGGTTCTCTCTTAAATACTGTAAGAGTCTAATAAGAGTTACTTTTTCAATAAGTTTTGAGACTGATGGGAGAGAGAGATTGGTCTGTAATTGGCAATGTTTTGAGGGTCACCTTGTTTTAATTTCAGATGTTTATGTCTACTTATCAAAATTTAAATGTTAAATCTCAAAGTTAATTAACAGAATGTGCTATCGTTGTCATACTCATACAAAAATAGAAGTGTCAAAGTTAGATAAAAATACATTATTATATTTATTTTCCAGATTGCAGAATGTTTTCTTAATATTCTGTAATGTCGATCCGGATCAATCGACAAGAGCTGCCTCAGCAGCTAAACAAGACTGATTTTTTAAAGGTAAATAAAACTTTAAAAATGTTACCTAGAAATTAAGTTTGATTCTCTTAAAACTAGGAATATGTGAAATTTGAAATGTTTGATATCAACTGATATTATGCAACCAAAACAAAGCAATGCAAAAAGGATGCATTCTTTTGAGACATCCATAGCCTGGCTATAAACTCCTCAAGAAAGTATGTTTATTTTTCATCTGGAGATTACTTGGTTAAACACAAATTTACAACTAAACTGATAGCTTTTACTCTGGGATTGTTATGTTGATGAGAGGCAACACCTCTTTGAACAGTAGGTAAGTCACCAGATATCCCAGAGATTTTCACCATGTTTGTCCAAAAGAAAACATTTTACCTGTAAGAAATTTGAATTATCTGGTATTGCAGATGTATGTAATATCCAGTCTGGCCTAAGACAGAGGTGAAATTGCTATAAGAAATAGTGTAGTATTTTTTATATTCAGAATGCAGTATGGTTGTAAGGAAGAATCATTGTGCTATTGTGAAAGTCAAAAATAGAAGCTCTATATCTCAGTAGACAATCTAGTTTGTTTGGCTAAACAATAGTTATACTCTAGTTTTGAACTAGAGGTCTGAATTTTGAAACCTTTCAGAATATGAATTGACATTCTTATTGACATGTTTCTCACAAGTGTTTCTCATAATTCTTTTAACTTAGATAATTTTTTATATTTATGCATAGTAAAATTTGCCTCTTAAGTTGAACGAAAAAGTAAAATAATGGTTTACTCAGCAGTCTACCTTGAGATCTTTTAATGCCATTACACAGTGTAGCTATCATCAGATGCTGTATAAAGTTATTAGGTCTTCCTAATATCATTATAGGGGATTTAAAAATGTAAACAAAAAGCAAAATACGACGGATGACTAACAAACAAACCACATAGTGTGCTACTTTAACCAATTACATGCGTGTTTAGATGTATGATGACCAGCACCAGCTGTTTAATCTCTTTAGCTTCCTGCTTACTCCTGTTGTCAGTTGAATATTCATCTCTACTGTGTTGCCCTATCTTCAAATCTCTGTCCTTAGACGCTTAACCAGAACATTGAAAATAGAGTGGAAACTATAATTTAATTTCTTATTTATATTTAACATACATTCAGGTTAGTTTGTTTGAGATTAAAAAATCCCCCAAGGAAGAAGTGCAGGAGTAATTCATTTATTTCTTCAAAGAATATTTAAAAGGGTAAACATTTAATATGTTAATTTACCAAAAGAGCATTTAAAAGGATAAACTTTTAATTAAGGTTATTGTTTAGGTTATTCCAAAACTCTGCTAAATATGAATGTGTTCTGATGCATATTTTTTACTCTCTACAATAACACTGAAACTGCTGAATAAAATGCAGTTTTATATATATTTATCATACTGCATTATAAATGTTAGATGAATTAAAGTAGCATTGATGGGTGTCAAAAGTTCAAGTCAATGGAATATTACTGACTTGCTGGTTTATGGTATAGGGATATTACATATTTAAATTAACAAATAAGAATGAAAAAGTAGCTTTTCACAATAGAAACATAAAAAATGAAAATGGTTAATTAGAAAATAGATATAAGAATTCAGTTGTTGTGAGTAACTATATTAACTAACATTATTAACTAAACTGAATAATTGTACATAAGTAACTTACACAAAAGCTTTGAAATTTGTTGTGTTGAGATTGTAGGTATATAGTGTAAAATATAGTAATGTGGTTACAATCTAAGTTTCAAGAAGTAATTCCTGTGGAAGATATCACGTTTCTCAAAATTAAAAAAGAAAAATATTAATTAACACATTCACTGCCACCTCCTATTTTTGACAACTTACTTACACTGCCACCCATTTTAAATGTTTTTTTTTTTTAATAAATATAATATTTTAACCAATTATAAGAAAACTATGGGACTTAAATTTTTTAAAGCCGAGTTCTTCCTCTTTCTACACAAATACTCATGTATAAATATTTTAAAAGAGAAAGTCTTGTTTTAAAATTAAAAACATAATGGTTTTTGTACAAAATAAAAAGGTGACCAAAAACATCACCATGTACTAGTCTATAACATAAATATATTTCTCATTATTATTTGCTGTATTCAGCATTGTTATTGTTCTGTCTCTGTAGCTACACATATTTACAATAGAAATCCACTTATGTTTAAATTTTGTGTGTGCAGAAAGTCTTGAAACATGGTTCTTTGCACATGGCAATTTTGCACTCACTAGTATCTCTTTTTGCAGCCTTGCCTGATTATTTTTTTTAGTTATCAAAGAGCATAATAAAAGTTTTTATTAATATTGATGACATTTGTTATTTGAGTAAAAACGAAACAATGTCGGCAAATTACTTTCATCTCCAAGAAGTCCGTTGGTAGTAAAATCAGGATCATTATCTGTGTGCTCTTGGAATAAATCATCACTTTCACTGTCACTTGAAATCGGAGTAATTCTTCTAGCAGTTGATTGTCTTCAATACTGTTATGATTCATTGTATTTACTTACAAAACAATCGTTGTATAATAAAGTAATAACAATCAAAACAACAACACAATGCAGATGACGAATTAGCAGAACGATAACAAACAACGTGATATGACGATAAGTTTGTAAACAAACCACTTTTTTCCGATATTCCAGCTGACTGCCAACAACATTTCATAGTTCATAATCCATATAGTATGAAATAAAAATATGGAAATACCAAATGACTATCAATGCCGAAGTCCAAATATGTTTAATTGCATTTTTATTACTGTAAAAGTAGGTGCCGTCAAAAGACGTTGTCGGCAGTCTATAGAATTCCATGCGCGACGGCAAATGACGTTGTCAGCAGTGAAAGTGTTAACCTGCAGTGACTGATCATTAATACAAATAATAAGCAATCTTCAATTCCTCCTGAATAGTTCTCTGGATAAATAAATAAATTATATATTGTTACAGCATTGGCTTATTAAAGAATGGGGGAATATTTTTGCCAGTTATTGGTGCATTACTGTTATGTATAACATATTACATATGTTACATATTAATATAACATTGCAGGAATAAGTTAAGTTGTACTTAGTTTAAACTTCTAAATAACAGTAGAACCATAGTATGAAAAAATTTTAAAGATTATTAGAAGAATTACAAAATTTTAAATAAATGGTTGTATTTATGGAATGAAATCAGTCATCATGTTGTTATTGTTAGATTTGTTTAAAAACAAACCAAAAGATCTATGTTAGGCTCATGAGAGCTAAAAAATGTGTGTCCTATATACAGGGTGAGTCTGACCACCCGTGCAGTATTTACAGCTGTCTTAATAACTGTTTTTCACACTTTTTCTATCTCTTTTCTCCATAATTTGACCTCCCTGAATCCGTTTAAAATTATTTTCAATGTTGAAAAATGCCCTAAAGGGCCCAATTTGGGGGGTAGGGGTGCTTTTTGGGGAATTTTCAAATGTAAACATGGGTTGTGTGATACATCAATTTAAAGGTCTAATTACACCGAACATTTTGGCGCAAACAAAAGTTAATTATCTTTAACCGTATGTACAGAGTGTACCAAAACGTTTTGAAATAGGACTTTAAAATAAAGTACAGTGTTACCCTACCTACAATACGGAACAGCTCCAGATTTTTTCCTAACTTGCTATTGACCTATTTTTCAATGAAATATGTGGTACAGGCATTTTTCATTGGATTTTCTAAATTTCAAAGATATTCAAAATTTAAGAATACAAAAAACCCTAACACTAAAAATTCTTAAATAGCAACATATAATAAATGTTATATCAAGTAAAAGGTTTTAAAACAAACATTTTTTGTATTTAACTTTTTTTCTATCTCTTACTGTTTCAAAATGGCAGCCGAAAAAACTGAATTACGTGTGTCTGTTTACAAAATGTAACAAATTGTTTTGAAATGATATGAAATAAAAATATGTCCTATAATTTTTAATTTGCTTAATAGCTCTGAATGACCTCTGAACTAGCCATAATCTTACCTTTCATTGATTTTGCTAGTACAGATGCTCGAATTGTAGTCCGTCATTTGCTAAACACAGTTCTAATCTGGAATTTAAGCTATCTACAGCTCGCAACACTTCTTCGTGGCTGATTGAATTTATAGCATTCCGGATTCGCTGGATCATATCTTCAGGTGTTGTCGGTCGTAAAACATAAACTAAGTCTTTCAGCCTACCCCATAAGTAAAAGTCCATACAGGTCAAATCAGGGGATCTTGGTGGGTAGTTAACTGGACCACCTCTTCCAACCCATCTTCCAGGATATTGTTCATCAAGCGTTTGTCGCACGTTGTGCGAGTAGTGAGCCGGAGCACCGTCGTGCATAAACCACGTATTGCCAACAACTTCGTCAGGCACATCTATTAATAAGTTATTCAGGTGATTAATTAAAAAAATGTTATAAGTCTCTCCATCTAGGTGTCCTTCAAAGAAAAAAGGACCTACAATTATCCTGCCAACAATACCACACCAAGTATTCACAGTCCAGTACCTCTGGTTGTCAACCTCTCGTATCCAGTGGGGGTTCTCATGTTGTGACGGTTAACTTCGCCGTTGCTCCGAAATGTAGCTTCGTCACACCATAGTAAATTGCGAAAAAAATGTTCATTTTGTAGCAACTTTTGAACTCTTGCCCACAAACAAAAATTCATTCTTTGAATGCCATCATCACCATGAAGTTCTTGGTGCAGGGACATCTTGTAGGGATGCATTTTATTGTCTTTCAGGATCCTCACCACTGAACTTTGGCTCATACCAGAATAAATAGCTATTCTTCTGGAAGAATCATTTGGGTTTAGTTGCACCGCCGCCAATACTTCTGGTGCCCTATCACTTCTTACAGGCCTTGCAAGTGTTTTTCCCTTATTGCTGTCAGGCTGTACCTGTCCTGTTTCACGAACTCGAATAGCAAGTCTTTGAAAGGCCATTCGTGAGTGAGGTTCTATATTTGGAAACCGTTCGGCATACACCCTCGCAGAAGCCATATAGTTTTGAAAACATTCACCTAACACCTTTAGCATATCGAATGCCTCTGCATTTGTGTACGGCATTTCGAAGAATCACAAGCTGTCCTTAACAACAGACACCAATGAACTGACTAAGGGTAGCCTTATCACATTTGCCAGATAAGATGTCTAGCCAGCATACCACAAGTGATAAGCCTGTTGAGGGTGGTACAAAGTACCTTTCTAGTCCAAGACTGCATTGAGATTGTGCATACATGAATCATTGTTATCTTTAAAAGATAAACATGGAAACTACTACAAAAATATTGGGCCACATTGGAAAATTAAAACATGTTGAATTTTGGTCTGATTTCATGACAAATTCTGTTTATTTAATCACAAAAACCTGTTTGTTCAAATAAAAATAATTTGTTACATTTTGTAAACAGACATACATAAATCAGTTTTTCGGATGCCATTTTGAAACAGTAAGAGATATGAAAAAAAGTTAAATACAAAAAATGTTTGTTTTAAAAAGACCTTTTATTTGATATAAAATTTATTATATGTTGCTATTTAAGAATTTTGAGTGTTAGGATTTTTTTGTATTCTTAAATTTTGAATATTTTTGAAATTTAAAAAATCCAGTGAAAAATACCCGTACCACATATTTAATTAAAAAATAGGTCAATAGTAAGTTAGGAAAAAATCTGGAGCTGTTCCGTATTGTAGGGTGGGTAACACAGTACTTTATTTTAAAGTCCTATTTCAAAACGTTTTGGTACACCCTGTACATATGGTTAAAGATAATTAACTTTTGTTTGCGCCAAAATGTTCGGTGCAATTAGACCTTTAAATTGATGTATCACATGACCCATGTTTACATTTGAAAATTCCCCAAAAAGCACCCCTACCCCCCAAATTGGGCCCTTTAGGGGCATTTTTCAAAATTGAAAATAATTTTAACGGATTCGGAGAGGCCAAATTATGGAGAAAAGAGATAGAAAAAGTGTGGAAGTCAGTTATTAAGACAGCTGTAAATACTACACGGGTGGTCAGACTCACCCTGTATGGTTGGGTATGAACAGTACTATTTGGATAAATTATTTTATAATGTATTTATGTATTCAGCTTACTTATATGAGGATACTTTTGTTGTTAAAAATTCAAACTTTTAAATGTTTCAGATGTAGTTGCAGTTTGAAGAATTTCCAAAGCAGTAAAGGACTTATGTTTCTATTCATAAAACTTAAAAATCTGTGATGAATGTAAAATTAGTTTGTAAGGAAAGTTTTTGTATTACGTTAAAAATGTCAAATGTGATAATGTATTGAATTTTGTTGTAATTTAGTTATTAAGATACACATAGCTTATTTATTTATTATAGTATATTTTTGTTGTACCTTGTTAACATTGTTAGAAAATTAATGTGGAACTATTTCATTTCAAGCAATAATGTAATGTTCAAATTATCGAGAATTTAAAAATTATCAATGTGTAAAAATGTAATGGAATGTAAAGTTGGAAGTTAGAGTTAATGTAAAGCTTGATCATGACATGTCAGATTGAAAATTTGTTAATAGTTTTAAAAGTTAAGTAAACAATATTGTTCCTATGACTACTCTTTAATCATAGATATTTTAATGCATTATTTTCAGATATTAGGAAGCTCATCATCTTTAAATCTTACAAGAGATCTAAATGAGAGTTGATAGGGTAGGAAAAGCAGGCTTACCTTTACGAAATTGGTACAATATTTTTTCTTCTTAATATAGAGTTATTTTTATGTTAATTTTAATGTCTTCGAGGTGGGACAATAAAGTAATCAGACTGATTTTCTTTGCAAGATCTGGCAACCCTACAGGTTTGCATAGGCATAATATTTTTGACCGTGGTCTATAAACTGCTTTTAGTCCAAGCGTCACATCAACTCAACAATTCGACTGGGCAACTGCTCAGTCGTGAGTTGTGCTGTAGTAAGTTAACACGCGTTTTTGTTTCTCGTCAGGAAAATAGAACCGCATAATATTGCGCAACGGTATGCCATTTCTTGTTGTGTTAAATTGGGTGAAAACACTATGACAACTTACTGTAAGCTTCAGAAGGCTTTTGGAGAGGAGGTTATGTCAAGAGCTCAAGTTTTGGATTCAATTCTGGATCACCATAATGCGGCATCCCATACTGCTATGTCAGTACAGCAATTTTTAACCTCAAAACAAATTTTAGTACCACCACAGCCACCTTATTCATCAGATATCGCTCCATGCGACTTTTTTCTATTTCCAAGAGTCAAAACGGCAGTCAAGGAACACCATTTTCAAACAATACAAGATGTCCAAAAAGCTGTGACAAGAGTCTTAGAGGATATTACAGAAGATGAGTTCCAGAAATGTTACCATTGATGGCATAAGGGCTGGAAAAAGTGTGGGCAATTAGAAGGGAACTAGTTTAAAGGAGATGACACTAAACTTGACTAAAATGGTAAGCAACATTTTTTTAGATCAGTCTCATTACTATATTGTCGCACCTCCTATGCTAATAAGAAGAGGAAAATCCTTCAAATCTGGCAACAGTATGCCTGCTCTTTCTATTCTATGAGAAATCTCATGTAAAAGATTAATAAAGCTTTTGAAAACTAAATGATGAAAGCTTTCAGAATGTGCCACATTAGATATAAACATGAATAAAGAAAGGCCTTAACTGGCCTATCTTCCTTACATCCAAGAAATGACTGACTGACAAAATAGAGACGATTTTAAGGTCACAAAATAAAAAAATCTGTATTGAAGCTGGCTCAAATACCAAAACTGTTTGAGATCAGTAAAGGACACAATTGTGGTGTGTACCCTTACACTACAAAATTGCGTGTGGTTGTGGTTCAGTCTATACTGGAGAAACAACATGTAATATCTACATGAGTTGGTGAACACATTAAGCAAAGGAAACATCAGGATGCAGAAAAAAGACTGTAACAGATCACAGTTACAAAACCAAACATGCTTCAACTTCACAGTTACAATACTCATGCACTACTAGAACACAGTGTAATTGGTCATAATATTGCCCTTTTTCAAACAGTCTCTTGAAAGGGCTGCAGTTTGTAAACCATTCAGAATATGACATATTGTTGTTGATTCAATCTCAATTAAAACCTCACTGTGAGACGGCCATATATCTTGTCAAGTGAGATCGTGCATTCTTACAACAATGAGATGCTTTATTTATATAATAAGCTCATTTGCAAATTGAAACAGGAATCGATTATTTGAAGAATGCGAGGTGTGTTCAAAAAGTATTGCGAATTTTGAATTTTCACGGGTTACGTATATTCGAATTTCGATTTTTTTGTGGTGTTATGTTGGTACATATGTCTCTCACTTATATTGACAATTTCGGCCATTTTAAATGTTCAGTTAATTGTTGACAGCTGCTTTGCTTGCACGTGTTTTGGTTCGTCTTCGATTTTTACCTATCCAAAAAAATGGAACAAAGAACCTGTATCAAATTTTGTGTGAAAAACGAAATTAAGTGCGCGGATGCATTCCGAATGTTGACTGTGGCATACGGAGAAGCTACATTGGACAACAGCAACGTTTATCGGTGGTACAAAATGTTTTCAGAAGGCCGAGAAGATGTGAAGGACGAAGAGCGTGCCGGACGCCCGAGCACTTCAACAACAGACGAAAAAATTGATGAAGTGAAGAAAATGGTATTGGCCAATCGTCGAATCACCGTTAGAGAAATCGCCAAGGACCTAGGCATATCGATTGGCTCGTGCCATTCGATTTTAATCGATAATTTGGGCATGAGACGGGTCGCCGCAAAATTCGTACCAAAATTGCTCAATTTTGATCAAAAACAGCATCGCATGAACATTGCTAATGAGATGTTGGAATCTGTCCATGACCACCCGAATTTGCTCCAGAGGGTCATAACTGGTGCCGAATCGTGGGTTTATGGTTATGACGTGGAAACCAAAGCTCAATCATCTCAATGGAAGCTGCCGCACGAACCAAGACCGGAAAAAGCACACCAAGTTCGGTCGAATGTGAAAGTTTTGCTTACAGTTTTCTTCGATTGCAGGGGCGTGGTGCATCATGAGTTCTTGCCACAAAGTAGAACGGTGAATAAGGAATATTACCTGCAAGTTATGTGCAATTTGCGTGAAACAATCCGCCAGAAACGCCCGAATTTGTGGAAAAACAAAAATTGGCTTTTGAACCACGATAACGCCCCTGCTCACACATCGCTGTACGCGACTTCTTGGCCAAAAACAACACACTAATGATACCGCAGCCACCGTATTCCCCACATCTGGCCCCCTGTGACTTTTTCTTGTTTCCGAAACTGAAGAGGCCCATGAAAGGACGACGCTACGCCACGATTGACGAGATACAGATGGCATCGAAGGAGGAGCTGAACAAGATACAAAAAAAATTATTTTTGAAGTGCTTCGAAGATTGGAAAAAACGTTGGCACAAGTGTATAATATCCCAGGGGGATTACTTTGAAGGGGACAAAATAGATATTCACAAATAAATAAATAATTTTTGAAAATACACAAAATTCGCGATACTTTTTGAACACACTATGTATAATATATTTAATGACATAGAACAAGTAGTTTAGGATGTCTATGAACCCAAAAAAGTAGTATATCAACCAATTATATTTATATAAGTATTTATTTTGTAAAATCGTAATTCAAGAAGAAAGGAGTGATATACATTTAGTATTATTTAAAATAAATATGAGCTGTCATAATTTTATCTTGAGTTATACTCTGGATAGAATAGATCAAATAATGTATTGTAGCTCAAACTGATGTGAATTTGATTAGCCGTACTTGTAATGTATGTGAAATTTACTTTCTTTTTCAAACCAATTTTACTTGATGTAAATTTAGAGGGTAAGAAGAACTACTTATGAATATAGGACAGTTTCAAATCAGTGTTATTACCTGCATGTCTTGAAAGTGAGAAATTGGAATAATTATTTTTATTTTATAATCATAATTTTGTTTTCTTCATTGTCAAATTTGGGAAATAGTGACATCACAGGTTTCTGCTTCGATGACATGGTTGTCGTGTTGAAAGTTACTAAACAGTTACACTATGATAAATATAGGATCATGGATTAGGGTTGGTTGAATTTTGTGACAAAAAGAATCAAAGGAATGCAAAAATAAAACGTTAAACTACTGTAACGAGTAGTCTCTTTTAAGTTTCCACTGCAATGGAAGTTTGTCTGATGTTCCTATACATAAAAATAACATAAAAGAGCATTGAGGAGAACATTCCAAAGTAAAATAATAGCTATATAAAAGTAAGTGTAGATGGGAAGTTATATGTCCGTACTAGCTGCGCAGATGTTGATTGTAGATGAAGAGGCTAAGATTACTTGAAGTAGTAATTGATGTTGAGTTAGCTTTAAACATGATGCCTGTATGTTGATGATTGTGTGGATGTTGTAATGCTACTGAAATAAGCAGGTGTCAGACAACATAAGATCAGCAGTGTTAGTATCAGCAATTCAGTTTACTAAAAAAAAAAAAAAAAAAAACATAAGTTTTAGTTTACGTTCTGCTGATTATATCCTAAAATAGGTAAGACATATGTTTTTAAATGATTTATACACATATGCAACTAGAAGAAGTATAGTTATCAAGTAATTTATTGTTATTATTTTCTTCTATGAAAAGTCAAGTATTTTACTCAAAACATGTAATAGAGCTAGTTATGTGTTCTGTTGATTTGAACCTGAATGAACTGAAAATAAGTTGAAAATTATATATTGAACTGTGAAGTTCTCTATCATACCACTTCTTTTAAATATTCTGTGTCTGAACAAAGTTAATAATTCATAGGGCATTAACTTTTATTCATATTCAAAATATAATGAATTCTGAGCTTGAGCAATATCTTGATTCATTCGCAATGTGGAAAAGGCATTAATGACCAGTAGCAATGACATACAAAGTTTGCAGTCTAACAAGCGACAAACCAGATACACCAAGTCCACTGTTGCCCTAGTGGAGGAAGCAAATAGGTAACAGCTACAACCATTCGAACCTAACCACAAAGAGAACAATACAGCAATCTCAAGTTCTCCAAAAACACTTTACCAAGCATGAGACTGTGATAATAACAAGGAAATAGAAACAAAACAAAATTCTTAGGTGCTGTTAAATGTAAAGGCAGCCTTAGTCATACAATCAAGATGCAAGTTTGCCACCCTCTCTATCTCGGCTAGATCATGTAGTCAATGCCCAGCATTGAATGTGAGGAATAAACACAATTTCCCTTGAGGTGTAGATGGGAGCTGTAACACCTTGGTATTAACTTTACTTAGCAGGAATAGAAGTGGAACACTGCCCCTGGTAAAATTAAACAAATGCCTTTGTTTTGTCTCTTCTTTAACCTGATTTAAAGCTGTCTGAAGATTACACACAGCAAACATGAGAAGATCTGTCGGAAAAAGCCTAAAATTGATCCACTGGCTCTTAATCTCAAAGCCAGACGACAATGGATTATCATGACCTGTATCACAACCAACACGATAAACCTGAGATCTCTTGCCTGCCATTGTCAAACTCCACTCATAGAGACTTGACACATACTCGTAAAACCCTTTTAAAACCGAAATATTGGCGATAGCAAAGTAGCTCACACTGTCAAAACCTTTAGCAATATTTAAAGATGCAATGTGAAGCTGATTAAAGGTTATCCGTAGATCTGTAAAGATGATACCTAAATCTGGTACGTTCTCAATAAAGCTATCTTCAAAGCACCGGAGATTCAGTTTAATTACATTCATTCTTTAAATGAACACATTTGCCAGGGGTGACGACAATATTGACGCGCCATGGGGATGACGACAGTAGCAGACATCTGCTCGCTTGGCCGCTATTGCCTCAGTGTGAGTCTAGCAGTTACTGTTTAACGTTGTGCCGTTTGCTGCGTGTTGTGCCTGTTTCATACGTTGTTTATTCGCAATCCGTTTGTGGTTCGCAATATTCGTTGGCTGGCTGTGCTGTATTGTTTATTGTGTGTATGGTGTAAGGTGACTGTGTATGTGTTTATTATTGTATTTAGGCAATATGGAGGACGACAATGAACTAGTGGAAGACTATGAGTGAACAGGACGATTCTGATTCAAGTTCTATTTTTACTATTTTTCCATGTTTATGGACTGTTTTCAGTTTTTTACACAAGCAATTTTTTCACTATTTGTGCATTCGATAATGGTGCTGTCTTCCGCGAGTGATAGTGCCATTTGGAGTAATACACCAAGTGTCCTGCGGTACTGACTAAGCGGGGACGGGTGTCAGGTACAGCTGTCAACAATTGTTGCCACAGTTATGATGACACCAAATCTGGCAGTGGGGTTACCCAAACGTCACCAAACCTGTACAACCTTTTTGGCTGCTCTGACATAATTTGGGTTAGTTCAAAACAAATTTTTCCCGCATTTACCATGACCGGTCAAATTTTTTTCAGAAGCGAATGTGTTAAGGACATAATCATTGTCATTGGCGGAACAATCATTGGCTGAACAGAGTCATTTTAGAAAATAAAATCATCCAGCTGATTTAAAGATTGTAAGGGAAACCATCAGAGCCAAGAACGAGTCAGAATAAAAGGGGTACAGTACAATAAATAGTGGAATTGCATTCAACTACATAAGTGTAATGTGATGATGTTCAGGCACAGATGAGACCTAATTGGTCAACACCTGCTCACAGGGAACTGGAAGGGCAAACAACAGTAAAAATTCAAAAATAAACCTGTTGGACCTGATGTTTGGCCAAAAAATGGATTCTTCTGATGCTCTGCTGTTACAGTTTCAGAGTCCCTGTCTTGGCCACAACATTCAGTATGAGTGTCTCTTGCAGTTTTTCACACCCAGTATATATTATACTTGTAAATTATGCAGTGATACATATTCCTATTGTCCTTTTTTAAGAGTTTAGTAAGAGAATAGCACATCCTAAATGTATACAATACAGTCTTAACTGCATTAATTCATTGTTCCACAGCATCCTCTGCCAAACTTAATAATTCCAGGGGTTCTAATTGATGAAAGAAGTCTATGTGCCAACCACGGATAGCTTCTATTCTTTGTTTATAATTGACAATGGATGATTTGAAAGAATAACAGGATAGCAAACATTGATGTTTGTTACAACGGTTGCAAATGTATGCAATCCTGTTAACTTCAATTACAGGAAATGAACAACTGATAGCGGATAGTGAATCCTAGCACTACACTCAAGTGATCTGATATAGAGAGATCTTCTCAGGTTTGAATCTCTACATTAACCTCAATTAAATATGGTCATCACCGATGCAACGCCTAGATGGATCTTAGTTGTGAAACACTTGGCAGTTTGATGTTCATTATGAGCATTAATGGTAAGTATCTGGTGAAGATGAACTTGAAGGAAGAAGCAGTCAGTGGAGACGTGGGAAAAGCATGGGTAGATATATCCCACGCTGGGTTTTGATCAGCATCATATTTTAGCCAGTTATCAGTCACCACCAACTAGGATATTCAAATAGGCACATGTTTAGCCAAAACTGGCTTTTATAAGGGCCTTGGAAACAGAAATTGTTCCATGATCGGTCTCTTAAATATTTTAAATCAATTATTTCACAGGATGGTGTATTTACAATAATTTTATGATACAGAACTTGAGAGTAATTTTTTCAGTCATACCATATTAAAAATTATAATGGAATTGGAATATTTAGGAAAGATAAAGATTTAAAGCAAAAACTCAACATGGAACTAGAAAAATTCTTTGAATTATTTTTCATACTATGGCCCTCATTTCTCTGTAACCATTACTTGTAAATTAAACGCATATACTTTTAAAAAAATATCTGTGGAAATAGTATTTTTATGAAACAAATAAATAGTATATTTTGATTGTTTCTTATTTTAACGTATTTCTAATGTAAGTATGATTTTTTTCTGTCACTAATTCTTTTTATATTAGATACATTTATGACTTTGGTAAATTTTAGCACTGTGATTTATGTGATTTAATATAGTTATTGTATTAAATTGCAATAACGTAATTCAATAACTAAATATTCTGAAAGTATTTTAGGATACTAATAAATTATTCTCAAATATAATTAATAATATATTAATGTGTTCACATATAGTAAACATTATTTTTTTACCTAATTTAAAACTATTTTATAAAATTTTTCCAATGTTTCATATTGAAAGGTGAATAAGTACTGATTTTGGACAATCATTTTCATCAAACATGATCTAATATGTCAGAATTCAAACTACACATAAAAATGGTTTAATTTTGATTACCAGATAAGTCTAAACATTGCTGCCAAGTCCAGCAGTGTTTTATCCTGTAAATCAACCATGATTATTTTTGTGTTTATGAATAAGTTATTCCTATGATAGTTTTAAAAATGATTGTATTATAATTATTGTATTCATACTGTAGTAATTGATGGCCAGTATTAATCAATTATTTAGTTCTAATAACTATTTATGATAATTTTAATGGGTCTTTTATATAATTACAGTTAAAACAAATAAAAAATGTAAACAAGGTATAATGTTTAAACTCATACAAGACCTTTGTTCTGTGTTGTTATATCTAGTCTTCACTGTTTGATCAATACTGTTTTTTTTTACATTTAGGATAAGCTTTTCTATAGTTGGCTCACAGGATTATAGTGTTAATATCATTTATTATTGCAAGTATAATCTAAAAATTTTAATGTAATTGAGTATTTAGTAACGTTAAGTTCCATCATCATTCAAATTACCCTGGTGTCGACGAGAGTGGTTCAAAATGCAAGATGTTTTTTTTTTTTTTTTTTTTTTTTTTAACAAAATAGCAGATTATACAAAGATACTATTTTACATGAACAGATTAATGCTTAATAATGTAAGGGTTTAGTAAATTATGTTATAAGAGAGTTAGTCTGTAAACAGTACAGGTGATTCCATACAAATAATAAATGTAATACAATTTTAATATAATGCAAAGTTATCGAACTCTATTAATATTTTCAGGCCTGGGTGTAGATGAGGATGTTATACCCCTGGTACCAAAATTTTACACTCAATTATACTTATTTAACCATATTGTTACAAAATATAATGGTTTTTATCAATAAAAAAGATTTTAATATAGAAATATAACATGAAATACCGTGGTATTTTCGATATTAGGAGCACCACGATATTAACTGACACCTAGCATTGTGATAAAGCTTCTAATTATCTATCAATAATTAATAATATAGTAGGGTATTTTTATATGATTATAATATTTACAAAGCATCAATTGATGCCAATATAATGTAAATTTATTGACAGATTAATATAATTTATTTTAGTAGAGTCACGTAAACTCGGCTTAATGTGGATAGAAGGTTGGCCAAGTTTGTGAAAAAGGCAATTTTTCAGGAAAACATGGAAAAAACAGAAGAAGTTGGTGTTCTTCGTTATATAAATAATACTACAAATTTATTTGTTTAAGGAATGCATGAATTTGTTTGGAATATAGCTTGCACTCGGATAGACGTAAAATCACAACCACTTTACTAAGTCAGTAAAATATAAAAATAGTAAGAACAGTAATTTTTGTGGAAATGTAAAACAAAGTCATTTTCCTACCTTAGATATCGAAATAAATGTCTTTCATACCAATAAGTAGGATATTTTATTAAAAAATACAAAAATTGGAAGCTTACAAAAGCATGTCCACAATGCCAGTAGATTGTCGCTACTAGCGGTATGGGCGTACTATGCAAGGTGTCGACTGCCCCATTAGGTTCAACATAGAGGTGGGAGTTGAGGTGAACGTGACCCACAGGGTTCCTAAATACATCAACTGGAGGGGATACTGAGTGTCCATAGCCGAAGAGTTAGAGGAAATAGAACCCTACCAGAAAAAAGAACTTGAATTAGAATGGTCTGCTCAACTAGTTGAATAAGCTATCATAAAGGCCTATGAGAAAGACTACCCTCTCACACAAGACAGGCTAAAGAAACATGTGTCTTAGTGGACTGGGAGGTTAGAAACACTTAAAAACAAAATTTGGACATTATTAAAATGGGCAAAAAAGACAGATGACTGGATCCCGTATCTTCATGCCCTAAATGAATATAAAAACGAAATTATGAAAAATAAAAGAAGAACCTGGGGGAATTTTTGCAAAAAACATCAATAGCCTACCAGAGGCTGCCAGGATTCATAAAATCTCCAATCCAATCACTCTAACCCAATGGGGTCCTTAACAAAGGCCAAAGGTGTCCTTACATTGAACAAGAATCAGACTTTAGAGCAGCTGTTGGAAACGTACTTTTCGGCCGATCACTTGACTCGAAATGTGGATTCTTATTCTTGAGTAGCCAAGGCCAGACAGCGGTCAAAAAGAATATTCACATTAGAAAGAATTAAATGTGCAATAAGATCCTTTAAGCCATTTAAATCTCCTGGGGTGGATGGACTTTTTCCGGCTCTTCTTCAAGAACAGTTGGAAATCTTATTAAATACTCTGACTATTCTGCACAGAAGCAGCTACACCCTAGGATTTATTCTAAAAAACTGGAGGACAGCACTTGTGATGTTCGTACGGAAAAAAGATAGGGATCCGACTCAACCCAACTCGTACAGAACCATAAGCCTAACCTCCTTCATGATAAAAACTATGGAAATAATAATCATACATTAGGGACGAAACCTTACAAGTACACTCACTCAATCTATCTCAACACGTGTACATAGATGGTAAATAAACTACCACCACTCTCCATAGCCTAGTGGAAGCTGTGGAGAACACCTTCAATGAAAAGGAAGCCCTAGTCAGTGTCTTTATGGATACTGAAGGAGCTTTCGACTGAGTAGCATATCAATCCTTGGAGGCAGCTCTGGAATGGTTTGGAGTTCTCCTGGATGGTGTTAAGTCGATAGTAGCCTTCCTAAAAAGCAGATAAGTAAAAGCAAAGATTGGGAACGAATCGGTCACCATCATGGCCCGAAAAGGCTGCCCCCAGGGAGGGGTTCTGTCTCTCTTCCTGTGGGCGATGGTGGTTGATGACCTAACTAAAGTAGAGGATAAGTCTACTATGTTATGCGGACGACCTAGTGCTTATGAGCAAAGAGAAAAACAAAGGTATGCTGGAAAGCCTTATTCAAGAATAAAATTTCATAAGCAGCTGGTGTAATGGGGAAGGTCTTCAGATTAATACATAAAAACAAACATGACAACCTTTACCAGGAAAAGAAATTTCCAGCTTGTACAATCTGGATCTGGAAGGAATCAGGATAAAGCAATCAAAAGTAGTCAAGTGTCTGGGCGTAGTCCTGGATGAGAGGCTGACTTGGAACCCTCATATTGAGAACAATATCTAAAGCGACAAAAGCCCTTGAGTCTGCAATGATTTATTGGATATATGAAATCATCATAAAACCAATGGTCACATATGCTGCATTAGTGTAGTGGCCGAAGGTAGAACAAAAAACAGCTGCTAAGAGGCTACAGAGTCTTTTTAATGTGTAAACGATGAGCTCTTGTCCAACCCTGGCACTTGAAACGGTCCTGGTATACACTCTTCTGGGGCAGGAGGTGATGAGGACAGCCGCTCTAAGCGCAATGTAGCTTCTAGGTACAAAGGTAACAAAGACTACCTCCTCAGAAGGTCACATTAAAATAACCTAGGAATTTCGTGAGGCTGAAATGCTAACTAATGTGTTAGAAGCAATGGTTAAGAAATATTCCTTTGAAAAACAATATACATACTCTATTGAAGAAAGGGAGTATTAGATTAAAAAGGACTAACCTACAAAAGGAGTCCAGAAGTTTTACACATATGGTTCACGCTTTAACTCTAGGGTGGGATTTGGAATATACGGATCAGGAATTAACCTAGCAGTGCCCCTGGGAAAATAAGCCACGGTCTTCCAAGCGGAAATTATGGCAATAGAATCATGCGCCAGAAGACTTATACAAATGAGGCAAAAAGAAACAAAATACTTTATATTTTCTGACAGCCAGGCTGCACTGAAGGCACTTGATACCTGTTCATTTGATTCGAAAGCAGTCTGGGAATGCAAGAATGCTCTGATAGAGAAAAATAGAGTAACATTCGGTTGGGTGCTGGGCCATGAGGGCATTCATGGTTATGAAAAAGTAGATACCCATCGCCAAAAAGGGAGCGGAATCCTTTATGGTGGGACCAGAGCCGGGTTACGGGATAGCTTTCTCCTACAGCAAAGTTCCTGTCAAAGATTGGGAAAAGAGGACAAGAAACTCTAATTGGAGTAGGGCCTCAGGATTAAGACAATCAAAAATGTTTATCTCTCCTTATGCTGAAGGATGGGATTTTCTCCTACATCAGAATAAGGGGGATATAAGAATGATAATAGGGATGCTGAAAGGACATGGCCCCCTTAGAAAACACCTCATGAAGGTGGACCTTAGCCAGATTGGTGAATGCAGACTGCGGAGAAACAATGGAATCAGCGGAGCATATATGACTAAACTGTCCTGCATTATCTAAAATTCAGAACAGATTCATAGGGTATACCTCCTCAGCCCCAAGGACATCAGAGAACAGGAGCCCTCAGATCTGATCAGCTTCTGTAAAAGTCTCAGATTCTGAGGATACAAATATAAGTAAGGGAGGGGCAAAGTGCTTTTAGGACTAAGTGCAGGGACAATCGTCTCTTTCCCTCAGGAAAAAAAAAATGTGTTGTCGCCAGGTCTGACATGTTAAGGAACAAAGTTTTAGTTTTCACAATAAGCTTGATGAATATGTAAAACTGAGTGACAGTGTCAATAGAAAATTGGAGTACAGAAACAACAAATTTGTAGAGTAAAAATAAAGACAATAATATAGACAATGATTGTAAAAAGCAATTCAAGTAGCTGATGATATAATATGAAGTATAACAGAAGTGAGGGAATGAGGACAACTGTTGACACAAAAACTGATGTGAAAGTGAGCATAAGGTAAAACATTGTAATGACTTGACGGTTAGTCATATTATACAAAGTTACAGTGATTGTTCAAAATCTTTAGTTAATGGTAACAGTCATACAAAAAAAAGTACCTCTTTGTTCAAAGTTTATGATTGATGATTAATGTTGTGAAACGTTACATAGATTTTTTAGTATCACCTTTCGCTTAGTGCAGCGTCCGTCTGAAGAGATTCGGTGAAACTGAACTCATTCATTCAGTACAATTCAGTTACAACATAAGTACAATTCCATATTTCGTTGTATTTATGTTTTTACTGTGTGAGGTTGTTAAATTAATTTATATTTTATAAAGTCAATTAATGGTTTTGACCTTTCTCCAGCAAAATTTGTATTAAAATATGTTTTTGCGGAATTGATTTTTAAATGAAAGTAATGTAAAGCCCAATGTAACTAATTAAAGGTTATAATTATAATTAAGAGAAAGACTAATTTTCTACCAGGATTAAATTACACTACTGCTTTGTTAGCTAGAAAAGATTTAATCAATTTATTTTTAATCCTTTTTTAAATGTCTTCAAGACGAAACTAGTTGTGAACTGGAATAGGAACTAATATTAACCATGCTGAAATTCAATTTAGAATCTAATGAGCTTTAAATACTGCTACTAAATGATGCAGTAAGTTAATCAATTTTAAGTTGGATTCATTAATAAATAAATTATTAGTTTGTAGATTTACTCAAACTTATTTTACCGTATATTTTAGTCTGTGTTTGATTTATTCACAGCCCATTATAAGAAGTAGTCACTTCTGTTGGACAGTCCCACTACTGCCAACCCATTTTTGGTTAATTTTCCTTGCTCTAAAAAACTTAAATATACCATACAATGCAGCAACTAGATCCCTCTATTTATACATGATATCATTTAGCCTTTGACCTGTTTCCTAATTTTATCTCAATATCCATAATTAAACAGTATTCTTCTTGGGAACAAATAAATATGTGCATAAACAATTAAAAACATAGTCAACAGATAAAACAAAGTTAGTTAAAAAAAAAAAAAAAAAAAAAATAACCTTTAAACAAAGAGTTTATATAAATCTGTTTGATTTTAGTTACAATTTTAAGTTTTGACTGGCATATGAAATCACATTTCTTATTTTGTTGCATAGAATATTATTGTTAGTTAATTTGTGTAACAAACAAATCCATACACTACTAAACTAATACCAACATGAACAGTCAAACTTCATTAAAAACTTGAATTTTAAATTACATTTGGATGAATTCGTAATTCAATTACATGATTAAGAAATGCATCTTCTCTAGTAATATACTAATAATCAAAGCTCATCTTACTTTAGAATGTTTTGTTTTGTTTTTTTTTTTTAATTAGGACAAGAAATTGAAGAACCTTTTATTGCTTTTTTTTAGTCCTAAATAGACCTTTGCTCTTGCTTGTAGTGTGGTAGAATTTTCAGGATGTGTAAGGTTAGTGGTCGGGTTGCCTCCTGTTGAGATCCCATGAGGAGCGATAGTGATGTCACCTTGGAAGAAGGGGAGGTGAGGTCTGTTCCAGCCTCCCCAATCAAAGCGGGTAGGGAGGGGGCAGTACTCCCACAAGTTAGCAACAGTCTTTCACTCTAATAGTCATCCTCCGTATCAAATTAGGCCTATCTTTCCACTCTTGTACCCCAATGTCTCAACATTTGCGGTTAAGTGATGTCTAGCTCCTGGAAACCCATGGGGTTGATTAGATGAAAGTGACACATCGGTTTTTGCTGCACCCAGTGTAGGTTCAACTAGAAGGTATAAACCAGCCATAAGTGAACCCTCTTGGGGATTAAATGATCTTAGTTTGAAAACAAAACATCCTCTGAAGAATAATTTCTTATATTGGTTTTAAAGTCACGTGTTAGTGTTGTTATTTTATAATTTTATCATTAAATATAAAAAATTTATATAAATGTATATAACTATTTATATAAATAAGTTTTAAAGAAATCAATGAGACTATAGATGTTACTATTAGGTGTGATTGACAAACATTAAAGGTCATTGGCGTGGCCAGCAAGATCATGGATTTTGTAAATTTTTAGTCCTCAAACTCTTCTTTCTGTAAACTTGATGGTATTGGTGTATATGCAAGTGGTTTATCCACTAACTTACAACACAATGAGTACAAGGAATCTTGTGAGATAAGACACACTGGAACACAGTCTATCCTTTTTGGAATTACTGAAAAATCTCAAAGAAAGATATCCTGAGTATGTGTTACGTTCTTGTTTTGATATTAAACTTTATAAATAGGATCTTTTGGCATTTTTCCTAAATTTCTGTTAAAGATTGATCAAAAATTAAATTATTCAAAAGAAAGAATTGTGAAAAACTATTAGAAAATACGTTTTAAATTACTATACATTTTAGAAGTGAAATATCTTTGCTCAAAACAACTAAAATTTCATCTCCAGCAATAAATGACCAAAAAGTTGGCCAAAAGTATTGCTTTCTTGTATTATACAGACTTGTTTCAGACAAAGACATTTTAAAATGTGAACTTGTAAAAGTAGAATAAGATTTTTAGTCTGGTAGAAAAGTCCATAAGATACTAGAATAAACATATCCAGAAAATAAAGCAAAGATTTGATATTTGTTTCTATGTCTATTCATTATGTGCTGGGATGTTCGGTAAATGTTCGCAGAGTGGGAAAAATGTACTACGTTTTATTAAAACCATGTTCAGATTAAAGAAAATTATTTGGCAAATTCATCTAAAAAGACAAGCATAAAAATAGTGAAAAAGCGCCAAAACAGGTTTATGATGTAAAATACATCTGCTATTGCAGATTGCAATAATTTCCTATTGGAAACATAATCAAAAACAATGTTAAATGTGAGAGTAAAATATATAAAGGTAACACAAGAAAAAAAAACTAGTAGAATAACTCAAACTTGCTTAACATTGCTTTTATGAGCTTGCGAAATGAAATTTAAAATGCAATTAAGCATCTAGATTGTTTTCTAAAATTTGAACTCATTCAGATATCTAATCGATCTAAGAGTTTTGGATGGAAGTGATGTAAACTATTCCTTGTAGCTAGGAGAATATAATTAATAAAATGTAAATTGAGAAACCATCAGTAGTTTTCATATTTAAATATACAACTGCCATGGACAATCCTGTGAGCCAATTCGTATACTCTGCTACTGTAAGACACCTTTTGTAAAAATGTGTTGTGTAATAAATGTAATATTTACATAATGCTGCTTTTTTTATTTTGCTACCTATGAAATTTAAAATGACTAGTACTGCAGTTCTTAATTCAATTGTGTATACTGGGTGTTCTAACCACCCACCTCAAATTTTGAGCAGTGAAGAGTTTTCAACTCTCATATAAAAATGTGTAAAACGATATGATAACAAACAAATGGTATGTATTGATGATATTTCTGGTGGATTTGAAAGATATCCACCACTTCATAAAAATGGGGGTTGGAGACAGCTGAACACTTTTAAATGGGATTACCCTTTTAGTGATAACTCAAATTAAAGATCTTTACAAGACAAAACCAACTAAGAAAATACATTTTTGCCCATTGTTTATACCATTTGAACAAAGGTAAAATACGATTTTCAATCGGATGCTACGTTGAATGAACTCAACTTAAGACATCTCTAATTTTCACCATTCTTCTTTCACCAAGATCTTAAAATGAGGTCACACAATGGTATTGCTAGTGAACATCTATAAGTTAGGCCTACAACCCTCCATTTTTTGGGGGAGGAGTAAAACTTTTTAACCGTAAACCCATAATTTAAACATCTCATTTAGCTTATTTTTGAAAAATGTACTTTTTTTTATTAATTTATAACTTTTATAATTTTTTATAGGTTTGTTTATTATGTAGCCAACGACAACAAATGCTCAAACAAGAGAGTTATAGTGTTGCTTATAGTGCTTTGTGCAATACTTATTACGGACCTATAAGATGATTTTATTCAGTATCAATAAAAACTAATAAATTAAAAGGTAAATAATCTATACATTTAGTTTGCGATTTATACTTTTATATATTTAACCAGCTGTAGGGTTTTTAAAAAGTTAAAGGTTTTTTATTGAAAGATATTGTATTTTATCAGGAGAAGTTAAGGCTTAGAAGCTCTTTCTACCAATTGGGACTGATTGTTTAAAAGTGACTTCCGAAACACCACTAATGGGAGGCTGCTTGCTCAGTGGTCACCCATCTAACCTGCTCAACATTGGTTGACTCAGTTATCTTGTGATAAATGCTGTACCAGCAAGACTGCGACATTGATAAAACATGGCATAACTAAATAATAAGTTAATATTTTGGACAGTTATAACTTAAAATTGGTTTGAAATTAATAAAATGCACTTTGCAAATCAAATGTGGACAATTTTTATCTTCAAATTGATAACCCCCTTTTACATATTGGATAGAGAGTAAAGCCATCAATGTATTCATGCCAAGCGTTAGAATACATTTTTTGGCTCCGTGGATTTTGATTTAGATAATGTCAAATGAAAGTAATGAATGAATGAATGAAATGTGAGTTTGGGAGTGCCGATGGCCGAGTGGTCTAGACGTTGGACTTTGAGTCTGAGTTAGAGATAGCGCAGGTTCGAATCCTGTCTGTGACCATTTGCACTTTTTATCAGTACCAATGACCTTGTACTGTATCGACTCTCCCCCTTATTCTGTTTGATAAGATCCTCGCACAGGCCAGTGGCCCATGAGGACAGGCAGAATAAGGCATAGAAGGAGATCGGCAGAATGAAGGATAGTAATTTTGTTAATACAGTAAAGTTAATTCTATATAAAACTATAAAACTCAAATAAAGTACTGAAAATTTAAAACTTTAATGGCTAGTATATGGCTCGTATACAGATATACAACACAAAAGGATATACAGTAAATACAAATTAATTTTAGAAAAATTAAACATTCAGTAATGTAAAATGTAATCACTGAAAAAATAAAACGTAACCATCCCACCTGCACAACACCTCCCAATTCATATTCAAAAGGTGACAAAAAAGCACTATCAGAGTTTCACTGAGGTAATTTTTCTCAAAATACGAAGTTCATAAGAATTTCTCATGCATTTCTCACCCAGCTACATCAGCAGAAGTGTGGCAAGAAAAACCTTATGAAAGTGATCAAGGGTGCCTGAGTGGAAATCCTTTCTTGCAAAGCTTACAGTTATAAAACTTGTTATCGTTTGTTGTCAACAGGCCGGATATTGCAGGGCTGGATATGACAGGTTATTATAAATACAGACTACATCCACTGCATATGACTCATACTGCACTCGTATGGAAAGTGCACAATACATTTTTCCGTTTCATCCATAAGTTTAAAAAATTAAGAGTTAATATTAGGGACTGTATTATTTATTTGGTACATAAAAGACAAGCTAAAATATCGTAGTAATTTTGAAAGTGTAGAAAATGAACACTGTCTTTATGCTGATCAACGATTTAAATTTTTTTTTATTTGAAAAATCAAATAAATGTTAACTACAAATTTCCTCACACAGAACTTTAAAATGAGAAAATAGTAGATTACTATTAAAAACCAACAAAGCAATCATAATGTCATATCGTACAAAACGAAACAAAAACATACAAATTCTTGTACTGAAGCGAATAATACAGCATCAGACTAAAATTGACAAGATAAGTTCTTGGGTCTCGTCATTTATCAGAACCTCAGCTGGAACATGCATATAGAGCTTATCATTGAGAAATTAAATTCTAAAATGTATGTGATAAGTAGATTATAGCACATATGTAACTTGTGAGTTTTAAAGATGATATTTCATTTCCATGTGTAATTACAAGTCACATATGGAATAAGTGATTATGGAGGAGCCTGAAAGAAGAACTTTAAAAATATTGTTTTGTAGAAAAAAGTTCTTAGAAATATGATAAATAAAACAGGCTACCTGTGTTAATATTTTTTGATTCTGAAAAGATGTTAAAACTGTGTATAAAAGATGTGTATAAACTGGTGTGTATCATGTAACCATCACATTCAGATTAAAAACCATCACAATCATATCAATATTAACTATAAAAACCAGCTATACAATACAAGAAATAAAAATGTAACAGTCCTTCCTACACATAATTTTGAATATTTTATTAATATAAAAAAGTGTATATGTAGGAACCAGATTTAAAAATGTAATCTCTTACAAGATGAAAAATGTAACTGATAATGAACAGTCCTCTTGAAAGAGTATCTAATAAAAGGAGTCTTTACTAAATAAGTGAATTTTACCTAAATAGTATGGATGGAAATAATGAAATGTGTAACAAATTTTAAAATGTAATAGTGTAATATAAAAAAAAATATCTAAGGTATAATTAATAACAATTTTGATTTATTTCCTCCAAAAACTATAAACAAAATAACAAATTATAGTGTAGGATATTCATTTACCAAATAACCAGTAATATAGTAAGTGTAATTTAAAATAACAATACAAATTATCACTTACTATTGAGTCTAACTCAGAGTACAGTAAATACATACTAGTCTGATTTATTTATTTTTTTTTGATAAATGTAATCATAAAAAGATGAATGAGAGAATAAAGATATTTTGACTTGAGTTATAAAAAGAAAAATTGAGGTAATATTACACAGCCATATTTACTGGTATCTCATTGTTTTCAACAATACAAAATACTATTCAGAGTTAATTACTAGGCCATTCAGCAACTGTTGTAAAGCAGAATGTGTGATGAGGAGTTGACTTTTCTACTCGGTGAGAGCGCTGAATCTCCGATATGAAATGCATTGTTTATTCATTTTGCACACTGTATTCTGAACATAAAATTGATGGTAATTGAATACAGGAGTGGATTAAGGGTGCCATTTGGGAGCAGCATATGGGGGGGGGGGTCTGGGTGTATGAGGCACTCTCCAATTAAGTGGGGGATCAAAGGGTTTTTCCTTGAAAGATTTGGAAATTTAGATACTGATTTAGAGGGTGTTAACAAATTTAGGAAAATGTGTTCGTTTATTTTTGGTTACTTTAATATATATATATATATATATATATTAAAAATATATATATATGTATATATATATTAAATATATATATATATATATATATATATATATATATATATATATATATATATATATATATATATATTATCTTCAAACTAAAGGAACTGCTATGGGCTTATGGATGGCTCCTTGTTATGCCAGTGTTTTTATGGAACTATTTGAAAAGAATTATTTAACTAGTCAAAATTATATACCTCTTATTTGGTTCAGGTAAATAGATGATATTTTTATAATATGGCAGCATGGTAAAAGAAAACAACAAATCTCTTTTCAATTTTAATAAATTTAGTATTTAAAAGTTATCTGTCTACCATGTTTAGTAATATCCTTAGATACTGATTTATTTAATAAAAATCATAATTTAAATTAAAGACTACAATGCATATGAAAGACAGCAACGAAATGCAATACAGTATTTGCATTTCACCAACTGCCATCCAGTCACTTTACATTAAAAATCAACCCCTAATATCAATAAGGAGAAAATATATCTTGGTAGCAATCAATATAATATGATTTTCATAACTATGTAAATAAACTGTCAAATGTACTTTTTGAAAGAGTGTATCCAAAACATCTTGTTATAAACAAATCAGAACCTCTTAAAAACAATTCCAGTGCTGTTAATCCTAATTACTCTAAATGCATTAATCAATATTTCCTCGCCTTCATAATATCAACAAAATTCTGAAAGTGTCTTTTCCTATTTGGAATCTTTCCTGAAACTAGAAATTTATTTTCTAAGCACTAACGTAATCCTTATGAAATGCTAAAATTTACAAAATATTCTCTGTAGACTGAAATTAAACTATGAAGGCAATTCGAGAAGTAATAACATGAAATGTAACTTGTGCAATTAATTGTTTAAACAAGCCTATTGGGCATTTGTAAGATGTTAATAAATTCTAAATCTTTTAAAAGTAGTACCTCAGAAAAAACTATCCCATTAAAGACAGCATTGATTGCACCACAAAAATTTCATTTATAAACTAACCTTTAAATTCTAGCCCAAATATTATACTGGGAAAACCATCACTCCAATAAGAGCGAGAATGACCAATCATTGGTTTGATTTTTTCATCAAAACTATGAAAGACCATTATCTACACATGTGATTCAACACAATCAAAATGAACTAGAAAATTGCTTCAACCTGAAAGGAATTTACCATTTAGAGCCAAATCCCAACCAAAGTACTAATCCGATTAATTGAACAAATCTTGAAATCGAATGTAAATTCATTTTTAAATCAAGGCAACTAGATGGGTTGAATCTAATGATTCTTTTTTTCTTCTTTTATATGAACTTTTAGTTATATGTAAACGTCTACAAATATTCTACATACAGCAGATTGGAAACTAGTTGTTTATGTTACTTATTTGTTAAAATTCTTTGTTGTAATGCTTACAATTTTTTGTTGGAGTTTTGTTCGTTTCTTTTATTAATTAGTGTGTTTCTGATGGAGGGTTCTAGGAACCAGAAAATTAAACAATGAACACTGATTAGTCTGTCTTTTTATAACTTTCACCTATATAGCTTTAAGTTATTACTTTTCCAAAATAGCTGGCAGACATTATATAATATCAATTAAACTATAGATCAACAGAAAGTTTTTTTTCAACAGTGTGATAACATTAATTTGTTGTCTATATCAGTGCAAAGTGGTTAGGTTAGGGAAAACGTTTCAGCAGAAGCAGTACTATTTTTATGCCTTGAAACAGCCATACTTTGGTTATCTATACAGTATTTTGGGAATATTTGATATATTACAAAATAAATGTAAATAAACCATTACGTAATCACCAATATACCACAAGTTCACATTTTCCCTACAATTAGAAATGAAATAAATGAAATATGTTTATTGTCATTAATCAACAGTAGTTGCAATAGACATAGTCAAACTTACACAGCCTTAGTGTAGCCTTAATCTTAGATATTAAAGGTTACATGTCAAATTAAATGGGTCAAATAGAATACATCTATAGTCAACAAAAGTTAATAATATATGGTAAATCTACATTACCAACATGGAAAGTTTACCACTACAAGGTTAAGACATTGATGTTATAAATTTGGGTAAATATTATGAAGACGTATGGGGAAATATCACAAGCAACAGGAACTATATTCTGGTTATTACGCCAGGACAGATTCTTAAAAAAATATATTTATAAATCCAAGAACCGCTTGATCACCCTTCCGATGGTTGTATGACTGACAATTCATGCAACTTCTCTGTGAGAGCGATATTCAGTAACAAAATCCATCACCCGAGCTGCTTACCAGGCTGTTAGATTACGCACCATGTTCACAAAAGTAAAAAATAACTAAATAGTAAAGTAAAAAAGTCGCTACAACAAAAGTTACATGCTGAGCTTGGAATAAAAGCTAATGCAATGCAACTGGTACATATCAAGACTAGATAAGTTCTGTGGACTTTGAACCAAGATTAGAGAGAGAAAATGAATAGGTGTAAGCATGATTATACCTTTCTATCTGTGATTAGATACTCTATTTTATAGAGCAAGATAACTTCCAACCACAAACATCATAAAAAAGAATATTTCAAATGATATTAGTGGTGTTTTTTATTCATGAAAAATTTATATAATTTTTAATACTCGGCATTGAAACATCCAAGCATTCAAATAGTAGGCTAATAAAATAAAAAGCTCATCAAGTATGTTATGATTATAGTATAAGTTTATCAATGAAATGAAAATTATAATTTAGAGTTCAAATCAGGCTATATAATTAATAACAAACTGACATCAATGTATGAATATTCGATTTTTTATATTATACGTACAGCTGTGTTGAAACCATTCCGGGAGCATATTCATTGGGGACCTTTAAGTACCTTAAACATCTGGTGACTGCACTTCGTACTTGATTTGTAGTGAAGGTGGAAACGTCATATAGAAACAATTTGGCGTAGACCTTGCAGTAGCTAAGATATACAACGTTTAATAAAAACGATAGTATGATAAATGTATTATAATTTAGTGTGGATTTAGCAGCACTTTAGCATTTCACAACAAATGTTAATATACTGTATTTTTACAAAGAATGTATAAAAATTAGCTCGTTAACACAATAATCATAGACAGAGACCGTAGTTATGGTACCGCTGAGGTACCATGAGTCTAAATGCTACACAGTTTGCCGACCAATATTTGAAGAATGCGTCGGAAAGCTATCTGGTACGAAAGTTACTGAAGTGTTGTTATTTAGCTAGGAATAAGTAAGCTTCGTCAACTACTAGTAGCCCTTCCACAGCTACTCCAAAATGTGAGTATAATTATCGTAGAATCATTAATTATTGGGTCTTAATATTAATTTTTGTATTTGACTTATACCTTACGTAATAATATAGCAACGCCCTCACGACAACAGAAGTATACTTTTATTATTATTATTATGGGTAACTAACCAAACCTAGCAGCTATAAATATAATTAAGTAAGTAAATGCAAGGAAAGTTGTTGTTCAGGCCACAGCGTGTTTGATAGATTGCAGTCACGTACTCTGAAACACCACGAAGTGACTCGACATAGTGACGTACGTCGTCGTCGATCTCAATTCACAGTTACTTTCAATCACAAGGCCTAAATCATAATGTACGGGATTAATCAACTCCAGATTAAAAAAGTTGTCCAAATGAACTTTTTATTTCATAAAATTCTCAAAACAGAGAAATTAAAATTTTCTTGGTTCTACAGTATTCTCTCCGTTACCCGATGTTATTCCCGGTATTATTATATAAATTTAATTATAGCGTTACATTTTCGGCTTATTCCCATATCTCCTGGTCGGGTGGCAACCCTGTCGGGATGTTACGGCATTTGCAGGAAGGGAGATGGTCGCCCTCTTCGCTCCCCTTAATCCGTCCCTGGTTGAGTATACTCTCAAAGTTCATGTTAGTGGAGAAACACAATTTGACCTCATTCTTAATCGCACTAATAATCTTCGGTAGTTATGGTCTGACATGAATCATATTGTTTGTTCTTTCTTATATCTGTATTGAAAAAATTGTTGCGATAAAACAAAAACAAAAGAATATCTGAAGAAATCAATCAGTATAAAAATATTAGACTTTATGGGAAAAAATCGATGCTTCTAGATAAAAAGCAGTCTGCTTGATGGTACAAACGAAATAAAATAAAATGCACAATGTGAAATAGGAATTTTGATGACAGGTAATACGTTTTTGAAAATAAAAATATGAAACAAGGTTATAAACATGCTTGTATAAAAATACTAGAATGAATTAATGAATGAATTGTATTATTTCCCAAAGATATGTACAATATTGCAATCTTAAAAATAAACTTTGTAATTAACATTTTTTGTCTTTAAACTACAGAACGTAGTTGATGATGAAGTAAAGAAAAGACACCATAGATAAAAAAGCATCGTTCTCGGGAAATGAGCCTGCATGGGCTATGACGCCTGTGCGTAGACTAGAGTTGCCCATGCTTAAAGAAATAACGGACTGAATATAAATTAAGTATATAATGAAAAAGGAAAAAACCCATGTAAATTTAATTTGTAAGTGTTAAAGCGTTGAATATTATTAATTTAAAAGAAATTTTCAATACGATATATCAGTAACCAGGGTAAGCAGGATCGCCGCTTACCGGATTACAATGGGACTGTCGTAGTGGTAATGAATAATGATGGGAAGGAGGGGTGGCCTTTCACCGGTTAGACTGTCTGACGTAGTTCGTAGACAGCACTGTCTCTGCATCCTAAATAGACAATGATAACAATCATTGGTTAACTTTCTTTTTAAAAATAATTGTAGAAATTTCATTAACAAAACTACAAATTTGGAAACTGTTTACTGGTATATTTATACAGGGTGTACATAAAGTCCTGCACATGTATAATATTTTCTGAACGATAAAAGATAAATCAACATGATTTGGTACATCAACACTACACCTAAAAATCTAATTTTTGAAGGAACTATCAGTTTTTTGTAATATCATGGGGACGTCCCGCAAGGAGTCAGAAGGAAATCTTAAATAGGAGCATAGGTCAATATGCACATCATTTTAAAGGGCTTATCTAGCAGAGTTTAATGCCGCAAACCGCACTCAAAAAGATTGATCCAGTACAAAATGACGGCTGTTCAAAGGTTTTATTTCAAAAAAGATGTTTACTTACCAAATGTTTTCAGAATAAATGTTCGAATTGTTCACCTCCGGTTATTTGATAGTTGGAAAGACGCACATAAAAACTATTAACAGAATTTTGCAGGGCAACTTGAGGAATCGTCTGACATTCTTGAAGTATTCTTTCTCTCAGTTCATTTAAATTTTGAGACTTTGTTTTGTAGACGTTGTCCTTAAGGTAACCCCAAACCAAATAGTCTAATGGAGACAGATCTGGTGAACGCGCTGGCCATTCTACAGTCCCCTGCCTTCCGATCCACCGTTGCCAAAAAAGTGTTTAAATAGGCTCTTACGTCGATGCCGTAGTGTGGGGGTGCTCCGTCCTGTTGAAACCAGATATTCTGGAAATGTTCTCCAAACATGTTTCGAAGTGCTGGTGTAATTTCATTTCCCAGCAAACGTTGGTATGATATTGCATTTAAATTTCCTTCAATAAAGAAAGGACCTACTAACTGGGTACCTATCACGCCAAGCCAGACATTCACCTTTAGTGGATACTGCGTATGTGCCTCCCGCATCCAGTGAGGATTTTCGCTACTCCAGTAATGGCAATTGTGCCTGTTTACGCTTCCATTCAGCATAAATTAACACTCGTCTG
The DNA here is from genome assembly GCF_021130785.1 of Homalodisca vitripennis. Classification (NCBI taxonomy): domain Eukaryota; kingdom Metazoa; phylum Arthropoda; class Insecta; order Hemiptera; family Cicadellidae; genus Homalodisca; species Homalodisca vitripennis. The sequence continues at coordinate 54,351,302 of NC_060215.1, forward strand.
AAAACACAATATTGTTTACATCAATTTCGTTGCGATCTATTTTGTCCATCATGTTTTACAAAATTCTATACGTCGATCGAAATCATCTTCGTTGAGTTCGTGCACCAAATGAACTTTATAAGGCTTAAAATTATAGACCTTTTCAGAATTTTTTTAACAGACGTAACTATATCATGAGTTTTTGCTGCTGAGCGTAGGTACTCTTGCGGGTTCTCAATAAATGACTGCAATACGTCTAAAGAGTTGTCTTCGGTTGTCGCAGTAACGGGCCATCCTGACCTATGACGATCGGAAACACTTCGTCTTTCCATAAAGCGTTGAACAGTTCTCCCTACAGTTGTTCTAGAAATTGGCTGCCTCTCGTGAAAGTAGTAATTAAATAAATGGCATGCTTCCTCGTGTGATCGTCTGTTGTTTCCCCAACCAACCATCATAAGAAGTGTTATACGCTCACGTTCGTCAAGCGACATATTGTAGTTGAAGAACTACAAGCAATACAACAAACTCTTTTGTACTAAAGCGCACTGATTGAAAGGTTGGACAGCACTACTAAAACAAGAAAACTAGAATAGCCTACTATGAATAGACTGGCTAATAGGAAAGTCCAAACTGCGACCCAAAGATAAGAGCTTTCTAATTGTTACTGTTATCAGGTTTTCCCCATTATCAATATATTAGGACCAAATTTGTAACCCTTGAGGATAACTAATGTCATAATTCACTTCTGTACAACTGACAAGCATAATGTAGTATTTAGCTGCAGTATTCGTTTGGTTGCAGTTTTGCTTTACTGGGGTTATGGCTACTAATAAAATGTAACCAAGTAAAACCTTTGAACAGCCGCCATTTTGTACTGGATCAATCTTTTTGAGTGCGGTTTGCGGCATTAAACTCTGCTAGATAAGCCCTTTAAAATGATGTGCATATTGACCTATGCTCCTATTTAAGATTTCCATCTGACTCCTTGCAGGACGTTCCCATGATATTACAGAAAACTGATAGTTCCTTCAAAAAGTTGGTTTTTAGGTGTAGTGTTGATGTACCAAATCTTGTTGATTTATCTGTTATCGTTCAGAAAATATTATACATGTGCAGGACTTCATGTACACCCTGTATATAGCTATATAGTTTGAGTTGGTGTTTGAAAAAGAATTCGTTAATTGCAGAGGCAGGATTCCTGTAGATCTAGAATAACGTGTGTTATTTGTGTTAGAGTGTGTGTAAGAGTTCTTTCAAACATATCATCTAAATTTGTATACACTTGAATTAAACACAATTTATAAAAACTTACCTTATTGCAAAGGTTTTACTTCCTTGAAAATGGAAGTTGGAAATTCATGACATTTTTTAAAAGCAACTTTTAACATTTCTTTCTGAACTGTGACAAGATGATCAAAATTTGATTTTTAAGTTGCCCCACACGAGATAACATCAAATGCAAAACGAGATTGAACGGATGCTTAGTATACCATTTTCATTTCTTGAGCAGCAAGAATATCTCTAAGGTTCTTAAAGGCAAAAATATACTTTCGTGCCTTTTGTTTGAGGTATTCAATATCAATCGGAAATCTAAAATAAAGATATTCATATAAGTTGTTCGTTTGCTTCGCAAATACAGGTAATGTTACTGTGGTTTCCACAACTAGGTATAATTAGATTATCTAAAACATAATCCGAGTGAGGATTCAGAGAGATCTGCATACATTTGGTTTTATTAATATTTAAGGAAAGGATATTCTGATCTAACCACTTTTAGAATAACAACAAATAAATCACTTACTGTTTCTCGTCTCACATCCGCTCATGTATTTTCTTTAATAAACATAAGTGTGTTGTCGGCAAATAATGTTATTTTCCCGTTAAAATTTAGATTGGAAATAGTGTTAATATGTAATAAGTACAGGATTGGTCCGAGTGTAGTCCCTTGAATTACACCGTAGTCTACATTAATTGCATCGCTACTAACATTACAAATTGAAACATTTCGTTTTCTATTGGTAAAATAACTTTGAAACCAAGTAATGGCTATGCTCCTAACTCCTTACTGTTCTAAGTTATTCATTAATTTATTTCTGTTGACAGAGTCAAAGGCTTTTTTGAGGCCTATAAGGATTAGCATTGATTTTTTTTATTTTTGTTTGTTTCGAGCTAATATTTTAAATTCTTTCCCTATGTTTTGAAGTCTCGGACCCGCAAGTCTCGAAAGTATTTATTTTTTGGTATTGGCTATCACACAACATCAGTTCAAAATCACGTATTCACCAAAATATTGTTGTACCATTGATTATATATTACTCTAGGTCAATGTCTACTACACCCAAAATTTCTCTTCTTGACATTAACACTGAACGCTGTATATTTGGGAAAGAATGTGCAGAAATTTTGTTATAACTGGTGTGATATGCACCTAACAAAGTTGAGTATGTTATTACGTTGGTACTTTGATTTTGAAGACAGTATTCTCTGTTAAAGAATTTATTATTATTATTCTCTAGAGATTTTCTATTCAACAGGGCAGTGGAAAGTTATCTCAAAATTCGGTAATCGGAGAGTGGGCCTCCTAGGAGTGGAGTCTGCTTTTTATTCAACGAGCATTGGGACTAGACTTGCAAAACAACTGAATGGAGTCTGGTTTCGCTTTCATTGACTTCACCTATAGACAGAATATACGAGAACCTCAAACAGATTTTTGGAATATTGTTTAAATGATCATTAAAACAACATCTTACAATCAGAATGTTTCAGAATTTATAACTCAATAATAATCTATTAGTTATATAACGCAAAATTTATCGATAGCAGGTTATGTTTTGTCGTTAGAGAATATTTTTAAAACAACCTTTACATTTTTCATATTTCTAGTTTGTCCCCCAATAAAAATTGTAAAAATATAAGTTTTTATTTAAATTTATATTTTCAATTGAAATCATGTACTATGTAATACTCAAGATAGAACATTTAATGCTTCAATTTAATGATCCATTATAGTAGGAATAATTTTATGAATAAAGTTATGCTACAAAACGCATAACAAATTTTTATTTATTTACATTTAAAACGAATAATCAAAATTTGTGTCTCTTCTTCATAAGCCCTTTCAAATATTGGTTTAGGGTCTTGTCAAAATCTTTTTATTTTACCCCTCTGATACTGAAAATCAAATTTGAAGAACTAGGCTAAAATGTTTTATGGATTCTTAAAGTATCTAAAGTATTAAAAATATGTATACTTTTAGAAATCTACCTTATAAACCAATTAAATTACTTAAGAAATTTGTTAGTTTTATTGTTAGTTATCTTATTGCAATACCAAACATGTCAGTTTATTTGGAGTACTACAAAGTGAAAGAAAAAAGGTTAATACTGTAGTTAACGTACACTAACATTTGTGCACTGAGGTACGAGTTTTCCAAAGGTTTGTCATTCATACCACACAACCAACTACTATCATACACTACTTTTATTTTTGCTTGGTAGTAACCAAGTACAAGTTGAGTACAAAAGAAAGTGACATAATTTGGATTTTAATAACATAGTTTGTTTTTTTTAACTTGTTTAAATATGAAATGAAAAAATGTGTTTTCTGTAACAATATTTTAAAACTTTCCTCCTTTCTGTAGAAATTTACAGGTGTATTAATTTAAGGGTTATTATCGCTAACCTTCCAAAATTTGCTAAGCGACAACTGTTATGTAGATATAAGTTAATTTAATAATTATTTAAAATTTAATGAAGGGTTAAATGATATTTCAGTTTAGTAACCTGTGTTTTCTTACCGTCTTAATAGCAAGTTGAAGAAAGCTAAACATTTTTGAATTGCCTGTTATTTAACGGAAGCTAACTAAACTGAAGCAAAACAACAAGCGACCAGGTAGATCTCTGAATATTTACATCGCTCTGAAGTTTTAAATTAAAAAACTTTCAGTAAACTTGCACAAAGTATGACAAGCTCACAACCTCAGATTTGCTTTACAATGAGAGTAAATTGTGAACCAAGAAATTATTTACTGCTTACTGCTTACACTGAAGCAAATACATTAATGATGTACCATAAACCTTCTTTGGAATGTGTATGCCTCGGCAGACAGGAGCAAAGTGTTTGATACACAATGTTGTCCGTAACAATATATTTTAATAATGAGGGTAATCATCCCATCAACAGTGTCTGCTATTCTGGTTTCCACGAAATAGATGTGCCACAAACTTCACACCTTGAATTCACATAAGAACTTGCATTCGATTTACGATCGAGAAGACAAAAAATATATAGTTTTTTTTTATCCTTAACAGTTGCTTAGGCTTGTACCTCTTAATTCTGCTTCAAAGGCCTAGTATTATTCGTGGAATGATAAAAAAAACTCGTTGTATTTCTCTGTCTTCAGAAAAGGTATCTTAAAGGGATGTGGTCACATGTTTGTTTAATCATAAAAATATACCAATAGAAAGCTGACTGTATTATGTTAAATGTGTTAGAACATGACGTTTACCTGTTGGCAAGAACTTGATTGACCTTAATATGAGATAAAATACCGTCCAGTGAGGTACATTCCTTATATAGTGGTTCAGTCTATGGAGGTCCACTTTGCAAGGACTGATTATATATTTTAGAAATTTTAAGAAAAACGACCTTTACTTATAACTGTCATATTTGAAATTGGATATTGGATTTTTTGCGTTTCAGTGTACCAGTCAGTACTGGGCGTCCCATCTGTGAACAATGGGCCAATAAGAGAATGGCTTAGACTTAGAATGGCAACGAACCCTACCTAAAATTACCTACCGATTGAAAGCACTGTTATAGTAAATAATATAAAAAGAGCAAGTTACAGATTCAAGGGTGGACAAAACGTTAACACAACAATCGTGGGAATACTGTTTCTCTTGGAATCCCGGCGCGAAATTAAAACTGATTTGCCATTATGGAAGAAGACGTCGTTTAGATGTTTAGTTCCGTGTCGGTCGTTGCATGTATCAGAGACTGCAGGTCACGCAGATGGCCTCACTGTCGTTCTATGCTGGTTGAACTGTGGGACAAGGTCAGTCGTTAAATATTTACGAGGGCTACTTAAATCCGCTATGGTTTGCAAAAGAAATGGCCAAATAAGAGAGGATATCTACAAGTTTATACTCGAGGATCCGACAAATAAGGTCTTTCACCTTTAATACAAAGTGGAGGAGAGACGTCGGCGATTAATCCCAGGATATGTGCAAAAGAAGCGGCGACCCCTTGTGTTATTACCACTAAGGTAGTAGGGAAGATTCTTGCCCTGAATGTGTCTTGAGGGTCCCAAACATAATTAGTTTGTTTTTTTCGACGTGAACGGTTACTTGGCACTTGGTTTGGTAATTTCAGGTACTGCGTAACCAAAAAGATTGGGGATTATCTCCGGCTCCTAAATAATAGTCAACCTAACAACTCTTCCCAACATAAAAGCCTCCGAGACCAACTTATCTTTGCATGCCAAAGTTAACCATTTTGTTTTTGTTATCAAAATTCTCCCCAAAACATTTCCCTCCAACGTCTAGAAACCACATCATAGTAACAAAACATCACCAATCTACGTTAAAATCCTTCATTCATGCACACTTTTTTTTAAACTGCGCATTGCTATAAGACGATCTTATTCTTATCACCCAGAAAATCGTAGCAAATCCAGTAGCAACGAAGACTCCCATATTTGACAAAGTTATGTAAAAAATGTGTCTACTGGAGATAAACATGAGACAAGAATTTTTAAACATTCATTACATCTTGAATATAAGTTTGATATAGATTTCTAACAGAGATAAACATTTCCAACACTTTAAATATCACCCTCTATTGCGCACACAATAATCACATCTTGGATCCAAAACTATTATTTTATATACATATTTGGTATCAATGAAAAGCTCTTACACTCTAGAAGGGCGTTTGGTAGATTTTAAATACAACCGACTATAGGTCTCTGTTTCAAGGGCGTCCACAGTTCTAATATTAATCTCACGAAATTACTTTACAACAGCTGATTAATTAAAAAAAAACCACACGCATTCTATTCTTAACCAACTTCATATAAGGTGATTGGTATTACATCTACTAACCAACTTAATATCAGCTAATTTTTTATAATCTTTTACACTCGGCAGATTTAATTATCTATAATTTTCAATTAGCAATCCAATGTAATACTGGGTTTCGTATTATGTAGACACGTTTGAATTCAGATTGGATGTCATCCACAATGTCATTGAGCCATCAATCTATGTTTTATTTAACGACGTACATACACGTACAATATAACAGTATTAGTGTAACACGGTAGTATAATCTGTTATTATATGGATTCTTTTTTAAGGTTTCAGGAACACAGCTATTTTAGTGTAATCTTCTTTGGTAGTGTAATCTGTTTCTGTATGGATACTTTTTAAGGTTTCAGGAACACAGCTCTTTAAGATAACTTATCTAAAGTGAGCTAATAATGGTAGGCACCCCACAGGAATAATGGTAGGCATTTAAAGTAATATTATTGGGCAAAATTGTAACCAGGCGTAAGGAAATTGGCTGAAGATAAGGATGTTAATTTTGCATGTGAAAAGATAAAATATCATTCCGATGTGTGCCGTGTCACTAACGTGGGCCACATTGAAATTAACTGGATTGTTAAAAACTCTTGGTTATAATACCTTTAAAATTATCCATACGTAATTAAATTAAGTTTTTTATTTGATTAAAACATTTAACCTCATAACGCCGGAATTATTTTGGGGAAGCCATATATATATATATATATATATATATATATATATATATATATATATATATATATATATATATATACGAATATATACCGTATACAAATGTTATCTTTCGTGTACATAGTATAAATAATCCATTACTTTATCTTCGGTGTTTTTGTGGGCCTGATTTGAAATATGTTCAAAATAATATTTAGATAACTACCAATCAATAAAATAACTAGAACCAATTCGAGTTGGCTGGCCTCTCTGTGATCGAATCACGTATGTGTCTAATGCACACGGACCAAATACTCACCACTAATATGCTGCAGAGAAAAACACTACTGCTATCGGCCATCTAATGGGGAAACAACCATATTACAATGTCAAGACTGTAGATAACATTTAAGTATTCGCTCCTGGGCGAATGCTGAAGAAATTCGGTGCTCTCCGCCGATTTTACTTACCGGAGTACATTGATGCCGGCGCTGAAGGAATACGTTATAATAGACTCACATTTGGCACTGCTGGACGTAGTCAAAGTTCTGTTCTGGCAAAAAAAAAAAAAAAAAATCCAAATAAATTCACTGCTTATAGGCTAGTAGCTCTTGGATGTTGATGAACGAATAATCCACTTACAGGATTCGGTATCACTGAACGGTACCAAAGTTGAATAGTGAACCGGGCGTGAGAGCCGAATCTATTCCAGTCCGTTAGAACCAGAAGCAGCCCATAGTCTGTCTAAACCGAAATGTACGAGCATCGGAGTCACGGAGGAAGACTACAGCCGCTATAGTTCATATTACGTATAGAATGTCGTTATGGAAATTCCATAATCAATTTATTGTATAGAAGTTTCAGCAGTATCAAACCAAGTATTATATATATATATATATATATATATATATATATATATATAATTTAAAGATTATATGAATCAAAATATAACTATTTTTTAAATTTTCAAAGGCGGAGTTGAAAACCAATTGGCAATTTGTTAATGAGTAAAGACTTCAGGAAATTACACATTTTGTATGATTTGTGACTTAAGACTAAGTCATTTTAAATTATATTTTTATAACAATATTAATTACGATGGATCTATACAAAGTAGGTCTAAAGAGTAAATAATGTATTTCGCACATCATGTTTATTTTAAAGTTTGTGCTGTCACTTTTTCAGGTGTCAGATCCATCCTCCTTTATGTCTGGAATTGTTCTTAGACTAGAAAAAAGACTTTTTTTTAAATTTTGAAGCCAGCATAAGATTGATAAGTTACTCAATTACTCCAATTAAGAAAACTCGGTTGCTCTGCCGTACTTTTGGACCGTGTCTAAACATCATAGTGTACTCAAATACATTGTGCACCTGATGTAACAATTACAACACTTAATCTAGACTTCACTTGATTTTGTAGTGTAGCTCTCTCTGATGTTGAAAAATTTCGTTTTGAGTTTCTTCGTCGATGAATTTTTTGGACCTCTTCAGATGAACTTGGACTCAAGTCCTATGGTCAAGTCTGTACTTAGTTACATATTTCAGACGCTGCACTTCAACATGCAGAACTCAACATTCGCACTGATGACTTCTTGGCCTATATTAAAATGCATATAATGCGTACATAGAAAAATTACATACACATAGGTAGTATTATACGTACAATTTAAACGATGTGATTTATTAAATGTAAAAGTAGTTTACATTTAACCACATATAGAATACGGCTGGTTCTGTCTTTTCTAGTTGTGTATCGAGCATACCTCATAGCTTCACCCTTTTATGCTTCGAGTAACGTTACAAAAATAGCTAATTTTGAGGTGAGGACGAATACTGTCTACTTACTACTTACTAGATTGATACATAAGCAGTTTGGAAAACCAAAATGCCTTTTATTGATTTCATTTATTGCTTAAAATTTTCACATTAACTTAGAACCTTAGTCTACTGTTTTTTTTTAATGTCAGTAGACAATTTATATCTTAAGGTGATTGTGAGAAACTTAAATGTTTGCATAGTGACGTATCAATGTAGTGATATTGGTTAGTCCAACGATACATTAAAATAACATTTGTACAAGTAGTTTTTTCTTTTAAAACAAAAACCATTTTAAATTGTTATACAGGATTAAGGAAATCAACATTGTGAAAAAAAATACCGAAGAGTATAGAAAGTTGCAAAACCAAGACACTCAGTTTGGATATCTGGCAAGCGACTTTTTCCTGTCTTGAAGAATGAATCACTGGAGAATTATGTTATTCTATAACCATATATACTGTAATATCCATTTTGTGCTTAAAGCATATCGCTACAATTTAAGAAGAAACGTAGCTTCACATTCTTTCTTTAGCATTCATGATGATTGATGAGTGATTTTGGGCCTATGAACAGCGAAAATTAAAAATGTTTTTCTCAATATAAGGGTGGTTGTGGTCATAGAATGGTTAGATTTCTATGAAGTCAACCTATACCTATTTTGAGGTATATATCAAAGTCTAATCGGTTTTTTACCAGAAGCCATGCAAAAGATCAATTTAACGACAACCAAAACCTTCCGATGAGGCCTTCTAGTTCGTAAAACCCGGGCCTAGCCCCTACTCTGCTTAGTGTTTTTTATATCCTGAATTAAATTAGATAGTTTCCTAAGTTAACATGGATTCTAATTTGAGTTACTTTTTTGTGAAATTTGGGTAATAAAAAGTTTTAGTTGTATTAATTCAATTACATGATTCCTGTTACAATAGTCGTGATTCCACACTGAGTAATAATATATTTAGTCAACAAAACTTTGCTTTCTCAGAGAAAATGTATTTGCCAAATAAATATATATATTATAAATAAAATGAGGATAAAATAAACTCATTATGAATAAAATCTTAGTATCTACGATTTTAAATACTTTAAACTTATTAATTAAATACATTAACTTTAAACCCCGAAATCAAGGTGATTATTTTAAGACGAAAATATGTGAGTTCAAATAAACCTTTGGTACGGAATACCAAAAAGGAAAAGTTTGAAACGTAATCTTAACTATAAAATAAGTTATGATGCTTTTCAGTGTTCCAACTGTTTCTTATTTTAACCTGAGTTCTTTGTAAATCTGAAGTTTGTGTGGGTGTAATCATACAAATCATCACGTCTCTATTGTTGTATATTCTCAGAAATTCATCGACGTAATTTGAAATTTAAACACATTTTATTGTTTATTTACAGAGTTATTGTTTATACCAGATTCTTCCGTTATTGTACAAACATCACTTGCTATACGTAAAACTCACATATTAAAGCAATTTGTTACTGTAGTAATTTATTTATCGTAAAAATTCTTTACCTTATTATCTGTAGTTATTGCTTAACATACTAATATACTAGGCAAACATATCAAGTGGTCGTAGTTATCACTGAATCCAAATTACAGATATATGGAATATGTTAAGTGATAAAATTTGACTACGTTATTTTCATGTTATTGAAACCAGTGGGCAAATAAATAACACACATTGTATATTTTCGTCGGACGGTGAGCAAAATATTGTCCTCGTACCATTTCTGGATAGTTTGAACTCATTATGGAGGAACAGTTTCTCTTGGTAAATTCGTTGGATGGGATAAGTAACAAGATTACGGAAATTCCTATCGTCGTACGTGACTACAATAGAAACTAGAAACACGACTTTGAGAGAACTAACTGGTTTCTATCTTCTTTTTCAGTTTGTAAAATTCTAAAAAATAACGTTAAGCACGCAAAAATATAAACGGATCAATCACAAGGTGATTAATGCTGGTTTCAATATTATGTTATTAATCCATTAATAAATATTAGGGCAGCAAATATATGTCCATGTGAGTTATACATATTATTATAGAGATAAAATAAATTTGAGCAAAAATATATACATTACAAAAACTGTACGGATAAGATTACGATATAGGTATAATACCGACATTGGAGATCAATTAAATATATTAGTAAATTAAATTTTACTATTCCTACAGAGATTTTCTACGGAGATGTGATATTTCTGAGAATTGCAGAGAATAGAGAAGGGTACACCCAAACTCTGACAATAAACACCTTTGGTAGATTGTGGTTGATCTGCTTACTGTAGTTGTGTTGAATAAGCTTTAATCGATAAGTATCAGGGATAATTGTCATATCGCAAAACCCCTCCCCTCCCACTAACCAACAATGATTGGTGAAGGTTACTCACCAACAATGCTTGGTGAAGGTTGAGCAGCCAATTATTGTATGATGCTGCAACAGTGTCTTTACGGTGCTTCGCACAGTGGAGACGTGTGAGCGAGTGGAGTTGTTGGAGTTAAGTGAAAAAACCCCGCAATCGATGTTTATCATTTCATCTCAACATTATGTTTTCTCGATTTCAAAATACATGTTGAGTAATGCACTATGTCTGCTTTTTTTATTATTATTAGCTGTGTATATATGACCTGTTATAAAGAAATATTTAATGTTTTGAAAAAATCAACATTTCCTTCATAAATATAGATTGCGTTTTGAAAACCAAATTGTTATGTAAAAATTATATTAACATAATATAGCATGTATAGTAGATATAATGAAGTAAACAAGTTTGAGTAATTTTTATAACAACATTGTAGCACGTTTAGCAGAGCAAATTTTTTAATTATAAAAAAGTCAAGATCTTGTAAGTTTAACACTGCTGGAGTCAGAATTGTTGACGAAAGTCGTCTCGGGAGTAGCATTTACATAAATTTTACTTATCCCACCATATGTGTCCAAAATCCGACTGAGAAACGAGCCTGCCATAAAAGTGTCCATCCAGACAATAAGATAACAATACACCTTATTGGTATCATTGTTTTGGTATTAATCTTATCTCTACTTTCTTTCTACACATGGTCTAAGGTATATTGTTTAGTTCATATTGATATTCAAGAGGTGGACATCATATTTTGTTGCTAGTTACTGTATTACTCTGAAACTTAAAGATGTCAGAGTTTGCTGTTCCATATGCTGTTTTGTGTGAGTTTTTACTTAACAGCTAGCCCTTATTAAAACAGTGATTTTGTGAAAAATATTCGCAGCACAGTAAAGTTTAATTGGTACTGATATTTTTACGAATAACAAATAGATTTCAATCAAACTGTAACACAAAAATGAAACACTTTTTTAAGAAGTATAGTAAGTGGGTTAAAAGTAAATTGATTCAAATAAAGAATCACGACATGAATGCAATCAACGTTTTGGGGATTATGGAAAAAGAGTTCAGTATTTAATTGTCTGAGATTGTGTTAAACATTTGCTGTTAAAAGGTGAAAGATGGAACTTCACCGTTAGGAGATAAAAATAATGGGCAGTTTGAAATGGTAATTCTATTGTAGCCCTCACAAGCTGAGCTCGAATGTCCAAATATGAATATGTGTCTTCTTGTAAAAAATGCCAGCAACTCAAAGAGGTAACTATTTTCCCAACCATATGTATATATATATATATATATATATATATATATATATTTTTTTTTTTTTTTCAATATAAGCTTTATATGCATTGAGTTGTAATAAATAGAAACTTATGTTGACGTTGTTTGTGAAAAATAATATACGAAATATCATTGTATATGTAAACATATAATATTGCAACACTTTTAGGAACACTATATAACACAGCATACGATTACGTCAAACCACGTGTTGTGTAGCAAGCTTTGAGGATATTTGCAACATATTTACTTGTCTCATACGCTTTTCTAACGCTCATCCATATGACATGATCAGGCATGAACTTGATTTTGCCTTCATTAAAATGTAGAATCATGCGCTATTTTTAAAGACCACAAATCATTTCGCTATCGCGATATGCGAAAAACAGACATACAGACAGAAGAAATATTTTGCTAACCTACAGAGTGGTAGTAAAATATGCCAAATTTCAGGTCTATAAGTCAATCTGTACTCGAAATATCCTGCGACAAGTTAGGCTTTATTGACACTCAGCCAAAAGACCCTTTAAGTCTATTCGTTTTCAATATATCGCGCTGACTGCAATTAAGTTGCCACTGGCATCTTCAAAATCAAACCTAATTATTGTATTGCACAGCTTTCATGATGACGTCGAGATACTCGAAGGTATCCCGAAGATTATCCTGGGAGATTTTGATATTGATATCCTAACTGGAAAAATCACATATGGAAAAGTTTTAGAGGGATTTAAAATTACATGTCTTAGCCTGGTTACTAACCTTTTCCATTAGACTAATGGCCACGTCATAAACGGCAACTAACAACTTAATCAGCAGCATGTCTAACATGAGGGCCTCTATGACCTTGGACTGCTTGACAACCGGACAACTTACAGAACCTTTGGTAACCTTTTTATAACAAATTCCAAACTTTAGTTTCATCAAAGAGGCTAATACCACAAAAAAAATAGTAAAGTTATTCCAGCCATAAAGAAATACATCAATAAGAATCATAATTCAAACCTTTATTTATTTTTTCTGAAAAATAGACTCATCAACAGCACAGATACGACAGTTACTGAGTTCAAGTATTTTACTACAGACGCTGAGTACAGTAAGCAAAAGGTTACATTCTGGAATTGATCTGAGGTTGAATCCGATAGGGTAAATGGTGCTGATTACAGTTTCAAAGCAGAGTACCCAATACCGACGCAAAAAAGACTTAATACTTTTAGCTAATTATAAACCATTAGAAAAACTCAATAACCTACTCTGAATTTTCTTTTATTCTAAACTTCCAAGAAAAACACAATCTTGTGTGCGGAAATAAATTTTTTAAGCCAGAAAAGCTACTAAGAGATGTAGCTGATATGATAGTAGAAACTAACACAAGCACGGTGTGTTTCTTGATCTCCACAAAACCTTCAGTTGCATTAATTATATTCTATTACAGACACTTTACTCTTATAGCATTTGCTTGAATAACACCTGAATAACAGAGCATAAAATGTCAACACTTTTATTCACTTACCGTCAGATAAAAAATGAGGAGCGGTGTCCGTCAGCTCAATTCTTAGTCCTTTGCTTTTCTTGGTTATGTCAACGATGTTAAGTAATCGTTATAACACGGGAGAATGATGAAATGTAATAATTACATAACTCTTCTCTTTAGATCACGTTCCAAAGATGTAATGAGGCGCAATTATTTACTAATATGATGTAATGAACATTTCAATCAATGAGTCTTAAAGCTAATATGTTGAAACAAATTATTTGTAGTTGTGATCGAGAGACTATACTAAAAAGGTAAAAATTTCAGCATAGTTTTTATTAATTTAGGAAGCACTAGCTTTTATTAGATTCAGTCCTAGGTGTATAGTTATTTGTTTTCGTTTCCAACGAGAAACAGCTTTGGACTTTAGAGGATTTATTGCTCTTCCTCTAATTAGGTTTGACCTCCCATAGCAATGTTTTACTGTGTAATCTTGCATATTAAAAGAGTGTTTTAGACTAGTTTTCCTTGACACATTGTCCTTGTACTTTTATCAAACGGTAGATAAATGTTGGGTTCATTAGGTGTATTTGACATGGCCATAATTTAATCATTGTAAGCTACTATAATAAGCTAAGTATCACTAACTGTACCATAATAAAAAATTATGTATAACAGTGGCAGAAAGCAGTCTTAAATTAATAAATCATATTCAAAGAGAAAGTACTATTTTGATTATACTCATACAAGCATACAGGAGTACTTTTGAGGGTTAAGCTTATCTGGACTGCCTACTACACTAGAAGCAATAACATTGGTAGTTAAATCTCCCTTAAAAATAAAATTCTTTTGTATAATGGATTTATATTAGGAAGATGTTCTTTGAGCCATTGTAGAGGAACATAAAAATTAATAAAGATAATATACTTAGTGATATAATTTAGGTAGCTCTTATATTAAACACACTAAATATTCATGATTACTAAACTATTAATTGATGAGCTAATATTTACTATTATTATAAAAGTAAGGATACACAAACCGGTTTTGCTATGTCTACAGCTAGCGATAGGGGAAGAATTGAAATCAGACGATTCCAAGACGAACAATATATGACATAAAATCCTTGTTAGGTGATGACATAGTCCTAGTTTGGTAATATACAATATGACAGTCATTAGTTAAAAATGTTATTATTTGATGAGCTCTAGACTAGTCACTTTCATAAAACGTTACTTGGTTTTACTGAATAAACAAACTAGGAAGAAATGTAGTTGGCAACCTAAATTCCAATTCAATTTACGTTAAAAGCTAAATAAAAAAAAAAAATTATGGTTGCCTGTAAAGTCGGTTTTAGGGGCGAAGATTTTACGTGACAACATCTTTTCTCGGTAGAATATTTATTGATATGAATATTATTAAATTGCACAATAGGAACAAGGAATTGAATGAAAATAAGAATTGCACAAATTTTAACTATAGAAATATATTTTGTTTACTAAAACATTGTACATAATTTGAATTTAATTAAAATTTGTTATTGTAAATGGTAAAGTTGAATAATTGGAATTTACTAAAATTGGAATTTGAAATTCTTGCTAAACACAGTTAAATTCTAACTCCGCGCGTGGTGATTGGTCGGTTTAGTTCGTTTGGTCGCACTGTTATGACAGGTTAGAGGTTATAATTTGTTATTTTAAATGTTTGACTAGCAATACGCGCTGTTTCTTCTCAATCGACTGAATTACGATTGATTGCAGAGTGATTTAAACTAATAATTTACTTAACACTATCAACATTTGTCAATAGTATGACATAACCTATAAACTCAGTTTCTCAACTTTAGTGTCAATCTAACAATTAATCAATCAATCATAGTTTACGATAATGAAATATCAGTGTACAATTATTTACCTTTATTGTTGTAGTTGTTGTAAATGACGAATCTAAGCACTCCACATTTTCACGAATAAACATAGTTATCTGCTTTATCCCGTGCGGCGGACCCACAGTTATCTGCTTTATCCCGTGCGGATCCCGTGCGGCGGACCCACTGGACGGGCATTCGTAACGTTACCGGGCGTTACACTTTTCATGAGTGACTCCGAGCCGCAACCTAATTTAAGACGTTGTCACTTCAAAAGTATGAGTTAGATTATATTTATGGAAATAAGACCCATAATAGTGTTACAATGCACAAATTATTGAATTAATACAAGATTACAACTTGAGATTGAAAAAAACTCGTAAGACATGTATTAAAACATAAAATTAAACAAAAATGTTTATGTACATATTTTATGTCAGGTATTAATTTTATATCATAAATATAAATAGAGAGCGGTTCACATGTTGTCGTATAAAAATAAGATATTGACTATTTATTTTTGTTAGGCCTAGGGAGAAGAACGTTGACAGAATGTCCTTTGTCCAATTTCTGTACTTAGGGTTGTTGTTTATCCTTTTCAAGGCTATGAAAAACAGGAGTTATTCTACAATATTGTATTGTTATTCTTGGAGTGTATTGCAAGAACATAAGCAATAAACATTAATTCTTTAGATTTAATAATTTTTAAACGTTCATTATAACAGGCCATTGACTATTTTACAACCTAGCAGGTAAAATTTTACGAGTTTGACTAATTTATAAAATAAGCTTCAATTAGTCATTTTTTAATAAACAGGGTGTTTCAGACTACCCGTGCAGTATCTATAGAAGCCAAAAAACCGAGGTGCATAATTCGTTTCAACAGATACCCCCATTTTTGAGCTAGAAGAATTCAGTGACATTATTTTTAACCCGGATAAATTTGTTCATATTGCACTTTGGTGGCGGGGGGGGTGGGGGGTGGGGAGGTGTCGTGTACAAAAACAATTAAAATGGGAACATAGGTCATATGATGCCTCATTTTAAAGGGCCATGTACCCTGAGAATTTCGCCGCAAAAATATGTTAATTCATCTGCACAGAGTGTGACAAAATGTCTTTAATCAAGTTTTAATGGTAAATTCTGCTGTTAGCTCCCTTAAGAGATAGGCGTAATAATTTGTTGATAAGATTCCACTGCGTTGACAATTCATACATCATGCCCTCTCTTTTTGTAGGTCGAGTGCTTTGAAAAATATTTTTTAGTCGTGCCCACAAGTAATAGTTCAAACAAGTAAAGTCCGCTGATCTTCCCGAGAAATGCACTGGTCTTCTTCTCCAAATCCACTTACCAGAATATTGTTGATCAAGAGTTTGGCGCATATAAAATGATTATTGGTTAAAAATAATGTTACTGAATTCTTCTGGGTCAAAAATGGGGGTTTCTGCAAACGAATTATGCAGCTTGGTTTTTTTGGCTGCTACAGATATTGCACGGGTGGTCTGAAACACCATGTATGATATGTGTTGACTTTGTATCGTAAGATGTTTAGGGTGGGTATGTTAAACTCTGATGTACATAACCAGGGCATTGTTAGGTCATCGACCAGTTTTTATCTAGTCTGGCTTCTTTCTTCCTCCTCAGGCATTATCTAATTGCGCTTCTAAGGCGATTGTTTCGTATACAAACTACGTAGCACTGCATTATATCTGCCCTCTGGACACACCTGAGAGCCGAAGTACTTTAAGCAAAAATAGTCCAGGATTCGAGAGCCAGTTTGCATTGTATAAAAACACGATCATATTTTTCTTAAAATCAATAGATAAATTGCCCATGAGAAAGAAATTGATCGTCAGTCACGCTAGTTGTATTAAATGTTGAAATGAGAGCGAATCAAAAGGGTTAAAAACATGAATGATGGTCTTCCTCACAGATTATATTTTTCTTATCTTGACAGTCTAACAACCAACCGTCAGACACGTATATAAATTTTAAATCGGCATCAAATAATCATATACAGATCCTTACAGTGGTACATCTTTATCTAATTGTCTGACGGAAATAGAACTATTATTTATGTGTCTGATGGTAGGTGTTTAGTTATCAAGCTAGGAAAAAATAATGTGCGAAGAAAGTTATCGTTTCATATGCCGATACCAAAAAAATTTGACCTCCACGAAAATTAGTGCGGCTAAATATAAATTTTAACAAAGGTCATTTAAAAATTCACAAATCATATTAACCGTATTTAAGGTGTTAAAAAGATGTCTGTTCTTGATTTATAATCAAAAAGTATTTATTCAAGAAAATAGTTGTTATTTTACAGTCACTTCAAATTAAATTCAAAGGAGTATTCATGCAATAACTGTACTCACCTTTTCTAATTTTTTAACGGATTTTTCATAATATATATATATATATTATTAGAAGTACCCCATCTAAAAATTGAGGGATTTCGATATTTGACATCGTTAAATTTGACAAGTTATATGTTGCAAAAATACACTTCAAACGCAGTTTAATGATTTTAGTGATTTATAACGTTGGAAAATATTCGAAATCCTACTACTTTGTATAGTAAGCATAATTTGTAACACATTTATAGCATGTTCATTTAGTTAACATATAAAAATATAAATAGAATTTGCCAATTTAATTAATTAATTTACCAATATAATTATCTAAGATGTAACGCCACACGTTGTGCTGATTATCCACCAAAGTGATGGATAATGTAACTACAATCAGCATACATAGTATTGGCTAAAATCAATCAAAGCACGGAAACTTTTTTTAATGAAAATTGAAATAAGATTTATATTTTTATATATTTTTTAACCTAATTGAGAATTGTAGGGTTAGGAGAATAGCGTGGAAGATTTAGCTATTGTAAAAGATTGTAAAATGTACTTCTTTGAAAAAATGTGCAGTGTTGTTTCGAATGCTAGCAGGAATTTGGTTATTGTTATGTGGACCGCCCGGTCTTTTAGCGATTCTTGTTTGATGCTTTACATATCCCTTGTTCTCAAGTCACTTTGATTTTACAGAGTCCTGAAATAGAGACCGGGATTTCACATTGTAACAATTCAGGATGTACAAAGACAATTCCTTTCGAGGAAAGTATGGACGTTTCTGGAGCTTATCGGAGTGATTGTGCGAAAGGTTTTGCTTACCTGCTTTTTTAGCTCTTTTGTACTAAGGCTGAATTGTTGTCTTGCTTCACAGTTATATACGGTTGTGATGTATCCGTAGGAATAGAGACCTGGGTTCACGAGTATATCTCTCGTAAGAAACTTTATCTGAGTGCGTACATCAGAGATTGTGACTCAGTAGATAAGCGTATTTTATATATATATATATAATACGCTTATCTACTGAGTTTTATATATATATATAAGTGTTTGATATATATATATATATATATATATATATATATCAAACACTTCACATAGGTTTTATTTTGAATTTTTACGAGTTTTTATAAAAAGTAGAAATGGAATATGAGCTCTAACTGCGGGATTAATAACTTTAACTAAATGCTTTGAGACTTATTTTCAAGTGATGTAAGATTGGTTACTTAAAGTTTCAAGAGTTCAACTGAAGTTCGTTGAATTGACCAGTGAAGGAGTCAGTGGGTAAACATCCCAGTAATTACAAGACACATTTTCATTACAAAAGTTAATTAATACACCTGCGAGTTTTAAATTAGACGAAGCATACAAAGAAGGAAGAAAAGTTCTATTGTGGGTTGTGGGGTTACTTGCTTGATATCCATATTTTGAGAAGGGGGAACTAGCACCTTACATTGATGGTCTGTAATTAGTTCTGCCTTATTCAGTTTATTAACTAAATAAAAATATGTTAGTTGTATTTTTAACGTCGATTACAGTACTGTAAGTCCTTCCAATGAAGACAAGATCCTTCTGAATTCTTCTTGTCCTTAATAAAGTACCAGTGCCACTGTTTTGAAAAAAATCAGTCAAAAAATTATTTAAGAGCTGTAAAAAAACCAAAGCTTGATAAATACATGTTATTATGTTAAATAACTGTTCAAAAGATCTTGCTACATCTGAGCTGCTGAAGTTTTGGATAGTCATAAAATACGTATAGAAGCTTTCCTATGTATAAATATACGGCTAATTGAAGTTGGGATTTCTTAAGTAGAATAAAAATATATCTGTTGAAGTTTTAATAACTACCATAAATAACAAATAATGGGATAGTTCAAATCCTACCAATAAAGTAGGAAATTGTGATTAAATAATTCATTTATTACAGCTAATTTCGAATATTTCACGTAAGACATCAAATTTTAAAACCCACTATGAAAATTATTATTTGAGAATGACACAACTGGATTGAGTTATGTTTCGTAAGAGTTAATCAAAATAACGAGGTGATTTATTATCAGCAAAGAGTTAAAATTACACATAGTTTTTTATTACTATTTTGTGTTAGAATAGTTGATGACTATTATAAAACCTGAACAATTACTTTGATGAATTTCTAGAGCCAACAAAGGGTATGTACAAATATATAAAGATAAAACACCTAGAGAGTTGCGAAGTTCAAAAATACATCTTCTGCCATATAAATTACTAAACATAAAGTAAAAAAATAATACTAGTCGTGAAAGTGTTTAAGTAATCTTCACAACATAACCATATCAGTTAGTAATTTGTTTGTTAAACATTTCTCTGCAGTATTAACTATACATAGTTATACTTCTCTAGGATGTAAAATGTAGAGTGGACGGTAAGTAATAATATTGGTGCTCCCACTGTTTCCATTATCAGCAGGTGAGTTACGGTCCTTGTTTATGTGTTTACTTACACAACTGATATTTGCTCCCAGTATCAGGATCTGAGCGTTGTCAGTTGTAAATTGTCATCAAGATATTGTGCGTGATGAGAGATCCAGGCTCCGCAGATGTTCTCCGTATCTTTCGCGGTTACTCTCGGATTTTTGGCTACTACTAGTTTTCTGGTGGGTACATTTTTACCAAACTCAATGAAACGTTGTCCTATACTGATTAAAGATAAGTTTGTACAATAGTGCGTAATGTGTATGCGGTTAAACCTTTAAACATTCGGAGACATATGAACAATCCAGAAGGAAAATTTGTCTTGGAATCTCCCCCAGTGCGGTCTTCGGAGAGGCTGTTTTATATAATTTTACTAATATATTTTTCAATTTGTGTCATCACTTTTAAATGCCTGGTAGTGTATTATTTGTAAAAATAAATATAACAGTAATAACTGTGTTTTAGTTAGTGTTTATTTGTTGTGTTGATATTACATAAACAAATTGGACTTCTATACAAAATTATAAAACTATATTCTATGAAACTTCTTAATGTTCCTCGAAATTCTTTTGCACTTTTTAGCCGGTTTTTTACATATTATATTTCTCGAGTTATTGGGAAAATACATTTGAAACTAGAATTTGGTCGATTGATATGAAATGAGAGGGCACTCAAAACGGTATAGTTTTATATTTCTAAAAGATGATCAAACATAACTTAAAGACCAAAAAATAACTCATTTACATTAAAAAAATTAGCAAAGTTTTTAACAATGTAGGAAAATGCAATACATATTAGTAAATAAATAATGTAAAAAAACTATAAAGAAAATAACTTTCTTATTTAAGCTTGCTTTTGTCCAGAATTCATCCTTAACTTTTCTAACGATTAGAAAATTAAGTTTATGGTTTTGAGATTATATATGAAACTTGTGAGGTTTGGAAAATGAATGGTTTGGAGACGTAAAGTATTAGACCAAACCTATAAACATAATCTTTTCTTTAGGAACAGTTTAGTTTAAGGAATACCGTAATTCCTTTTTAGCATACATTTTACAAAATAAAAAAAATGTTTAATGTGTATTTAATATTTTTGTTAAGACAATTAAAGTAATATTGTGGGATTATTGCAATATACCTTAAACACACTAAGGAAATAAAACTGCAAATCATATACTTCAAGTTCTAATAGAGAGAAAGCGCATTTACATCCAATGCAGATACTTTTGCAAAGTTGGCTGAGGTGTACAAACGCGGTCTTTGAAAAAAAGAAATAATATTTTATTACTTATTAGTTATTTTATATAAAATTATTTATTCCATGCATTGCTAGACTATTTGTTACTATTTACTGTAAAAGCTGTTTACCAATTACTGTCCCCTTCTCTGACAACCACAATTACTTTCATGTTGCATTCAAAGTAAGTAAGTGTAATTAACAAATATTTATTTTCAGAAAACCTCAAGAGCGCTTCCGCTACCTACTACTCCTCTTCCGCCACTTCCACGAAGATTCATAGAGCCACCTTTCGAAAAACCGTTTGAGAAAGACCTTTTCAAGGATGGTTACTCTGTAGACTACCCAGATGTTCCCAAGAGACCCAATATAGCGCAACAAGCTCACGAAAATGTTAAAAAAGTTCCCCGAAGCTGGGGGCCACTCTCCAACGAAATATATGAAAGCAACTTCTATGGACAACCTCAACCTAGAGGTATAATAGATACAAATAGTATACAGCAAGACTTCGGCGATGCGTTTAAGAAGAATTACGTCAATAACTTTGAGGTTGAAGGTTATTATTTAGATGAAGATTTGTCAACCGAAGAAGAAGAAAGTAACTTTATTGAACCAAGTTACCCGGCTGAGCCGACTTTGGTCAACGCGTACTTCGGTATTGAGCCTCAGTTGAACTACGTTAGTGATCAGTACCAGTTTCAAACTACCACCTATTCCACTTATAGCGGGGACGATACAACTAGTGCAGACTATAATGTTAGTGAAGAAACACACGAATTGGACAATGACTCGAGTTGTGAAGAAACTGATGAAGATTACAACAACGACACTGATTTAACACCACCTATTGTTACCAACTCTGTAGGTACCAAAGGCCCAACGAAAGTTCCTCAAGTAAAATCCGGAGAACAATTTCAGCAGGTATTAAGTGCACTGAACAAAGTGCTCAATTCAGACTCCGACATAAATGACAGTGAAAGCAAACCAAAAATTCAGAGGCCTACCAAGAAATTTGTCAGGCCGATAATGAACCCCAGCGAAGGAAAATCAAGAAGTAAACCGATTGTAAATGAAGATCCCATCATAGAAAAAACTCCCGCTCCAAAAGAAGTATTTTCGAGAACTACAACAATTACAAAAACTACGACTTGGTATCTTAATGAGGACAACGAGGTTATGGTTATAGAAGATATAGACGGTATGCGCAATCCTCTGAAAGGAAAATACACTAAGACAAGTAAAACAACGACTTCGGGTCCTGTTCCATGCTACTTACAAGGGTTAGAGGACGTGATATTTGAGGAAGAAAACGAAAAAAAAAAAAGCAAAACTATACTGGATAAAATGTCGTACTTGAAAGGGATGAATCCAACTTCAATCACGTCATTTACAACAGCACCGAATCCATGGTCTACAGAAGTACATGAAGAGGTGGTTTTTGAAGAAATAATTAAAATGAAAGACGTGGGAACTCATGCAGAATCAAAAACACATTATTTAGGCTCCCAACCTTCACCAATGGAACACATTGTAGATTATTTGCCTAGAAAACATTCAGTAATTGAAGAAGATGTCGAAGAAGTCAAAGAGGTTGAACAAGTTATTATAGAAAAGGAGGAGGAAGAAATAGTTGTTGAAGCCTCCCTAGACTTTCAACCATATCAAGTGCCCATCCCTTCTCCAAAACAATATGTGCCTCCTGTACAGTTTCAACCTGTATACTCTACCACACACCCGCAACAATCTATTGAAGCAGAAAGTACAGCCGAAGACAGGAACTACCTAGAAAACCCATACATGAATGATCTGCTCAGTGGTCAGATAACCACTCCAAAGCCCCTTTCAACTCCACCTACAATTGACAATACCTTCACGCCCCATCCCACAGTGGGGCCTCATCCGTCTTTGGACCCAACCCATCCTCCAACACCGAGCACACAGTCTCCTTACAATCTTCCACAACCCTTGAGCGGTCAACATCCTCAGCTTTACGGGAACCATCCCCAACCTCAAAACTGGGACCATTCAGGCCAAGCAAACAGAAGAGACAAATGGGAGCAACAGAACAACTGGGACAACTACCAGGATCCTCAACACCCACAAGTGAAGAATGAAGTTCTTCCTTTAATTCAAGAAGAACCCGTCCGACACCACCCGAGTAGGATGGAGCAGGAAGGTAAGCGTCAATTGACTCCCCAAGAAGCAAAGAGGCAATTGTACCAGAATAGACAACAATTCCAGAACCGACAAGGAAGAACTCGAGATCTATAAATTGAATCTACGTAACTTTGTGTGTATCATTTATAGGATGCATTATAATGTAAAAAAGTTAATGGGTTTCATTTCCTAGTTTCTGTTGAACAATGTTTATTCTAATATATATTAACCGATATCCATAACTTCAGGATCATGTATGAATAGTTTAATGCTATCCGATGGAAGCATCGATGGAAACAAATAGAATAGTATTCATTTTCATATTCATTTGGGACTCAAAATAAGGGATTAGATCTTAACTTAAAATTACGGCATCCTTTATTCTGCAAGGCCTCATCGATATGACAAAGCATCTTTAATAGATTAATAAAGTAGTTACTTATTAAAACCTAGTAAACAAGTTTCGTCTCAAACTTAAAATTGGTTCTTAATATATAGCAATGCATCAGTGGGGAGTCAACCTGAGTGATTGAAGTTTGAACGATGTTTGACATTGTTTGATGGATATGTAAAAGCAAGGTGATAATCAAAAGCTAGTATAACTATTTTATGATTGATGGCAGTGTTTGTATTTTGTTTAGGTGTTATTTTATTCCAGATTAGCCAGTTAATATTAAATATATATAAGTATCAAAGACATAGTCATTTGGAGATATTCGCTTTTATATATTTTGAGATATTCATGATTATATCTTAGTTAAACTTCACAAAAGAGAATTTAAATGATTTATCAGCCTTTTCGTTAATTATTTTAAAATATAGTGCTCAGGATATAATCCATCTCACATAGATGAGAACAATTCAATTATTCATACCAATTATGAAAAAACCTAATTCTGCAAATGAGGAAAATAAGAAATTGTAAATTTAAATATAGAAAAATATTAATAATTAAGGACACCAATAAAATAAATCTAACTCACGTGTAATATTTTTAGTTTTGTGAAAATACATTTTTACTTTCTGTGTCCTCCAAGGCCCTTGGATATCATTAAACATTTTCAAAAAGTAAATACGAGTACAAATTTGGAGAAAAAATGTCCAAATAGCTTATTTGAATATTAATACTATTCGGTACTATTTTGGGCGAGTTTCAATACGGTACTACACCTGATCTCAAAAATGGTGATTTGATAGCAGCTAAAGAGATCTTGAAGAACATAACCTCTGAAACTTGACCGGTATCATAATTGATGGTTTTAATGAGGTACAAATAACAATAGAGTGAAACCATATTTTCTTATAGAGTGGTAATTAATTATTATTTGTATTGAAATCAACGGTTTAGTATTAGATATTCCTAAGTTTTTGTATTAATGTTATTATACTAATACAACTTTGAATAGAACGACAAACAGTTTAAGAGGACGTAGTTTAGGTGGG
The DNA here is from genome assembly GCF_021130785.1 of Homalodisca vitripennis. Taxonomy (NCBI): domain Eukaryota; kingdom Metazoa; phylum Arthropoda; class Insecta; order Hemiptera; family Cicadellidae; genus Homalodisca; species Homalodisca vitripennis. Next base: position 54,376,461 of record NC_060215.1, read on the forward strand.
ACTTACGTTTCATTAGATATGACCCATTAGACCTAATATTAAGGCTTCAAGTCAAAGGTCACCTTTCGAAAAATGTTTCTCTTACTGGAATTAGACTACTTCCCATTAGAAAATTGTAGTGGAAGAAACGTTTTTTGAGTTCCAAGTTTCACGGAAAGGGAGCACTAAAATTTATGTTTAAATTATTATTCTGTATATAACGTTTTATTTAATATAATGGATACTAAGCTTTTGATTCAATTCAATTTTGTCAAGCTCAGTCTGTCGATCAGATAACACGAGCTGCTAGTCGCTAGTCGCTTCGAGGACACTTTCAACTTGCATAGAAACAAATTACATACTGTCTGTTTTACTCAAGTATGCATGTAAAAAGTTTTAATTAATTAAAAATATGTTAACAGACTGTGGCATCTGCTACTTATCTTGCTTGAATAGTGAAAGTGATTTGCTGAAAATGTGATAAATCATTACAACGTTCGCTGCGTAAAAAGTGGCATGGAAAAACTTAAGATTCGCTCCTCTAAGATTGGGACGCCAAGAAGTGCCATACGTTTATAATATTTACCCACAGCAGAACGTATTCTGCAACTAGCACCTCCGTTAGTAAGGATTGCATAACCCAGGAGGGTTAACTTCTGGCTGTTTTATACCTTCCGGTTGAATCCTACACTAAGCACAAAAAACCCGATGTGTCACTTAAACTTATGGCTGTCCAGGAGCAGCACGTTACTAACCGCAAATTTGAGATTCAGGGGTGCAAGGATAATTCGATAGGTCTAGCCTACTGCGGGAGATGAGTCTAGAGTCTATTCAGGGTTTGCCGCATGATTGACTCTCATCTTATCTTACAGACAGGTTGGATGAGATCAATGTGTACAGGTTGCAAATGCACTATCAGGCACAGTGAAAATGCCCCACGGTGTACTTCAGGAACAATACTAGGACCAGCCTTTTTCCTCTTTTATCTCATAAAATTGATTTCTTCAAACCAGATTGGAAAGATGTTTCAATATGCTGACGACACGACGCTCTGTATTAGATCAAAAACAAAACACGATCTTTGAAGTCATTTATTGAGCTGAATTCATGCATTGGGAATTTTTGAAGAATACACTTGAAAACAAACAGTTCAAAATCATACCTGACGAATTTCTGCCTTAGGCAACTGGAGCAAGAGTATCTACCCGCGGTGATGGATGACTTTCTCTTGGAGGAAGCTGAATCCACTATGTTCCTCGGAAGATGCCTTGGTCGAGGGTTGACATGGGACTCAAAGATTGCTTCCGGAATTTATGTCCTGAGAAAACTTTCGAAATTTTGTTCTAGGGATGTATTGAAAACGGCCTATTATGGCTTGATACACCAATACCTACCTTACGGTTTGTCATTATGGGTCAGGTGTTCTAAATAACAATTTGAAAGAGTATTTATAGAACAAAAGAAAGCTGTCAGAAGTATTCCAGCTGTCAAAAGTTCAAAGTTGAATTCCAGAGTCGTGCAAAGATGCCTTCAGGGAGCTTGGGGAACTGAGCCCTGTTTCTATATTCTCGAGGTCACTTTGTACTGCCGTTTCAAATGCGAATTGGTCCATGGCAGAGACGTCCAACAATACGAGACAATAGGCAGGGACAACTTCAGAAATGAACAACATAGAACAACATTTTCAACACTTGCAGTCAACAACTTGGCGTGGGACTAATTAATAAGCTCCCTGAGAGTATTAAGCGCTTAATAATACCAAACAGTTCAAATCTCAATTAAAACACCAGGGTGTCAAAGGCGTTTCACTCCGTTGCAAAGTTCTTGATGGGCCGCTGGGAAGAAAATATTTGAATGTTATAATAGACAGAGAAAGTGAAATCCCAGTTTTGGTGTCGAAAGCTATGTAAAAGCCTTATTGTTGGAGCTGTAATTAGTATAGTAGTTTTATTTATAATAGTACTGACCCATGATATGCAATTGCATGATTGTTTATGCAGTAAATGATATCATTATAGTAAGTGTTATGGAGTTAATACGTCAAATGTCTGGCCATATATTTACTGAGAACATCAAGACCTTCAAGACAGAAATAGAACAGCTGATAACGTCAGTTAAAACTGAAATTTTAATCATATCTATAAGCAATTGAAAAAGTTTACAAAAGAAAATTATTATATTTGTATTTTTTCCCGACAAGCTTACGAGTTAACAAAGCTCACTCGGAGAGCTGCAAAAGAACTTGCATCTGTGGAGAAAGAAAATCAGTCTCCGTGCCATTAATGCCACCTTATATAAAGGACTGACATTACTGAAGAAGAGAATTAGGTAAGTAGATTGAGCAATAGAAAAAGTAGCATTACAATTATTGGTAGCTCTGAAAATAAAATAGAAGATGTAATCAATCTAGCGAAAGAAATTGAACTGCCTTGGGAGTGGCAAGTCCGAGAAAGCAACATGGCAATAGGCCTTATTATCCCATCCTTAAGAAAAGAGCACGGACCATATGTCATTATGCAGCATTCATGAGACGACCAGCAGAGGAACAACTGGATTATCAAGGCCAAAGAAAGAAACAAAGCATCAATAGAGCAGAATATTGAAATTAGTGAATATTTATCCTCTGAACATGAAGGCAAAGCACAATGAACTAGATACAATTTCGTACGATTGCCAGAGTTAGTTTTTGTATAGATAGTGTTTCGTCAGAATATGCCAGAGGGGCAGATATATGAGAGTGGACATCTACTTAATAGGTTAAAATAAGTTATTATATAATGTAGCTTCAATTGAATTATTTTATATTTAACAAAATTAAACATGAAACTCATTTCATTGCCTTAAACCAAGTTGGGTGGGTAGTGGTGAGTACTCTCATTGTAGTTTGCCTGGATTCAACACATGAATGCATTCTATACATACCACTAACAGAGAGACAGAGAGCCATACTACCGGAAATCAGAGTGACACGGCAAGAAATCAAAAGACACAATACCGAGAAGGAAGGAGGGGGAGGAGAGGGCAACATTTTATTGCACTCTCTCTTGCTTATTGACTTCTAAATGATTTTATGAATCCGGGACTTGTCACTATATTTGTCTTATTATGTATCAACGACTGTTAATCATATTATTATTACATATCATATTACTATGTAAGACTGGGAGGAAGCCAAATGACCTGCTTTTAAACAAATTCATGGCTGAGCGATGGTATACTAGCTTAATGTATGAATCCTCTATTAATTTGTTATTAATATAAAAGTTATAGTAAAATATGAATGAAATGAATGGCATTTTGTGTTTACATACAAAGTATGTAGTTTCCTTAAGTCATATTAAATTTAAAATATATTTTTCTCTCAAGTCATAATAATTAATAGACGTACTAGAAAAGTCTCTTACTTATATCTTCAACCATTTTCGTTGAGGCTGGTTAAAATTTGCCCAAAACGAAGACTTAAATTCTAATATTTTATTATTGTCTGAAAATTCAAATTCAAATTCAAAATTCAAATTCCTTTAATGTCGTAAGACAACTTTTGTTGTATGACAGAGTCAAGTACATGCTGTATATACATAGCTTATAAAGTAAAACAATAAAAATACAATGGTTATACAACAGTAAATATTATACTAATTTTTTTATTAATCTACATAATTATAATTGTTGTAAAAAAAAACTAAAAATGTAAAACGAGTCACAACTTTAAATTGTTAGTTTATGCCCGATTAAAAAGAAGTTTACAATTCCAACTAATAATGCAAGAAAAACAAAACAATAAAACAAAAATATTATTATACTAGAAACTCTCCCATCGTGTAAAAACAACCCACCACTAAATGCTCCTTTAGTTTTCTTTTAAATTCTTCCTTATTTTGGATGCACTTCAGCGGTTCAGGAAGTCTCCAAAAGCACCTGGCACCGACATTGTGCGGTAAACTCGCTGCCCAAACGGTCTGGTGTGGAGTTTGGCGGAGGTTTACTCGAGCCCGGGTGTTGTGCTCGTGTACTGCGGATCCATCAGTAACTGCTACACTGTTAAATTTTGCAAACATTATTGTTTCAAATATATACAATGACGGTAGCGTTAAGAGGTTCAATTCTTTAAAAGCAATTTTGCATGAGTCTCGTTTTTTCAGTCCAGCGAGTACACGAACAGCACGCTTTTGCAACACAAACACTCTATTAATTTGTGCTAGTGTAGCTGATCCCCAGAGCAGCAGGCCATATCTCAAGCGAGACTCAACGAGAGAGCAGTATACAAGTTTAAGAAGAAACTTGTTACGGTATTTGGCAAGTTGGGACATTAGGAATACAGTCGAAGACAGCGACTGGCATACACAGTTGATATGAGTACGCCAGCTGAGGTCATCATCTATTTGTACCTCCAAATATTTGACACACCTTCTTTGTTGTACTACTGAATTATTAATTAGAAAAAAAGGTGAATTATCTTTCATACGTTTTGAAAATTCCAAAAAAACTGTCTTTTTGAAGTTCAAATGCAAATTTAAATTATTTAAAAATTGGTACAGCTGTGTCAAAACTATATGACTATTAATTTCTAAGTCCTCGACTGTCCCGCTAGAAAACCCGAGGGCTATGTCGTCAGCGTACATAACAAGCTGGTTATGTGGGATCGCCTGGGGTAAGTTGTTTACATATAGGTTGTAGAGTACTGGTCCCAAGATCGAACCCTGAGGGACACCAAAATTGACTGGAGCCTCTCCGGTACTTTTACCCGTCATGAATCCAAATTGTTTCTTATGTAGAAATTCATTCGAACTCAAGAAAAAATTTAATCGGCCAAGAAAAATTCGCTCGAAGACCTTACTAAAGATAGAAATTTGAGAAATGGGACGATAAGAATCCAGAGTATTACAATGCCCCCCCTTGTGTATTGGAATCGCAACTGTGCTCTTCAGTGCCCGAGGGAACCGGCCCTGTCCGAAAGAAGCTGAAACTATGTTAGACAAAGGTTGGCTTATGGTTTGAATGCAAGATTTTACTACTTTACTTGGTATACCGTCAATACCAGAGGAAGTTTTGTTTTTCAACCTCTTCACAGCAGAGACCACCTCCGTCGGGGTCACCGGGTGCATCGATACTGGATTATCATGCAGGTAGTTCTGCACCCGGAACTGTAAAGGAGGTTCCTGCCGATTTTTATTCAAATTTTCACCCACTGTCGTGAAATGCCTATTAAATGAGTCACAAATTTCTTGCTTGTTCTTTACCATACGTCCCTCAATCTCAATTTCAAATTCAGAATTCGAACTCAAGCCTTTTCTTACATTCGGCTTGATGAGTTTCCAAGCGTCTTTGCTTTTATTGGAAGATAATGAGAGTGTTTCAAACATATATTTAGACTTAGCATTTTTTATAACTTTAGAGTAAAGCTTCTTATAGCATTTATAATGATTCTTTTTCTCTTGTGTTGGGCTTATTCTTAAATTGAAATGTAAAGATTTTAATGTTTTGCTTGAAGTTACTATACCTTTTGTAATCCACTTTTTATTATTGTGATTATGTTTTAATTTAACTAATTTCTTAGGACAAGCGACTTCAAAATTATAACTAAAAGTTTGTAAAAATCTATCAAATGTATTATCTGCTGGCAGGAACTGATTTATGTCATTCCACGGCTCCCTGGATAACATGAGGTTCAACAAGCAAATGTTATTTGAGGTTAACTGACGGTTAGGACGTGTGTTGGCAACGATTGACCCGACGGCGCCAAATACAGAGACGAGCTGAGCGAAGTGGTCAGAAAGTCCTGTTCCGAACACCTGAACAGCCACCCTCCCATCCGGCATGTCAGTCACCACCCAGTCCAGCAATGACTGCCTGCCAGAGACCAAGTCCTCACGAGTGGGAGAGCTTACTAGTTGTCTCAGACCGTAACAATGTAAGAGGTCTTTCATGTCCTGGAGAGCTACTGAATGGTCCAACCAATCAATATTGAAGTCTCCAAGGATCATCAGATTGTTCTTTTTACTTAGTTGCTCAAAAAGTTCTACCGATTTGTTGAAAAAGACATTTTTGCTTCCGTTAGGGGAGCGATATAATCCAATAATATTGAAAGTAAAAGATTGTTTCAAAGTGAATTTAGCCCCACAAACTTCCATGTTCATGTCTTCTGAAAGATGAGAGAAATCGATTACTTCAGAGGATATACCACGTTTACAAAATATAACAACACCTCCTGATTTACGAACTCCTCTACAATATGAGCATACCAGCGTGTAATTATCAAAACTCACATTTTTTATTTCATCGGTTTTCAGACCATGTTCGGTAAATGAAACAATATCCGGATTTTCGGTAGCCAATAATACCTCCACTTCATCGATTTTTTGACGTAAAAATTGAATATTTAGGTGAAGAATTTTGAGTTTGTTGTTTTGAACATTTCTACGGACTGAGACATTAATACCAGAGAATTCGCAATCTAGAATCGGGACATTAACTAAACAAGGTTGGTTACCTCTACTTGCTGGCTTACATCTAAAAAACGTTCGTTAACGAGAACTGGTATCCTCTTGTCAGGACCATACTCCGAGTCAGCATCACCAAGGCTCCCTGTCCCCGAGATCGATCTCCTACCGGGCTGCAGAGGAGGAATCTCCGACAAGGAATCCAGAGGCGGCGACGCTGTCCCAGTGGTTGGCTCAACTGGGGTGGAGTGCGGTCGAAAGAGTCAACTGAAGGCATGATGTCCGTGACTCCCGATCTCACAGGCGAATTCCCAGTGTCTGGAAGCGCGACGCTTGTTGTTGACTGTTGGCATTCCAACTGATCTTTGCGTTGAGGAAATGGTGAAGAAACACATTCTGCAATCAGTCCACACAAAAACTCCTTACCCGTGGCATCCAGATGAAGGCCATGTCGTGTAAAATGCTTTCGTTCCAACCGACGAGAGTCGATAACTTTGATCCCTTCCTTAGTTAGGCTCTTAAGTCGGTGATTAACCTAGTTCACTAGTTTGTTGGTGTAGCATCTAGGAGGGAGGTCAAAACGGTGTGGTAAGGAGACGACGACCCAGTTGGTGTATTGGTTGGCCCTTATAAATCTCAATAGATGTCCTGGCAGAGTAACAGCTGGTCGGTCATGCCTGGGGGTACAGTTTGACACATCATTAGTGCCAACAATTAGAACTGCTGTATCGTTCTTTGTCAATGATTCTGCCATACTGTTAGCGTTCTTCAGTATGTAGTCAGAGGAAGCGTTGGAACTGGCACAAACAAAAACACTATGCGACACCTTTCTTTGCAATATACCAAAGATGTTTCTAGCGTGACTGTCTCCAAACACGTAAAGTTTCTTAGGTTGACTACACATTGTCACTTCGCAAACCCCGTCGGCGGTGTTCATTGTAGTGTCAACAGCCGGGTCAAATATGTCTCTTTGAATTATATTTTGCTCAAATGAGACGGATGAGTGTTTAGATGCTTCTTTTTTCTTTCGGTTGCGTTTCCGTTTAGGTTTCAGACGTTCCTCAGACCTATTCTGACCATCCTTCGAGTGAGTGTCATGAATTTTTGGTTCCCTAAGTACATCGTACCTGTTTATAATCGGAATGTCGTCCGCTATTACCAGCATTTTGTCGATCAAACTGTGGTAATTTCTTTTCTCCCTCCTTTGTGCTTGTAAAAGTACCTCATGCTGCTTGAGTAGGTCTTCATATTTACAGTGTCATCGAAAAATAATGCCTAGATTTTATAAAATTATAACATCAAAACCTTTCATGTTAAATGAGTAATTCTTTCACTGGACGATAACTGGTGAACGCAAGTTTTGTTTTTAGATCGTCTGATTGTGTTTCCCTGTCTCTGTGATGCGCAGACAAGCTGCGCAATCGTCAAGGTCAGCCGGCCACAGACGCGCCGCCGCTCAGTACGATGTTGACCGTGCAACAAAAAACACAGTGCGTGATTTGGTACGCGGAGTCAAAGTCAATTGTCAGTGTACAGCGGCTCTTTCGGAGAACATATCCGGGTCAAACAGCACCTGATAACAAAGCTATCGTTCGATGGTTTAACCAGTTTAGGGAAACAGGGACCGTCGGCAAAAAATCTAGACCAGGCCGACCAAGAACATCAGAAGAGAATGTTGAGCGTATCCGGCAATCTTGTGTTAGGAGCCCAAAAAAATCCATTGCTCGACGAAGTCTTCAACTAAACATTCCAAAAACAACAGTACAAAATGTACTGCACAAACGGCTAAGACTTCATGCGTATAAAATTCAGATAAAACAGCAAATAAAACCTACCGACCGCCCTAAACGAACTGAATTTGCAAGTTTTATGTTAAATGGAATTGATGATAATCCAAATTTTCTACAGAAAGTGTTGTTTAGTGATGAAGCTACGTTTCACATAAATGGATGTGTAAATCGTCACAATTGCCGTGTATGGGGATCGCAACAGCCAAACGAAATCCACGAGTATGTGCGTGATTCTCCCAAACTCAATGTGTGGTGCGCGTTATTTCATGACAAAGTTATTGGACCTTTCTTTTTTGTAGAAAAAACCATTACAGGCCTAGTTTACCTGGACATGCTTGAACTGTTTGTGTTCCCCCAATTAGACGATATCAAACAACAGACTGGACAGCGAATCATTTTTATGCAAGATGGGGCTCCACCTCACTATCCACTGCACTAAACGCACGCTTCCCAAACGGTTGGATTGGTAGAGCAGCCCCCATTTCATGGCCTCCTAGAAGTCCTGATCTTACACCTTTGGATTTCTTTTTCTGGGGGTACATAAAAAATATAGTTTACGCAGAAAAGATTCGGGATTTGGACCATCTTCGGGAGCGAAATCTTCCGCAATCTTAAATGTTACGCCAGATATGATTGGACGCACGTGGCAGGAAGTTGACTACAGACTTGATATCTGCAGGGCAACGAACGGTGCTCACATTGAAACATACTAAGGTATGAAAAAAAATATATTTCTTTCCGCACATTTTAAGACCTTTAAATTACCGTTAATAGTTTTTTTATGACAGTTATTTAAAATCTAGGCATTATTTTTCGATGACCCTGGACCATCTTATACCAATAATACTGGACCATCAGATAGAACTTTTGAAAGCAGCAAGTTCTATCTGAAAGTGAAAATTAGAGTCCTCGTAGTACTTAACACGTTGTTTTTTTCGCATTGCTTACATTTAAAAGAGGGGACATTAAACGACAATTCAGTTTGCGGATCAGCGTCATGTTGATGTGGAATATCACACCCAATTGCTACGTCGACCTTGATAGAACTTAAGGATATTCTACCGTGTTCATTGGCTTCAAGCTCCAGTTGAAGGTTCTGGATTTTGTCTATAAGACACAAACAATAAATTGTTATTTATTTTTCTGTAGCAAAGATATTGTAAAACGCACTGACTGTGAAATTAAAAATAATACTAAATACATTAAATTTTTTGCTCAATTTTAGAGGTTCATGGTGCAACGGGCTAGTTCAAGCCAAACCTAGACCATCACCTATCTATGATGTAATAGTGCCAGCCAACCCCTTTCAAGTGAAATAAAATAATTAATTAAAAATGATTTTCATTTGGACAGGTCTGAAACCTAAAAGCGTTACGTATAAGAAGTTAAAAATACAAGATTCTCAGAAAAAACTTTGTGTAATAAGGTAAAGATATTTTCGCAAGAAGAAACTTACGTCGGGAACTTAAAAAATAATAACCTGTTAAGAAAAAATACTCTTGCTTGTAAAAATGTAAGAGAACCAGACCATAGAGCTAATGGCATGGCTACATAAATTAAACACGGGTATACATTAACGATGTGTCTATGATAATCCATGAAAGCTACGTAAAATATATTTATAATGGCCAGAGCACAAAACCTTACCCCCTGCCAACGTCTCGTAAATCACCTATTATTAGGTCACTGTTCCAGCTATATGTTAGTTGCTGGCATATAAATTCCATCTGAGTAATATTTTAGAATGCTTTGACAGATAAAAACATCTTGATAGCCAATATCACAAAAGTCTTCTGGAATAAGCTGTCCAAGAAGAAAACGTCTTCTTTTAGGGGCTTTCGAAGTGGAGCCATTTCGAAGACAAGTTCTGCAATTGTTGAATACCCAGTCAAACAATGTCTCAAATTGTAATTGATGTCCTTCGCGATCCTTCTCTGGAAAACTCACATAAATAATTTTAGTTTGTCAAGACGTTTTTAATTTCCCTAAGGCCTTTTTTTTTTTTTTTTTTTTTTTTTTTTTTTTTTTTTTTTCCTTTGGGATATTGGGGTGGATTCCTAGATCCTCACACGTCAACCTGAGCTTATTGTGTGCCCCTTTGATGTTAGAGGGGTAAGCCTATCTTCGTGCCCTTAATTAGGCTAAGAAGCTTTTCCCCGATACTAGCATCTGGTTCGTCGCCTGGTTGTTTATCACCGAAAAGAGCCCTTCTCCTTGCTCCCAGTCTCTCACAGTCCAGTATTATGTGTTTTGCAGTCTCTTCAGACTTATTGCAGAGTCTACACTCCGAGTCCTCATTTCGTAAACCTAGAGTGTTTAGGTGTTTCCTGAAGTGGCCGTGTCCAGTGATCAAGGCAATCACTTGCTTAACCCGATCCCTCCCCAGCCCCATCAGCCATCTGGTGAATCCGGAGCTAGAATCGGCAAGCAGTCTTTTGCCGAGTGCTTGTCCTTGGTGACTCTGCCACCGCAAGCGGTGTGTCTTCCTGGACCATTTGTTTATACTTTGATAAGCGGCTGACTTGCTTATACCACAACTCGGTTCTGGACCGGTGTATGGCATGCTTGCTCCGCTTTTGGCAAGCCTGTCGGCGCATTCGTTGCCACCTATGCCTGTGTGGCCCGGTACCCAACCAAGACGCACACAGTTGCGTGATCCAAGCTTGCAGAGAGTGTTAAAGCACTCCCACACAAGCTTGGATGAAATGCTGTTGGAGTCAAGAGCTTTAAGAGCTGCCTGACTGTCTGACATTATACAGATGTTCATTTCCTGGTACCTTCTGGTGAGGCCTAGGTTGGCACAGGCTAGGATACCATAGATTTCGGCTTGAAATATGGAGCAGTTCCGACCCAAACTGCCGCTAAGGGCAGTTCTAGGGGATTGACTAAACACTCCATATCCAGTTCTACCCTTAATAAGCGAGCCATCCGTGTACCAGACAAAGCTCTTTCTTATTGTTGGGATGTTATCTTGCGATTTCCACTCATCTCTGGAGTAGAAGTCAACAGAGAATGGCTTATTGAATACGAACTCCGTTCTCATTGTGTCGGAGACCATTTCGAGAATAGCGCTTGGGTTTACAGCTTCAGTGATGGCGCCATGGCTCGCGTTAGACGCGCCATTCCTCCACAAGCCAGCAACCATCAGCCGATAAGCTGACTTACGCGCTTCAGCTTTTATATGAACATCAAGAGGTAGAAGTCCTAAAGCCACCTCGAGGGTCGCTGAGGGACTGCTCCTGAATGCTCCGGTTACAAAGATTGTGCCAAGCCTTTGTAAGCTTTCAAGCTTGGCTTTGGCAGTTACCTGATTCACCTTTGTCCACCAGACTAATGAACCATAAGTGATTTGAGGCCTTACAACTGCTTTGTAAAGCCATAGTGCTATATGGGGTTTTACGCCCCATGAGATTCCTGCAAGTCTCCTGGACGTCATGAGCGCCCACTTTGCTTTGTGCAGGATATTATTAAGATGATCATTCCACGTAAGCTTATGGTCTAGAGTCAGTCCTAAATATTTGACTGTCTTTGACCACTCCAGCTGAGTGGATGCGAGTTTCAGCCTAGAAAGAGACTCTAGGTTCTTTTTTCTAGTGAATGGTACAACTACTGTCTTAGAGGGATTTACTTTCAGTCCCTCTCCCTGACACCAGTTGTGTACATGTTGAAGGTTGGTATTCATGATATCAACAACAACATTTGTGTATTTTCCCTGTACCATAAGGACTATGTCGTCTGCATATCCTTGGACATAGATTCCGTTGTTAGTAAGGTCCTCAAGTAGACCATCTACTACTAGATTCCACCCCTAAGGCCTTAGAATTGGCGTTATGATGGGGCATTCATTTTAATATATTTGACGCCGTATTTGAACCTTGTCTTTTAATCTCATACATAATAAAATAAAACAGTTCAACAATTGATAATATTGTAATATGTCATACTTGTTACAAAATGCTAGGAGGCTTTTTAAACACAGTGAAATATATGAGAAGTAAAGTTAAGTCATGAGAAAAGTGGAATTAAGTATTAATCTATTCAGAGAAGAGGGAGACAGAAATGAGCAGTGACTCGACTACAAATACATTGTTAGCTAACCAATAAATTACGCTAGCTTATTTAATTTCTGCGCATTTAAATTTATTCTTTTAACTATTATATATAATATTAATTTTTAAAGCATGTGTATTAAGTATGTGTTTTAATAAGTCAACATTTAATTTAAATATTATTATCTGTAGAAACCCGTGGTACCCACTCCCGCGTACACTGCAGCGGATTCTTTTTACGCACGTCCGCATTCTTTGATTAATTCCGAGTAGATTGATTTATTTTAGTCTTTTCCTCATCCTACAGATTCTCTACGACCACGACTACATCAGCAGAACCAATATTATACAGACATTTGTAAAGGAAATAATCAATAATGTTATTGGAGACAATAAGGGTATAAGATCATTTTAGAATGTTTAGTAAGGGTTACTGGACGTATGCATTAGTTTTGTCAGAACAATAGGACAACAAAATGCATGTGTATGAGACCAAAGGTTTGATTTGAAATCAAGCAATATCGAAAATTTAAAGGCAAAAGAAGAGTGATGAATTTTGATTTAGCTTGGTTGTGAGCAAGTGCATGTTGACCTTGATCTACATTCTAGGAAGGATTATTAGTCCTGGGATCTTAAGTTGAAGTTCCTGGGACCTGGAATTTTATAACAAATGTTACTGATGCTAGTGATCTATTCTACAGATGTATGTGTAATCCATGAGTGGTTTAACAGCATAATGAAACATTGAGGTAAAGTTGAAGTGCTAGTGAAGTGATTGTGAAGCAAATGAGTCTTCTCAGGCTTTGGTTGTGATGTTTTTGTAGTTTTGTTCCTGGAGTTAAATCGGACATATACGTCCTTTGATTTTACAACTCACCCACTTTAATATTCGCCGGTCGGTTGTGAAGTTATTTTCTTATTGAGTATATTATCTGCCTAATTGAAAAAGTTCAGTGTAGTAATGGTGGTTGACCTTAACTGATTACCTATCAGTTGTTCTAACTTTCCCTATTGCTTGGTTGCCCCACTCTATTTGATGGTTCTCAGAGACTAAGAGAAAATTCTACGACGCATCATGATTCACTTGTTTCCGATGGCTGTCTAGGTCACTGATATTCTGCAGGCTTCCCTGGATTATCGTCGCGAATCTTTCCAACACAAAGGTCACGCTGGTAGTAACACAGTTGACCGTGCCATGGCAGTGCTACTAAGGTGCCTGATACCACCACTGGAGTTTCATTGCCACCTGGACTCACGTTACATCAACGGAGCTAACCATAGATATATTTTATTTTTATGGGACTTTTGGGATGGGAGTTTTTGTTCACTGTGGAGTGCTGCCAGGTGGTATATTTGCATTAGGGATAGTGTAAGGTTTACCATAGTAATATATAGTCTGAGCTGTATGTGAAGCGTTTACCCTTAATTTGAATTTGAGGAGCACTTTCTCGTTAAAATTGGTTTTACACTTTGTTTCCACTCTGCAACTTTGAACAATATTCCTTTTATAATTGTGGATCTAGAAATGTTCACCTCCCTCAGACCATGAGAAATGTCACTTACCGAAAACGTAATTTTATATACTATGCCATCAGTGTTGTTGATAAGTCTTTGATAAATAAATTACTTTTTGATTATTTGTTGTCATTTATGCCTGTGAATGTTGGTTTTTAATGTCTTTAAACTAATGTTATTTAGAGTGTTGTTTACCGAGTACACCGTGTTCATTTACTAATGTGATTGAAATTTGGTGGTAGGGGAAATCCCATTGTATTTCAGTTGCCTAAGAAACCCGTGATTTATTTATCTCTATTGTAAAGTTTTGTAATTTTGAAAACTACACTCCTTCTGTTGACGATGTTAATTATTGCACATATTATACTTAAACATTTTGAGCTTTTAATTTAGGTTAATTATTCTAACATATATTTAATATTTAACTAACTATATTTTTTTAACTATATAAACTATATTTTTTTCGCTCTTCTTCCTGCTTGTAGTATATTATTGTTGATGTTCAGAGTTTAGAGGAGGGGCCCGCTTCCGAGGCTTCTTGATGAGGCTTCGATTCGCGGAGTCGAATTAATTAGAAATAAGTTGGTTTGGTGGTGAGTGATGGATGTGAAAGACACTCAATTATGATATTGAACAATGATTCATCATGGTAACAAATTTTAATTTTAATTCCTTTGAGTTGCTGACGCTTTGAAGAAATAGTTGTATTGTTAGGAACTAATGCGTGGCGTTGGAATGCACTGTGGTGTGCGCGTGGAGTATGATCAGTTTTTGCGGCTGTTTGCTATTTATAAATATTTTTACTTACTCATATTATTTATTGATGGAAGAACAATGAATGCGTTTTATGATACTCGAAATGCAGTGGTGCATTTTAAAGTTAGTCCGCCGTAAACACTTTCGGTCGTATTCTGTAACCCATTTTCTACAAATTTAGTAGATTTCCTCTTCAAAATCAGAAATTTAACTTTGTTATTCAACCCAATTACACACAAGAAGATATATTCACTCGATAAACAATATTCAGCCAAATAGTTTGAAATATTCAATACTTTTTTTATTGTAGACCTATATGAGTCATACTGTTTTGTGATGGCAGTAAAAGGTCTTAAAAAAGGACCAAAGGTATTTATCCCTAAGATATTGCACTTTTATGTTCTCTTGGGACAAGAAGCTTATAATCTGCACTTAGTCCTATAAGATCCTTAGCGCTGGTTCCGGAGTGATAGGATATTAAAGATGGGTAAAGTTATAGGGTAGGAGCCTCCTCCTATCGAGATCCATGAGGAAGAACTAGGGCACTAATCTCAGTCATGTCCCCTAGAAGAAGGGGAGGCCAGCACTGAACCAGCTTCTCCAGTCAAATCAGGCAGGGAGTGGCACTCCCTTGTTGAGGCTAGCAAGAACTTCTGATACTTGGGGAACGAACCCCACCAACAGTCATCTCCCGCATTAGATTAGACCTATCGAATTACCCTTGTACCCCAGAATCTAGACATTTGCAGTTAGTAATGTGCCGCTCCTGGACATCCATAAGGGTGCCCAGGTTTAAGTGACACATCGGATTTTGCTGTGCCCAGTGGTGGGTTCAACTGGAAGGTATAAACCAGCCAGAAGTGATCCCGGCTGTGTAGAGATATTGCGCTTATGTATGTAGTAAATTTAGGACTAATCTCGATCGATTGGTAAGAATTCGCTAATATAGTTTAGTGTAACACTCGTCATAAAACTTCCATGGTCTTTCAAAATAACTGTAGTTTTCTATATGACGTTGCATTACCACATTGTCAATCTGACTGAACACAACACTCACCGCATTTTAAGTCGGACTTCACCAAATTCTTCTTCTTCATACAATGAACTTCTTCTTTTGTGAACTGAAAAGTTATTTAAATCAATGGAAACCAAGGAGTCTGAGTTGTAAGCTAAAAAACCACATTTTAAGAAATTATTAAATTACAGGTCTTGATGTAAAAGCTATTTTATTGTAAATAATACGATACATTTATAGATGGGTTACAAAGATAAAAAGCTTGATTTCAGTAAAGTATGACTATGAGGGCAAAAGGGAATAATAAAATCAATGAATCAGAAAACAAATAGTACATAACTAATATGTGTTATGGAAAAATGAGTTGTAAATAAATGCGTAGATTAATACTGAATATGGTCGGAGGTAAGAAAACTCATAGCCCAGGATGAACGTTTTTTAAACAACTTTCCGGGCCCGTTTTGGGAAAGGCTCCTGCACAAACGTTGACTAGTTGATTTTTGGGAAAATAATTCTCGGTTAATTATACCATACTGGTCCCTATAAGATACATGTATTGGGAATAGATATACTGATTCCATAATATATTCCAACATTTAATTTTGAACAAATATTGTCACAAGAGTGACGAAGCCTTTCTTATCCGTTCATCCTACGAGTATTACGTAATTCACAGAACGTATACGTGCTCTATGTGGTTTCAAATCCTCACTTTGGAAACTTGATTTCGATCCAATTTTTGTACATTCATTTTTCATGCTATAATTGGTTAGTTTGGTTGGTTGGCTGTCGGTTTCTAGTAACTGTGAATGATAAATAAGAAGTTAAACGCAAAATATAATTTGGTAGGTCAAATTTGTTAATTGATTGTTCTGATATTTATTTCGTTTGTCTTCACATTTGTCTCAAATTCCAGAAAAGAAATATATTTACAAAAAAATACATTTGAGCAAGTATTTTGTAATGTACTATTAATCAATTCTTAGATCAGTGATCATAATAAAACAAAATCTGTTTTAATTTTTACATGAGTTATAGTATGTAACTTCATTAACTTTATCTCTTGAAAATATTTTCTTGAAAAGTTATTTCTTAAAAGGTTTAAAGCAGTCTAACGTTTTTACTAAAATTATATAAAAACAGGTTCCTAAGACATTAAAAATATATTAAGAAAACTAAGATTTTATTTTACACTCTTACACGGAAAGCAGACTTTCTATTAATAGGAAGAAAATTATATTTACTAGGAGGAATAACAAAGTACAAGCATAAAAACAAGGTCCAATTTATTTATAATACATTTAGTAACTTAATTCTAATAATAAATTACAACAAAATTTAAAATTGACATTAGTTGGGAAACCATACATAAGTCAGCTTTAGTTTGTTTATTATTTCTAAAAAACACCAAACCATATTGTAATCATCTAATGTGTGTATTAATTTTGAAGGAAACCAAAATTGTGTAAATCACTTGGACCGTATTAAAACAGGATATGTGTGTATAACATACATTAAAAATAAAAAATTAAATAAGTTAAAAATTGTCATCAAAGATGTATTGGATTTATATCAAGGTACCAACAATTTATAAAATATATACCTGCAAAAGTAGCCACAAATACTAAAAGTAAAAACTATTTTTAAAGTTAAATTACCTATGCTTTAAGTTATCCATATAAGTACATGAATTTTTATGAAGCATTGTAGTCACATTAAAAATGTTATCTTAGTACAGTTTAATGACTCCTCCTTTGTTTTAATGGTAAATAACTAGCTATTTTATTTGGTAACAAGCCACATAAGTTTAATTTTAAGAACTAAAAATGTATTCTAAACAGTAAAATGTAATGATAACTGCTGACATGAATTGACGATAAACTACCAGGCATTTTCAGAAAAAGCTACACATATAAAAATACTACCTATACATTTTTGTAAAAGCACCCTTTTATGAAAGCTCCAGCCAAGTTGACCATGATTGGAAATTTATTTGAAAAATATCACTTATGAATGTTTTGTAATATTCTTTTTAATATTACAGTAATTTTTCAGTGTATATACGGTTTTACCAAGAAACAATACAGACTCGCAATAGTATTCAGAGATTTAAGACCCTAAAATCTCGTTTTTTTCTAAGGACCTTACATCTTATGTTTAATTGAATATTGTTTTTAGGAAATCATCATCACTATATGGAAGTTGAATAGATTATGACGCGATCCTTAAGTTAAATCTCTAACAGTTTTCTAAGCTAGCGTATTTTAAAGTTGACAAACCTTAATCGAATAATAATGTCAACACGAAAAATGAGATTTTTATCTATAGCATTTGAGAGGAAGCTTTTAAATTGGTATGTATATACAGCCTATCTCTGGATCAGAAACACATGTATATATATTTTCAAAAAGGTGTAATGGAAACGAAAAGTTAAAAACTATGCCATTTCAAACGTTGTATAAAATTACTTAATTAACATTCCACATAGTACAAAACGATACATTAAACATTCAGTTGTGTTATTCCCTTTCCGAAAATTACATTTCACAGTTATAGAACAATGTGAAGGTTATACATCTTTCTGGCCATTATAAAATAAAATACTAGGTTGCAAATTTTCGTAAGTTTGTTAATATAAAATATATAATAGGCGAAGTGATTGATAACGCCGAAA
Source organism: Homalodisca vitripennis (assembly GCF_021130785.1). Classification (NCBI taxonomy): domain Eukaryota; kingdom Metazoa; phylum Arthropoda; class Insecta; order Hemiptera; family Cicadellidae; genus Homalodisca; species Homalodisca vitripennis. Next base: position 54,394,679 of record NC_060215.1, read on the forward strand.
CAATAGCGTTATGTATAACGGTTGTTCAAGTAAAATGCGTGCAATTAACTTTGATTATTTTGAGAAAAATGTTTTTAATGATTATCTTCTTTACAAATGCAACGATAATTGTCAGTGATATTTTTGGATACAGCTGTAATTTTGAGGTAACTTTCTAAACTGCAATGAGATATATAATATTTTCCACTGATTATTATGTAAATGACGAGCCTGAAATGCTTTTTGCGCGTTACTGAATGAAATAACTTTTTACATCGCGGCCAATTACACATGAATAATTTCAACCATAACCATATTATATTCTAGTCAGTGTTTTTAAGGTGGCAAGTAACGGGTTGGGTCGCCATTCTACCGAAATTGCCAGTGGTACTAAAAGAGGGCAGAACGGAGTAGAATAGTCCACGGTAAGTTCCCTAAGTAAAACTTGACGTCACTGACCTCACCGATCGCTCATTGCCTACAGTAATTGTACCTCCGCTACATTATTATTGTATTAGACAACATTCCTGATATGTAGCCGTACATATTTTAGCACTATACATAGTGTTTACTGCGTAATGGAATGCAACCTTATATTATTGAAATATTAATATAACACCGAATTCCGAATGATAATAAATTCTATTTCAATTCTGATCCTAATACATCAATATTATACAATGTGCACTCTGTGAACACGCGTTAGATTCATTAAGAAGAAATAAACATAAATAATATTCAAACTGTTTAAAAAGTGAAATTCTAGGTATTTCGTGTCCATCCGGATTGTAATTAACTTAACAACAGTTTGAGAAAAAAATATTATAGGGCCCTACAACACATACAGCCTAACACCGTAACAGAATATCTGATTTAAAACTACTAAACTCCCATTTAAATAACCTCCTATGTTGGAGCCCGTTAATAAATATGACGTTACGAGAACTGTTATCTACCATCTTCTCAAATGTAAAACTCTAAAACCCATAGCAAAATAGTCGCCTAAACGTATACAGCAAATGAGGTTAAACACAAAAACTTATTTGATCCTTTACAAACTTACTCTTATTTTTAGGATATTATACTTGAAGAAGAGGGTTGATATCAGTTTTCGTAATATCGGTGGTATTTCTGTAACACATACAAACACTAAATAATCATTAAATTTTTAATCTACTATTGCTTTGATAAAAATTGTAGTTTAAAATTGAGAATATTACGAAGCTTACTGTTTTACCATACAAACATCATCGTATTCCTTATTGGGTTGGTGCTCACTTCAGTATTAGTCATATCACCACATTTGAAATAAAACATTATCAATAAAAACAGGTTTCCATATTTATTTCCTGGTTTGTAACTTTATTATACATGAAAAGTTTTATCAACCAATAATATTTCATTAAGAAATATACATTCATTAATTAAAATCAAATAATATTTTCAAAATGGTATTTATTTAATGCAGGTCAGTTGCTCAAAACCTTTTTTACCCATAATTTTTATAACAAGAATCAATAAAGATTTAATACCTACTCTTCTGTTTTTTGTCACACTTTCGAATGTGAATGAATCTTACATTGTTGAGGATTGGACTCATTTCCATCAAACTCTAAAACAATATATTAATTTTGTTAGACAATATTAACAATATTTTGTTTAGAAATATAAAAAACATGATCAATATAATATAGTTTCAGTGCAAGTTCTTTATATGCATCAGTCTACGCATACGGACAGCCAATAGAGTCTTGCTTACGGCATGCGCACAGCTGTTCAAACTGTCCGTGGTTAGCACATCTTCCTTATTTACATAAGCACCTTCGCCGTCAAGATAGCACTGTATAGAAATGAACTTTATACATTCCGCTTATAGAGATTCTTATTCTACCTGATGCTCCTGTATTTTGGATAAAAATTAATAAGGTGCTGGTATGGCTTTTGCTCCTATTAAACTTATAAATAGTATTAAATTTTTAAAATAAATAAATGTACAATAATTGCAATTTGTAGTAAACTATTTGTTGCATAGTAGTAGTGAATTAGTTAATTGCCTGTTTCGAGTTCTATTTTAAATGAATATTACGTCATATTTATTATAATTGTAATATTATAACTCTTACCACTATCAAAGAAGACTTCTGCATACACATGATGAAAGAACAAATAATTTACTAATAACATTTTTACTAATTAACCAAACTATCTATTTTTGTATAACATTAGGCACATATGTAGTTTTTAATCATCATATACAATCATAACACATTTATATCAATTAATTTTCGTTGACTAGACCATACCATATTTTATTTTATTGCAAGTGCTAAAGCACTTGTGCGTATAACAAAGAAAAACATTATATAATATTATTTCATCATCCTTTAAGTAGTTTTATGATACCTTTACAAAGTTATTCAGTTATTGTAAAATATAGGTCTTTCATTGAAGAAACTGTATAAACATTTCCTATTAAAAATATATATCTCTTGTCCTTAGCCAAAAAATTTTCAGTAAAACAGGAATTTCGACTAATGTATTTATAGTACAGAAGTAAAACATTACATAAAACTATGTTCATTAGTGGTTAGTTTTTTATTACAATGATGGAATTCTTATTAGACTATTTATACAAAATATTAAAGTGTACAGGTATATTAGCTGAAGTTACTAATTATTGTTTTTTTGTTCGTAAGTGACATGCAATTAGGTTATAGGTTTTCATTTTCATTTTTCAAAACTGCTGATCAAGTAGTTCACTGCGAGGAATAAGATTAAATTCTAAAGCGGATCTTGGGCGAAATTGGTGGACAGGAGTCGTCGGGAGATATGGATATTCTTCCTGGAAACCGGAAGGAATGTTTCCTAGACTTGAAGAGGGTTTCAGATCAACGAAATCAATCTGATAAGGAGACAGTGCTCTGTCGTCATCGACAGACCTGAGTGACGCAAGCACAGCTGCTCGGTTGGGAATTCCTTTAAAGATACCTCCATTACCAGAAACATCTCTAAATAGATCTTTAACGTGAAATCTATCAGATACTTTAATACTCTTAACACTCCCTCCAAAGCTATCAAAACTGTCATTGTGTTTAACTCTCTTTGAAGTTTCTGTGTCAGACGTGGGAGCCGATTGAACTTTCGTTGAATCTTTTCTCTTTTTTCTTCTGCTTTTGTAGCGGCCCCTTTGTTTTCGTGGTCTTGTGTCTGCCCCAGAATCCGAATCCACCGACTGTCTTCTGGCATTTGAAGAAGCTAAGTCCAACCGAGGCATGGACCTATATTCTCTACCTTTAATACCTCCTAACTCTGATTGTTCCAGATGTTTAAAAAACTGCTTTGCTTTTTCAAACCGTATTTTGAATTCATTTGCCTGGCCAATATCTGTGCTTTTAGAACAATGTTCTTTAATGTCAGTTTTCAACGCTTTTTCACAGGTGATATCAGTGAATTCGTTTTTTGCTGTTTCAGTTTGTTCAGAATTGTTATTTGCTGTTTTTTGAATCACTGAATTGTTATTTAATTTAATATTTTTATCAATGTCATTAAAATTCTCAAAGTTACTTTTGGAATCCATCAAATCGACCACAGGGTCAGAATACTTAGATTTAATTTCAATATTCTCATTCATATTTGAATCATTTGAAGAATTAGGTAGACAACTGTAACTCGTATTGACGTCTAATTTTAATGATCTGTGATTATTTTGCATTACAATAGTACTTCCTCTAACTTCAATTTCTTTCGGTTTAAATTTTTTGTTTCCATTAACTGCAACCAAGTTATCTGTATCATTGTATAAATTATTTACTTTTATTGTGTTTTTAAAGGTTGAACTATTACCGGTATCATCATTGTCACCATCTTCTAGTACTCTGATGGATGGCATTTTATTTTCCTCACGTTTGACGTTTTCTCTAGGGTCTCTTTGTTCAGTTACCAAATCATCCCAATAAGACTTCCAGTATGACACTAGTTTCATAGAAGCTGTTTCATCAACTGTAGTTTCCCTTTTAAATGACTGATTAGTATTCCTTTCACTGTGGTCATTGTCTGTTTTAATAAACAGTTTATTTTCTTTATTTTCGAAATGTTCGTGGGTATGTGTTTGCTGATTAGCAATCGTTGAAGATCTATACGAGGTATAGGAGACCGACGAAGGAATATTGTGATTTTTTTCATCAAAATGCGATGCAAGTTGTAGTACACTTTTTGAATTGAATTTTGATAAATTTCTTGACTCAGACGTGGGATTAATCTGATTCTCTGTTTCTTGCAGTTTTTGAAGTTTTTTATCCCAGTAAAGTTTTCTTTCAGATACTGAGAATTCATCGATCATGTCGTCTGATATTGATTCTATATCACCCTCTAATAGAACTCGAATACTATTTTTAATTTTTCTTTCATGGTGACAAATTAATGTTTGTTGAGAAAGTTCGCTTTCACTTAAATCGTCCTTGTTGGCGTCTTCTTTATTATACTGGCGGCATTTAATATCAGAGAGTGTATTACATTTCAGATCTTCATTATCGGTTTCTGTAAGAGTATCATCTAATTGTTGTAAATTTAATTTCTTAACATTTAATCCTTCAATTTCGTTTACCCCTCCTTCAACAGTACCTCCAATAAATTCACATAGATCTTCTGTTCCTGATTTAATAGTGGTATTACTGTTGGCCTCGATATGCTTACCTTGGATTGTACTTCCATTATCGGAAATATTTGATATTGTAGTAATTTCACCGGAATCATAGTTTGTTGTACTATTAATTTCATATGAATCTGTATGTTCAGTGGATAGTTTTTCATTTTCATGACCTGGTTTAAAGCAGCTGGCTTCATTGTAAGATTTTAAATTTATTTGTGAGTTATAATTTAGGATGTCAATAATACGGTGACCTTCAAAGGCGTTCTCACCTATTGAAAGTTGTGTTATAGAACGAGCGCTATCACCATTCGTTTGGTCGCAAATGTCTTGTTCGACTGAACTGAATTCCTCGCCACTTTGGTTACTGTTGTATGATAAATGTTCTTGCCTCTTAGAAGTGGGAGAGAGTGGTTCTGATTTACGTGAATCATCCTCTTCGTCAATTATCGACATCTGTGCAGTATTTCCCAGAAGTACCCTGGGATATTGATACGGAGATATGATCCAGTCAACCTGAGTATCATCTCCTTGCTCCTTGACTTCAATCTCTTCGGTTTGTTCAGGTTCAGGACAAAAAGAACATGGTTTGGGCTCTGGAACGGCTTTACATGGTGTTGCCCAAACTGATGCTAGTGTGCATTCTTCAAAATCATGCTTGCTCTCTTCATTACTTTCATCTCCTTGCAGCATTCCTCCGGAGACTTCAGCATGAAACTCGTCAGTATCAAAGCATGGTATTCCATCTTTAAAATATTTTTCTAGTGATTGCAATGAAGGAGAAGGCGTTCTTGCAGACAACCACTGAAAATCATCCCCTTTATCTTGTATATGCATTTCTAGCTTTTTTAACGCTTCGTTCAAATTAGGAGCTGATATTATCGAATCAAAGTCCATTACTTTAGAAACACTTTCTGATGGATCACCAAACTCGACATTTGATGACCACATGTGAAAATCTACACTATCTGATTCTGAAGAAATGCTTAAATCGTTTTCATTAAAATGTGTGAATTTATCGGACAATGACTCCTCACCACCGTTTCCATCAGACTGTAAACTGTCAAATGAGGGTTGCAAAGATGAAAAATCGGTTCCTTCAAATGGGTTAACCTCGCAAGAGTCAACCACATAAGAGTCCTTATAATCAAGTGATAAATCTGTAAATATATCATTATTTGCCTCAAGTGAGAAACTTTTACTATGAATACTGTTTTCGGAATTCGTACTGTGATCAAAATTTGCAAACGGTTCAGGAATAATTGCAGGCTTTACAAATACTGCATCATCACATTCTGATCTGGAAAGTTTCTGAGTGCCTACTACACATGTATCTATATTTTGTTTGCTTTGATCGGATATTGGTGAATTTGTAGTTATAGGATTTTCTGTAAAATAACCTATAGCCGAAGATGATAATTCGTATTCGTTTCCTTCGTTGACATTGTAATTAAAATCTTCTATAGCAAGCAATTCTTTTTGAGTTTCCATATCAATTTCTTCATCTTCTATATTAGGCGAATCACTGAAATCGCAATGAACAATAACCAAACGAGGTTTTGTAATGTTTGTTTCTTGTGACATGGTTTGATGGGTTAAAAAATCATTACCTTCAATGTAAGGTATGGAATCTACAATATTAACCTCTTCTAGCAATTTTTTGTCAAGAGTTTCATCTTCAATACTAGACATATCGTCTTCATTCGAGTCAAAATTTAAGAGGGTCTGATCAATATGGATAATCTTCCTAGTACTAGCACTAACGTTCTGAAATTCATGTATCTTCTCCATAACGTTAGTTTCAGGACTAGGTAATTCATCTACTTCAGAAATTTCCTTTTGTATGTCTAGATCCATAGTTTCATCTTCAATACTTGAAACATCACAATGATCATCTCCAGCTGTAAGATATGACTGGTTTTCCAACACATACTTACCTTGAAAAGCGATAAAATCGGTATCCTTTATATCTGGTGTTTCCATAGCATCTATCTGAGACATTTCGATTTCAATATTCCTATCCATTTCTTCATCTTCAATACTTAGAACTTCACAGAGTTCTTGCTCCACCGTTAGCAGATTGTTGTCAAGTGAGTTTGATTCCATGTATAGTGATCTGTTTATGTTTTCATTTTTAGTCCTATTGAAATATTCTTCTGTACTCTTATTTATAAAGATATCAACGTCTGAGCCTGAATAACAAGAATTGTTCATTAAAACACACAAATTGTTGATACTTTTGTTTACTTTTTGCGAAGTTTGGCCATAATTAGTTTCACAAGTCGTATAAGGATCATTACTATCATGTAACTTTTCACTGCTCCATGTAAGTTTATTATCGACTTCTTCTAAAGTTAGCATTTCATTAAATGACGATTCTTTGCCATTTTCTAAAAAAACAATATTAGACTTTAAGTCAGTGTCTGCAAGCGGTGTAAAGTTTTCCTTGCAATATACTTCTGCATTTCCGGAATTGTAGTCTGAGTCGTGAGTGCCATCAAAAATGCGTTTGTAAGTAGAAACATTATTTACGATTGGTAAATCGTGATGGATTTTAAAAGATTCGTTTTCTTTTTTAGTTGGGAGGTTTTCAAATAATTCTTTAATATGCTTTATATTAGAATATTCCTGATTGTAGAATCTTTTTGAATTTAATTTTGAAGACGATATAATCATTTTATCAGGAGAAGGAGACATTGCATCATCTACGTCGTTTTCATAAAAACCAGATTTGTCTTCATTACACTCATCATTCAAAGACTTGAAAGACGTTTGTAAGCATAAACTATCTTGTGGGTTTAAAGAATTTACTTGTTCTTCAGAGCTAATATCATATGAATCTGATTCAGAAAATATAAATTGCCTAATTTTGTGAGCGATACCTGTAGTATTGATTTCTAAGTTAGTATTTTGTACTTTTGTACACATTTCGCTATTTTCTAAGACGACAATTTTATGATCAACATTGTCAGTGGTTATACTACTCTGGGACTCTGGTGGAATGGGACAAAATAAATCGCCTGAAGAAATGATAGAGCTCTTTTCAAAATTATTTGTGTAATTACAAATATTATAGTCTGAGGTTTGCGGCTCAAAGACGGCTTTATTGATTTCATTCATATTATAGTTCCTTCTTTCAGGCGTTTCTATATTACTTACTAATTTTAAATACAGTTCTCTAGCTGCAAATGACGATTTATTGTTATCTGTGGTTTCCACTTCATTCGGAGCTTTGCTCTCAGGGATTTTTATTTCATCTTCTGGCCTGTAGTCTACAGTAAGAATCTCTGACTGATATTTAAGAAGTTCACAGGATGATTCATTCCTCTCAACTTTTCCAGCTACATATGGTAGGTAAGAATTTTCCTCAATACTAAATAACTTGTTGAAGTTGTCGCTATTTGGAAATGTATGACTTTGATTGTCTGATTCTATACCCGGTTGAATATTAGATTGAGTCTGTACACACGTATTGCTTTCTTTAAAGTCTTCATGTATCATACACTGACGGTAACCACGAATATTTTCCATTTCAATTTCATTATTCTCCAGAAATTTAGGATCTTCAGTCGACTGATCTTGACTAATCAATTGTTCAATTTCTAATTCATAATCGATAGATTTAACTTTGCATTCATCTGATTTTTCTACATTTGGTTGAGCGATACATTGGATTTGTTCACTCGTATTCTCTTCTTTAAAGTCTTCATGTATTTTAATTTGATGGATGTTATGAATCTCTTCTATCGTAATTTTATTAATTTCAAACAATTTAGGGTTTCCTTTTAAGTGACTTTGAGAAATCGATTGTTCAGTTTCAAAATCATAACTAGCAGTGTCAACTTTGCACTTGTCTGATTCTTTCAAATTTTGTTGAACATTAGTGTGGATCTGTACGCACTTATTGTCTTCTTTAAAATCTTCATGTACAATAATATGAGGGTCACTGTGATTCTTTTCTACTACAATTTCATTATTCTCTAACAATTTAGGGTATTCAGTCGGCTGATCTTCAGTTATCGAGTGTTCGATTTCTAGTCCGTGACCCACTGGTTTAATTTTGATTTCGTCTGATTCTTCTAAACCTTGTTGAGCATTAAATTGGGTCTGTACATATGTATTCTCTTTATTCAATTCTTCATGTACCATTATTTGGGAGACGCTATGAATCTTTTCTACTGGAATTTCATTATCATCTAACACTATAGGATCTTCATTCGATTGACCAGTAGTAATCAAATTTTCAGTTTCTAATTCACAACGAAAAGTTTTAGCTTTGCACTCGTCTGATTCTTCTATATCTTGTTGAACATTAGAGTGGATCTGTACACACGTATTGTCTTCATGACATTTTTCATGTACCGTAATTTGGGAGACGCTATGAATCTTTTCTACTGTAATTTCATTACCCTCTAACACTGTAAGATCATCAGTCGATTGATCTGTAGCGAACAAATTTTCAGTTTCTAATTCACAACCAATAAGTTTAGTTTTGCACTCGTCTGATTCTTCTAAATCTTGTTGAACGTTAGAATTGGTCTGTACACACGTATTGTCTTCTTTGAAATCTTCTTGTACCATAATTTGAGGGACACTGTGATTCTTTTCTACTACAATTCCATTATTCTCTAACACTGTATGATCTTCATTCGATTGATCTTGAGTTATCGAGTGCTCGATTTCTAGTTCGAGACCAACAGGTATGATTTTGCATTCGTCTGATTGTTCTAAATCTTGTTGAACATTAGATTGGGCCTGTACACACGTATCGTTTTCATTAAATTCTTCATGTACCACAAATTGGGAGATACTGGGAATTTTTTCTAGTAAAATTTCATTATCCTCTAACACTGTAAGACTTTCAGTCGATTGATCTTGAGTTATCGAGTGTTCGATTTCTAGTTCGTGAGAAACAGGTTTAATTTTGCATTCGTCTGATTCTTCTAAATCTTGTTGAACATTAGGGTGGATCTGTACACACGTATTATCTTCTTTATAATCTTCATGTAACGTAATTTGACGGACACTGTGAATAAATTCTAATGCAATTTCAGAATTATCTAACAATTTAGGATCTTCCGTTGACTGATCTTCAGTAATCAATTGTTCAATTTCTAGTTCGTGACCAACAGGTATGATTTTGCATTCGTCTGATTTTTCTAAATCTTGTTGAGCACTAGATTGGGCCTGTACACACGTATCGTTTTCATTAAATTCTTCATGTACCACAAATTGGGAGATACTGGGAATTTTTTCTAGTAAAATTTCATTATCCTCTAACACTGTAAGATTTTCAGTCGATTGATCTTGAGTTATCGAGTGTTCGATTTCTAGTTCGTGAGAAACAGGCTTAATTTTGCATTCGTCTGATTCTTCTAAATCTTGTTGAACATTAGAGTGGATCTGTACACAAGTATTATCTTCTTTATAATCTTCATGTAACGTAATTTGAGGGACACTGTGAATCATTTCTAATGCAATTTCAGAATTATCTAACAATTTAGGATCTTCCGTTGACTGATCTTCAGTAATCAATTGTTCGATTTCTAGTTCATAACTAACAGGTTTAACTTTGAATTCGTCAGATTCATCTAAATCTTGTTGAGCATTAGATTGGGTCTGTACACACGTATTGTCTTCTTTGAAATCTTCTTTTACCATAATTTGAGGGACACTGTGATTCTTTTCTACTACAATTCCATTATTCTCTAACACTGTATGATCTTCATTCAATTGATCTGGAGTTATCGAGTGCTCGATTTCTAGTTCGAGACCAACAGGTATGATTTTGCATTCGTCTGATTGTTCTAAATCTTGTTGAACATTAGATTGTGCCTGTACACACGTATCGTTTTCATTAAATTCTTCATGTACCACAAATTTGGAGATACTGGGAATTTTTTCTAGTAAAATTTCATTATCCTCTAACACTGTAAGACTTTCAGTCGATTGATCTTGAGTTATCGAGTGTTCGATTTCTAGTTCGTGAGAAACAGGTTTAATTTTGCATTCGTCTGATTCTTCTAAATCTTGTTGAACATTAGAGTGGATCTGTACACACGTATTTTCTTCTTTATAATCTTCATGTACCGTAAGTTGAGGAACACTGTGAATCATTTCTAATACAATCTCAGAATTCTCTAACAATTTTGGATCTTCAGTCGATTGATCTTGAATGATCGAGTGTTCGATTTCTATTTCATAACCAACAGGTTTAACTTTGCACTCATCAGATTCATCTAAAGCTTGTTGAGGATTAGATTGAGTCTGTACACACGTACTTTCTTCTTTGAAATCTTCATGTACCATAATTTGAGGGACACTGTGATTCATTTCCACTACAATTTCATTATTCTCTAACACCGTATGATCTTCAGTCGACTTATCTTGAGTTATCGAGTGTTCGATTACTAGTTCGTGACCAACAGGTTTAATTTGGTTTTCGTCTGATTCTTGTAAACCTTGTTGAGCATTAAAGTGGGTCTCTACAATCGTATTATTTTCATTAAAGTCCTCAAGTACCATAATTTGGGAGACGCTATGAATCTTTTCTACTGGAATTTCCTTACACTCTAACACTGAAGGCTCTTTAGTGGATTGACCTGTAGTTATCAACTTTTCAGTTTCTAATTCACAACCAACAGGTTTAGCTTTGCACTCGTCTGATTCTTCTAAATCTTGTTGAACGTTAGAATGGGTCTGTACACACGTATCGTCTTCTTTGAAATCTTCACGTACCATAATTTGAGGGACACTGTGATTCTTTTCTACTACAATTTCATTATTCTCTAACACTGTATGATCTTCAGTCGACTGAATTTGAGTTATTGAGTGTTCGATTTCTAGTTCGTGACCAACAGGTTTAATTTTGCTCTCGTCAGATTCACCTAAATCTTGTTGACTATTAGAATGGGTCTGTACACACGTATTGTCTTCATTAAATTCTTTATGTCCCATGATTTGGGAGACGCTATGAATCTTTTCTACTGGAGTTTCATTATTCTCTAACACTGTAGAACCTTGAGTCCATTGACCTGTAGTGATCAAATTTTTAGTTTCTAATTCACAACCAACAGGTTTAGCTTTGCACTCGTCTGATTCTTCTAAATCTTGTTGGGCATTAGAGTGGGTCTGTTCACACGTATAATCTTCATTAAAGTCTTCATGTACTATAATTTGAGGGATGCTATGAATATTTTCTACTGGAATTTTATCATCCTCTAACACTTTTATATCTTCAGTCGATTGACGAGTAGTGATCATGTGTTCAGTTTCTAATTCACAACCATCAGGTTTTGCTTTACTCTTGTCTGATTCTTCTACATCTCGTTGAACAGTGGAGTGGGTCAGTACACACGTATTATCTTCTATAAAATCTTCTTGTACCGTAATTTGGGGAACACTTTGAATCTTCACTACTACAACTTCATTATTATCTAACAATTTAGGATCTTCAGTTGACTGATCTTCAGTAATCAATTGTTCGATTTCTAGTTCATAATTAACAGGTTTAACTTTGCATTCGTCAGATTCATCTAAATCCTGTTGAATATTAGATTGGGCCTGTACACAGGTATCGGTTTCATTAAATTGTTCATGTACCACAAATTGGGAGATACTGGGAATTTTTTCTAGTAAAATTTCATTATCCTCTAACACTGTAAGATTTTCAGTCGATTGATCTTGAGTTATCGAGTGTTCGATTTCTAGTTCGTGAGAAACAGGTTTAATTTTGCATTCGTCTGATTCTTCTAAATCTTGTTGAACATTAGAGTGGATCTGTACACACGTATTGTCTTCTTTATAATCTTCATGTACCATAATTTGAGGAACACTGTGAATCATTTCTAATACAATTTCAGAATTCTCTAACAATTTTGGATCTTCAGTTGATTGATCTTGAGTGATCGAGTGTTCGATTTCTAGTTCATAACCAACAGGTTTAACTTTGCACTCATCAGATTCATCTAAATCCTGTTGAATATTAGATTGGGCCTGTACACAGGTATCGGTTTCATTAAATTCTTCATGTACCACAAATTGGGAGATACTGGGAATTTTTTCTAGTAAAATTTTATTATCCTCTAAACACTGTAAGACTTTCAGTCGATTGATCTTGAGTTATCGAGTGTTCGATTTCTAGTTCGTGAGAAACAGGTTTAATTTTGCATTCGTCTGATTCTTCTAAATCTTGTTGAACATTAGAGTGGATCTGTACACACGTATTGTCTTCTTTATAATCTTCATGTACCGTAATCTGAGGAACACTGTGAATCATTTCTAATACAATTTCAGAATTCTCTAACAATTTTGGATCTTCAGTTGATTGATCTTGAGTGATCGAGTGTTCGATTTCTAGTTCATAACCAACAGGTTTAACTTTGCACTCATCAGATTCATCTAAATCTTGTTGAGCATTAGATTGGGTCTGTACACACGTACTTTCTTCTTTGAAATCTTCATGTACCATAATTTGAGGGACACTGTGATTCATTTCCACTACAATTTCCTTATTCTCTAACACTGTAGGCTCTTCAGTGGATTGACCTGTAGTGATCAAATTTTCAGTTTCTAATTCGCAATCATCACGTTTAGCTTTGCAGTCGTCTGATTCATCTACATCCGGTTCGGTATCAGATCCGGTCTGAACACACGTATTGCCTTCTTCAATATCTTTATTTAGTATAATTTGAGGGACGCTATGAATCTTTTCAACTACAGTTTCATTATTCTGGGTAGAGTTTTTATTCGGCCGATCTGGAGTAAACGTTTGTTCAATATTTAATTCATAATCAACTGGATTAATTTTGAATTTGTCTGATTCATCTACATTTGGTTTAGCATTAGACTGGGTCAATACACATACAATGTCTTTTTTAACATCTTCATCAGTTATAATTTGAGATACACAATTAATATTACTTTCGGTACTTTCATTATTTTGCAGTGACATGAAATCTTTAGTGGACAGATTTTTAGCAATAGATTGATCAATTCTCAATTCTTCTTGAAAGGGTATGATGTCACCTGTATCTAAGTTTACCAGAGTGTTAGATGGGTTCTGGACACATTTATTGTCTATTTCTGAGAATTCCTGTTGTATAATATTAGGAACATCATAAATATGCTCTACAGTAACGTGAGCTATTTCTTTATTATGCGATAATATAGGGTCGTAAACCGAATCTTGAGTATTAATTTGGTCAATTCGTAATTCTTGTTTAATAGAGTTTTTGTCTGATATTTTTACTGCTTTGAAATCTTTTTCATCAACATATGCTATTTCGATATTCTGCAGTGGCGTTACATCGTTAGTCAATTGTTCTTGAGTAATTGATTGCCCAATTCCTAATTCTTCTACAGTGGGTTCAACATATAATTTATCTGATAATTCTATACTTTGTTGAGAAAGAGTCTGTGTTTCTAAAGTCATATTGGCAATTTTTGAGCTATCATATATTATGTTTCCAGAGACACTTTCAATCTTATCTACTGAATTTACGTTGTTGTGCAACTGCGTAGTCCCATCAGTCGAGTTATCTTGCGTACTCGGTTGCTTAATTCCTAATTCCTCTTCCACTTGGAGTTTATCAGGTACTTCTACAGCTTGTTGATAATTGAATTTGGTCTGTACACATGATTTGTCTACTTCAAACTCTTCATGTACACTAAATTGAGAGACGCGGTCTATCTTTTCTTCAGCAACTACATCACTCTGCAATAGCCTGATCTCGCTTGATGGTCGATCTTGAGAACTTGAGAAATCGAGAGTTCTTAATTCTTCTTTTACAGTTTGAAAACAATTATTTTCTGATACATGTACATATTGCTGAGAGTTACATTGCGTCTGTACAAATATACTGTCTACCTCGCGGTCTTTACATGTATTGTGAGGGGAACTTCCAGAATGTTGCAATGTAGTTTTGTTATCTTGCAACAATTTAACGTCATCAGTTAATTTATCTAGAATACTAGGTTGCTGAATTCCTAAATCTTTTTCACTGGGTTTATTATGGCATTGAAATAATATTCCTATAGATTGTTGAGTATTGGATTGGGACTCTACACATGCATTGTGTAATGCAGACTCTACACGCATCTCTTCAGGGAGAGTATTAATCTGTATTAATTCATTTTCGACGACAAGTGACAGATTAAAGTTATCAGTCGACTTAACGTTAGTGCTGGGCTGTCCAATTGCTAATTCCTTTTCGTCTGGTTTAATATTTAATATTTCAGCAGATTCTTGAGTTTTAGATTGTGTCTGTACTCTAATAATGGTTACATCAGAGTCTTCATGCTGTATGATTACAGGTACATTATCAATCCTCTCTATTGAAATTTCGTCATTTTGCAATGGTGTAGGTTCGTCAGTCGACTGGACTTGAATACTTGGTTGTTCACTTTCTAATTCTTCATAAACGGGTTTTACAAAACATTGATCTAACACTTCTACAAGCTGCTCAGCATTAGATGAGTCCTGTACACTGTTGTCTAATTCAAAATCTGCAAAAATAATTTGAGGAACACTATGAAACTTTTTTACTATAATTTCGTCACGCTGTGACGGCGTAGAGCCATTAGTTGACTGATCTTGAGCAATTGATTGCTCAGGTTCTGATTTCTGTTCAAGGGGCTTAAGTTTGCAATCACTTAGTATTACCATAGATTGTTGAGTTGTATATTGTGTCTGTAGGCTAATATTAATTTCTTCAGAAACTTCATGGTGTATAATTTCAGAGGTATTATCAATCTTCTCTAATAAAATTTGAACATTTTGAGACGGCGTTGTGCCATCAGTTGACTGAGCTTGAGTACTTGGTTGTTCAACTTCTGAATCTTCACTTAGTATAATTTTATGGACAGTATCAATAAACCCTACCTCAATCTTGTCATTATGTGACGGCGCAGGCTCGTAAGTCGACTGGAATTGAGTAAGTGATTGCCCTATTGTTAGATCTTCACTGGATTTAACGTATAATTCAACTGCCTCATCTAGAGGTTCATTAGTACTGGACAAGGCCTGCATATTAAAATTGGCTACTTCAGAAGTTTGCATAGTTTCAGGGACACTATAAATTATTTCTACTGCAATTTTGTCATCCGGCAACAGCATAAGGTGATTAGTTGCCTGATATTGTGTAGTAGACTTCTCAATTCCTAATTCATAATCAACGTGTTTAGTATAGCATTCCTCTGACACTTCTAGAGGGTGTGCAGTATTAGATGGGGCCTGTAAACATGTGTTATCTACCTCAAACATTTTACTTACAAATTGAGGAACACTATCGTTCTTTTCTACCACTATTTCGTCATTCTGCGACGGCGTAGAGTCATTTGTCGACTGATATTGAGTAACTGATTGTGTAATTTCCATTTTGTTTTCAAAGGGCTTAAGACAGGAATCGTCTAATATTTCGTTTGATTTTTTAGTTTCAGGTTGTGTCTCTACACCAATTGTAATTTCCTTAGAATTTTCAAATTGTATGTTTATAGGTATATTACCAATTTCATCTACTAAAGTTTCAACATTTTGTGATGACGTAGTGTCATTTGTTGATTGAATTTGATTATTTAATTGTTCAGTTTCTAATTCTTTTTCAACATGTTTAACAAGGCAGCCATCTAATAATTCAGCAGCCTGTTGAGTATTTGAGTGGGTCTGTACACACGCATTATCAACTTCAGAATCTACATTTAGTAACATTTTATGAAAGTTATCGACGTTTCCTAAAGCCAAATCGTTATTTTGTGATGGCTTAGGCCTTATATCCGACTGATCTTGAATAATTGAGTGGTCAATTGTTAACTCTTCTTCAGTGGATTGAACGTAGCATGTATCTTTTAGTTCTGGCATTTCAGTATCGTATGTGTTGTTTATAATCATATTAGCTACTTCAGAGTTTAAATTTTGTATATTTTCAGGGAAAATATCCATCTTTTCTCCTGCAATTTCAACATTCGGCATTGGCATAAGATCTTCATTGAATTGATATTGTGTACTTGTTTGCTTAATTCTAGGTTCTTCTTTAACGGGGTTAACATAGCATTTGTCTAGCTCCTCTATAGGTATTTGAGTATTCAATGGGATCTGTATGCATGTATTGTCCATTTCAGAATCTTCAGTTATAATTAGAGAGATACTATCAATATTTTCCACCACAATTTCGTCCTTTTCTGACGAAGTAGGGTCGTCAGTCAATTGAACTTCAGTAATTGGTTGCTCAACTCCTAATTCTCTTTCTACGGATTTAAAAACTTTGTTATCCAACAATTCAACTACTTCTTCAGTATTTGATTGCGCCTGTACACATGTATTCTTTACAGTATCAATATCTCCTACTCCATTTTCGACATTCTGTACCAGCGTAATCTCATCAGTTGTCTGATTTTTTAGAGCTTCCGATTGTTTCTGTACATTAATATTAGTTTCTTCAGAGTCTTCATGTTGAATAGTTTCAGGCACCGTATCAATTTTATCTACTGAAATTTCTTCGTTTTGAGATAGTATAGGGTCATCTGCCCTTTGAACTTGAGTACTTGGTTGCTCGCTACCTAATTCTTTTTTACATGGTTTAACATAGCATTTGTTTGATACTTCTGCAAGTTCAATATTATTACTTACGGTCAGTTCACATGTATTGTTTACTTCACTGTATTCACGGAGCATAATTTGAGAGACAATATCAATCTTTTCTACTTCAGTTTTATCAGTCTGCAACAGCGTGGGGTCTACACTCGACTGATATCGAATACTTGGCAGCATAATTCGTAATTCCTCTTCATCAGATTTAACATAAGATTCTTCTAACGATTCTCCTTGCTGTAGATTATCAGATGTGAGCAGTATATTAATTTTGGTTACTTCAGAGTCTTCAAATTGTATAACATCAGATATAATGTGTGTTACTTCTACAGGTTGTCGCGTATTAGGTTGGGACTGTATTCTCATATTGGCTACTTCATGTTCTTCATATTGTATAGTTATAGGAGCACTATCTGTCATTTCTACTGCTATTCCATCATTCTGATATTGAATACTTGGTGTCACAATTTGTAATTCCTCTTCAAAAGATTTAAAATAGCATTTATCTAACTCTTTTTTGGGTGTTTGAGTATTCAATGTTGTCAGTACATATTTATTGTCCACTTCAGAATCGTCATTTATAATTTGAGAGACAAACCCAATATTGTGTCCTGCAGGTTGTGCAGGAGATGTGGCCTCTATACATATATTGGATTCTTCTGAGCCTTGTTGTATAATCTCAGGTTTACTATCAATCTCTCCTTCTTTAATTTTGTCATTTTGTAACGATATAAGGTCGGGAAACGATATATCTTTTGATTGGTTTCTTATTTCTTTATTAAACGGTCTAAAGCATTTGTCTGATAATTCAAAAGCTTCTTGAGATTTATTTTGGACATCTATACTAATATTGGGTACAAGATAATTTTCAGGTGTTTCAATTTGTGGGACACTATCAGTATTCGGTATAGCAGTGTCAGTGCATACTAAACTAGTGTGTGCTATTTCATTATGCTGTAATGACATATGATAGTTATTCGACTGATCTTGTGTATTCATTTGCTCAATATTAGTACGAGTCTGAAAACACTCACTGTCTACATTAGACTCTTCATGTAGTATAACTGGCATGGCACTATCATTTTTTTCTCCTGCAGTGTCCTTTATCGACTGATCCTGAGTAATTGATTGTTCGTTTCCTATTGCTTTTTCAACGGGTTGAACTATGGTTATTACTTTTACAGCTTGCTCTACACACGTATTGTCTAATACACGGTCTTCTAGAAGCATCATTTGAGGGACAACATCAATCAAAACAGCAATTTTATCACCCTGCAAAGTCTTAGGGTCATCAATAGAGAGATCTTTAGTATTTTCTTGCTCATTTCGTAATCCTTCTTCAACGGATTTAACATAGTTTTTATCTATTAATTCTATTGGTTCTTGAATATTAGATTGTGACTGGATACTTATATTGTCTACCTCAGAGTCTACATTTTGTACAGTTCCAGGCACACTATTAATCCTTTCTTCTCCTATTTCCAGCGTAAGGTCGTTATTTGTCTCATCAACCCTTTCTAATGCTTTTGCAACAATAAGTGATGACATAGAGTTATCAGTCGACTTAACTTGAAAACTGGACTGTCCAATTGCTAATTCCTTTTCATCTGGTTTAATATTTAATATTTCAGCAGATTTTTGAGTTTTAGATTGTGTCTGTACACTAATAATGGTTACATCAGAGTCTTCATGCTGTATGATTACAGGTACATTATCAATCCTCTCTATTGAAATTTCGTCATTTTGCAATGGTGTAGGTTCGTCAGTCGACTGGACTTGAATACTTGGTTGTTCACTTTCTAATTCTTCATAAACGGGTTTTACAAAACATTGATCTAACACTTCTACAAGCTGCTCAGCATTAGATGAGTCCTGTACACTGTTGTCTAATTCAAAATCTGCAAAAATAATTTGAGGAACACTATGAAACTTTTTCACTATAATTTCGTCACGCTGTAACGGCGTAGAGCCATTAGTTGACTGATCTTGAGCAATTGATTGCTCAGGTTCTGATTTCTGTACAAGGGGCTTAAGTTTGCAATCACTTAGTATTACCATAGATTGTTGAGTTGTATATTGTGTCTGTAGGCTAATATTAATTTCTTCAGAAACTTCATGCTGTACAATATCAGAGGTATTATCAATCTTCTCTACTAAAAGTTGAACATTTTGTAACGGCGTTGTGCCATCAGTTGACTGAGCTTGAGTACTTGGTTGTTCAACTTCTAACTCTTTAACATGGCAATACTCTAATAATTCGACAGCCTGTTCGGTATTTGAATCTGTCTTTACACGTGAATTGTCCACTTCTGAATTTTCATTTAGTATAGTTTCATGGATACTATCAATATATCCAACAGCGCTTTTGTCATGCTGTAACGGCAGATGTTCGTCTGTAGACGGAATATGAGTGTTCCTATGCTCGTTTTCTAAATTTTGAACGAAATTTCTTTCTATGGTGGTTTCCATTTCGGTCTTTTGCAACGGCGTATGTTCTGTCAACTCATCTTCAGTAATTGGTTTATTTTGTGGTGACTTAACATCTTTTCGTTCATTGTTTTCAGCAATAATATGGTTTTGTGCTTTTAGATCAGTCTTTTTAAACGTTTTATGTATTTCTTTATTGGTTATATTCCCATCTTTAACTTGAATATCGGATGACTTGTTACTATGCAGTGTCGTATTTAGTTCAAACTCATATATTGCCGATTCATCTTCAGCTTGTTGTGTCTTAGAATAGGTCTGTTTACACGAGGTCTCTTCAGAATTTTCATGTGGTGTAATTTGAGAGCCACTGTTAACGTTTTCAGCAATAGTGTTTATTGTTTTGTTTTCATGTATTGGTTGTGAATGATCAGATGATTGATCTGGACCATTTACTGATTCTTTTCCTGATACTTCTTCAGATACTTTAATATAACAATTGGCTTTGCTCTTATCGTCCTCTTCTTCTAAAATTATGGATTCAGGAAGACATGTTGTCAAAATATTATTGTTTGGTATACCTTCATTTTTATGAGTATCAATTGCGATTAGTTCTTCTTTTTCTTCGAACTTTGATTGTATTAGTATTGTTTGATCATTTCCTTTTAAAGTTTCAATTTTTTCACTGTGCATTATGTTTCTGTAAATATTTTGACTGTCAGATAAAATGTTTTCTTCTTGTTTGACACCTACTTCATTTTTTTCGGTCTTAGTTATATGTTCTGTTGCATTATGTGATTGAACTTCCGAATCATTATGAAATATATCTACCACTCTAGATGTTATTTCAACATTGTGTAATATAGGGCAGTCGTCTGTCGAGTTATCTTTACTAAATAAATCAATTCTCAATGTATCACTGCAAGTTGGAATATCTTCAGTATTGATATTGTGATCAATTTTGTTACAAGAAAAGGTTGTTTTGTCATCGTCATTTAATTGAGCCGATTGACAATTTATTTCTTCATTTTTAATGAAAATTTCACCTTTATACGTTGTTTCTTTATAATATTCAGAAATAATGTTGTCTATATCGTCATGACAGGAAATAGAACTTTCTGATGTTGTGTTAATGGAACAAATGGATTCTTCAGTATGTGGTGGGTATGTTTCCCTCTCAGTTTCATTAGAATTTAATGACTTGTTAGCTTTAACAGGTTGATTAATATTTCTCATGAAATAATTATCTTGAATTTTCTTCGTATTGTTAATTTTCACTACAACAGGATTATTTCCCTCGGGACAAAACTTACTGCTTCCGGCATATCCGTCTACTCTGTTGGTTTTTATCTCTGTATTGTGCGTATTCAAGGATTCGAAAAACTTTTTATTTGTATCAACTAATCTTTTACATTTGACAGAAGCCATATTTCGTTCTCCAAAAGCCTGTGAGACGGAATTTTCCTCATTGTGTTGATTTTGTAACTGCTCTGCTGACCATGTATTTGATTTAGGGACACAATCAACTATCCCAACGTTTTCCTCGAGTATGTTTTTTGTCTCCAATAAATGAACGGATTTTGAAATGTTAATTTCTTCTAACTTAATGGTTTGCTCCCCATAATCTTTAGAGTCATAACTTGACTCATGAACGGTTCCCATCGGCTCCACATTAGTGTTTTTACAATCAATATTTGTATTAGTTGATTCATGTTTGCCACAAGCCTGAACAGATATATCATGTGGTTCACTGGTTGGATTTTGAAAATGAGTTTTTCCGACAAGAACATTTCCTAAAGATTCATTTGACGTAAGTTCTTTATTTTCGTTATGTTCTGTGCCTGCTTTAGTAATTTGATTTAATGATTTGGGCTCTACAAGCATTGGTTGTGACTTCTCCTGTGACGATTCATCTAATACTATGTTTATGTTACATTTGTCTGTTGCATCATCTACATCACTTATGTCTGATATTGAGTTCCTTAATCTTCTAGTTGGAGGCTGGAAATCAAAGTATACTCCTTCTGTTAGTCCTGGTGGTTGTACGGTAAGTTCGTGTAGTTCAGCATAATGTTTAGAGACAACTATAGCTGGCTCGGCTCTAAACACATGGTCTGTCAAAGGAACTATTTTATTAATGGAGTCATCAGTACACACTGGATTATGATGAGGTTTTGAAATACTAAACCGAACTGGTGAATATAAGACCTTATTTTTAGTATGGCTGTTCACACCTTTCTCAAACAGTTCTATCTTAGATTTTATAGTTGAGAGAGACTCATCACTGGCACCAATTGATTTAAGATACTCAATATGAAGTTTGTCAACATATTCAGAATCATGTTTTACTTTATTCGTGTTAGGATCATTTGGCAAAGAAATGTCACCGGAAAATAATCCTGCACTGCGGTTTTCTTTAAATTGTTTTTCTACGCCGTTTTGTTCAGTTACAGAAACATTCTCTAATTTGATTTCTCTATGTAAGTTAGTTTCAAATTGTGCAATTATTTTCTCAACAAGTTTACTTGAAGCGGTTAATGTCTTACCTATTTTGGCTTGGTTCTGCGTCTTAAAAATCGATTTCATGTTTGAGTCCCATAATAAAGAAGGTTTATTTACATCAATTAACTTAGTACCGGTTTCCATAGTATTGCACATTTCAGAATAATCGGATAGCAGTTTATCATCTGAAACTTTTTCGATTTCATGTGGTATATCACAAGTTTTCTTTTCTTTTGTTAACTCTTCATCATTAATAATTACGTTTGTGTTAGTTAATTTATTTTCTCCAAAAAAATCCAACGAATCGTTTCTTTCTTCAAATTTTGTATAACTAATAAGTTTGATTTCAGATTCCATTTGATCTCTTGATGCAATAGGGCCACTCATTGTTATATCACTTCCATCAACAGTCAAGAAATCATCATAATTATTATTACCCTCGATTAAATCATTACAATCAGTCTGACTTATGGATGAAAAACTCGATCTCCTTCTTGGAGATTTTGTGTTACCCTCTGTTTTAAAACATTTTCTAGCCAGGGAGGCTGAGTGACAAGTCAAGGAGTCTTGTGATTCTTTTCGACTTCTAGTTACTATTTCAGCTTCTTCTGTGGTTTTATCACTTCCGTTATCAGTTTTAATGTCATCATTTACAAAGCTTAAAGATACACTACGACACCTTTGTGGGTATGTAATAGTTGTTACTGTAGGGGAAGTACATGTTGAGGAAACAAATACATCATCATCATCTTCAATAGAAGGGTATTGTATTATAGCTTGTTTGACTGTAGTATTATGTACGGAACTATTCTCGACTTTAGTAGATTGCAAAATATGCCCAGCTCCTGAAATAATGTCTAAACTAGTCTGTCTAGGACAATGTTTTAATAAGTAGTCACAGACTGAAACAATTCTTTTGCATTTTTCTTGAAATATGCTTGGCTGAAATTCTAACATGGCTTGCGAAGCAGCATCAGATACTCTCTTAACCTGAAATTTAGGGGGTTTTAAAATGATATATTTCAAAGAATCAGGTTTAACGTTTGCCCACTTTGGTTTCTCCCTTTTCTTTTTTTTCAGTCTTGGGCTAATACTTCTTCTAGAATGACTATTTCTAGAATCGATACTAAGAGCAGGAGAGGGAGGTGTGTCTATTGGAGGTTCGGAAATAAATGGTGGACCTGGAGCGGGAAAGTTAGGAGGTGGTGGAGTGGTACAGTTTGTATTGTCATCCGGTATTTTCAACAGTTGTCCATCTTCTGTCAAATACATTTTTTCCGTTACAAAGTCAACAATCCTGCATTTAACCTTAGCGTTTTTCTTCTTGTTTTGCAATTCTTTTTGCCTTCTGTCTTCATCTTCTGTGTACCATTCGATAGAATTAAACCTCTTCTTTGGCATCTGCTCGGAAATGTCATCAACACTAATAATAAATGGAGATCCCGGAATTATGTAGCCATGTCTACTTATGGACAGTTCGTGATGCCCTACGCTCTTCGGTTGGTAGCTCACTCTAAGATACTCATCTGTTATCCGGTATTCTATAGGAATCGAGAATTCCTCTGTACTGTCCATGGAGCCATTTTGTGTTACTAGAGCTGATCCGAAATCTTCACCTGGACCTCTTATTTCTATGTGTATGTCCAACAGACTGCTTCCATCCCTAGAATAAAAAAGAATTTGTAAGCACAAGTTCAGCAAAGTTTCTTGAGTAATCAATTGACAATGAATATTTACGTATTAATTGTACTGATTATTTAAATGCATAATATGACAATTATAATAAATGTATACATATATTTATAAAAGTAGATAATATCATGGCTATCCTAGTTAACTTTTAAGGAAAACAGAATATCAAGGAAAATTTCTGTTTAAAATACCAAAAAATCAATCTAAAAAAAGAGAAAATGTTTTAATAACCGATGAAAAACCCATTACAATATAATCCAAAATCTCTTTAAAAAGAATGAAAAACTTCTGTCAAAATAGTTGTTAAGTCTGATAGAAAATAAATTATGTGTTTAATACAAATTATGTTTCGAATAATACAATTCTGAGAAAGTGTTTGTTGGTATTGATTTAGCGTAACTCCAACTTGACAGAGACTTTATAAATTGCAAGGGGACGGTGATAGTACACAATTGCTTTGTGTTCGACCTACCTGCTCACCTTAATAGACGGACAGCAACAGATACACTGTGTCTGATACACATTCTCGCCCTGGTACACAGTTGCAGTTCGCAGCAGCATTGTAGTCCTACATACCCACCCACCTCAATGGTCAGAAGGATCAACAGTTGCATTGCATCCTCTTTAGTAAATCATCATGTATACATAAAAAGTTAAGTTAATAGATAATTACCAAAACAAAGGAAGATAATTTTTCCAGCTGAAATTTCAGCATCTTTTTATTTATTGGAGATTATATATGTGTTAAGTTAGATGCTAAAATTATTTATTTCAGTGGGTATTCTCTGCTATGACGATTGCACCAATGTGAACAGTTACAAATATAAAAATGAAACTTGCGGAATACTTCTAGGCTCATAAAACGTCCTTTTTTATAAATTAGTCAATAGTGAAATATTTTAGACAATACTAGGGAGAAAAAACACTTGTTTGAAAACACGTACGCGAAAAGGTTTTTGACACAGAGGATTGGATTTGGCTCTTAATAATTTATAGATGAAACAGAGTATGTGTAAGTTTATTTTTTCAATGTTAACTCCAGCACCCAGAGCTGTAGCTTCTTTTATTTATTAATTATTAAGGACCAGATTGGACCTCTTGAAATCGTGACGTCTGTCCGTCCGTCTGTGTGATAACTCTCGATATGAAGGTCCTAGAGACTTCAAACTTGGAATATAGGTCCAAAGAATAACCACTTTGAATGTAAAATCAATAGGTTTCGTTGATTGCACATATAACAAATTGAGCTCTAATTCAGATACATTTTAACCAGCATCGATAAATAAATTTTTTCCTACATCGTTCAGTTTCCCCATTTGAATTTGGAAGTTTTCAAAGTTTAACGTATCCAAGCCATAAATTCGCTTGCACTTTAAAATACATTTAAAGTTAGGCAGAGCCTTTAACAAGTTTGAAACGCTTTGAGCAAAGGCGCATTTTTTCAACTGCCAAGTGTTTGATAAGTATGTCTCCTGTGAACGCAAGCTTTAATGAAAAAAACGCCATTTATCTACAAATTCGGTAGTTTTATCTTCCTCTTATTTCACATGAGTGAATGTCTCGTCCGTCGCTAAGGCAAATTAAAAATTCGTGACAATTTTTATAGAATACAGACACTTGCATAATCAACATTTACAAGCAATTGGTAGCTAGTTTGCATGATTCTCTAAATTTTATCTTTGCAATGATGCAAGTCGCTCGGTTTACAGCCTTCCAAATTAACTGAATTAAAAATATGGTTTAAAAATTAGCCAATTTGACATCCATGACTTAAAAGTGAACCACTTAATAAGGGAAGTAAACCTTAAATGATATTGGACTCTAGATTGCTAAGCAATACGAGATGTTTAACGCAGTCGAATGCACATAGATAAGTCGAAAAAACACATCCGAATTTTTCGTTTAAAAGCTAATTGTATTCAAAAAGAAACTAAAGCATTCGTAGCATTTTTTAGTTAAGTTCATTTGAAGTTTTGGATATGAGCTGCTCAATGCTTAATTTCTAGGTCACTTGGGTGACTGATGGACGAGGCCTCTGCTCAAAAGCCACAAAGAAATGGGGAGATTTATATTTCGCAATGACGTGCTAACTCAACTTACTATCCAATACTCGATTCATAATTTTATTTTGGAATTTTTTCTCTATGGTGTTAATGATGCCCCAATAGTGTTTGAAAGAACTAATAGATTTAATTGCTTTGCAGGATCTTGCGATTTATTCACTTTACTGTAATTTGTTTTGTAGTTCTGGAGAAACCGTTGAAATTGTTAATTTGTTTTGTAAACTTAGCAAAGAACTGAATTTATCTTTCAAACCAAGATTCGTTTATTAATCTATTTTTTACTTTTATGGAAAAATTTGATAGCTTTAGACCGTAGAGATGTATATGAATATCTATTTATGCAGTTGCTTGAAATGTTGAACCTTGCTGGTTAAAAAAGTTTATAAAGCTCCACTCTTTTTTTTTAAAAAAAGAGCGAGATTTTCTGCCATAGTATCTTTCTTAATACACGTTTTGGGCTACCATTTAAACCTACTTATTATAGCTTATAAGACATAGAGTACTGAAATCGCAGTATTAATAAAAATCGAGTTTACAATGTGAAAATTGGAAATTATGTTTCCATAGCCACCCGGACCTTTCCCAACTCATTAGATTCAAATAGTGTAAAAAGTGCATATAATTGTATGGATTTTTGCGCAAACCATACATATTTTTTATTTGAGATATTTTGGATTAAACATATAACTGAAGCAATAAAATTATTCATGTCATATTTAAACAACCAGTGAAATATTTTTAAGGAGAATATTCATGATAAACTCTTAAATCCCTTAATTGAGGATTTTAACGCAATATATGTACAACTGTAGTAAATCACAATGTGAAGTGTTCGAATTTTCACAAACGTAGAAAACATTTTTGTATAATATTAAAATTGCTCTTTCGAGTCTACATCATATTTAAAAAGTTTTATGTAAGACCGAAATTAAATTAATCAAGAGCCACGTTTTCGACGCTGAAAACACAGTGAGTGCAAATAACGTGGTGTTTACGAAAATTGTGTGGTTAATGAAGCTCAAGCGATGGTGGGGTCGTTGGGAGAGCGTTATTTTTAAATACCATTCTTGAAGTGAAATATATAGGAGATTTAGACACTCATATACTTGTCTTATATACTGTATCTGATAGTTTACGATTCCTAATCAAGCATTCTTACATCGCTGATCTGACAAGGAAATGATATTTTCTAATTTCACACAGAGAACTCAGTGGTAACCTAGCGAATATTTCTTCGTATAACTTTTTACTATTTTTCTAATAATGTAGTTGCGGAAATGGTTAACTATCACTTCAATAAAAATAAAATCAACGTGGTTTTAATTTATAGTGAATCATGAAGAAATTACACATAAAACAGTGCGACTATTTAACCACGCCCACCCCGAGAGGCTTGTTCGTACAGCATATATGCGACAAGTAACAGCGACAAATACTTTTCTCAAAAGCGTGTAAGTAACAATTTTTGTGATTATAATGGTAATATTTGAGAATTTATAAAACATGTTTTTGTTCTCTCAGGACAAGAACCTGAGATATCTCCCATTGCACCTAGTCCTAAGAGAACCTTTGTAGATGCTTCAGGAATGACAAGATATACAGGATACGTTAGGTTGGAGAAGGGGCCGCCTTTTGTCGAGATCCACGAGTGATAGCGGACACTATATCTCAGTTGTGTCACCTTGGGAAAAGGGGAGGCTAGCTCTGTACCAGCATTTCTAAGCAAAGCAGGCAGGGGTAGCACGCCCTTATGTTAGGGTAGTAACATTTAGTCAGCCGCAACAACTCCAACAGTAATCCTCCGCAGTAGACTAGACGTCTTGATCACCCAAAACTTCACCCCAACATCTCGAAAATCGCGGTTAGTGACATCAAAATGTTGCCCAGATTTAAGCGACACATCTATTTTTTCGAACCCATTGTAGGAACCCAAATGGGGTCATAAACATAAAAAATCCATTACATAGCTAAAATAGTGTATATTTTTAGAGGAATATAAGTTACCCATGCCTTAAAAACAATGAAACTACCACTTCATTTACACTGCTTTAATTTACAGTATGTATCCCCAGTTGATTCACCGCCTTTAAAAAACATCGGAACAAAAATTTCGGGCCAATAAGATAAAAATATAGGTAGATCACAAGAACACTAATTAAAGAATGGACGTGAACTTTTAAATTTATGTAATTTAACATCGCAATAATGGAAGGAAACGCCTCTGCATAAACGTGATGCACCATTCAGAATATACAGAAAACTTTAAAAAGTGATAACATCCACCTCAATAAAACAAAGTTACTAAATGAACTCAGTGAATATAGTCGCAATCACCGGTAGTAATTTTGTAATTACCAGCTCTTCTTCCTGGAATTACTTAAATAGACTCAACTGCCGTTATTGATCCTCTGTATGAATCTCACCGATTTCTCATTCTATATCTCCAGAAGACGAATGTGCAGGAGTTATGCTTGATCATATCGTTGGCTTTTAATTATGAAAGTTTAATTAATGTCACAAGATTATTACAAACTATTATTATCCAAACTACACAAATTGAATCTGATGATTACTCCATCACAATATTACAGCAAGACGATTTGCCTCCGCATTTTATTACAATAATAAGTTTTATTGGCTCGTGAGTTATCAAGAAGATGCATCGGCCGCCACGTCACTCCGTGGTGCTCTTGGATGGGAGAGGCAATCGTCTTATATAGCCGCAGGTGAATTATTCTTGTGAGAATATAGGGCAAAGTGTGTGTGTACAAAATTTTCACTATTCAAGCCCTGATATGAAATTTTTCTACATTTTTAGATTATATTACGCCGAAACAGATACATTAAGACTTTTTTTAGATTTGATAGTTATACCAGAAATGTTGAGATATGTAAGAGCGAAATTTGTTAGCCGATTTTAATCTGATAAACTAAAACATTGGTTACGGGTATAATAAAGTAAGGGGAAGAATAAGAGCAGTTTAAATTGGAGCATATAGGAGAGGAATGAGGAACAAAATGCGTGTTTTTACCTTGAGTAGATGTAAAATATTGCTTTATGGTTCCTACTACCCATAATAAGTCCCATGCCTCGAGCGATGTATTCATCGGCTATAAGCACTTCTGCATCACTTTCATCATCTACGGACCTGTAATAAAATAACACATAAAATATAACAATCGTGTTGTGTAATAAAAATACATTAAAACAGTAGTACTTCTTTTAAGACCACGTTATGTAAAAGAGTAAAGAGGAAAGCACGATTACTACCTAAATAGTTCTTAATTTGTTGGTTTTTGAAAGGGATTCTCACCACATCTAATCCATACCATCCTCATAATGAACAAGGGCCACCTCATCAGTCCAAAAAATCGTTTGAAGAGAATGTGTTCGCAGCAAATGAGGAACCTAAACTGTCAACAGTTGAACCTTTGGGGTTTGGGTGCAGGTGGGGTGGCAAGGCGATTATAAACACATTATCATATTGTCATCATATTATAGTTTTTAGGTATAACATCCCCCTAAACATCCTGTAAAATGAAGTGAATTGTTTTTACTGCTTACTACCTACTTAATTTGTTATTAATGACCACATACTATATAAAATCAACTAGGAACACATGTTTGAAACTCTTAGGTTTTATTTTACTGCTTATATGCTATTGCCATGTGTTATTTTGTAAAAGAAAATCAAGTTATGCAAAAGTTGATAGAGCAGGCAGGTGATGTTTATGGTACAAAATTATTCAAAACGTCTCGAAAGATTCGAAGACATCTACGAGGGTAATTTATTATCCTACATACAACCTCGGCTACTCTGTCTGTGCAAGCCCAGTTTCTACTCCCTGCAATGGTCATACTCAAACTCTTCCGATCCAAGAAATATAAGGTATTAGATAAGAATCTTTATATTTAGTCTAAGTAGATAAGTTTGAACTCTATCTGACAGATGCACAATATTATGCAAGATGTAGTTTTTTATCCTGAAATCTTTAATATCATAAAAGAAGGAATTATTTTCACACACACACACACACACACACACACACACACACACACACACACACACACAAGAAATTATTAGTGTTTTGTTATGTTTTTGGATTTTGAACTTTTTAATATATAAAAACAGAAAAGTGTTATAGATATAAGCTAACATTACACTTAGTTTTAGGGGCGTGTTTAAATGACTAGAAGGCCTGTAACCCTAAGACAGTTAGTCACCTAAAATGTTCTTATCAAGGGAACAAATATGGAAGTCAAAGTTTTAAGCCTTTCAAAAGAAGCTCAATTTTTAAATCTAAATAAATATATTAGGTTCACTAATACAATTATAGTTTTTTCTCGCAATTAAACATAAAAATTAATTCCAGAAATTAAAAATATAATTCACACAACAATACGAAATCGCTCTAGTTACTGACTTATATTATTAAAGAATTTTCCTGCTAAAGGCTAATTATTCGTAGTAGTAGTTACTCACAAGTTGCTGTTTGATCTTCAAAAAGAATTTTGTTAATGCCACCAAGTCTATTACAAATGACTAGGAGGCCTAATCGATGCACTTAACAGTCATAAAAGGTCGATGCAACTCAAACGGTAATATTGTAAATTTCAGTAATACTGTATCAAACCGTCCTAACCAAAGACAAGACCAGATGTGATTCAACAATGGGGAAAATTGAGAACAACAGTTCTTAAAATAGTTTGTCCTCATCTCTCGTATTTTAGGCATAGGGAAATTACTGTTTGAAATAGGAATTCCAGCATAAGCTCCGAAATATCATTACGTTAAGGATATGAAATTGCTCTGAAGCAAAAGATAACTATAGGTTTAATAGTAATTTACTTACCACATATTCCCATGGTAGATTTGTTTCTACTCTCTAAATATGTGATTTTCAACACACAAAGATAATTTGAGCAAGTACACTAAATCTTTTCCTGACAAGTTTGTATTCAATGAATACTCAAAACTTATTATGGTGTACAATTCTGCCTACAAGATTATGATTATGATTCGGTGTCAAGTTACTGGTATGAAACCAGATCATTCCAAAAGCATTTCTACGTACTCTTAGTTAAAAGAGTGGAGTAATCACAAAAATAGATCTGGCTAACTAAAAGAATAGTATTGCTGAATTTCCTGACGTATTTCAGTGTAACAAATTTTGCTTATAGCGATTATAAGAAACAGTTTATATGAAAATACACAATTTTAAAATATATTTGTTAGATTTGAATACGTACCTCTCAGCACCCTATTTAAATAATAATTTGTTACCCAGATAACTCGCCAGACTATACGAGGATTAGAGTCCTCCGCAGTAAAAACGTGTTTTTTTGGTAAAGGTAATAAAACCAGTATAATACCTATCATTTCAGTTACATTGTGACTAAATAATTTAGTGTTTTGAAAGACGTCTCATGTATCACACATACATACGACATTTGTATGTATACCTATTTATATACTATTGAAAGAATGAAGATCTTGCTTTCAAGTGTTCATGATTAGTAAAGATAAGTATACTCTCTCTAGATCCTCAAACGTAAGGATGATATTATCAAATCAAGTTTTATAAGAAAAGAACCATTTGAAAAGAAATATTTGATTTTCGATTGTAACTTTAAAAATGAATTTAACTATTTACAACCATTAATTCATATTAGCGTAACAATGATTGTGTACTAATTATGAAAATAATATATCTTCACTAATCCAATTTTGTAATTTCAGTACTCAAGCCCAGAATGTAGTATATGGGCATTTAAAATATTATTACATAATAGTACTTTTTATATTTCTTAAATACATAATTTAATATATTTTGGAGGGATTGAGTTAATAAACAAAAAAATATATGTTGTTGATTTTTATTTGTATTACACAAACTAACACTCATTGGATACTGCAAATGCTTTACACTTTAAAATAAAGACTGCTTCACTTTGTATATTACATAATTTAGATATATTTTGAAATTTTTAACACATAATAATAATCTTGCGTAGTATAATGCTGTTAAAATGATAAGATTTTGAGTTTCCCACGAATTAATATTGTGCATCTTAAGCACTAAATAATTAAATGACTAAACACATTTTATTGATGTCCCTGGAAGAAACTTTTCATAAAATCAGTAAATACGTGCGAGAGCGTTTAAACGTAAATTACGTAAAAAAATAGAAACGTTTCAAAGTAAAATTGGATCAAAGAGACTGTATCAGGGCGGAAAACAAGAAACAAGATAAACAAAAATTACCTGTTCAGATGTTTCTTGCAGACTGCCAGTTTCAGTGACTGCAAATATCGAAACAGGCGTTTCTCGATGTTAGGTGTCATCTCCGTTTTATTGAGGTCTACTTCTGAGAATGCCTGTGATATATATTATCGAATCAATTTATAGCAATGATTAACTAACTACCAGCGTATTTAGAAACAGTCATTCTTATATTATTTTCAGCTTCTTATTCTGAGATTTCAATACAAGCAGATTATCTACAATAATGTTATCTAACTTTGTCACTGTTATATAATGAACAATATATAAACACAATATTTGTGTAGTACAAAATTAAAATAATATTCAAAACGATCGCCGTGATTAATTTCCACTATTAGTTAAGGGTTAAGGGTTTAGTTAAGGGTTTAAAAATAACATGTACAGTTGCCAAACTGTACCACTGTAACTATACAGATTTTGAAGACGACAAATTGCCCGAACCTACCAGGCGTGGTAAATCTATAAAGTTATTTGTGGATCTAAAACAATTTAAGTTATTTTTAGATCGGTGATAGCCCAGGAAATATACATGCTTATTATTTGATCCACTAATTTTTAATCTGACTAATTTTGACCAAACAAAGAATTTACGAAAAATGTGTTTTTTGCACATGTGTCCTAAGTCTATTTGTAAAAACGTGTTTAAAAATACATTCAGTGCATGTAGAAGTCAAGGAACATATAATTTACACGATAGTGTTTGAAAGAATGTTTTTAAATACCCGTTTGTGAACTTAGCCGTCTTGAGGGACAGTATAAAAATAAGCAACACTTTCGTTATATGTAGACGCTTTCATGATGCAAGTCCTTGTTCACGTTTTTCACTGTTATAATCGAAGGAATAATTCTCAAAATTGTTAATATATTCGGTAATTGTGATCCAAATTCCATCTGTCAACATTTTATACATCTCTTGTATCTCAATTTCTTAGTAATACATGTAAAACTTTAAAACCAAATTGATAAAGAAATTAAATCAACTGATGGATGTTTTCAGTTTGTATTGTAATTTAAAGGTGTAGAACCAGAATACAGTTGGCTTTTGAACGAGTTGATATCTAAAAGTTGGATACCCTTTGAGGAAGTTATCGAATTCTAGATGACCAAAACACGACTTAATGGCACGTTTAGAAGTTTCGGTACTTAATTATCTAGAGATCCAATAAAACTATATACCAGCTCGAAAACTGTATAAGGGTTTTCATGTCAGGGCCAAATCATATTAAGATTAAACATGAGTACGCGCCACATATATCTCATTTTGAATTGCTCAGATCAGGAGAAAGTTCGTTCCAATACCTTAAGTATTAGTATGAAAGGAAAGACGAAGAATGTCTGCGTATTTTGTGATGAGTGTTTGACTGTTGAATTGCAATTATTTCATTTTCTCGCGTGAAATAAAATATTGTGTTCTAGTTATAGTGTTTTGTGAATATGCTTGAATATTATTTAAAATAACTTAGTTTTGTCAATCTTTCTAACTCAGGTATTATAGAAAGACTGTTTGAAAATCAATCTGGCACTGATACGAGTGGATTGATGGATATGGAGATGTTGTCTGAAGGTTTGAGCTTATATTTATCATGTAAATCTTGTAATGTTAATGTTGTTTTCGCCGAAACAAACATCAAAGGAATGGACACTAAAATATTGATACTGTGTGAATAGTGTGATCCGAAAACTGTAGGATAATTTACTACTAGTAAAATTATTGATGGTTCACGTAATGTATAAGAGATTTATTTATGCAATGAGATCAATGGGTCAATATGGAATATGTCACCACCAGTAGAGAGAGAATACTCATAACATAAGTGGTTGGTCAGTTACTTAAGGCGTGTGAAGTTATGAAACAAGCTGTTTAGATTAAATATATGAAACAGAAGAAACTGAAACTCATAATATAACAGTATCTGGAGATGGCACCTGGATGAGGAGAGGTAAAAATTCATTACGCGGTGTATGCACTATAATCGAAGCGAACACCAGAAACGTTCTAGATCTGGACGTATTATCTTAATTTTGCCACGGTTGAACTAGTTGGAAAGGATCTAAAACTGAAGAACATTATAACAAATGGCATGAAAAACGTAAAGAAATTTGTACCAGAAACCACTTTGGATCAGCTGAAACGTGGACGTTGAAGAGATTAAAAGGGTTTCATCGCTTCGAGCAGAAAAACAGTATTACAAAACAAGTTATTGTAGCTATATAGGAGATGGTGACACAGTAATATATCCAGTAATATGTGACCGCAAACTACACGGACCTGATGTGACCATTGTAAAAGAAGAATATGTTGAGCACGTCCAAAAGAGAATGTCCAGTCGATTGAAAAAATTGAAAGAAAACATAAATCAACAGTTATAAGTGATGGAAAAAATGGAGGTAAAAATTACAAAACAGATTATTAATCAGTTGTGTGTAAAGTGTGGAAATATATTCAGAGGTAATTCAAATGATATAACTGGAATGAGGAAAGCTATTTGGGTTATATGGAATCATAAGGCACTGATGAAAAGCCGCTTCACCAGTTTTGTCCAAATATTCCGGATTCATGGTGTATATAACATAAGGCAATTTGTACAAGCACAGTTAACAGTTAATACAGAAATAGCACAGAAATACAATTACAGTTGAAATAATGGATTTCCTAAAGCCTGCATTTGATGATTTGTCCATACCTCAGTTACTAAGAAGATGTTTGAAAGGAAAAACGTAAAATGAAAATGAAAGCTACAACAGCGTTATATGGAACATTTACTTTAAAAGAGGATTTGCTGGGAAAAGATTGTTGAAATAGCTGCCTATGAACCTGCACTCATATTTAATGAAAGGAATGAAGCTTAAGGTAATTAAGGTCCTAGAGCTCTTAAAAATAGTTCCTTAAAAATATTTTGAATACACAATGGAACATTTTGACATTTTGAGAACAGGATACTTGGAGAGAAAGGCAAAATTGGGAACACTGGAAGTAAGGAGAGCAAGAAATTAAAACAACAGAAAGGCAAGGAGAAAGAAGGTGTTAAATATGCTGCTTTAAATGGTTGTAATGTAAATATTAATGTAATGAACAGGTGTTACCCGAAACTTGAGTTTTAGTTTATGGATTCCTTCGTAACTCAAAGACTAATAGTGC
Source organism: Homalodisca vitripennis (assembly GCF_021130785.1). NCBI lineage: Eukaryota > Metazoa > Arthropoda > Insecta > Hemiptera > Cicadellidae > Homalodisca > Homalodisca vitripennis. The sequence goes on from NC_060215.1 coordinate 54,429,997, forward strand.
TATACATATCAAATTTTAGGAGTTATATAGCTGCAATTTGAATTACAATCATAGGAGTTAGTTAAAAAATATTCATGTAATTAAGAACACTTTAAAATAAAGTACCTACAATGTTTTTGTTTTCGTTAAAAAATCAATTAAAACATTAATTTATCTAAATAAATAATGAAAATATTTCATATTGTACAAGAATATAATTATATATTTCACTTATCACAAAGGCTTATAAAATTATTTAGAAAACCCGAACTCTTTTAATAAATTAAAAAACCTTTTTATATGAAACAAGTAAAATATTATTTTGATTTCTTCTAAAGTATTTTTAATAATACTAGGATTTGTGTTCAGCATAACTTAAAAGTAGCATTGAATTTGGTCTTTATTTGAGGTTACAGTAAAATATTTTATTGTGCATTGCAAAATTGTTGCTACTAACTGTATCGGCCTCCTTAAACTTTAAATCAACACTGACGACTAATTAAGTTAATACAACCTATGGGAGGTTTAGTATAAGAAAGTAAATGCGAGGTATTCAATAAGAAAGGACTATAAATAGGGACGTTGAAGAAGCTATGGTGAAGTGGGAACAGAAATATCAAAATTGCTGACATAGAAGGATGGTTGAAAAAGGAAAGTACAATATCTACTTGTTATAGTAATGATATATATGAAATAACTAGCAGTTACCCGTGGTTTCGCACGCAATTTCCATAGGCTTTTTACGTGTATGAGCACTTCTGGTTCCAGTGAATTATACTTGTATTTCCGACATCTATTTTGAGATTTTTTTGATATTACCATCATGAAAATATCTTAAAAATGTATATTTAATGGCCATTTTAGTTTATTCCGATCTTAGTATTTTTTGTTCCATAGTTGATTTGGCCTTGTTGCCCCAATCAAGAAACGATATACACACGCAGTTCTATAAAGCCTACTCCTGTCAAAAAACAATTAAGAATGGTTTTATAACGGTCTTAAAAACTTAACAAAAGCTATACAGTAACTTTGTGTTTGATATCTATACAGTTAAACCTATAATTTTACTAAAACTTCAAACTTATTAATTAATAATCATTGTTACTTCCTAGCTTATTCTATGGTTCAAAGACTATGAAAATATTTAAAACTGAAATTAGACTAATTAAACGTTTGATAGTTTTGTCGTAGTACAATGTTTACATAGAAACGTTGATTATATTTAAGAGGCTCTTTCAATTAATTAATAACACGGGAATGCACTAATACCTATATTAATCCCAGGGGCAAAAACATGTTCATTTAAACATTCAGTATAATCGGAAATAGTGCACGCATGGAAACGTAACAAACAAACTCACTTTTGCATTTAAAATATTAAGTGATAATGTGTTTGACAAAGGGGAATGCAGAAAAGAAAATAATTTTGGATTTGCAACCTGTTATAAGAGGAATGTTGGGAAGGAGGTACACTATAAGCTGGATGCACAAATTGCAAAGTTGACATTCACTACGCTTAAAAGTAAACAGTTTTTTAACTAAAAAGGTTAGTGTAGTGGATTGAAAAGAAAGTAAGTGCACAAGAGAGGCTCAGAACTTCAGGAACAGATCTAAAGACTGTGGGCTCATGACGAAAAAATGGTGTGGAGAAGAGGAAAAGATTTATGGACATTACTGAAAGAAGTTGTGACACCAGGCAAAGTAAAATTACTTTGGGATGGTTGAGTCCTTATGGGGTAGGAAAATGATTTATTCTAGGCAAAGGAAATACTTCTCACCGGTTGTAACAGGAGACATCTGTAGGCAAGTGCCTGTGCATGCCTGAACGTGTTCTTGTTGTGGCTGTCTTCCCAACCGTGGCAAGAAGAGGGACATGTGCGATGTATTACGTCACATAGTATAGTCCCCATCCCGCCACAGAGATGCTAGGTCAACCACTTCGCGGCCGGCACTTTGTTCTACCCACGACAACAGCCGGCGTCGCCGACGGAAGCGGGGGTCGAAACCTAATTCAGAAAAAAGAAGGATGTTATAATATATATTACTTACATTACGCAAAACATATCTTAGCTTTTTAAAATTGAGAATCATCTGGAGTGTCAGATGAATTAAATAATTATTTCAAAGTTAGCATGACACAGTATTTTTAATATAAATGTGAGCTAAACACTCCAATAAAGCTCATTCTCTTATTCAATTTGACATTCTTACTCGGATAGAAATCCTAATTAATTATGGTTCCGTTGAAGGTCACAAATTTATATAGGCAATACCGTTTTCTTGTGAAAGTTACACACTTAACAATTGTTACTGGTTAAATTATGAAGATTTATTAATATGGAGCGTTATTTAACTTAAGGCAACATTTTAATTGTTAAAAACCTTCTGTAAAAGTGAACTTTACCAGCACGATGTGTGAATTAGGTAATTGCATTTGGGCACCATAACAATTCATCACTCGCGGCGATTGAAAAACTAATCGATAAGTTCAATAGAACTGGGTTAGATGTGAAAAGACCAGTACGTCCCTGCATTGGCCAGGCAGTCGTAAATATCGCCTATTGACTACCATTGTTCACGACTATCTGTCAACCTCCATACGTCATCGTGGCCGGCGGACCATAAAACAGCGTTTTTAACTAAAGATCTGCATTTTCATGACTACAAGATTGAATTGACATAGGGCCTGAAACTAAGAGATAATCAATAAAGTCATGATGATGTTGATCGATTGTTGTAGAAAAATCAGGGTGATGGAAGAGATAACATTGTGTTGTAAATAAAGTCTTTTTCTAAGTCGCTTACCGCTTTGGTTCTCATACTTGTGTTAAAATGTTAAAATATATATAATGTTCTCTTCAACAGCCAATTTCCATATGTTTTTTGTTCTTGAAGTTAACATTTTCAGATATATATTTCGATCATTTATTGAGTTCTTCAAACGATTTTGCTGGTACATTAAGCAAATATTCTTCAAACTTCACCCTATAACATTTCGATTTGTACATGTAATTCGTAACATTTGATATTAAATACAGAGAAACCTCATAGGGAATATGCCTCTGAATCTTGGTAGTTGATGATTTGTACGGATTGTTATTACACGAGAATTTTCTCTAAAATGCATTAAAATCCACATAAATTACGTACGGATGAGGAAATTCCTATTGGTAATTGGTCAATTGTGTTGTCTGAGCTGGAAATGGCATAATAAGCTTACAAATCTCGTATTGCTTACAAATTGCCAAATGTTCTGCTAAATCTCCATATTTGTAGAAATGGCTTAAACATCTCCTACATAGCAAATTGGTAAGTTGATATGTCGGTAATTGAGAGAAAACAAGCCTACTTAAGTCAGTTATAAGAACTAAGTGAGACGTTTCTTCATTTTTTACAATTAGTAAATCGATTTCAGTTTATTTATCCACACAAGCATTTTTTAACCTTGATCTCTTTTGGTAAATCGATAATATGAATTCGTGTTCTATTAGGCTTAAAATTAATTTGATTATTTGTTTGTTTTCGATACGATAATACGATAACTGTTTGGTAATAAAATAATAAATACTGTATATTTCGCCTGATTTTATTGTAAAATACATTGGACAATTATGTGGTTCGCCGTTCACTGAAGTTTGTTCGTATTCGCATTCTAAGGATAAATATATTATACTATTTTTTACATATTCTAAGAATTTGTCTACCTAATTAAAAAATTTTCGGGTATAAAATTGACGCTAGAATAACAAAAAAATAAATTGCTTAATTACCCCATGCGTAGAGGATAAAACTTCACCATTAATACGATGTTCCAAGGGTTTTCTTTTATGTTATGAGTTTCATTTATTTTCTCTATAGTTTCAGACACAGTTTCATTACCTGTTTCAATAGATAATTTATCAGCGATTGATTAATTTTTTCATCATTAAATAAATTTAGATCTTTCTTATTTTCTTTAATGTTTTTCTATAATTCACGTAATTTTCTATACTATACATGTAATCGTAGTCATTAATTTGATTTTCTTTAACCCAGGATTGTAAATTATTCAGCTAATTCTCGCATTTTGTTTGGTTTTTCATATATCTTTTGGAAGTAAAACGCCTTGTATAAAATTAATTCAGTTTCAAAACTTCTTTTTTCAGTAGTGACATGTTATTTTTTCACGCTCCAATTACATAGGAAATAGTTTATTTGGGATTTTGAAAATTACTTATTTCTAAAACATTTTTTGGATTTCACCCCATATTGAGGTACACTGTAAGTAAATTTTACGAAAAAGTGCAAAAATATCTGAAGAAGAAAATTCGAAGGACTGGGTAAGCTCGTGAAATTGCAATCAGATTTAACATTTTTACTAAATTGTTCATTAGTTTTGCGAGAAGTTTCATTGGTTTTAAGAGAATTCGCAGGTTATAAAACGCCTGTCTGTCTATATTTTTTTATAAAAAGCTCATAAATTGGTTTAAGTTGTAGTTTTGCTTGTTTCTATGCATTATTAGAGTGTAAGTGTTTTATATGACACACACATATAAAGCTTGTAAAAAGACAACAATTTTGATACTTTTACAATTAAAATTAGAGTATAAAATAACGGAATAAATTTGTATTTATTTCTCTAGTTCAATACAACTTACTGAATTATTCATAAAATTATAAAATTAATTTTATAATAGATGCTTGTAATTTTGTGTATGGGTCTTCTTGTAAATTTAAGTAATTTATGTCTAACAGTGAAGTCCTGGACATAAATACAGGAAATTATTCTCCTTTAACATTAGAGCTGGAGGCTTAAAGTTTTGAACAGAAGTTGCCTAGGGTTTTAAGTGAGGAAAATAACTTTTAATCACTCTGTTTGGTATTGGGCTACTTACCAATACAGCTTAAGTTATATTTTCCCTCGCTGCTAAGTCAGCTAATTTTCCCTCTCTCAAAAATTACTATCCATGTGTGATTCCATTACACATCAATGTGATTCCATTATTTGTTTTGACAGTCCTATGTTGAACAGCTGATTTTAAGATTAAATTTATTTTCTAAATAGATTAAGTTTCCTTATGGAATAATAACTATTGGGCTATGACATGTCAGATAATATTTTAAAAGATTTCGTTTGATTTTTTTAATTGTGATGGAAAGTATCGTTCAGCCCCGGTTTCTAAAGGTTTATTGCTGCACTCGATAGCATTTTCGTTAGCCTGCGCATAAATTGCAATCTCGCCCCACAATAGGTCCCGTTCGACGTCTACATTAATCCTAATAAATGTCCTGTCATATTGACTAGTTCTAGAACCTTGAGATCAGTTAGATAAGTGAATAATACTATGAAATCAAGAGTATTATAATATAGAATCAGCAAGAATACAACAATTTTACTGATAAAAGTGTTAGTAATAGTTTACAGCATGTTTATTATTTGAATAATTTATTGGTTTTACTTTTGGAGCTGTAAGTAATAAATTTTGTTCTCTTGACAAAGGTTTTAAACTATATCTGTAACAGTCCAAGTTTACATATTTACTGCTTTTTCAGCAGAATTACTTAGATCATGCAACAGCCTTTAATGTTTTTGCAAGGAATTAGATCATAATGAAATTATTGTGAGTAATTGGTCGTTTCTTTTAATATTTAAGTTACTCTGTACATCGCAAATATAATAAAGGTTAGCGAAGCCTCTCGAGTCACTAGTTATAAATATAGTAGAAAATGAAACTTGACAAACAAAGATATATTTTATTATTTAATTCGCCTGTCCCAATCAGTAAAAAACTAATGAATGTGAACTAATGTGAATAAATAGTATGTTTTTAATATTGCGAATTAAATAATAAAACTTCCACAAAACTTCGTTTTCCTAGTCTAGAAATGAGCTGAAACAATGGTACGAAAGTACATATGTTCAAGTACCGCAAATTCTAGGCTGCGATCGTCAACTGAGTTTGTTGAAGCTTATTAGTTTCAAACTCAAGTTGTAATTAGTTCCTGTTCCAACATGAGGATAAGCTTTGATGGAGCTTGTTGGTTCGTTACAATTAGATTTCGATTACAATTTAAAGCTAGTATAACTTATTAAATATAGCTATGGCACATACTTATCAGCCATTATATATCTCAGAATTGAAGTAATCAAATAAACTAACTATTGAATAATATAATACAATTTTCTTGGATAAAATATTGAGATTACATTATAGATATCTGAAAAATATATTTGTAAGGGCAAACCTGGAGTTTGAATGTACCATCCGCTTATAAATAATATAATAATAAAAGTAATTTGACAAAGCAATATAAAAACAAATTTTTTTGCTGTGATATTTGCTAGCCTAGCAAAATATAAATATAAGTGCAAAGTATATATTATTCGAGTGTTGCCATATTAGAAGTGTAGTAAGTGTAGTGAATTATTCAAATTCAAAATGAACTTTAAATAGCATCAGTTTGCTACCGGATTTTTTTTGTTCCAGTGATCTAATCTGCTGGTTATCTCCTTGTACTTCTTGAGTTACGGTTAACATAATTTACAAACTCCAAGATACGGCGAGAGGCATGTTTACGGTGCCTTTATTCCGAGCATTACATCTTCTTGGGATAGAAAATGGCCGAGAGGTGTTCTCTTTGAACTTACAATTAAATAAGCAATCACTATTGCAAATCTCGTGACGTATTGCAAAACTTCCAAATTCACGTGACCAAATTCGTCAGCACTCGCTACTTTTTCCTGTAATGCTTCACTTATTTTCATTTATAAAATAAATTATTGTAATGGTTTGTGAGCCATATTAGAACGGGAAAAGCCATATTATTACGCTGAAACTTGAAGGACACATCTATTATATATTCATACCTACCTTTAACTATTTCAAAAGAAAGTGGGTCTTCTTATTTATTTAAACCACACAAATTACTTGAAATCCAGCGTTGACATTGATCCCCTTCCACGAAATTTGCAGTAAATTTATGTTTTAGTGGTAAGCGCTCAAGTAAATTCATGTCAAGGCAAGATTTTGGGAATGACTACTATTCTTAGTTCTAAATAGTAGATTCTCTATATCTTACTAGCCTTAAATGATAGTTATACATCTCAAAAATTAGCTTCTTTCTATACTCCATGTAGACCACCTTTCCGCCACAGGCTTCGCTATGCTCCTTCCCTTGTAATATAGGGAACAATCTGGTTCCTCTGCCATAAGGCTAATTTTAATTAAGGAAATAAGGCAGCTTCGTCAGCAGCATTATTGAAACATTGTAAAAAAATAAACTATTCTCTGTATCACATGCTAAATTATATGAGAATCGAACAACTAAAAATTAAGTTGTCTTCATCGTGGCTGGAAGGTTTTCTGATATATGGTATAATATACAAGGTGGTTTCCATAGTCTGTTAAATCCTGGTATTTTATCTCAAAGAAATGCAACTGTAACATTTTATGGGTTAAGGGGAGTGGATCGAGTAAGTTATTTGTTTGCTAAGTAAAATATATGTTGCTTTAATCAAGTTTATAGTGTAATTTGTAATTTAAGCAATTTCCAGGTAAAAGAACAAACAATGAGTACAATTTCTACACGTAGTAATGTACTAGAATTGCTTACTATCAGAAAAGACAAGAGCAGATATTAATTGTTTTATTTAGACCCAAAAATAAACTTTTATGGAATGCTTATGGAGTGAAATTTATTAAGGATCAAAACCAAAAGTTAAAAAGGAAGCTCATCGATATGTCCTAAAAAAATACAAACTGTTCTGTTTGTATAACATGAATGTGCTGTACTTAAGACCTTTTGAGTAGAATAAATTGATACTACATATATTGTGTTACCTTAGAATTTAAGCTGTTGCTGGCAAAGTATGTATATACTGTGTAAATACAGAAGTTTTAATTTTTTTAGTTCCTTAAAATATTTGAATATAACATTTATTATTTCAAAGTATTATTTTATAGAGGCTATATTAATTTTCAAAGACTACCAACACTAATGTCGACATATTTCAAGTAAAACACGTCTGTTTATAGAAATTGTTTGTAATTATATACCGCAAAAACTGCACTGCGTTATAGTGCCTTTTATTTTGGTTAGACTTTTAAATAATTTATTGCTACTGTTATATATTCATTTATCGTGTTTATTAGTTTATTTATTTTAGGATTAATATACATATTATTTTATCATATACGTAGGATACTCCATGTCACGATAGTTATTTGCTGTACTGCTAAAGGAAATAAAAGAAACTCTAATGAATATCTATTATGCTATTGTATGGATTTACATGAATTTATGTATGTTTATATATGCGTACATGCATTGTGGACTGCCTCATGAGGTATTGATAAGTTAAGTAAAAGAAATTCGTAACAACGTATATAGTATGCTCCACCATGGTATTTTGTAATACATTGATTACGTTGGTTTTTACATGGGAAGCCTTTAATAACAGCGTCATGTAAACACTAGGCATACACACAAATTACCAATCTCAGGGTTACTTTTGTGATATACAAGAATTGCAAAGCTTTTTTGCTCTCAACCTCTAGTATCAAGCCTTAAAGCAAAATTGGAAATGCAAGTGCTCCACGTGAACCTGGAAATTATGAATGTAAAAGCGAAATTGGGAATAACTTATTTCACTTGCAACACTGTATCAACAGCTCAACGGGAATATAGCCCAAATAAGAAACACTGAGATTAATGTTACATTTTCCTAATATCAGTAAATTTAAATTATTAAAATGTACCATGTAAATGTTGTCTACAAGTTCCTGAATTAATCATTGTTGTAAATTTTTTAAAGTGTTCCAAATATCGCGCAACATGTGAAAATGTTTCCAATATTGCCTAATTTGAAAAATGTTAACTTTGTTGACAAAGTTAAACTCAAGCATTTTATTTTCCATGGTAAATTTATTATACGTATATAAAGTAATAATTATATATGTCGAACGTGTTAAATTAACATATCATTTTATTGTTGAAAACAGTATTTTGAATTCTTGAACACAAATACATTAATGGTAATGCATAAAAAATTAAATTGCTTATTGTGTTGTGCTGTGAGAGCTTATTTTAGTGGGAGGCAGCGCCAACAGTAATGACCGAGCACAGAAGTAGAAGTGTTTCGTGAAGTTGACGGCATGACGGTCTGAACCCCCTTCCCTACTTTGATGTGATAAAAAGTCAACCACAGAAAATACTTATGGGTTGACTTTAGGGGGCATAATTATGCCCCCTAATATAGCATAATATAGGGGGCATAATTTCTGATAACATAAAGCCTTTTATGAGAAAGGTCCATGATAGCTTCTTTGATTAATGCTTTCACAATAAGATTACCTACTTGATACATTTAATGTCATAAAAATGTAAATGTCATTGTGAACACTAATAGTTTTTTACATTATAATTGAAAGCACCCTTCTTACACAATTTCGCAATATTAGAATGGACGTAATGTATTTCATAATTAATAATCTATGATTATAAAAGAGACAATAAATAGATTACTCTCCACGCGTCATAAAACTACAGAAATCATAGATAATAAATTTAATGAACAATCTCGACATAATTAGGACAGTGTTCTTTCCCCAAGATAACTTTGAGGAAGGACGAAATAGGGGGAGACAATTTGATAAAACTCAATTGAATGGGCATTCTGAACATGGGGAGATGACTTCGCAGGAATTAAATCTGTTAAATCATTGTTTCTTCTTAATATAATTAATAAACAGCATAATATCACTTAACTCTATTAAAAGTCACACGCTTCTATGGTGTATTTTTTCTTTTGTGCAAGACACAATCAGGCTTACATATATCAACCATGCGAACAAACACTCTGTCGTATGTACGACTATATACAACTGTGTAACAACTTGGCGTAAGTAAGTAGCCCGCCAAGACATATTTAGTACTATTTTTAGTCGTAAGACATTGTATATAGTATGTAGGTAAACGAAGGCAACCTAATCCCGATCGGCCACTTGATTGGAAACCTAATGTAATCATGTGTACCGTTAATTGACTAATTAAATTTCATATAATGTAATTTTCGCAACCTAGTCAGCCAGTATAATTTAATATTATTTTTATTTAAAGTTCCGGAACTAAATTATTGGGCGGAGTCGGAGTAGTAACTACCTAATTGGCACGCGTATGAATATCTTCATCTAACCCTTTGTAGCAGCCCAACTATGTGACCGAGCAGACCTCGCGCGCTTTGTCCGTAAGTAAAATTTATCTTTTCGTATTATTAAATTAGCCCTTTGATGCCAAACATATAAAAATGTATGTAACGTAAAGTAAAGTTGTAAATAGTAAAGTAACGTACCCTTGAAGATCTTTTATTTGCTTGATTTAAATAGATAAAAGTGGAGGCGTCGTCCTAGCACGTTGTTATAAATAGTAATTTGTATCATTAAATGGCTAATACCGTCGCGAATTTGTTTTAGGCGAGTTTACGTGTCCCACGCGTCTCACGGCTCACAGGGCACATATTATTTGAGTAGATGGCTACCAGTTTCATAACTTCTACTCATCTTCTAGTAACCACCGACTAGAAATAACCCTTCTTAGACTACAGCGCCATTGTCTCGTGCCAAGACGCCGACACCCGGGTTGTGAGTCTACACATTGCGAAGGGAAGTAAAATCTTAATGTTTTATAAAGTAAAACATCGTAGGTATGATTCCAGAGAACATTGGATATTTTAGACCCACCTATCAGATAATATTTTTTTAGTTCTTATATTCTAAATGGCAGCAACGTGGCAAGGCATATATTTAATTTACCATCCAAAAGTGGTGCTTGTAAGTTTTAGTAATTAAACTGAACTTATAAGTAAACTTTGCAATTCGAGTATTTATTACTTCGACCTCAGAAGTCACCACCCCCATGTGTTATCGTCATACGGTACACATGCTTTTGAATTTTTGACGTTATGCTCGTAGTTCTCCCGGAATTTGTTTCACTTCATAATGTTGGATCCATGCACTCCTTAAAAACTGCAGTTCGGAACATAATTTATAGTAGGATTCTTCTGGATCGACTAAGAAACTACGATAACAACGGATATGCATACATACGTATATAATATAACAACATAATTTATATTATATTTAGTATTATTATGTGTTATTAGGGGAAATACTATAGTTAACAAGATAATGTTATTTATCTGGAAAATATAATATCCAAATTTTCACTTAAACAATTGAATACTTTCAATCACACTTTAAACAACATAAAACAAAGATATAACCGACACACAGTTCGACAGCATATGATAATACGTGCATGCGAAGAAAAGTTATTAAGTCAGATTGACTACATTAGATATATATATATATATATATATATAATATATATATATATATATATATATATATATATAATATATAATTTCTAGAAAATAAATAAATCAGAATAGTTGTAACAGTTGTAATACTTGTAATAAGTGTAACAACCACAGTTATATCATACCAATTCACCTCGCTCCATCTGTATGTACACGACATGACTGTTGGTTGTTGCTCAATGCACGGAAATTAATCATTTTTGAAAACTTGTTTGAACTGTACGTAATGTTTGTCTACCTCCTCCGATAACCCAACATCTTTAGTGATTATTACACAAGTGGATAGGTATGGGTAATAACTGATAAGACTAATGAGTTACTTAGCTGACCGAGTCTTTTGACTATTCGCTACGGTCAATACCTATTCACCTAATTTATTCACTTTTCTTCAACTTTTTAGGTTATCGTAATCAAAACCTAATCAACAGAATGTTCTAAATATTTAGTAGTGTAATGGAAATGATATATTGTATTAACTTATAGTAATAACAGACAATATTTTTAAATCACTCCAAATGTTCACCAATGTTCACCACGGTTAAGTTAAAAATACTACATTAATGATTTGAAAAATAAGTGAATGTAATTATTTATCTTAACTGTAGTAAAATATAGTTATATAGTTCCTGCCGACAAGTATTGTACTTAGAGGGTCTCAGAAATGTGTAATTTCTTGAATAAATGCAATTTATATAGCTATTATATACTTTGTGATTTGCTATCGAATTAACGATGGAATACCTGTATGTTTGTATTAGTTAAAAGAACCTTTTATTGTATTTTTCGATGAATGACAAGTAAGTTAGTTCAAACATAAAAATACACGGCAGGTATTTAACATTTCTGTACTCAAACCGAAGTAACGAAACAAATACCGCCGATCCAAAAATAGTCCTTTACATCTTTCAGCAGGAATAAATTACAATCTATATTCAATGCATCTACCATCAAAACGATATTGTACCTGATAGGAAGTTTATTTCATGGCTTTATTGAATTACTGCAAATTGTACAGGCAAATTATAAGTTAGTATTGCACAAACTAGTAACAAGCGGCAAATTGCGTACAGGAGGGGCATTCACGGGGAAGTTGGCGCTTGGTATCCGGTTTATGTGTTACAAACACTTTACAGTTACAAAGTTCCTACTATTCACTCTGTATTATATTCTAGTAATGAGGAAACTTTAGCGGTACTTTTACTTGAGTTATTTACGCCGATAACACAAAAATAGCAGCAGTTGCACACAAAAATAAGGATTATAATATTAGTTATGTTGTTTTTCTTGTAACTGTCAGGAAACATCAAAGCTACTTTGTACAATTAATATTAAATCTTGTTAAAATCAACTTTCTAAACTTTCTTTGCTATGGTCAACGTATAAATACAAATTTAAAGCACAGTTCGAATGTTTATTTCGATTTTAGTAATTGTGGTTTTTGTAAACGTGGAGAGTGAGAGTGACATAGAAGGTGGAAATATATTATCCTATTTTTATGGAACACAAATTAACGTATACAATTTTACAGTTAATCTATATTAGTAACATTAAGTATAATTTGATAAATTTTACTTGTGGTGTACAAGTGTTTAGGCTGTTTAAGTAAAATGTCTTCAGTAGTAAATGTAAAAGTAATAGGAACAGCTACACATAATAATATTTCTTTACATTTGAGATGAACAAAAAAGTAACTGATTATTTGGTGCTAAAAGGTTCTGTGGTTGAAATAATTCGTAGTTAAATAATATTAATTACAGTTAAACAGTTTGTAGGAGGATTACGAGGGTTTATTGTGATTTTAGAAAAAGAAACAACTATATATAAAAGTCAATATTATGTATATATTAAAAATTTATATTGAAATGTTTTTATCAAATCTAATGAATTTGAAAAATTAATTGTATTTATGGGAATACAAAGAAAATTCAGCTTTATTGTTAGAGCACCTCTTACAAAAACACAAACTTTGTTCGAAATCTTTAATAGTCAGTAAAACAACGCTAATATGGAAATTTGGGGTACATTAGAATGCGTAGGAAATTTCCTAATGGAAATTCCTTATCAGTTTTTCTTTTCGCTATGTTATGTGGAGGAGAGCCATATTTGTGCTAGTAATGGATATGCATCAAATTAAGTCAATCTACGAAAAAAATAATAATGGGTTCCACCCAAAAGATTTGATATAATGAACGCTTTATGTTTATAGTTTACTTACAAACCAAAAATAAATTTCGAATGTTTTTCGTGATTTTGGTATATTCTATTGTAGTAGAGGTATCGATTAAAAGAGAAAAAAGAGAAAGAGGGGGCTAAATGTACGATCCTATGCTTTATAGAACAAGAATAAACTAAATATTTGTACTGATTATCTATACTATTATCAGTTAATAAAAATAGTTATTTGTTATGTTAAATGTTCATATTGTAAAAATAATTACTCATTTTCAGTTTGTAACAATTTATTTTCTCAAAAAACTGTTGTTTATAATTATTGTTATTCCCCAAAACGTTGGGATACTTTCTTATATAAATTACATATTCGTTTAATTTTCACCATTTTATAATGCGGAGCGGCATTTTAAACATTTCAATGCATCAGATTAACGAAACAACTGATAGGACTTAGTTTGAATAAATGTTCAATATTTTTAAAACCATTGAGTACCCAATCTGAAGGCTGCCAATTGGCCGAAAATGCAAAGTGCCTTTGAATATTAATCGTAATCATGATACTGCAAATTTCTTTTTATAGTTTACCATAAATAAAATTCTGCGATTAAGAAGATTTAAAAGTTACTATTATATCGTTTTCATTAAATATATAGCGCATATATTTTCTAATGCATTTATTTGTGAATAAAGTGATGAAATTACTTCACCATTTTGTCGACTTTATTTGAGTTTATTTTATTTTGTATTCTCACGGGATTAAAAATATTGGACATCTGCGTATATTTGTAATTTTAAACTTCACTTACAATGCGAAGTCCGAAACTTGTAAAATAAACATAAATAATAAACAAGCAGGTTGAACTGAAACAATGTTTTGAAGTAGATTTCCATTACAGATTATATATTGAAAGGTATATAAGAAGATTATTATAATTCATTCTGTCCTTGGCCTTTATATCACACATGAAAAAAAAATCCAGAGTTGTGTTTTATTTATATCAAAATTTAACTTTCTTATAAAAATGATTGGAAACATGACATTTTCATAAACTACATAAACAATAGGATGACATTAAACCTTAAATGAATAAAACTGTGTTAATAAATGAAGCTATAAACCAGTTATGCACTGGAAAATTATAAGTTTTTCTTCAACAGATTCTGTTTGGGCATAGTTAAAAAATCTCTGAAATATCATTCTTGTAATTCTCGAAAAGAATGTTCTCTTCTTTCTTCAAAGGAAATTATCACAAAGGTCTGTAAATAAAAAAAAAAAAAAAAACATTTCCATCCCAAAATTGGTTGTACCACCTCAAAGGCTTTATGTATTATTTAGAGCATTATTACCCACTCTATTGTCTGAGTTTTGAACTATGCGTTATAACTATTTTTCTTAGGGATAGTTGTAATTTAAATCGTTACGCTTCATTCTTTTAAATATTCTATTCACGGAACTCCATTCTAACCTGACCTGTACTATAACCTCAACTGTAGAGAGACGAACTTAAATTTTATTTTTTGTTGTTTTTTAAGTGAAGGTAGTATATATATATATATATATATATATATATATATATATATATATATATATATATATATATATATATATAAGTAGATATGAATATGGCGGTCCCAGGATACTTTTTGGGCCAAACCGAAAATCAATGTAAAAATCGTGTTAAATGTACCATAAATGAATCTGAGAAATCAAACGGAAAATCTCAATGAAAAAATAACCGAATCTATATCTGTTTTACTGTTCATTGTAGGCTTCTAATTTCTTAAGCTGTTTTAATGAAAAAATCAAGAAATCAAAATCTTTATTCTACAAAGTTGATTGTAACACATTCTTTGTCTTTTATTGTCTTTTTTCCAGTAACAATCAAGTGTAATTTTCATTTTTGTTCAATTCTTTAATCTTTTTTTTTCATCCAAAACAGACAAAAATCTGTTCGGCAAGTGTACTTTACAATCTTCCAACTCTGCAATTATTGTCATCCGAAATTTATCTTTCATTTTCTCCAAATTCAAAATTGTATAATTCTTATTTTCTTCTAATTCATTCAACTTATTGTATTCTTTTAACTTTAAATCACCAACCTTATTCAACTCTTTTTAAGAACTCCATTTAGTACGAACAAATACACGAGTATTCTATAAAAAAATTGGGTAAATTATACACCTTTTAAAGTATACTGTGTACATTGCAGTATAAACTATTTTTAACCTTAAAACAATTTTATTTTTAAGTTTGCAGTACATCTGTTAATTTACCTATTCTTTTACTGATTTATAAGTATTAGTTAACTATTGGACTATAATCAATTGTGCTTTTAAAGATAGCCAATAGTTCATATAAGAATTCTCTTTTTTAAGTTATTATGTACAGATATAATATATATTGAATAAAGTTTTTGGTTTTTTAATTATAAATATGTTTATGTACTATCTGTGCATTGTTCTGTATGTGGTTTTTAAGTTTATAGGATGTCAGGATACATCTGTTTTCATTTCAATACTCTTAAAAGTGCTTTATGGTTCTAGGTTATCACGTTTTTTTGTCTTGTGATTATTCTTGTACACATTTATCCATTAGGTCTAATCAATTTACTCCAGATGATAAGTTAATAGTTTATTTTTTTAATTAATCTACAAAACCTGCGGTACATTATTCGTCTAATTAGTATTTGTTTTAATTGACCACCATATTTGATACACAAATTACATTTTCATTGTAATATTCCACAATTTTAAACGCTTCAGTGCAAATAACAATTAATTGTAATACCTGTAATTTTTTTACATTTTCAGGTAAACCTAAATTATAAAATAAGTTTAAATTGGAATTATAAAGGCAACATACTATAGTGTATTATTAAATCCAGTTTTCCATATGGTTGTACGTGTACTATTCACGTTTAGACATCTATATATAATGTGAAACGGACATTTTAGTATTAAGTATTTACATCTAAGCATTGTATGGGTTTTTTTTTTTTTTTGCGTGGGGTCCGGCCTCCATTGGGTATATACTTTTTTAATGAATCCAAATCTTATCGAAGGAAATTGGCTTTTTTTGCGATTAATACCGAATTATGTTGAGGGAATAAATTCCTTTGTTGTTTTTTAAGGAATATGATGTTTACTGTGCCTTGATAATTAAAATGTACAATATTTTCATTGTTAATTATTCGTAGTTTTACAACAATGCATATTGATGTGAGCCTCATGTTAATATTAAGTAGTTATAACCCAGTAAATTCGATATTATAGTTCTAACGGAGACTTGGGATTGGATGAAAGTAGCGTTGTTTGAGCAGAATGCATGGGTACGATATTTTAGTTAACAAAAATTGCGATAGGAATCTGAGATGATGGAGTGATTGTGTATGTAAGGGAAAAAAATCTGAATAGGTGAGTACGAGTGTAGGGGAAGTAAGTTTGATCACGAGAGGCAACTAGCATTAAAAATAGAGTTAGTATACCTGGTAGTGGCCGGCCACAGTATCCTGGCTGGTGATACCGCAGGCCTCATCACCTGGATCTTGACCATTGAACTGTTTATTGTTAATTCTTGGGAGTCGTATTGTGATAAGCAGGCCGCGGGACAGGACACAACTGGCTGATAGGTGACGTGAACTGCTGTATATTCTGCCGGATACACATAACACCCAACGTCGAACCGTTACCTGGATTGTTGCTCTTACGGCGCGGGACTAAGGTCTGTGGTATTTATCCTTACCCCCCCCACCCACTCGTGTCACCACACAAATACAAGTAGCTGCATTGATTTCATATTTTTGTCGACTCACGTACCACGAAAGATGTAAGATGCGGTTGTAATTTTAAAGCAGAAATGACAGGATCATTTATTTTTAAGTTTGCTGCAAATTAATATACAATATTACCAAATTCTTACTTAGTTAGTAAAACCCATATCTACAAACCATTTTTATAGATTTCAAAAAAGTAGCACATCTCATTTCCGTAACTAATAGGTGACGTCTGTAGTTGAAACCAGGGACGACCTGTCAACACTTCTAGCGAGCTATTTGTTCATCTGATAACAGGACAATATATGAAAAAAACCTCTATCAGATAGATAATCACATTCCCGCGAAAGAAATGAAATATTAAAACCGTGTGATGACTAGAGGATTGGTTTAAGTCCGATCAGGACACAGAGATCAGATTAGCAAACAATTTAAAAAAAAACAACCTTTCACATCCTATTTCTTATTGCTCAGTTTTAAATCCTACCGGAATGTACTTTAGTAATCTTATTATACGGCGAAAGGAAGTACTATTTTCGTAATAATATTAACAGTAGAACAAGAATAACGCGAAATTCCTATGGAAAAGTTATTAGCGAGATTACCGGTATCTAAATCGAAAAGAAGCTTTCAAAATTGACCCTATTTTTGGGAAGGGAATAGGGAGGCCTGATATAAAAGTGGACGTGCGGGCGTGATTAAGGTTGGGACACTTTCAATATGATTATTATGTCCAGGTGTTGGTGGCAGGGCTAGCCAGTGCTGTCCCTTCCAGTGAACCTGAGACGTGTTTATTGATGATGGTGACACTTCGCAGTTGATTCGGCCCCATCAGGCTGGTTTCCCCTCACTCAGGATGATATTTTTTCGGAGTGTCACCGAACTCAGGGGGGGCTCCGCTCCGGGGATTGACGGGATTCCCGCTAGGATCGTCAAAAGACAATATTACCCGAACTCAATAAAAAACCACTCCTCAGTTTCATATTTTTAACTGTAGTAGTTTTCTAAAAGGGATTTATCCGAATAGTTTTCCAAAGTGGGTAAAGTTATTCCAATTTTTAACGGGGGGTCCGAAAAACACGAGTTGTGTAAGCTATAGACCTATTACTTTATCTAGTGTACTTACGCAAAAAATCTCTAGAAGGAAATGTGTTAAGACACCAAACTTGTGAATTATTTAAAAAATCAACTTTTAATTATCAAAAACCAATTTGGAATTTAGGAGCGATAGGAATTTGGAATGCATGCTTTATATTTTGTTGGGACTAAAGGAGTTACTATGATGCTGTGGGACTAAAAACAGGAAGGCTCTATTGGTTATTTATGGATTTGGCTAAAAGCGTTTTGACACTAATTAAATCAGAACTTAATTAATTAGTAAATAAATTTCTTGAGGGGCTCACAGATACAAACCTTGGGAACTGGTTTTAAAGACTACTTCCGAGACAGAAGTCAGGTTGGTCACTATTTCAGGGGGAGCTTCTGAGTTCGAGGAAACGGACCATACAGT
Organism: Homalodisca vitripennis; assembly: GCF_021130785.1. NCBI lineage: Eukaryota > Metazoa > Arthropoda > Insecta > Hemiptera > Cicadellidae > Homalodisca > Homalodisca vitripennis. The sequence continues at coordinate 54,448,787 of NC_060215.1, forward strand.
ACGGTGATAATTCAAGGAAGTACTTTAAGGTTCCCTATATTATTCTTGATATGATATGGACAATTTAGGTAAAGATAATATATGGCATAAGTGGTTAAAATATTTTTATACGCGGATGGACACAAGCTCTTTGTTTCGAAGGGGGTGGGTCCAGTGGCCATGCAGGTAGTATGGGGCGGGCTGAGCGTGGTCTAAACACTAGTAAAAGCGCTGGTTTTGGACCCAAAATGGACTCACTATCAACGTCAAAAAAAAACTCATAGTGCATGGCAGGTGGCTCTATTCGGACGGGTCATGATACGGACAATATACACCTGAGGCCTTCACTCTTGTGGCGGAGTGGCTGGCTGTATGTCATGTTGAATGTGTAGAGCGTGTATCTGAGTACAAGTATTTAGGAGTATTTTTTGATTTAATCGGGTTGAAATTGGACAGCTCACATCCAATATATAAGAATGTAGTAAGTTGAGGAAACACCATTTTGTATTTTTAAAAAATCTTTGTAATATATTAACATTTGGATTTCTGCTAAAAAATGGTTTATTACGCATTCGTACAGTCTACTCTGCATGTACGGAATTATTGCTTGGGGAGGGTGGGACATTTAAGAGCTCCAGTGTTTGACCTTTAGGAAATCGTCCAAAAAAGCCAATTATTAAATGCTGCCTTGAAAAAAAATCGTCCTTTAATTTCTTCTAGATTTGTTATTTGATGAATTTAAGGTATTTTATACGTTCTTAGACATTCTATATTATTAGGAGAATATTATAATGTACATGTTCAAAAAACCACAGTAATTATTTTTAATCAAAGTATAAGCCACTAGATACCTCGACCAGATTGGGCAGTGTCCCTCTGGGATTTATTTGCCCCAAAATTAGTGATGTCCATTCAAGGAGGGAACCGGGTTTCACCACATATAAGCGAATAGTTGGGATTTTTCCTAGCCCAATTACCTAAAGGGTATAAGCGAAGACAAAGTGTTCTAACAATAATCAGTGCACTTAGAGAGAAGTAACATCAACCTAAATATGAGCTACCGAAGGAACATAGTTTATAAGAGAGAGTTTGAAATGGATTTTAAAACTGCAAAAGCACCATTAGGAAATTGAAGGTAACAACAAAAGTTAAAATGCGAACGAAACGAATCAGAAATGTGGCCTGTGGGAAAGAGTGTAAGAAACTGCAAAGTCAGGATTGTGTGTTGATAGAAAGTGTTCTTTTAAAAACAATACAGGGACAGTAAGGGGGACGGATTAACAGATAAAGTGGGAGCACCCCCGGGGGATGGAGAGGTGGAATTACGAACTAACCAAGGAAAGAACGCGAGAGAGCGTAAGGTGCGTGAGAGAGATGAGAAGAGAGGAGATAGAGAACAATGAACTAAAAGATAAGGCGGGAGGCCGAAAGGGGGGCCAACATTACTGAAGGAGCCGTGGGTTGCGCCCGGATGTAGGCTAGGCTAAAAGAATGTGCGACGTTGGAGGGAGGAGTAAAGAAGGAGAGCACAGAGGTGAAGTGCAAAGTGCTGGAATATATGGGCGAGGCATGAAATCGCTAATACGCGTCGAAGAAATAGCGCTGACGCGAACACTATAATGCGACGTGAGTGAAGGACATAAAGAAAGTAAATTAGGGAATGCCCGCTAAGCGTACGAGAAAAAAAAAATGGCGAAAAAGGTATAAGAAGTACAAGAGAAAAGGGGAGAATACCACTCCAGTAGTGGGACCAAGCAAGTGAGGTTGCAAGGATGACCGAGGTTGATGCTGGCAATGAGGATGCGATAGTGAGAAAGACCGGGGATTAAGCGGAAGTGGCGGTGATAGTGGGTGGAAGCTTAAGAAACGAAGCCGTCGCAGAAAGCAATAATATATTAGGCTCGTCCGGGTAAAAATATGGGATCATGAATTGGAAGAGTGTATATTAAGAGAGGGAGGATCGGATAATTTAAAGCATGAGTAAGGGAACCTGTCGCACAGTAAGAAAAACAAAAAATAAGGAAACAAATAACTGAATAGTGACTCTATTGGGTGGGCGAGTGGAGAATGCACCGGCAGGGACCCGAACAAAAAAGAAGGTAAATGAATCGGAAATACGGCCTCTAAAGAAAGATGCTCGCGGTGATAGTCGGAGATAGCGAAAGTGGATTGTAACGAGGGAAACATAAAATCCCACACACGGTAAGAAAAGATGAGGGATTCTACCCTGGGGCTCATAAGGGAACGAAAACCAAAAACTGGGGAATCAGAGAAAAAGCTCGGCGCGGCAGAAGGTGAGTAAGGTGGGTGAGAGATGGGGTGGCAAAAGAGAAACGCAAAACTCTGGCGGGTAGGGTAGAAAAGTCACTGGAAGCGGTTGAGAGAGGAAGGAACGTACAATCAAGGACGTAGACCGCCGGAGAAGAACCTAAAGAGCAATTTATAAGCGAACACCTTAAGCCGGAGAAAAAACGGGCGAGAATAAGAGTCGTAAACGTCACCAATAGACGGTCGTTTAGCTGTAGAGAGTTGAATATTCTGAATGTAAGGGTTGAGAAAAAAGTTGAGAGCGTAAAGTGGGAGGGTGCAAGGAAAGGTAATTGATGAAAAGAAAATTATCTTGGAGTATGACGCTCTGTAAAAAAGTGTTGAGCCGGAGATCCGAAGGGCGCGAGCGAAAAACCTACGGTAAATAATAAAGCAAAACGAAACGCGGTAGAGAACAAATGTCGGAGAGTGTCTTAATCGCGAAAGCTGCCTGATTATAAAGGCGGTCGAGAAAAGAGAATGGTATAAATCATAAAATCCACGGTAAAGAGCAATGGCCGGTCAGCGGGTCAAGTTGCTCAAAGGTGAGAGTCTGAAGCGACATGAACTCTGTCGGTCAACGTAATGCCAGCTGAACCACGCGGACGGGAACTCCAGGAGGAAAAAAAGGGGTTAAAACAGCCTACCGAGCACATATACAGCCCGGTCGTAATGCGTGGGGTCGGACGCGAATATGAAGTGATTATAGCAATACGAGTATAGTGAGAAAGGGAGCAACCGAGCATCCAAAGTTTGGTACCCAGGCGAGTAAAATAAGGAATATGCGAAGACCGGTAAGAAGGTGAGGTCAGGAGAGGAAGAAAGCGGGTATGATTCTCGGAATAACCTGGAGAGAAAGGTAGCCAGGATGGAGAGCTAAAGCCAGTCCGACAAGTGGCACTCGAGGAGATAGAAAGGCGCGTGGAAAAAAAGTCCATCTATTGCACGAGAAATTGGCACATACATTGCAAATATAATTTAGCGGGGTGCCTAAATGTACCATGCAATTGTCTTAAGTTTACCAAGTGTTTAAAAATGGCACGTCGACTTATATAAAGAGATCTCATGGCTGTACTAAACAGTGGAGGCTGGGGTAAGTTGAGTTCGAGGATGGTAGAATTTGTATAACTTCTTTGTATGCACAGTAGCATAATTAGGGGTTAGAACCAGGTATGTTCAGTGAGAACTGGGGGGAGCGCGATGTAGTGACCAGTGGTGAGCACGCGGGTGGGTTGAGCATCTGCCTCTCTGTAACTGCTAAGTTTCGGATCACTGAGTGAGGCGGGGGTGGTACCTTCACGAGTGTCTGTTGATCGTGGGTAAAGTGGAACTGGGAGTTCCCGAGGAAGGAGCCGGAGAGGTTGAGGGCGGAGAGTGGTCGATTTAAGACGAGGAGCAGGGGGTCCGGGGTAGGGTGAGAGAGAGCGAGGGAGGGTGCATAATTGAGTATGGTAAGCGTGAGAGGAGAGAGAGAGAGAGAGGAGTAGAGAGATGGAGAGAGAGGTGCGTGAGAGTGGGGGAAGATTATGCGAGAGTCATGGAGAGGGGACGCTGTGGTCGGAGATAGATGCTGTGACCGGTAGGAGGGACGGAAATGACGTGATAGGGGGTGAGCGACGAGAGGGTAGTGATTATGAGTAGGTCCTATGATTTGGCTCGGGAGCCGCGGGTGAGTGTTACGGGAGCGTACGTTGTGACGGGGAGGGTGATTGAGGTCCTGCTTGGGACATATTTGTTGAAGCGGGGGGGAGACGATAGTGCGGAGGCCCGGTCGGCCACAGAGTTGATGCGTTGGCGGTGGGATGGCGATATTTCAGTTTATATTCTTGTTATCATTTATGAATATCCGATTATCTTAATATTCATTTCTGCGGTAGTGCGTTATCTGGCTTGTGCAGCCGGAGAGGGGCAGGGAGGGTCCTTGATTGTCAAACACTTGCGATACTATAGGTGGTTGTAGCTATAGAGATAGGTGATTTGTTGAGTTGGTTCTTATATACGAGGCATACATGAAAGATGCTTCATGCCTCTCGTACTATTACGTTAGGGAAGGTAGCCCGGCGTGGAGGCGTCAGGAGGACCGCTGGGTGCATTACGGATGAGATTACATTACTTTGGCTGTGAGTGTTGTGTTGAGTGGAGGGTTCAAGCCTCCTAATTAACCGATGCTGCTGATCAGCGTTCTCGATCATCACATCCATTATCATATTATATTCTTGCGGTTGTTATCTGGTTTGTAATTTATTGTCAAACACTTGCTTTGTTGTTATCTATGAAGTTTTGTTTTTTTCTTTTATTACGAGCATACAAAAGATGCATTCTTTCATGTTGTCATTACGTTGTTTTTTCACCATTTACGTTGATTTACATTACTTTTTATGTTGATGAGAGTACATCTTCATGCTCTGATAGCTGTCTCGATCTACACACACAGGCTATGCCCATGTGGAGATCATTTCATGTTTTTTGCATTGTATGTTGAGATTCTTTGGTAAATATGAGAGAGAAATAAATTATTATTCATTCATTCATTCATTCAAAAGTGAAAAAACCGACATTATACCACCAAAATACACAAAAAAACCATGTTTTATCCAAAAAACTGTGATTTTTTAGGGTCAGAATCAAGGTTTTTTAAGGTCCCTATACACTAGAATTAGAGTTTTTTTTAATCCTGAAAATCTACCTAATTATCTGAAATTATTGCCAATTTTAAGCATAAGAGTTGATTATTTTTCCTAAATAAAAAGATATTTTACTAATTAGTGAAACTTGACTCATAAAAATTTTCCTTAATAAATGGCGAGTGGAAAAATATCATGCCCCTTCTGTAAAAAAGAAATTTCCAAACATCATTATAGCCGACATTATAGCTGAAAAATACATGCCAAAAACAAAGAAATTTATAATAAAGAATTGAATTATTTAAGGAATTGGGGTAGAGAAAATCAAATTGACGATCATGAAAAGATGTATAATATAGAAAAATTACGAGAATTAAAGAGAAATTTCAAAGTTGAAAAGAAAAATCTCGAACTATTTAATGATGAGAAAATTCATCGAGAACAGATAAACCATCCAAATAGAGGTTCTGGATGGACATTTAAAAGTTGTAAACAGTTAGTTTTGAGCCTTAATATACATGAATCTATGAACGCAGGATAATATATTGATTTGCCACTTGAGATAAAGGTAAAAAATGCTTGCATGAACTTTAAAAATAAAGTTCATTTTTGCTTTATTTACTCAATAAGATTTGCTGTTGAAAAATCAAAATTTCATCCTGAACGAGTAAAACAATACGAGAAATTTGTAAATGACGAGATATTTTCTGGATTTGAGTATCCAATGTCTTTAAAAGATATACAATTATTTGGAAAACGAAGCTACAATTCCAAGAACAAATATCTAAAAATGTCTATTAATATCTATACTTATGACGAAAAACTACATATTGCTCCGTTACAAATTTCAGAAATATATGACGTCAAGTTAGAAATTGATTTCTTGTATGTAAAACAAGATGATAATTCCCATTATATTTTGATAACCGATTAAAATAGATTAGTGAGTTCTCAGTTATCTAAACATGAACAAAAACAATTTCTATGTAGGAGATGTTTGAGCCATTTCTACAAATCTGGAGATTTAACAGATCATTTAGAAATTTGTAAGACTCATGAGGTTTGCAAACCAGTTATGCAGTTTCCAGGTCAAACGACATCATTTACTAATTATCAAAAGAAGTTTAGCCATCCGTAGGTTATTTATATGGATTTGGAAAGCATATTAGAAAAAATTCCGACATGTAAGAATAATCCACAAAGATCGACCACAACTAAGATTCAGAAGCACATTCCTAATGGTTTTACTCTATATTTAGTGTCGAATGTGACCAATCGCATGTAAAAACCGATACTTATGATTTAGTCGAGACAAAAATAATGAAGATTTACCAAATGTTACGACAGAATGGTTTGAAGAACTCAATAAATTATCGACATACACAGCGAAAAAATATAATTTAAAGAACATGAAACCTATGAAATTAACTGAAGAAGAAAATATTTCATACCAAAATGCAAACGTTTGTCATATCTGCGAATCATCTGGTTTTACTCCTGATAATAAAGTAAGAGATCACTCTCATTTAACAGGAAAATTTAGAAGAGCAGCTAATTTATCTTGCAATTTAAATTTGAAATTCCCTCAGAATATTCCAGTTTTCTTTCACAATATATCAAATTACGATACTCATTTGTACATAAAAGAATTGGCTAAACAATATGGAAATGTTGATTTGATCGCAAACACTGACGAGCGATACATAAATTATTCAGTAAATTCTGGATATGGATATGAGTTTGTACAATTATAAGCCATAGATAGGTTTAGATTCATTGCGTCATCTATGGAAAAATTAGCTAAAGATTTAAAGAAAGAAGACTTCAAAGCATACAAATAATTTTATACAGGATGGAAGAATATTGAATGAAATTATAGAAAGACAGCCAAATGGCGATGACGAGATTTTTAAAATATTGTCTGGAAAAGGCATATTGTATACGCTATGCTAAAATTAACGAAAATCGAGCTTCAGCTGATACACGATTATAATATGTATTTGATGATAGAATAAGGCATTCGTGGAGGCATTTCTCAATGTATTAAGCGATATATGCAAGCAAATAACAAATACTTGGAAGATTTCGATAAGACAAAGCCCGAAAACTATCTGTTGTACATCGATGCAAATAACCTTTATGGCTGGGCTCTGTCGCAGAATTTGCCGTATAGTGATATGAAGTGGATGGATCCGAAAAACATATACAAAAGAACAGCAATAAACAATTTTAGAACTCACTGGCGATGAAGATTATCGCTATATTCTCGAAGTTGATCTTGGACATCCAACGAATTTACATGAAAATCACAAGGATTTGCCTCTGCTCCTGAACATTTTAACAATAAACTTTGCACAAATTTACTGGATAAAACTGAATACGTTATTCATTCAAGAAATTTGAAATTCTATCTGGAACAAGGCATGATTTTGAAACATGTGAATACAGTTATTGCATTTGATCAGAAACCATTTATGAAAGAATACATTGATTTCAATACAAATATTCGAACTAAAGCTACAAGAGACTTTGAAAAGGACTTTTACAAAATGATGAAAAACTCAGTTTTTGGAAAAAGTATGGAAAATGTGCGAAATATGTGATATTAAACTTGGAAATGAAGAATTTTCAATGAAACAAGCTAAGAAAACAAATTTCAAATGCGTTAATATCTTTGACGTCACCTGTATAGCGAGTCACATGTACAGACAAAAAGTAAAATTTAACAAGCCGATTTACATAGGATTTTCAGTTCTTGAAACTCACCGCCCCAAGCGATGATTCCGGATAGAAGCAAGGATTTAATGTATCCAAGGTACGCTACTCTGACATATCTTTCGTTCAGGACATATCTCAACTTTCGAAATTCAAAGACATATTTCGGAAGATTCATTATTAAGCCTTATATGTCTTCTGGATTTCAGACTGCGGTTAAAATTGTGTAATCTGCGTATATGATATTGATGTACAGTACATGTTAAAACTGAGATTTTGAATATCTACAAAAGAATCCTGCGTTCTTATAGACAAAGAGAGGAGTTTAATTTTAATTTTTTAAATGCTTAAGGAGAGAACATATTGTTGTTTAAACCATTCTTTTATATCCTCACAGTTACCAATAAAATATTAAAAACATAGCATCTAGCAATATAAAAAACCTCTCGTTTACCAAGGAAAGAGAAGTGTTCTTATATTGTGTGAAATAAACAACTAAATTTGTCTAATTCTTTTTTCTGTTATAGGAAAAATTTGCTCAATCCAATTTTTAAAGGCTACCCATTCGTTGGTAGCTAATTAACATTCAATATAAATTTATTTAAATTCAAATTTATTTGAATGTAAATAATTTGAAGCCAAATACTATTAATAATAATAATAAGAAAGATGCATTATTATAACTTTATATCCTCACATTTACCGATACAGTATACAAAATTGGCATCTAATGTATTTAAGAATCTCTCGTTCATTAAAGTTATTTAGGTGTTGAACATCTGTGTAAAATAAGCTGACATATTTACGAAAACAGATTCCCTTATTGTTTCGGTATGCACTTTTTGAAGGCTACCCATTCATGGGTAGGTAATTTGCATACAAGACAAGTATAGGTATAAGAAATTTAACTTCCATACTTTCTAATGGTGAAGTTTTATTGTACTGCTAGTAAATTGTACTGTAAATATTACTCACATTTTACCTTAGTGAAGAATGTACACTGCTTTTATAGCAGCTACAATAATTAATTTTCTTTCTTGCATGTGCGTAAATAGGACTTGAAGGGTATTAAAACGCACTATCTGAATGCTACTCCTTCGTTGGAAGCTGATTTGCATACAATACAACTACAAGCATAAAGATATTTATTCTTATGGGTTTGCTCTATGAGTAGACTACACAAAAATCATGATATCAAGTTATTCACGATATGTTACAAATATGAAGAAAGATTCAGTGTTCATTTTGAAGTGATGCGGACGTGTTACGATAATATTATGAATAGTTAAAAATGTGATTTGTAAAATACATACATATATAATATGATATGATATTAAAAAAAACACGTTGTGAAAACACAGGAAAACAAGTTTTGTTGGCAGTTACAAACAAAACTTGTATATTAACAGGGATACCATTGATGATTTGAAAACTGCTTACGATTTGAGATACTGTTTTTTATTAAGGAACTATGATCTAAAGCAACGTATTCCAATATTTCAAGCAACAGAGTCAACAAATTTTAAGAGTTTGATTTACCTCATGTTAATATTAAATCATTACAAATTTATGCTAAAGTAAAAACATGTATAAGAATCATATATTGCATGAATTAAAAACAAAATGAGATAAATTGTTGTGTTTTCACAAGTAAAAAAGACATTCTTGACATAAAGCTATAAGTTAATACATTAGTTTCTCTGGACAAAGTATCAATTGGAAAGTGCAGGGACTTTCTAAAACCGACTTTTATACAGTTTTCAGAACAATATTGATAGGTGGAAGGACTATTTTATACGCACCGCCCCAAGGGATGATTCCAGACAGAAGCAAGGATTAAATGTATAAAAGGTACGCTACTCTGACACATCTTTCGTTCAGGACATATCTAAACTTTCGAAATTCAAAGACATATTTCGGAGATTCCTTCCGACTTGTTAATCGATGATATAATAGTGTCGCCTGTGAAAGGGAAAAGTTTACTGGCCATGTTTAATTTTGAAATGTTACTTTGGTAAAATAAAATAGGCCCCAGATTACTGCCTCGTACTAAGCCCTAATTAACTGAGTAAACACGCGACATGGATTTAATAGGAAGGAATGATTCAATGCAAATGTTCAGTTCACCTCCATTTCACCATACTTTTAGTGGAGTGAGTCAAGATTAGAGCAGAATACAGGAGTTAATTTTGTGATGGCGTCAGATTTGGGACTCTACACTTAACGAAAGACCTGAACTCACTAAGCAAGTTTCACTCCCTGCTCCACAAATGGCCTGATACTGATGTGTATTATTCAAATAACTTCGAAAACATAAGAAAAGTTTAGCACATATCCAGTAGCTTTCAATTTAAATGATAATTTGTCTTTGTTTACTGAATATAAATCGTTATTCAAATCTAAAAAGATCATTATAGCGCGTTTCGTTACATGAAATGACGTTATTGACTTCTCTATTAATTTCAACAAAGCATCTAAAATGTTTTTTTTATCATATCTCACAGATTTATCTCACTTAAAATGTTGCTCTCTCGGATATACTTTGCTAATTGTCTTATAACTATCTACGCTAATACTTTAGAGATTACAATTAAAAGGTATATAGATTAGTAATTATTAGCATTTTTGAAATCATTACCTTTATACAAAATGAAAACTTTGGTAGTTACAAAAACAAACAGGAAATCAGCCAGAATTGTAGTTGAGCTGTAATTTATGAAGTGACTACAGTATATGTTAAAAAAATGTTTAGTTTTTATTTTATAAATTTTTTGTAGAATACATTGAACTCATTTTGAATCTATATGTCTTCCTATTACGGGAAGATCACGTTACAAGGCTTCATTCACTCAGTCAGATCCCTAGCTACCAGAGGTAAATTTGTTCAAGTGGTTCATTGTTTAACAGCTACAGGTTGCCTACATCGCTTCCTTTTCTTGTAGTACAACGGCAAATATAGGTTTTTTTCTCTGTTAGCAAATTAAAAATTTAAACATCTATACTGACAACAATACAAATCTCTACCATGTTTAATTATTCATTTATATTCAAATTTTTAATTTGCTAACAGAGAAAAAAAACTATATTTGCCGTTTTACTACAAGAAAAGGAAGAGATGTAGGCAACCTGTAGCTGTTAAACAGTGAACCACTTGAACAAATTTACCTCTGGTAGCTAGGGATGTGACTGAGTGAATGAAGCCTTGTAACGTGATCTTCGCATAAAAGGAAGAGATATTGATTCAAAATGAGTTCAATGTATTCTAAAAAAATTATAAAATAAAACTAAACATTTTTTTAAACATATAGTCACTTCATAAATTACAGCTCAACTACGAGTACAATCCCTGGCCGATTTCCTGTTTGTTTTTGTAACTGCCAAATTTTTTATTTTGTATAAAGCTAATGATTTCAGAAATACTAATCACCAAATTTACGAATACTTGGTAAAACTTTTTCTAAAACCCAATCTTGAAAGATTTCTGCTTTCTTCATTTTTGATTTCATTATTAAATAATATATACCTGGTTCATTAATGAAAATGGTGTTTTTTTGACAGTTTGAAGGTAGTCACGATTCGATACTGCCTTTGTTTGTAAATGTTTTTCTGTACTTGGAAAACATGATCAATAATAGCTTTATTCGTAATTTTAAATTCTAATATTTCTGCAACATCTTTCGCCTTAAACCAAAATTCATTATTTTCGTCAACAATCGTAAAGATATGTTTGTTATCAAATCTAAGTTGATTATCAAGTAGATTCACTACTGACTCCATTTAGATAGGAAAAAAATTTAACCAGCAACTTGTAATCTTAAATTGTTGTTTTACTCTCATTATTTAATAAATTTCTTTCAGAGTCTTGTATAGTCAGAACGATTTTTTGAATTCTTTTAATATTTTTCTAACTGAAATATAATCGATTTCATTCGGTTTTTTCACAGATTTTTTATCCATAAGCAACATTTGGGAAAAAAGTGTACAATATTTCCGATTCTTTGTGTAGATGTTCGGTATGATTTTCGAAACTAGGTTCAACGAGATTACAATGTACTTCAATTACATCGAACGGTCTAAATTTTGGCGTTTTATTTCCTAAATATATCTGATTTGGCTCAATAATTTCTTGAACAAACCCTAATAAATCTCCTATAATTGCTGAAAAAATAATTCTTACTGGTGATTTTATTTGAATTTTGTTAAATAGAAAATGTTTTTGCATTTCAAATTTGTGTTCGTCAAAGTTTAAAGATTTATCTGATTGTTTGAACGTTTTCAGATAATTTTTAAAGGCATTTTTTATTTTATCGAAGGTATAATATCCTTTGTTTAAACCATAATATTTTGTTATGTTCTTTTCACTAAATCCTATACAATAAGGAGAACTTTCACTAATATTTATTACAAAATTATTAGAATAAAAACCACTTAAACCAATAAAATAATTTGATTCTTCATCTAAATGAATAAGATGTTCTAAGTTTAAAACTAATTTAGAGCTTTCTGAAGTCAATTTGAAAAGTTCAATTTTCGCTAGTTAAATGGAGACATTTTTAAAGCAAAAAGATCAGATAAAACTACAAACGTTTGAAGAAAATAAGAAAGATCAACCTATTAGATTGTTAATTGTTGGTTCAAGTGGATGTGGAAAGACAACTTTATTATTGAATTTCATCTACAATAGGTTGAGTCCTTATTCAAATTTTTATGTTTTTAGTAAATCTTTGGAACAAGACGCATATAAAAAATTGCAAGTAAGATTTGAAAATATTGAGAACTTAAGCAAAAAAATATCATATATTTACAATGTTTCTGAGGATATAGCGAATGCAAACCCAATTCTTTAATCGTTTTTGATGATTGTATTTTATAAAATCAAAATGTTATTAAGGGATATTTCGTAATGTCTCATCATAAAAATATATCTTGTATCTATCTTTCTCGATGCTTTTCAAAGGATGATAACAAGTTATAAGAAATAATTTAAATATGCATTGTATTTTTAAACAAGATGATCATTATTTAAGAAAGATTTAAAAGAATTATGTGGGATCTGATATGAATGTTAACCACTTTAATGAGTTATGTCATAAAATTTGGAAAGAAGACTACGGATTAAAAAAAATTAATCTAACTTTGAAGCCTAAAAATGATAAATATTTGAGTACATTTTCTAATATGAACGTGTGATGTTTACATGTTTTACGTTCCACGTTTAAGTTCGCATTTTTACGTTCCACGTTACAAAATTTTCCTAAATAAATGGCCTAAATAAATAAATAACTTCTGAAGAAGCAAAAAAACTTGATCAAATCGAAAAGAAATTAATCAAAGAATTTAAAGAACAGATTATAATTTATGAAAAAGAACCAGAATGTATCTGCAATAAAAAATGTTGAGGGCAAAATTGAAAATTTTTTAAATCAAAATACAATAATGATGGATTTAGTTCCAGTTGTACGACAATTTGCTGATATTTCGATTCCAGAATTTGAAGTATAAGAATTTGAATTGCCAAAATTACCATCTTCTACACCATTTAAACCTCGAATCATTGAAGAATCTACTATAGTTGAACCAATAAGTCCTGGAATATATGATATAATAATTGTTGAAATTGGTAAAAAATTCCTTCCTAGAGCAAAGGATGATAAATTTGGTTTGTATTGGGACAGAAAAATGAAAAGTTTTATGATTGAAATTTACCCGTGAATTTTGAACATAATGACATAAGTATTAATGAAAACACGTATGAAGGTACTCAAGGATTGTGGAGATTATTAACAGACAATGATGTTCTAAAAGATGATTTATATTCTGAAGAAGATTTGAAAAAAAAGTATACTGATATTTTATGAAAATCTGATTCAATTTACAAAAATAATGATCCATCAACTAAAAAACCTAAATCAAGTAGAGGTAAACAATATATGAATTTAATTACATCAATTTGGGAAAAAACGAATCGAAGGATCTGGTGTAAGAAAATACAGCGATAATAAGATTGAATACAGATATATCGATGATTTAACAAAACTCGATGGAATTATTAATTATATTTATGGTCAAGAAAAGGCTGGAAATAACAACTTTTTGAATGAAAAGAAAGCGATTAAATATTTTATTTCGAACTTGATGAAATGATTGAAAAACCTGATGGAATTAAATATTTAAAACGAATTTTACCAGCAATAAGTTCATCTATGATTGAAGGTAGTGGGCTTCTGAAAAATTTTATCAACAATTTACTTTTTGAATTACACGTACCAGGCTATCAATATCTGAGCCTTGAACAAACGCTTGAACAAAGACTAAAAATAGGAGATCCTGGTGTGAACAAATGAGATAAAGCAGCAATGAAACACGACATTAAAAAAACATAGAGACACAAATTCTAGGCACATTGAAGATGAAACTTTACAAGATAAGGCAATTGATCGATTTTTATCAAAAGATGCTAGTTTAGGTGAGAGATTTGTCGCAATTCCAACAGCTGGAGCAATGTTTTTAAAGCTATATAAATGGTACTTGAAATTTTAGCTATATAAATGGAGAAACAATCTGTGAACGTAAAGTTTAGTACAAATCAGAAAGAAAAATAAAATCTGCCTTTAAAAAGAAAATACCTGTTGGTATTCAATTTAAAATAGATCAACTAAAAAATGGTGAAGATAAAATATTTTTAACGAATAGACAATACAATAAACTCGAAGGAACAATAAAGGAATCAGAATAGAATTTTCTTATAATCAGTTAAAAGAACTTAAAAATGGTGGACTTTTGAAAGATTTATTGACGAGAAAATATTCCAGTTGTTAAAAATGTTGTTCCATATGTTAGAAAAGCTGCTCCAATTGTTAAAGAAGACGTGATTCCTATTGTTAGAAATATTTTAAATTGGTTAGATAAAGAGTTGGAAGATGTTACAGGATCTGTATTAGATGAAAAACTTTGAATTACGTGAAATCAAACCATTAACATTCGGGAATTGGAAGAAATCTGTAAAAAATTAAACATTTTAGATGAATTTTCATGAGAGATACATTACCTGAAAAAATTAAGAAATTTGAATGTGGAATTGTGAATTTAGACTCGATTATGGGAAGTGGAACGCATTGGATTTGTTATTATAAAATTGATAAGAATGCATATTATTTTGATTCGTATGGAAGAATTGAGGACAAACCACCGAGAGAATTGATCCAATATTTGAAAAAAAATCAAACGTTTATTATAATGATTCTCAAATTCAAGACTATAAAGATCCCCCAATTTGTGGTCATATATGTGTTTTTGTTTTGAATGAATTGACTAATGGTAATGATTTTAAACAAGTTGTTAACAAATTATTACTTAATAAATATGGATTCACAAAATATTTTTGATGTATTTGGAATTCAAATTAAAACAGATAGTATTCAAAATGTAGATGAAATTATTCGAAATAAAGTTAATAGCTTGAGAAATGAGTTTGATAACAAGTTAGAAAGTTTATTGCAAAACCTTCCAGATTCAGATATGTCTGCTGACCAGATTGAAGATTTTAAAGCAGAATATGATAACAAAATTTCAAATTTCATGAGTTCAAATGAAATTGCTGATAAAATAAAAAAATTGAAAAAATAATTTGAAGATGTTGCAGAAAAACTATTTACCAATTTAATGTCTCATATCGAAAAAGCTGATAAAATTACTGATGCGATCAAAGTTGAAAAGAATTATGTTAGTTTGGCTAATAAAAAAAGAATTGTTGGAGTAAAACCTGTTATGTAAAAATTGATGTAAATGTTGATCGATATTGTTGATTTAAATAATCCGAATGTTAAAAATACCTTAGATTTTAAGGAAAAAGACTTAGCAGCGTTAGTAGGGGAATTTTCCGTTTGATGTTATAGTAAAAGAGCAACTAGATGATCATATTAAAATGTACTGAACCAAAATTATGAGAATCATAATCAGTAGACGATGTTGGTGAAACTAATGAAAAATTTATAAAACTTGTGCATTAAAATAATGTTAGAGAAATAGTTATAAAAATTCAGGAAGATTTTCATACATATCAAGATAATGTTCGTGAGAAATTAAAAAGTAATGGTGAATTACTTGAAAGAATAGATGATAAACATTCTTTACAAGTTTATAAAGTAAATAAACTAGAAGAAAACTTTAATAAATTTAAAGAAGACATAGAAGAAAACATAGCCAGCAGATTTAATGGATTAGACGGTTATGATGATTCATTTTAAATTTTTCCTTTATAAATGGCACTCATATATTGTGTGAGGTGTAAGGCAAAAACTGTAACAAATGAATATAAAATATTATGCAAACATCAAGAGAATTTCTTGAAAATGTGCTGAATGTAACACTAAACAGAGCCAATTTATAAAAACTTGATTTGAAATGTTTTTTTTTTATAAATAGAGATGGCGGGACATTCCAGTGCTTTCGATCTTTTTATAATGCAACACGAAAGAGATTTGAAAAAGAACAATGGGATGATATTTCTCAAAAATATGAACTATCCGAAGATATGATGCGATTGTACATTAATAAGTTAAATTGGTATAACATTGCAAAATATCAAAATTTGTCCTCAGAATTTATTAGAGAAAATATAAATTATCCATTGAAAGAACATATGTCTGTTATTTGCCTTTATCAACACTTGAGCACAGGATTTTTGGAAGAATTTAAAGATTCAGTTGATTGGAACAATATTATAGATAGCGGTTACTATCCTGTGCAAATTTTATTGAAATATCTGACTTAAATTGCAAAATCTAAATCAGAAAATCCCGAATATGAAGAAGTAGATAAGTAGCCATTAATAAATGACTGAAATTTATATCCTTTCTTATAAATACGCACATTAAATCAATGAAAAAATATCTTTCTTATATATGATGTTTAAAATTTCGTAAGAAAAATTTGAAATTTTTTCTTAATAAATGGCGGACTACAAAAAAGTATTCAGGTGATATTGAGAGGGCAGAGTTTAAAAACTTTTATCCAATTAGTAAACAACATTTGAATGAACCGAATAAAAGAACTGAGTATAATATTGATTTTGGAGATAATTTTTGCTCGTCTAACTTCCAGTTTTATATTTCTGGAACTTTAACAAAACAAGATGGTCAAGTATATCTTGGAACAAATGATGTCAGATTGATTGATAATTTCGTGCCGTTTTTATTCTCTAAAACTGAAGTAAGAAAACACAATAAATTGATAGAAGAAATTGAAAATTGTGGTCAATTAAGTACTATTAAAGGAACCATATCTTATTCCAAAAGTGATGTACTTTCAAATAGACTTGAATCAACTTTTAAATTTGGACAATTTGAAGCGGTCTGTGATTTAGCACATTTCGGCTGAGGAAAATGTAAATTTTCCAATCTATAAAGGTGGATTTTACATTAGTACATTTTGCAATCTTCCAGCTGAAGATGATGATGCGTTATTGAAAACAAAAGCTGGAAATGATATGCCAGTTGATGGAAAAATTACATTTAACGAGTTTTTCATTAGAGTTCCGATGATTGATTACAAAACCACGAGCAAAATTCGGTTGATTGATGAAATTACAAAAAGTCAAAACATTATGTTTAATTTTCTAGATTGGCAATGTATTGAGCAAAAGGGTATTTCCGGAACAACTTATTCATTCGATATCACAAATATTTATAGAAATATTTTCAATCCCAAGTTCATTATTGTTGGTTTTCAAACAGATAGACAGAATAATCAACAAAAAAATCCTTTAAAGTTCGATAGTTTGAATGTAAAAAATATCAGAGTAAAATTGAATGGTTCTTATTATCCAGATGAATTACAAAATTTAAACATTTCCGGAGGTCTTTTCAGAATTATGTATCAGATGTATCAAGATTTTAAGAAAGTTGACAACGAAAATATGGAAATATATTACAATCCCAAAGAATTTATAGCAAATAGACCCATTTATGTCATTGATACAACAAAGAGTTTGACAAATATTTCTGGTTCAAAGAACGATATAATTATCAATATGGATTTTCAAAATGCTGTTACAAATGCGATTTGTTATGTTGTTGTTTCTGAGAAATTTTTATCATATGACTTGATTAAGAACGATATTAGGGAAATCCAGTAAAATTTTAGATTTCCTTATTTTTCATAAAAAAGCTTAAGAAAGTAGAAGCAAACACCTATAGATTCGGTTATTTTCATTCGTGATTTCCTGTTTGATTTCTCAGATTCATTTATAGCACATTTAACACGATTTTACATTGAATTTCGGTTTGGCCCTAAAAGTGTCCTGGGACACAATATTCATATAATATATATATATATATATATATATATATATGTGTGTATTTGTATGTGTGTGTGTGTGTGTGTGTGTGTTTAGAACCTGTACTGACCTCAACTGTATAGAGACGAACTTAAATTTTATTTTTGTTGTTTTTTAAATGAAGGTAGTTTTTATTGCTTTCAAGATTGTAGCCGTTCAAATCTTCGAAAAGGAATGATTATATATAAGTTATTATGCTTTATAACTCAAAAGAATTTGTTTTAAAACTGTAGGGGAGTTACATTATATTCCTTCTAACGTATTTGTTTGATATCACCTATCGTTTTCAGATAGCAAGCGTACAAACTTTTAACTAGTATTCAACTTTGTGGGAATTATTGTGAACACGATAACTTCTGATTTATTAATAGATTCAGTCCAACCTTCATTCATAAACAGTATCTGTACTCAGCTTGGATGGTTTCGTTGGCTATTCTAACCCAATTAAACGTTTCAAGACGGCGGCTATTCACATTGGAGCAAAATGTTTACTCAACTAATTCTTAAAAAATACATTTTTACATATATTACATCATTAAAACAACTTTTAGGCATTTAATTCTTTCCATATCTCTTGAGGTTTCAAGATTTTGGCCATTTATTGTTCGGAAAAGGAATGATTATATGTAAGATATTATGCACTATAACACAAAACAAGCGTTCTAGAATTTTCAGATCATTTATAATAATATTAGTTCATACATGTTTTTTTTTATCACATACAGTTTCCAGTTAGCGGACGTACAAAGCTTAACTAGTATATAACATCACGGGTGTAATCTTGAACAAGATAACTGACTTATTTCGAATTAGATACAGACTAAACTTCGTAACGAGGCAGTATTTGCATATATTTGGGTGGGTTCGTTACCCATTCTTAACCAATAAACAATTTATAGAAGAATGCAACTGAACCATTATAATTGAATATAATTACAAACATAATCTCGGATTATTTGAAACTAAAACAAATTTACATTTTCAAAAAGAAATTTGTATGGTTGTCACTACTTTTGTCTTGATGAACTTTATAAATGTTTGAATATTTTACGATTATATTACATTGAAGATTATTGTCCCATCAGTGGTCCTCAGTTAAAACATGTAAACTAATTATGCATCTTTAGTTTGACATTTCGAGATGATGGTTTCATGTGAAGGGAACTGAGCTGGAAGGGATATTTGTTTTTTATTTTTGTTTGTTTTACTCTTGAGGCCATTTTAAACATGAACATAATATGAACTATTAAAAAATGAAGGAAGGTCTTAAAACAAGGCAAAATCGCTTCAATAAATATTTTAAATTTAATTTATAAAAATATATCTTTTTTCGAAAAGAAAAGAAAACTTGCGAAATTAGAACACAAGTTTTGGACAATCCCAACCAAGTTCATCCGGGTCTCAACGTCAGTAAGAAATCTAAAAAAGCATTCGAAATCATAGAGGAGACGAACAGTAAACATTTAACGTATGAATATTACACAATATTATTCTAGTATATGGTTTTTGTCTTAGAGAACGTAGAATTTGAGCAGCATAAAACGATCTTACAGCTTCCCTCAAAAATATTTATCGCACGTTTTCATGTAATGAAACCAACAGAGTTTATCATATATCCAGAAAGTATAGTAACAATTTTGATGATACTTTTCCTGTTTAAAAAAGTATATTTTATTTTTGTGAATATCCTTACACAGCCTAGTAACTGAAATGGAAAATATTTTTGAAAAATATCACACACCAATCATGGACTAATGAAGACTACAATTAATTTGGAATATCATCGATGAAATACCTCAAGTCGTTGTAAGTTACTCATCCATTTTTTTTTAGTAAAGAAATGAAAATATGCCCAAAATTAACTAACAAATTGGATCAGTTTGAGAACACTGCGGGAACCCGTATAGATGCCATTCATGACTGCTTGCTCAACAGCTCTATTACATTACAAAGATCTTGTTTATACGCATTGGCACGTACCCGGTATGTGGAACCTACTCACAGTCTTTGCTTTCCTAAGGGTTCCTTTTGTGTTCAACCGCGAACCATCCTTATTAATAATGTTGACCGTATAATGCATCATCTAATAATACGCAATGTTGCGTAATGTTGTGTAATAAATTGCATGTATGCAATGTTAATTGTTTTGCGTCAAGCAGCCACTCTGGTTCCTGTATGATGTTGAATCAATTTTAATTACACACATACAAAAGTAAAATACAAGATTGCAGCTATTATTTTAAAGAATATTCATATGAACTTCTTCAAATTGTATTATTTGTTCTGCTGAAAATTAACAGCGTGAGAATCGCGAACGATAGTTAATAACCTAATAATTAAAGTTAAGGCTTTCGTATATGAAACTAACTAATCTCATTAATTAACTGCAAGACTTCAATCAAAATTTAGTATGGTTACTGCACGATAGGGTGGATTGCTGTAAAAGTGTAAATCTTCGTTGGAACGAAAAAACGTCTTTTATATAACGCCTTTATAATTATGTAATATAAGTTAACGTGAACAACTTTAAAATAGCAATAGAGAATTGTTTCAATAATAACGATATCTTGAGTAATAAGATTACGTTTCTATACAAAGCCCTTTATCACTCACTTTATCAATTAATCATTACTCAATCATGTTAATACTGTTTTAAAACTGAATGCAAAAAGCGTATTAAAAATAAAATAGATAACGATTAGTAATAATATTGAAATAATAATAATGGCTCGAATTATCACAATCACATAAGTATCTGTATTTTTCTATTCTAAGCATCGGAATATTCTACAATCTTTCAGCCTAAAACTAATTCTAATACAGGGTGATTCACGAAGATGTGCAGAAGCCGTGGCAGCTCAATCTACATGTACAAATAATGAAAATTTTATATAAAAACTCGTATACATAATGTTATGAATATAAACTAATAAAGCATCTATTAAATTTCTGAGTACTTTATTCACACTCTTTTGTTTAAGGTAAAGCTTTCTACAAGCTTCAACACATATTTTGATCTGTTTCTTGGTGACATAACTGAGTTATTGTTGCCCAAGGATGAATTTTTTGCAATCGAAATTGGTGTTCTCAAAAAAATACGGAACTTACAGTTCTGAGACTGTTTTTTTTTCAAGATTTTAGGTGAAACCCCATAAGATACAATTGAATTCATCCCTTAAACTACCTTACCAGAATTTTAGATGGACCACGTTTTACATTTAAAATTCGGGTGCAATTTTTTGCTAGACGTAACTCGCTAACAAATCATCTCCGATCCCCATGTTTATATAAACTTTTTTCATTATTTTTCCATGTAGAATGATCTTCCACAGTTTCTACATGTTTTCGTGAATCACTCTGTATAATGTGCATGATACTACAAAGGAGGATCAGTAAGTTAAAATTTGGTACACGATAAAACTATGGGTACCTATCACATGTTATCTGTCAGAGTTATGGCTTTAAACACAAATAATAGATTTAAACAAAGTATTTCCAGTGATTTCAAATACACAGGTTCATTCAGCGGTAGTATGAGTCATGTGTTAGAGTCGGTGGTCACGGTGGTATAAGTTGAGAATATATCTGTTATGAGTTTTTAAATATCCTGATATTTCACCAACTCAGATATGAAATAATGTGATAAGCTTGACACGTTTTAAATTAATTTCTAGGTGACTGACAGCCTACCTAGCACTTAAACATATTCTAGTAATGTTTTAATTGAATAGGAGATGTAAAATACTGTAAAGTCCATCTGTAAATAATAAATGCTTGACAATGCATTGATTGGGGCATGTAGACTGGTTCCGGAGTTTACATAATGGACCGATTACTGCAGTTGTAGGGTCTCACCGCTGCGGATGGTTAACCTAACGGTTGGGGAATGGGGCAGGTGGGACTGGTAAACTCCTGTCATATACACATTTCTACCTGCAGATAAACTTAAATCCAACCACTGTTCCGAAACTAACTCATATAAACACTGTTTATTGTTAGATAAATCATATATGTTTAAAGGAGTTACAATATTTCTCTGTAAACATTTCACTATATATATATTATATTATATTTTTATGTATGATATATATATATATATATATATATATATAGATCAACAAATATATTTGTGTACACTGTTAAATTCTACGGTTAAATAACAGCTGCAAGTTCGGGATTGCCATGTATATATATATATATATATATATATATAAAACAATTAACTTTTCTGTATAAAATTCCCTTTAATATTTTGGCATTTTCCGTTTTAAAAAACGTATCATAAACAATAGCACAGTAAACAAACAAAATTAACATAAGTTAATAAATACTAATTTACATAAATAAATTGACAGAAATTTTTTATGTGTGATTAACAACTAAGAGAAATATCACGAACAGAGAAAGAATTTAGATTATTTATTATTGAATTTGCATTTTTACACCCGAAGTGAATATATACATAATATTATAACGTGTATAATATTATATATATATATATATATAATATTATACACGTTATAATATTACGTAGTATTACGCATTTTATGTATCTAAGACAATCTAGTTTATTTACTTTTAAACATTTGCTTTACATTAAATACATTTTGCGTCATGTTATTGTTTACTTCAAGCTATGGAAATTCTCAACTTTCATATAAACAGTATAATAACAACCTACGTACTAGTATAAGGTAGTGTTAAGTATTTAATTTGTCTAAGTATGTCCTTGTTGATTAAATATTCAAAAGCTCATTTATTTATGTTGTGTAAAGAAATTTAAATATTAATTTGTGTAGGTGCCAGCAGTTTAGTTTAGTTTAGTTTGTTATGTAAAGTTCATATTAAGAGTACATTAATTTTAGTTAGGATGGCTGTTTTGGGAATAATTGAAGGTTTTGTACTTTATTTGTGCTATATCATGTCCTGTAGCTGTCATGTAAAATTGAAAATAAATAAATAAATAAATAAAAAAAATTGAGTACGGAGTCTGATTCATCCGTCATTATTTCGTAAAAAAGAGCATTAGTTAGAGGCAAACTTATTACTTACTTATTACAGCTTACGGTATTACATAAACTATTCCAGAAAATTAATATTTGTTAAAAAACTAGAGCCCAGTAGTGTTGTCGTCAAAAGAAATCCAATAATCAATACTCCAGATGTACCGGTGGCGTACTGAATACTGATGCTACTCGTATTGACACATTCGAGTACGTTTTCCATTACAACTTTTACATAGTGTTGGGTTACTAGAGTGACAGTTGTTAGTTTACATGAACTAATTTTAAGTTACGCTCAATGGAGCAACCCTTCCAACACGTCCAAACCTATTAAAGTTAATTTAAATTCATGTTGATTGCTTTAAATTGTGATTTAAAAGTGAAGATTTATTCAAGAATATTGGTATTTGAAAATAAATGTAATTAAGAGGTATAAGAAAACAGTCAAGATTTTTCTGTTATCATTTATAGTTTAAAAAGTTAACAGTATATTCTATATATTGTAAATAGTACTTTACTATGTGAAATCTTATTTAATTTACTCTACTGTGGATGAATGCTAAATGTTGCGACTTAATGAAAATTTAAATGAAATAATATTAAGCCAGAAAAAATATTTATTTATTATTAACATTTATTTATTTATTTTACTTGTAATTAAATATTTTATTCAAGCACTATTATATTTCTAATATGGTTTTCTACTTATCACGGATAGTCATGGTGGGATTATTATACAAATTTATAGGTTTTCTCACATGGCCAATAACTAGGTAGTGTAAGGGTGAACAGTAACTGCTCAAGTTAACGTACCAGATTTAATGTTTCGATAAAACGTATAAAGCCAGCCATGGGAGCCCGTTAACCAGTGCCACAGAAAGATGGGATGAAGATAGGAGAGCACCCCTTGCCACCATGTCGCCACTGCGGTTTCTTCCATCTCACATACTGCAATACATCATATTATCACACAGAGAAACAAATAAATATAGACAGTTAAAATTAAACGTATAACATCAGATTATTATAATTGCCATTTCAAAGAAAAATTTATAAAAACTACATTTATTATAATGAAAAACACCTATATAAACTATGAAAATTAATACAGGTTTAGGGACAATCATGTGCTCACAGGTGCGTATGGTCATACGAAAACAAATATATATTTTGAGCAACGACGACTTGATATTTAATCTTAGTATGAAACTAATACAAAAATGCAATTATTTATTACAAACAAATCATATATAAAACATTTCAAATTTTGTATATTAACAAATAGTTTTTTTATTAATTACTTTATACCCAGATAAATCTGACTGATTATAATATGTGTCAAACAGTTTCTGTACACTTAAATACAAAAGTATTACAATAACCCAGAATTGTATAAAATGTTGGATTCCACAATGTAATATCTTCTCTATGCACTTATGGCAAGAAAACATGTTATGAGATAAAAAATGACAAAATAATAATTTTAATATTAATAGAATGTTTAAGAGCTTTAACAATTTACAGGCCTATGCCGATTAAAGAGAAATTTGCTTTAATACTGTGTGTATTATTGTGGATAAACCTTTATAATTTACATAGCTAAAAATATCGCAACTTTTTTTGCTAAAACTATTTTTTATTGCTGCCATTAAAAAAATAGAATTTAGATTACTAAATGTAGCAGCTGTAAATAGTTTGTAAATTTAGTTCATGAACTGAGTTCATTCATTTTTGGAAATAAGTAATTAACTTGAATTCAATTTTACCGAATAATTAATACTATTTAATGACTAGTGCCGATGACGAGTGGTCTAAGACGCAGGAATTTAGGATCTGAGTAAGAGATTGCGCAGATTCATATCCATGACCGTAGTACTTTTTAATCTGTAGCTTAGAGCTTATACTGTATAGACCCTCCACCTTATTCTGTTTGATAATATGGATGGACAGAATACGGCTTAAAAGGAGATTGGCCATACCTTTTCCTAATAAACACATATATACACACACACACACACACGGGCGCCCCCGCGCGTACATATTGATTAGTTTTGTATAGTTAGTATACAATTTTTATAACAGTGACGTACGGTATTCTGTGATTATTTCTGAAATATGACGGTAGTAACTGAACTAACAGTGAACAAGAAAGCCATGGTCGGAGATAAACCATATTTCGTATGGTTTCAACATCGTATCGCTATTGTCAAATCAGTACAAACATTGCTGTGCATTGTGAAAATAAGCAATAACATCGTCGAAAGCTTTCACGTCAGGAAAACACTCGACGAAAGAAACTTATAATATGGTATTATTTGTATTACGTGCTTTGTTTCTGTTTCTATAGATTTCAAAGTTGTATTGAGGAAATATATGCTTGTCAAAGTTTGGCGAAAAACAAAACAGGATGGATGCTAAGACGTCTACTCTTGAAAGATCCTGAAATTTCCCCTTGAAAGAAATTTATTCTGTACAGCTTCGACCGTTTTATGTTATGTGACAAATATTTTTTATAAGCAACAGTTGAATAATCCATGATATTGAAGACGTCATATGAGTAAAGCGTAGGAAATATTTTCATAAAAAATAATTAAAAATAAATTACCCAAATTAGCTCTACATAACATCACACATTGAAACTATTTTAAATGATCTAGGAAGGTTGAAATTAGCAAAATAATTAAGCGTACGCGCGCCATTCTTACTGTAGATCCGAATTATAAGTGTTTATAAGCAAACATTAATAGCCAGAAATAGATGACATAGTTTGAGGATCTGGAGATCATTAGAAAAATCTGATTACGGCCAGGAAAAAGCAGCGTGAGTCAGAGCAGGATGAATATAATATCCTACTAATAAATAGGAAATAAAATGCTGGGTTTCAAACTTGAGGAAAACATAAACTATTTGGGAATTATTTAATTATCTTTATAATAGCTCTAACTGTATTACAACAATAAAAATGTCTTACAGAATCTATTTCTATTTCTTGCTTAAATTATATTGTGTACAATCGAGTGATTGAGAAGAATTTTAGAAAGACAGGTGTATAACGTATCCCTCATCAGCAGCATTAACAAATAATAGAGAAGGCAGTACTTTTTATAGTTAATTAAAAATAGCTCAATAAGTTCAGATCAGAAAGTCTAGGTAGTAAGAGATTCACTATTGATTCTGAATTAGATGAAAAATATAGGTAAATAATAACTTAAAAGTTTATTTAAATACTCTTTATAATTTATTTTTACATAATTTAAATGTATTACCTTCTTCATTTACATGGTGTAAATGATATTAATATAATAGTACAAATATTATTAGAAGATTTAAATACATATAAATATTTACTTTTGAGTCATATTAGTAGTTTAAATTGTAATAGAGTAAAAATAGACGAAAATATTAAGAATCCTTGAAAATAAAAATAGTAAATGCAAACAGCATATTATGAGTATTTGTATTATACAGAGTATTTGATTTTACTAAAAAATTTAAAACTTATTCACTATAACGTTTTTGAACTTTTTACTTATGCTATTAAACAAAAGCATTTTTGATCAGGTTTCTACTTCGCGTCATAGACTTTCATCAAGAACTTTCGAAGTATGAGTAATATATAATATAAAACTGAGAACTATATGTTCTGGGTCGTACATAGTATTAGTCCTGTTTGTGTACTTGCCTATCAAGATTTCTACGTGGGGACGGAGATCTATATATTTAAATTGACTGAGGTTATTGGATTATTCAAGATCCATTAATATAATTTTGCATTGGGAATTAACACTTTTTCGTTACCAAAATGAAGTTTTAAAGAAATTATAAGTCCTGTTTGTGTACTTGCCTATCAAGATTTCTACGTGGGGACGGAGATCTATATATTTAAATTGACTGAGGTTGTTGGATTATTCAAGATCCATTAATATAATTTTGCATTGGGAATTAACACTTTTTCGTTACCAAAATGAAGTTTTAAAGAAATTATAAGAAGTCATAAGAAATTATATAGAATAAACGTAAAAGTAAAACATAAGAAATAAATTAAAATATTTTACTTTTTTCTGGTGTACTAGTACAATATTTACCATTATTTTTGTATAACAGTCTTGTACTTCTCTGTCCTTATAGTGCTATGAAACATAATATCTCGTATTTTCCGAAGAAGAAATTGTTGAACGAATAGTTAGTTATGACAGAATAACAGAATTCCGGACATTTGCCATCGTTATACAGGGTGTTTGAAAAGTATGAGTACGGCTTAATATTTTAAAAAACCATAGGAGATAACATCTATAAACTTTACACAGTGTCATATGGCTATGTAAACTATTTTTTCTTGGTATTACCATAACATACCAACCATGGGGGGACGGCCCACAGAGGAAAACATGGAAATCTTATATTGAAGCATGGGTCGAGTGATACCTCATTTGAAAGAGCTCACTTAGTAGAGTTGAATGCCGCAAACCGCATCTCAAAAGGTTTATCCAATCAGAAATGGCGGGTTGTTTTAAGTACACATTGTAAAGTACATTATGCGCTGCCATTTCTGACTGGATCGTCGTATTCTGATGCGGTAGGCGGCGTTTCACTCTACTAACCAATGTGTTTGCACTGAATTTTTTTTAATTAACAAATTATGTCGTAAATTTATAACACAATAAATAAAACGCAATAAATACAGATGTTTTTTAGTTTTATTTTTTGTGTTATAAATTTATGACATAATTTGCTAATTAAAAAAGTCAGTGAAAACACATTGGTTAGTAGAGTGAAACGCCGCCAACCGCATCAGAATACGACGATCCAGTCAGAAATGGCAGCGCATAATGTACTTCACAATGTGTACCTAAAACAACCCGCCATTTCTGATTGGATAAACCTTTTGAGATGCGGTTTGCGGAATTCAACTCTACTAAGTGAGCTATTTCAAATGAGGTATCACTCGACCCATGCTTCAATTTAAGATTTCCATGTTTTCCTCTGTGGGCCGTCCCCCCATGGTTGGCATGTCACGGTAATAGAAGGAAAAATAGTTTACATAGCCATATAACACTGTGCAAAGTTTATAGATGTTATCTCCTATGGTTTTTAAAATATTAAGCCGTACCCATACTTTTCAAACACCCTGTATGTTACACAAGGTATAACACTACAAATGGTTATAAAAAGTAAAACACCTTTAGTAGTGTTATACCTTTCGTAACATATAACGATGGCAAATGTCCGAAATCCTGTTATCCTATCAGGCCTATCATCATCGTCAATAACAAACTTTAAACAAAGAATAGTTTGTTATATCGTCTTCACAAAAAAGTATGATATATTCAATGTTAAAATAATAACAATTAATGAGCTGCTTAGCTAACTTGTCTCGACATGAAAAGCAAACATTACCAGGTATTTGTTGGTGGGTTACTCAGGGGCTTGGACTGTCAAGGAGTCGGACTACCGCGACCTCGCTTTATAACAAGTGTGGGAATACTAACATACAAACAGTCTATATACGTGCGCGCGCGTGCATTCGTATGTCAGTCCATGATTAACACTAGAGATCAGACGGATGGTTGAATTTAAATGTGGTATAAAGATGTAGAGAAAAAAATATCCCAATCAATCTCTGACAGTCCATTACATATACACAAATTATAACTATATTTGAATAGCTATACGATCATTAAGTTTGACTAACATTCCATTTAAACACAGAGAAGACAAACTATATATATATAAAACCCTACAGATTTCGATGCAAAAGTTATAAAATGATCAATCTGATATCTTGTTAAACTTCTATTACAACAGTAATTGGAGTGGTTAAGAATCGGTACTAGTGAAGAATAAAACGATATTGTTATAATTGCAGTTTTAAAATTGCTACAGTTCAAACGATACAAGAATAGTTAAGGTTTAACACTATATTAAAAATTAACTTAAAAATAGAGCTTGTTGAATTTAAAACCTTTAAAACTATTTTAAAAGATATTAGACCTAACAGTTTACAAAATGTACTTACGAAATAGATGATATGGAAAATATTTCTGGGGATTTAAATTCAAATCGCACAGTTCCTAACAAATTGCGTAGATTAAAGCAAAAACCACATTTACTACAAAACTATAGATAAAACTTAATCTAAAAATGTAATTTTTAGTCTGGGAAAAAATACAGTCAAAGCTATAATGCGGATGATTGGCAGTTCTTGAAACACGTTGTGTAAAAGTAACATTTGAATTTTTTTATATATATATGTGTGTGTGTGTGTGTGTGTGTGTGTGTGTGTGTGTGTGTGTGTGATATCTAATATAAAGTTTCAATTCAAAATGCTAGGAGACGTAATCCTACTCACACGATATATATGTTTATATATATATATATATATATATATATATATATATATATATATATATATATTTATTTATAGAAAGACACTATAGGCAAATACTTATCTCAGCAAGTTAGTAGGAATTGTGAAACACTTTATGCAAATCTCTTTCTCTGTCGTACAATGAATGGAGAAGGCATGTGCCAGTTACGTGACCCTTTATTCAGGATTTATAAAGTGCCACCCTATCTATCTCGTGGGGCGTGAGGGTTCCTTATCAATACTACTTCGTAAGTTTCTAAAGCTATAAGTTTTCAATTCATGATGAAGCTCAATAAGATTTTCAAGAGAAAAAGTCTGAATATGTACACTTAAAACTTTCCTGCGACCCGACGTCCCGAACTTGTTCGTTTTCAGTTATCACTACGTGACTGTGTTATAGGTAAACATAATTATTTAAGCATATTTTCAAGTTCTCAAAACAAAGACAGTAAGAAACTTGATTTATTCTGTTAATGTTTCCTAAGGAAAACCTTGTACCATTTAAAACTTTGTATCATTTAACAAAGTTACAAAGTGGCAAACTTTCTCAAGCTCTTGCATCTAAGACCCAGTTTACAGTAATATCTGGCTTTATATTGAGTTAGCTTTATTTTTATAACGACTTATAGTATTATTATTGAGTCATCAAATAGTCGTGGTGTTCTATATACATACGTTAGTTAAAAAAGTTTCTTAAAAGTTTAAGTTAAAAATAATTCTTAAGGACATTGTATGTTCTAAAACTACAAAACGTGTATATACAAATACCAAATAAATATGTTAACCCAAAATTTATATCATAACATATAACCCTTCAGTGTTCCTAATATAATTAAAAATATAACATTTGTAATGCCTTATATTTATTAAATTGCTAAATTGTTATAAAAAACGTTTTTAAACGCTTCCACATTGAGTTGAAATTACAGAATTTTGACAAATATCTGGACGACTAGTTCTCTGTCGATAAAAACTTAGGAAACGATAGAAAAAACAAATAAGTGCATTTCATTGTTAAATTAATATAAGTCAGTCTCACTATTTAAATATTTATCTTAGAAATATTAGTTTCTAATTATTTAACATTGGAAGAAGCTAACGAGTTAAATGGTTGTATTGACGTCGTGGGATAAACCAGCTGTGATAGCGTTTATCAGCACGTTGGTGTTATATTTTACATTACTTAAACATGCCGTATGATTGAAAAACTTGTATAAAACATTTACATAGTTTAAAATGTTGATGTACATTCAATACTATTTAGACTTAAAAATAAGTATTTAACCTGAAGACTGATGCAGTTTATCGTGCTATTTACACTTTAATATAATTTCAGTTTCAAAATGATCTGAATATTTACGGAATATTTCATTTTACAAAAATATATTTGCAAAAAGTCACTTATAGTAGTTTGACTGCTATTGGTATTTTTAGGTTCAAATGAAGAAGTCATAAGCTAAATTATCGGTTTCATATTCACCCTTTCCATCTTTTGTCTAAAGTAAACTGGCTGGAACCTGGATTTTACAATTGAACAGTCATTGTTTGGCAGCTCAAATTCCATGAAGTCTTATTACTTCAAGTTTTAACTATTCAATACTCAAAGAGCGTAGACGGAGATACCCCAAGTTTGCATGTCTCCAAGAACACCCTAAAGTTCACAAAGAGTTAACGGATATTTATTGGCCAGCTGTAACAACTAAGAAATACTTAATGAACATTTTAAAAATAAGATGTCACACATTTTACAATATTGGAGCAGACATTTTTCTAACGCACGATAACACTCAGTCAGCTCCACAGCGTAACACACGCATTACGATATCTCCGGAAAGGTGAACACGTCTGGAATAACACAAAACATTTGTTCGAGCTTTGGGAAAAATTTACTTCATTGAACCGTAATATTATGCTAAAGAATAACGATGGAAATGAGGTAATCGAAGGGAAATTGAAGCAGTGTTACTTGGTTAGGACATTTAAGACAATGGTATATTTTTCTTTATATTCCTTTAGCACGAGTAATCTAAGTTCCATTCTATTGTTTTTGTAGAATCTTGCATAAATCTTTTAATCCTAATTGCTCCGTATTATTGAATATTCTGTAGCAAAAAGTACAGCAAGATGTATAAAACCATTAGAGGAGTTAATTTTGAGTGGCGTGTTCGTATCACCCTATTTTTTGTTTGGTTTATGTAAAATATTATACATAATATTATATAAAAAACTCACCTTGTGAAAATGGCCTTACATAATGTTTTACGTAAATATTTATTGTGCAACAAGTTATCTAAGAGTATTTCTCGAGCACAAGGGGAAGTCGAACTGGGTTTGTTAGCTAGTTAGGTTAAACCATGAGTCCAAGACAAGTAAGCTACCTAAGGATTGGCCCGCTTATGCAATCCACAGTCAGTTTAATGCGCAAACAATTTCACGAGGCACAGGTTATGTAACGGGAATTAGTCCGATTAGTCCATAAAACATACTCTATTGCGTGCACATACTGAAAGAGTGCTAATTTAATAAGATTTTTAAGTCATAGTAACTGTTGGATAAATTCTCTTAACATGGGTATACATTCATGTCAGCATTTAAAATAAGTGTAAAACTAAAACGGATCACTGTTTTTAGTGTTAGATAATACAAATAAATCCCAATAACGCATTCTTAGATTGGCACATGCACTTGATTACACTTTCATACTTTTTCCACAGCTTACATTTTGGTTCAAATATATGAAAATTAGCAAATAATTTTTAGTTTAACGCATTTACTAGAGTTAATTGTATTGAATTATTCATTTAATTGGTGTATAAGGTCTTTTTAAATTCATATTTAGAAAAATAAGTTCCTTGATGCGCAATTTTCAAGCGGGAAATTTAAATTGGTTTTGGAAATAATTCTTACTGAAAAATTTAATAAAACTATTCATGCACATTTAAAAGGGAAAAGTATGAGGCCCATTCAATTATGCATCATCCCTTTACTACAAGGGTATGTTTAATGAATTCGAGTATAAGTTTGTTTTGAAATTTTGTAGCTTGTGATAGGCTGTTAACTTTGCTAGTAAAAAGTTTCATGTAGAATACTATATCTAATAGAGTATCAGCAAGTTAATTCAGTTAGGGTGTGTACAACCTCAAAAATAAATTAGAAATTTGGGCCTACCTTCATCCCATACAATAAACTTAGATTACAATAACTTAGATTTTAAATTATGTCCTCAGATAGAATGTAGTTCAGTTAGTTTAGCATGAAATTGAATTAGTATATTTACATATTATTATATTTATATATTTCTTATTTAATTATTTATTGTTACATGTGTTAAATGATATATTGTTGATTTGGTACGGTTATTGTTAAAATGTAATTGTTATTGTTAAGATTTTATTATTGTTATTGATGTGTTATTATTAGTTTAATTGTTGTTATTCTGTGTTGAGTTATTGATATAATGAGTACCGACATGTATGTGTGTATATATATATATATATATGTATGTATGTGTATATGTGTGTATATGTGCATGTGTGTATATATGTGTATATATTGTATATGATCTACAGTAAGATGAGTTAGTGCACTCAGTTACAAGAAGGAAGGAAAAGTTATATATTTGTTATTTCATTATTTATTTGTTACATGTGTTGAGTGATATATTGTTGTTTTGGTACGGTTATTGTTAAAATGTTATTGTTATTGCTAATATGTTATTGTTAAGATTTTATTATTATTATTGATGTGTTATTAGTAGTTTAATTGCTGTTATTATGTATTGAGTTATTAACGCCATGAATAACGACATATATATTGTATATGTTCTACAGTAAAATAAGTTAGTGCACTCAGTAACAAGAAGGAAGGAAAAGTTAGAATTGGATTAGCTTACCCAGATAGAGGTTAGTTACACACAACACAATGCTTGTATCACTTGTATTAATTACCACACAGTCACAACTATTGATTTTCACAACACAGCCACTTGTGACAGTTTAAACAAAATATAGGAAAACACAATATGGATAGGATAGTAAATTGTAAATGGATAGTTTAGTATTTATTTTAGATGAATTATGTCACTGAGTATCCAGAGTGACGCCGGCTAATGCATGACTGAATCAGGCACAATTTGGACAAACCTCTGTCTGAGAGCGAAACTGAACTTTGCTCTCTGAGCAGGTTAGACAACCAATGAAAATAAAATCACTGTTGGCCGGCGTTATTCAACAATATTTGGATATTCATAGAAACCTATCAGCTCTGGTTCACGTCAGTAGTATTAAAAAAATAAATAAAATAAAAAGAAAACACTACAATGGGAGGCTCGATTTTAAATAACTACATAAGTTGCTGGACTCTAGATTAAGTGTATTAATATTATTATTAGATTATATCACTGGCCACACTACTGGTAATAGTGGTCAGTAAATTCCGAAAAAGTTATTGTGAATTATACTTTGTAAATTATTGATGGAATAAATTATAGATTATATTATTAATAAATTTCAACATGAATTAGTATATTCTGCAAAAATACAAAACAACTTTAATTTATTGTCGCAATGACTTTTAATTCCATTAGTCCGATATTATTTAGTGCTTATACGTTGAAGAATAAAGTAAGCACTTAGATCGTAAATTATTGGAATATGTCATGGCGTACCTACTATTTCAAAACGATCATATAATTTATGTTAAAACTAACATCGCTCACGGCAGTGACTGGTGTTTCAGACCGTTCTTGTTTGGGTTTATAAATATTTCAAACTTTGTTAATATGTAGTTCTATATGTGTGTCCCAATGAGCTACACTGCGTGGCTATACAAAGACAGGTTATTGCGAAGATCATCTGTCTCTGAATGGTCGGAGAACTGCTATGTTTTGAATGCAATAGCCAGATCTATTTAGGGAAAATCGGGTAGCGTGGCTTGACGTCGCCTAGGCCGACTACATGGTTATTGTCAGTGGAGCTCCTCGTAAGGCCGGTCTCTTCTTGAGGTCTGCGGCTTTTGTTTCCCCTTTTGCTCCCGCCGCGGTTCACGTTTGCGTACAGCATATCGCACCTTTTTATTTATCGATGTGGGTGTTTTCTAGATCTGTAACTGCTTATGTGGTGCTCAAAACCTCAGCTTTATCCTTCATCTATGTATTCAAGTGACTATGTTTTGTGAACTATGATTGTATTCTGTTCACTCTTCAGTGCCCATTGATTGTATTGTATTGTGATTGTATTCTGTTCACTCTTCAGTGCCCATTGATTGTATTGTATTGTGATTGTATTCTGTTCACTCTTCAGTGCCCATTGATTGTATTGTATTGTGATTGTATTCTGTTCACTCTTCAGTGCCCATTGATTGTATTGTATTGTGATGGTATTCTGTTCACTCGCAGTTCATTGCGAAGACCCTGTGACAACCATTTCGTTGGGAGGTGAAACTAGTGCTGTAATGTGGAACAGGTCTCCACCTCTGCCGAGTTTGGTTATCTTATCCTGTCTCCTTCTTATACCTTCTCCTCTCCTACTCACAACTTGTCTTTATTTAGTTTTGTTTGTATAGTTGTGTCAATGGCAGCCCTTGGTATAGTCTGTAAGTCAAACACATGTAACATATTTTACTTTACTATTCACTGAGCTTCCTAAAAATATAAAACCTCCTAAATACCAAGCTTAGGCAAAGAAATTGCCTTAATACGTGATACGTTTCTTCGATGAATTTTTAAAAACATACTTATAAATTAAAAGCAAACATAATGCTCATCTCGAACTCACAATATTTTGCTCGTACGACTGGTGATCACTGGGAATTTAAAGCCTAGTTTTTTCTTCATTGAGTTTGCCTTATGAATGAAAAATGAAAAATCTGGTAATTTTTAGCCGTAACCGTAACCACTTTTCACAAGGAAATATATTTTTAAAAAGTAACTCAAATGTTCGCTGGTTTGACAATTTTTTTTATATCACAAATTGTTAGGTAGGTAACACAGTCCCAATGGAGAATAATATCTGTTATCATATTAACCATACAGTGATTCATTCCCAAAACAATCGGAATTCAGTGTGAGATTTAAAGTGAATGGCGACATTATTGCCTCTATTTCTCTTGCTGGCTTGTTTTAACCATCGATGTGGAAGCAATTGGCTCGCACAATGCAATGCTTAACTGAACTGAAAAATTGTCCAGGACTGCTTCCCCGGAGGGTAAAATGCATAAAATTATAAATCGGTGGTGGGAACAGTGCCACGTATTGCCTTATTTGTGTATTCAAATACCAGTTGCGGTTTGTTTGTGAAACTGGAAATGAAGCTATACATTTCATTGAGGAAATGTAATTACAAAATATGCAGATATATTTATACAAACATAATTTCATAGTCAAGGAAATTTCTGTACTTCTTACGACGATCCTACATAACATGCACATTTAGGTGTGATATATTAGCTGGAATTATTAAGTTACTAAGCCTTTTTAGGTATTTAAGCCTAGGTAATAAAATATAACAATATGTGTATGTTTTAAGAACAATCACTTAAAAAATATCCTTGGGTTGTATGTAATTTTTTGGGGACTTTAAAACATTCTAGAATATTCAGTGCCTAATATTCGTAAATATTGAGCGTAATTTCCTTGAAAATGTGACGCACAAGACATAACATACAATTCTGCTTGCAGCAGAATGCTGCCACAGTAAGATACACAAATATTCCAGTCTATTGACCTGCATGCCTGCCCTAAGAATGGGAAGGAATTGAAAGACTGATATGTAAGTGAAAGTCAGCCCCTAGGCATAGTTAAAATTTCAGCTATACAAAACATTAAAACCTAAGGATATTTTGAAATGAAACTATTGATAAAAATGTATACAGTTTGTTCCATTCGACCATTCACTAAAACGAAGTTGTATGATTTTAATGTACTTAAGGTACGTATTAAATTAGTTGCAAAAAGAATTTTCGTTGGTAAATCATTTGAAAATGTCAGAATATTTCCGAAGTATACGAAAATGTCATTGACATTGATTTATACATATGGGATTCAGAGGAGTTACTTTCTCGCATACACATATATTTAAAAATCCAAAATAATTTACCTAGTCATTACATAAAATACACAAAACATTTAGTGATATTAATTTTTGGTTTTTATACGCATAAAAGAAATGTACAGAATATGTTTTAGAAATGTACACATACTAAATATGTGATGAACGATTTCGAAGTACAGAAAGTTGTGAGGTAGACCACAAATCGAACAGTGCTATTGTGGATCAACTGAGAGTATGAAGTCCTCATATACTATGCAACAATCAAACACCAAACACTTGGAGGAGCTTAAATATTCTAGTAGACTGTCAGTGTAACCCGCCTCAGTGCTTACCACTCCACTGTGTAGCTGTATCGGTAAGTGGTCAGAGACAGTGTGGTAATTGCTCAGACGTTGCATTATGTGGCCAATTACTGTCATCATAGTCCAATCATTTCTGGACGTTTTTAAGAAAACAATAATTTCTTTAGGGGTCATTGAACATATGAACAATCATAAATATGGTAATTGATAAATACACGCCCTGTTAAATTTAATGTTGCAGTATTGGAAAGAAGATTTGAATATTTCTACGCCAATTCAGCTCACTCTTTAACATTTTTATAACCTTGAGGGTGTTTCTGGTAGAGGGCTGGTTGACTTACAGCGTAAAGTTATAAAATGGAAATCTCGTGTGTGTTACATTACTGAAAGGAATCAGAATCCAATTATTTTAGGTAAGTATTTATTGTTATTATTTTTCTATATGTAAGACCAAAATTGTAAACCGCAATATTACAAGTTAAAATATTCTCCCTTGAAAACGAGCACTTTCCAAATGAAAATATATCAAAGAATCTCATTAAACATTAGACCTATTAATAGAAAACAACAAGGAAACCAAATCTCGTTGCATTTTTCTGAAGCTAAATACAGTATGCTCTGTATTTTTTATATACAAAATCCAAAATTTTTTACATGTATAATTACGATGTTATTTTGTAATAGAAGGAAGGATATGTATATAAAAAGTACGCTGTATAACCTGTATGATTCCTAAAGGCATGGTTCCTTTTCCAATATTGATGTTACATTTTACAACTAAACAATTTTATTTGGAAATGTCCCTAATTTTTTTCATACTATGAACATTTTCAATATGCAAAACATACCCAGATTATCAACTTGTAAGAAGAGTGTGGTCATAATTGTATCGTCAGATGGGAAATATAAATATACCTGCACTTCTAGTCTTTATATGAATAGATAACTAATATTTGTGACATATATGTATACTTAAAATAATGTAAAATCATAATGGTCTACTTTAGATATAAAAATATATTCATGAATTTGTATCTCAAAAACCGTAATTTCATATGTATGTGTATGTACTAATATGTACTCCTTTCTTTTTTCAACCTCCTCATACACTGTTAGATAAAAATAAAAAAAAAAATAATATTGTTAATAGTGAATTTATGTTACAAGAACTTTTATAATTTAATAAAAAATAAATTTATATATTACAGTTTTAAAAACTTTAACGTAATGTAAACTTGTACTGTAAATATTTATGGTACAAGACCCGTTTAAAATTATTTGATAGTCACGGGTCAAAATATTTGAGAACCCCTAGTGTATATCGATAAAAATATTGTCTTTGGATTTTAATAAATACATAAAAAGAATTATAGTTTTACACGTTACACGTTAGTGTACATGCTATTACCACACTCGGGAGGTTCACCATTGATCAACCTTATACCCAAGTTTGTTAATAGAGAAATTTAGAGACATTGTATAACTTGTTAGGTAAATATCAATCAATGATTTAGATGTAAAGATATTTATTAAATATGCTTTCTTTTAATATACACGTATTTCTTCTCAAGACCGAAGAATTCTCAATTTGACTTCTTTTGTTCTCCAGTTGTCTTCTTTAGTCTGGGAGTTGTTAGCAATAATCTGATTTGTTTATTTGGGTTATAATATTGTTATATTTTCCTCAGAGCTATATTCATTTGAATGGTTAAATTATTTAATCAACCCTATCGAATAATTGATTTGTTATGTGTGACTATAATTTTGTCTACAAATAATTTAGCCATTTAAAGTAGGTAAAAAAGTAAATTTCTTATTAATAAGCGCTCTTAGTGAATTATTTTTGGATGTAAAACAGTTGTTTGTACCATTTCAATGCTATTCATTTAATTTTTTAAATATATGTTAATTAATAACATTGAAATATCTATTCACATGCTTATTTATATCATTCTATCTAACGTCATAACACTTGAAACTGTGGTCTCAGTTTGTCTCTCAAGTTTAAATTGCCTAACTTTTAATCGGCTCGCCTAATTGCGTAACTTGAGAATCTCCATTCGTCTTCTTCACTTCGAGTTTGTATACGATGTCAGTAGCCCAGTTAACTGTTAGAGAAAATGAAAACTTTTCTTACCAACATTTCATTCCGTAAACGATTTTCTATAACGGGCGATACTCTGAAGTAATTCAGGTTATTTATGAAGTAAAAATTTTAAGTGTTTTTATCAAACATACCATTTGAACATTAAATTTTCCAAAGTAGCTAAAAACATACAGTACTCATCATTTTTATCAATTAATGAGTAACCATTTCGATTAAGTAACATTGGAATATTACATTTTTCTAAATTGGCTAATAAGTAATAAGAAACCATTACGATTAAGAATCATTTGAACATTAAATTTGCTAAAATAGTTAAACAAGTTTGATGACCTTCATTTATTGAAAAAAACAACTATACTATC
Organism: Homalodisca vitripennis; assembly: GCF_021130785.1. Lineage (NCBI taxonomy): Eukaryota > Metazoa > Arthropoda > Insecta > Hemiptera > Cicadellidae > Homalodisca > Homalodisca vitripennis. The sequence goes on from NC_060215.1 coordinate 54,487,938, forward strand.
GAACTGTCTGTGTAGATAGTTCAACTTTAAGAAACTATTGCGTCAATCTTGTATTGGGTTTTTATAATTATTCGAAAATCAATAGCATTGTATTTTTTGAATACAGTAATTCAATTAGAAATGGTTAAAAATATAACTTTAATAATATATTAATTTTTGTCATGTAATTTAATTTAAAAGTTTCTAATTTACGATTGGGTGGAAGATGTTATTGAAAATACCACTAGAAGTGACTATTGACAGGTTGCCTGCCAGACCTGGCCAGCAGAAATCAACCAATTAGGAATGTTAAATGCTCTCAGCTAATGTTAAAGTCTTAGAACCTCGTAGATTTTTCCCTGTTACAGAATGTATATAAATATTAAAAGCCTTAAATATACGTTTTATTGTAATAAAATAGTGTTTAAAACAATATGACATAAACTAGAACAATGATCTGATGTTTCTCTACCCATCGGTACATACAGGAATAGTAAATATCCTGTTCTTTAATTTTTACATAACAGTCTTTATGTATTGCTGCCATATATAAACAATGTAATGTTAAACAAAACGCTCAAAACACAGTAAAATATAATATATAAGTAGATAAAGACCAAACATGAAATTGATAAAATTAATTTATCATTTATGTTAAATCTATCTGAGGTGACTAAGTATTTATCATTATACATTTTCCGTACATCTAGGGAAATCTCACGATTCTGGGTACAATATCATTGTGGCCAATAATAGTACCGGTAGAGAATGACTCTCAAATCAGATTATCAGCTGATTGTAATCTGTGGAATGGGGAGATCCGCTTTGTGAGCAAATATCGAAGTTACATTTAACACGGACCAGATTGTTCAGACCCCTAAACAGAAATATCGTAGTTCAAAGCTCTGAATTAGAGTTGTAAATGAATGAATCAGTGATAATATATTCGGCTGAGTGCTACTCTGACTGAACAATAGTATTGGTAAAAATTAACTTCTGCTTTCAAACTCAATTTTAACTTTACATGCATCAATTTTAACTTAAAATTAATTAATTAGATTCTAATTTTCACATGCCAGAAAAGCTTGGATAACATTAAAAATATCACGGTGATGTAATAAAAGTATTGTTTGTAATGGTTTGTAGATTACATGTGTTTCCACACATTTTTATATAAATCTTGCGATTGTCACTATGAAGTAATTCCTTTTAGTATAGTCAGTGGTGTTTGTTATTATATTTCTGATACATGTTTAACACCAACTCTCTAATTCGATAAATGTGTTATTTTGTTAGTGATATATGTGTACTGGTTATATTTTTTAGTCTGATTGTTTTCCATTTTATTATTATTTATAAAGTATTTTTCCATCTTGTACTGTTCGATCTATCTATGCATTCTGTTGTTTGTATTAAATAGTATTGTCCATTGAAATAAATCAATTAAATTAATTACTAACACGTAATACCTTTCGAGTATAATAAGTATTTTTTTTCTCAACATTTAAAACACACACATTTAAATAAATTAAATGTGTACACTTCCTTGTATGTTGAGTTCCAAAGCGTACTTGTTAAACAAATATAATTTTAATAGTTTCTTATTGGGAATAAATAACTATTTTATAAAAATTTGTAAAAGTATATATTTAAAACAAAATTATTTATGTATGTGATTTACGCTATACACAGTTTATTGCCAGTTTTATGTACGTATGGGGTATTTATTATAAATGAGAGAAATCGGGAGACAGGGCAGTCATGATATACTATATGTGTGATAGGACTTATCACTTACGTGACCTAGTGTAATAAACAAGCAATTGGTGCAGTGAAAAAAAGAAATTATATCAATTGTGTTGAGAGTAGAAACTGCATCATCGTATTTAATCGTTAATCAGGAAAGGAATACAATAATTAATACATGATTTTGTAGAATAGTTCATATTTTCCATAGTAATGGTCCTCTTCTACGCCAATTTGCTTGATTGGGTAAAAATACTTTTTCCATATCAACGAAATAAATTATTGCCATTTAGATACTATGGCGCACATTTCTTGCTGGGGCCAGGTGCAGAGGATAGCGGTCCCTTAAAAATTGAACAGGGGTGTAATGAAGAATGCACGTGAATGGTCGATAGAGATGATGTTCTTCTCTGAGAACGTCATTATGAATTAGTTAAATTCTCACAAGTCCTATTTGCTTTGTTAGTTTTCTTGTTCGCCATAACAGCATATACTATCTATTTAACAGTTACCACGTGAACAAAGGCTGTGAATTATTATGTAGCTTTAAATAATACATTACAGAAATAAGAGTGAAAAACAAGCTCCACTACTAAGTCTGGTAATGCATAATAAAGGTTAATAATTATAAAAAATAGTTAAAATTTTGATGCAAACATTGGCATCAATGGCTAAACCATCTAAGATAAAAGGAACACCATTTTTCCTAGTATGTTGCAAACTCTATATACATTACTCCTTCTGTTTGAGTAACTGTTAATTATATACTTTTTCCTACAGTTGATTGTTTTATGTTTAACCCTTATGGGGGTTTGACTTACAAGTCCATTCAAGTTTATGCAAGATTATATTGTTTCTAAGCTATGAAATCGAATTCACTTTTCATGCAGAACAGGGAATTATACGAAAGGATTATACTAATATTTTTAACAGAGCAAAACACATTCTTAGCTTAAAGTTACCAGCGCGCATTCTGATATAATATATTGCCTCAACTATACAGAATTTAAGTTTGATATAGTTTAGTTTCTAAAAATGAATTATACAGTACAAATGCTTGACTTTAGATTAAAATTAGCTAATTGAAACAGTCTTGATTAAACACCTGTCAAAAATCGTCAAAAATAAATTATTATAGTTTATTTTCAAGAGCAGTTTTTCCTGAGCTCTTAGGTACATTCGAAAGGGAAATGTTATATTTTTAATATCTACATCAATTTCCCAAACCATTTAGACCATTTTCATAGTTGTTTCATACGTATTTTGTGACATTGGTTAGTGATATCCGAATAGTTTTACTCTCGTAATAAACTCTAATGTGTCAAACTTCAAATTGATTAATATTTTTGTGTTTGATAATCAGTTTAGCCAGCGACTGGTTGAATTATATTGGTCTGGTTTATGTGTACTGTAAACTAAACAATTACTGCAACGAGGCATTGGATAATATCATTTGGACGCGGCTTTCGAAAGTCGACTTCATCAACATAGACGATATAAAAATCGATATTTTAGACGCAGTGTTGTGGCACAATTACGGTGTGTTAGGAAAAGTAAAAGTACTTAAAGACCTGTTTGATGAAGCTAGAAAAACTCGACTCACCTAAGCTGCGGAAAAGTGGAAATTGCATTTAAACAGTTTTGAATAGAGCCCGAAAAGCCAAGATAATAACTAAAATACCCGTAAAATGAAGAAGAATCGTCCTATAGAGCTAGGCGTTAAAAACAAACAAGTTGGCCAAAATTAAAGTATCTTACACGTTTTCGCTTTTTGTATCGATTAAAAAAAAAATTGTTTTTTTAGTTAGGTAGTTTGTCCAAAAATGCATCCAAATTTAAGTATTTTTTTATATGTTCCTTAAAGACAAAAAATATTAAAGGGAACCAGTACTATTGAGAAACAAAATCTTGTACAAAACTAAATATTTTGTGGTAAAAATATAAAGTTAGGTAAAGATAGGTTAACGTTTATAGAAGCTGTATGTACCTAAAACTTAATTTTACATCGGAGAGGGTGAAACATCTGTCCTACCTTAGATAAAATTTTAAATATCTTTTTTCGTTTTTACACTGCATCATGGTGTCTCGCTATTATAGTTTTCACTCTATTTTCACCCAACCATATGGCCTATTATTTACCATATTGTTATAATGACAGAATATCTGTGCTCAAGTTATTTTATAGAATATCCTACCTCTACATCAAACTAAATAAGTAACTAACTCTCCTGGTTTAAAATAAAATGAATTGTTATTGAATGAAGCGTGTGGAAGTGTTTATTATTTTACACTTTATACGTCAAAATGTATTTAGATAAAAATAAAATAACAATAAAAAAACTTGTGTTTTTAGAGTTGTACATTAAATCTGTGCATTGTGCTCTCCTTTGTCGACTCCAAATAATCTTCTTAGTACGGCTTATTTTAATTAAATTCGTTTTTAACACCCTTTCTTTATAAAGACTCCTTTCAAATACAAATTGCATCGTGAATATGAATTACATCCTCAACATCGAGTTCGTTAAGATTTTTTTAAGTTTTTGTTATTTTTTAAATCAAGCTAAAACCGTTGCTAGCTGCATTGAAACTACATTTTACGATCAGGTATTTCAAGATCGTAATTAAATGATATATTATATTAAATTAATAATATAATAAATATATTATATTAAAATGAAGTAAGAGTGACAGTTCTAACACTAGTAATATTAACTTATATCATATGAGAGATATTATGAATTTATTTATTTTTTTACTAAACTGTATACTGTTATTATTTTGCTTACATTGCTAATTAAAACGCTCATTTATATTTAATATTATACCACAGGGTTTAAAACATAATTCTGGGTTGAATATAAGGCAATTATTTCAACTACATAATCGACTGTATGTAGATTGATTTATAAGACTTTGTCAGCCTTTTGTGATTTCAGAATCCTTGAGCAAGTGAATCCTTATGGTTGGAGGCATGGTTATAGCAAAAGTTTTATTAGTAATTTTTAAACATTTTAAAACCACCTCAAACACTCGTGGACATAATATTTATTTAAAAAGCTACATATTTTAATTACGTATGTATGTACAAATTTTATTTCTTAGTGGGATTGAAACGACTGTATGGTTTTAAATTTATTTTTTCCTATCGAAGGAAATTTGAATAATATTTTTTACTATTATTGCATTTGAAATCATTATCTTCTGTCAATGCCAGTTCTCCATGATTGCAGTGAATGATAGTTAAAAATGAAAAGTTGAAAGTTATGGATTCTATAATATCAACGTAACTAAACATTTCTTATTAATAATATTAATCATAATTACACTTTCGTATTAATATGGCTGAGATCACGTTGTATTGCAACCATAACGAAATATTATATACCGTATTACCGTGGAAACCCTAAATAATTACTCATGTTTCTAGAAAATACTATACATCCAAAGATTCTACTAAAAATGAATTCTCAGGATACGTCACTGTCCTTTTTATGATAGTCTTTTTAATACAAAACTGATTTTAGTGGGAAAACTTCTTATTAGGCATTCCTAATACATTTAACATTTTATAGAGTTTCTTGAGGCTTCCCCTTAACGATTGCTGTAAAAATATTGTTTTCGGTTGTATGAGTATTTTTTGTGACCTTCTTTTAAGTATCCTTTAGTACTTAAATGAAGCCTAATTTCTAATATGTGCCTATTTTTCTTGTTAGTAACGTTTCGTGGGCATTAAATGCAGTTTTTAGAAGCCGCAGTGATAAAAATGGGTTTTCAAAGTTAAGTTTTTCTTGTTTTAAAAAGGTTTTAAATATAAACGTTATAATTATACGTTTACTGGATTCGCAAAAGATGGTGTTAAGCACACTGAGACAAGACAAATTGTCAGTGACCAGTAGGTTTAGAGAAACTAGAAGTATTTTGAATCAGGTCGAGAACATGGATAGAACTTGCCTTCAAACCCTAAAAAATTCTTGGCACGAAGCGATACAGCTTTAACTACCTTCTTTAATATGGATAGGTCTAACTGCCCACAAAATGCAAATGTTTTAGTAAGATTAGCAGTAGTTTTTACTACTGAACCATTAACCGACAAATAGCAGAACTAAACTTCCTAAAGTTGGATGTCAGGTGCACCTTAAGTACGACGGTGTTACAGGTTCAGTCTGGCGTGACACACTAGAGGAGTATGTTAACCATCAGTTGGATGGTGTTGACGTGGAGAGGGGCTTGTCTACTATCAGCAATATGGAGCACCTCCCCACTTCAGCTGCGTGTGCGGGAAGCTCTCGATACTCGATTCGGCAACAGGTGGACTGTACAGAGGCAGTCCTTGTCCTCCAAGTAACATGGATCTTTTGGGGAGGTATCTAAATATAGTACACCAGGAGTAAAACTAAGATATAAACGATATTGGACAAATTTTAATCCCTTCTATGAAACCAAAATTCCAGAGACGTTAGTTAGATATTGGGAGAGGTCGAATACCAACGTGCCGGGCCTCAAATGAAGTACATATTGAAATACTTTGAACAGGAGAAGACCTTGACAATACTTCTTTCATAAATCTTATCCATAAAGGCTCGGACCTACACAAAGTCATATCTAGTATTTAATGAAACTGGAGATACACATCCAATGTTCCTGAGTAGGGATCGACGCCTCATTTACTGTCGAACTTCTGTCGAATGGTTCATAAACCATTGAAGTGAGGGTTGATACCTTACTTACCCCTATCAATCAGGGGAGGTTCCATCTACACCGTAAGCTTGTGATCGAAGGGGGGGAGCATCCCAGTCCTACAGTACCAGCCTTGGAATCTACAGTACAACCTTGGAATCTACAGTACCAGCGCAGTTGCCTGAGGAATAGTGGTCATATGTGAATACAGAAATTCTACAAAATACTGATTTTGGCAACAATATGGCTCATTATCCAGCTCGCACATGCAAAGCAAACTAAAGCTACGGCCATTTCAGCCGGGTCTTTGCTTAAACTGGAATAAAAAACAAAGCTCAAGCCAAGGAGAGCTAATACAAGACTAGCAGTTGAATTTACAAATCCTTTTATTCCAATCCAGTTATAGAGAAGGAACCAAGAGCCAGTTTGTTTTGTAATAACACAGAACCTATTTTCCCTGAAATCGATATAAGAACTTTTCCTAAAAAGAACCTTCAGTCGCGGTAGTTTTCGTTAGGGTTTAGGTAGGATGGCGCCCAAAAGTTTAAAAATAATTATTATGTTTTTGCACGAAATACTAAATAAATTGACACACTTAAAAACCAACCGTTAGTAAAATTTGAACCAGCGTCATACAAACGTATGAAGGCCGAGAATTTTGGCTGGAAATAGTAAGTTTTAGTATCTTTATCTACTTTGTGTCTGAAGTTTGATTTTAAGTGTGTCCAGTTGTAAAAAATTAAGTGAGGATAAATATTTATAGTTTTATATTTTAAATATTTCTTATAATCTGCCAGTACATTTTCCACAAAAGAACCTTGTAAATTTCTTTCTTCTTGGCTTATGATCAATTTCTTTCTTAAGGCACTTTTCACAACCAATTTCACGAAAACCTAGGTAATGCAATGAAAATTGACTTGCGGCTCTAAGAGTATCAAAAAGCCCCTCGTTTCTTGCTCAAGGCGATTAAAATTGTACTTAGAGTGTGTAAATACAGAAAAGCAACCAGAAATCTAAGAATTATATAAACAAGATGGTGTATTATTATATTTTCATGTATATTCAAGGAATGTTTTACATATCCGCCAAATAGTGCAAGATTTGTATTACCATAAACCGGTTATTTATATATTGTATGCACTAATGTTACTAATGACAACCTTCGTGAATTCTTATACATTGTTAATGACATGTAGTGGTTATGATAAAGATTTTGAACACTATGTGCTCGAATGTTAATCATCAGGATTATTCTCCGAAATATCTTCCTGATTTGCTAATAAAATTTAAGTAAGTAATACATTGAAAGTAAAAATACACGTGCTAGGTATCATGAAAAATGTTTGTATATTTTGACTTTTACTATTTAGAATTCTAAATTCAATATTTAACTACTGCTCCACGAATCTCTAACACGTGAAAAATTTTAATTGAAATTTGAGAGAATGTTATTTGTAGTTTTAAAATGATTATTTGATAAGCCATCTAAATTTATTTCTAAAATTTTAACTAGTTTTGGCTGTTTAAAAATGCTCTGAACAGAAAAAATTCCATACCGTGTACCCTATATACACAATATACAACTGTTCCTATGCCAAGCTACTGGTTGACGCGACATGTCTCCAACATGGCTTCTCTAGTGGGGTTTCAACCATAATCGAATTTTCACCTATCTTAACTGTTCCGATGGTACGCAATAACTTTCACGTTGACAGTGAAGATTCCAAACAAGATGCCTCTCTGACTTTAGGAACTTTGGTGTACTTCATTAGCCTCTGAAACTGACACAATTACCTTCATTGGAATGTTCTTAGACTTTAGAAACTTATTTTATATTATAATTACTCTTGAGTAAATTATAACTTGTGTTTCCTAATTGTAAATTGTTTTCAGAATCTTGCTCATGAACTTGTTATTGTTTTGGCTTCATCATGCAAATTATCTCCTCCTTATATAAGGGTCGCCATCCAGCATTGCTAGGTATGCCACCGTCCGTAGAACAATAATGACCACGAATACTTTAAATCCATTGAGTAAAATGAGGCAGAATTATATAAAATATATTTTCACCCTTCTGTGATTATTTTCAATTCTTGAAGATAGTATGACATTTTCATGACTTCCCACGATATTAACCTAATATAATCTTGATTATAACGACGCTTTGTTTCTAATTCACAACATTATCCATATTCACATGAAAAACAAAAACACAAAACCTACTAGCTCATTCATCAAAATACCAAAAAATAAGAGCTATCTTTGTTAGCAATATCAAATTTTTATACACATAAAATCATGCTCAGTAATGATTAAGTTGAGGCTAATTGCGTTGGAATAAATAAGAATGCTTATGAAATAATGAAAGTATAATTTAAATTCTGAATAGATTACTATGTCTAAAACACTGCCTTACTTATATGACCTTAAGTTGCTTTACGTCCATTGCTACTCAATACAGTAAATTAGTCTTTGCGAGTCGGTCGCGAGAGTTATATTAAGGAGGGTCGCCAAGCCTGATATGGTTTGGAATAAGACGGGAAACTGTGGGAACCTGCGAGTCACTTACACTTATGACTATGTTACTCTTACACTTATGATGACGTAAGCCTGTGTTAAGTTACTTTCACTGTGACAGGGTGACTTAAAATATCAAGTCAAGCAGTCATTGAAGGTAGCTCTGTCTCAGAAGTATAATAATGATGATGAAATTTTATGACTTGATTATGAAATACGTCGTTTTTTATTCTTACGATTAGTTTTTGCGAGATCTAACATTCTGAAAACTTAATAGGCCTTGACTGGAAATCTTCAAGGCGTCAAGGTGAACTTAGTTGATGCCACAAGATGACCACCTGATCTGCAAGAACTGCGGAATGACAGTTTGTCCTGTTTCAAAACACTACTACTTTGGTTTTTTATACAGGTGAACAGTAATATGAAAATTGTTTACCCCATTATATTTGATCCTGCACTCGTCTAAACTTCACACAACGTCCTATAAAACTGAAACTTAAACTCAATGTGGTGCTGTACTTTTAGTTTGATACTGTGTTGTTTGGCATGGCGTAATAGGACTATTGAATTTGTAATGAATAAAAGAATTACAAAATATCAAATTATTCCATAACCCCCCCCCCCCCGATTTGATATAGGGGTATATTTTTACTTGTATAATAATTTATCAATGCAATCAGAACTGCAAATATATAAATAAGAAGGAATATTTTATAACGGGCTATTGTTAAATGTATGCAGCTTCTGACATTTCTGTAGATAAAAAATTGTACAAAAAGAGAAATTTATTATGATATCAACACCATGAGCTGACATTTTAATTTTTGCTAATCAAATATTCTTTTACAAACGAAAAGGCCCATTAGAGCACATGAAATATCAAAGAATAATGTAATTAGTAAGCAAAATGTGTTTTCCGTATCGAAATTTAAACAGTTGGGTTACACGTATCGATATTCAAATCTTGCAAAGGTACCACCAGTCAGCTGTGCTATTTTTTCGTTTTGTACGCTGATTTGTGGTAGTGACCGTAGAATGTTGTTGAAAAAGTAAAATTCAAATTTTCAGTGGTTCATCACTGCTTAAACTATATATGTGTATATAGATTAACACCATAAATCATGCTTTTTCACTATGTTAAATGTTCTTTGATTATTAAAGCAAAATAATCTTTTTACGATTATAATGAAATTCGTTATATCGATATGCTTTTTTTAGTACTGATTTTATAATACTGGGAGTTGTGAACATGATGACGTATCGAAGACAACGTGTCTTAAAAAGTAACTAGACTCTAGTACTAACCTGTTCATAATCCACATTTTGAAGTGACCAAAGAATGGAACTTAGCGGAGCAACTCTAAAGTGCACCTCGGTAACATTCGAATGTAACTTTCATTACACAACATACCAACACACTTCAGTGCCACACAAGTTTAAGCTTGAGATCTCCATATTGTTACTGGAAACAAAAGCATCAGATAATTAATTACATTTAAACGCATTAACGTGAAGTGTTTACAATATGGTTTGGATATATCTATTGATTAAGTCGGGTTGAAATAATGGGATCCTTAAGAGAAGAATACACAGCGTTTCGAACGTCTACTAGTAACAGTTAAATGTTTGAATGTAGTACCTTAATTTTGTAAGAGAAAAAAACTTAGCATCCGATATTAAATGTAAGGATCATAAAGAAAATATTAAAAATTGCAAATTTGATTTGTAATGTTTACTCGAAAAGGTGAGAGAAAATTACTGTAAAGAGCAAAGTGAACTTATCACAATCTTTTTAATTTCAGCACTGAACTTAAAAAGGATAATCCTTGGTTTGGGTTTGGCAATATTTCTTCTACGACATTATCATAAAAATAAGAAAAGTTATATTTAAACTTTCTAAATACTGAAAATCAAAATATCAAAACACTAATTGTTGAAAAATAAAGACGGACAGGCTTATTTAGGTGTAATTTCATTGACTAATTATGTTGTCGTTATTAACATGTTTCATCATAAATTATACTTACATGTTTATCTAAATCTATCATATTCTAAATGTTTGAAGCAAATATTTATGGAACGAACATATTTTTTTTATATTCAGACAAGTTTTGATTGTTCTTGATTAAAACAATACTAAGCTGTTCTATGTATGCATGTACATTGTTAGGGATATACGCTGAAAACATATCTTTATAAATAATGTTTATAAAACTTATAAAGTAACTTTTTATTCCATATAGTAAGATTAACTACGGCAGCTCTACAAGTAATTAGTAAATAACAAGTCTTTTCTTGAACATTACGAATCGAAATAAAATATTAGTTGGAATAAAATATTTTCTAATAATACTGGTAAACATTATTGTGTAGTATGAATATTATGAATAAAAGGAATAACAGTAAAATGAAGATGATAAAGAAGCACGGTTACCTTGTGACAATATGCGGTCTAGCGTTACAACTGATACCCACAGCGTCGCGTCGTGGCGTTAAAGCGATTTTGTCCAACTCAATTACGGCGATCGATCCACCTCTCGGGCCTATATCGTATATTTGTGTCCTACTTTATGCATTTCCTGTCTACTTTGTGGAAACGTAGATTTTCGACGCAAACTCCGCAACAATGTAATGGGCACTTTTGAGCGATACTAGTGTCATACAACAATACGAGTAGATCAGTGGGTACATTAATACAGTGCGGTATTTAAAGGAATGGCATAGTGTTTTATCATTTATTATATTTCTAGCAATCAATACCACAGTACGACTGACAACCTAAATCTCCGTTATGCGCATTTCATGAGTCGAAGACTATGGTGTTATAAATTCCACAAGGCAAGTACAGAAAGTGTAAAGGCAAAAAACGCGATTTGTTTTTAAGCGCAATGAGTATTGATAGAGTTAGTTTGAGTCTTTATATTTTTGAATTAAAGTATTATATACACATCAACGTATTATATTTGTTTTTATTCTATGAAAACGGTGTTACATAGACAAATTAATTATAAGTATACGCCTAAAGTTCATAGTTACACTTGAATATTGCTGTTTTGTTATTCTTATCTTATTTTAATAATTCCATGCAGTTATTATAGCTTAATATTAGTTAAATGTATGCTGTTATAGATACAAGATACAAGTGATATTAATGATTTACATTGGAATTTTTGATCATCAAAACAGTAATCAAAGGAACAAAATTTGTATTTGCAAGGTGTTTGACTGTAGGTTTGAGGTGTTCAGTTCACAGTCCAGATTATGTTCTCAGACATTTTTGACACGCTAAGCTACACAATAAACATTGACCTAGGACGCCGGAGAGTTTGTTTTAGCTATTAATTTTGACTCTTCCATCATGTTGTGAGCTAAGTATATCCTCCACCTACGTCCTTCATCTTAGAGTTTCTGCTATCACGTAAACTGCGTGTTTCGATGGAGAAAGGAGATAATTGAGGAGTTACCACACCGCTTCTAACGGTCAGTTGCGATTTACTTTGGAGTCGTTTAAAACAATAGGTGTGGCATTATGATGAATAAATGGTTGGTGAGGGTATGTACTTTTGTTTAGGTAGGAAATATTATTGTGAGGACCAGTAATCCCAAAAGATGGAAATGGTGTTGGATCGGCAAGGAGATTGGCGGACTAGTGAGTTTCCGAGATAAAATAAAATAGATATCCAGAGGTGAGGGACAAGATCAACGAAAATTAGGCAGCAAAATGTGTTTTGAGGGCTACATAAGTGAACTGAGTAAGACAAATGTTATGAGTGAATGTTATATAAGAGGATGGTCTAGATGGAAAAAGGTCATTTTGGGCAAATGTAATAGTACATTAATGACAAGAAGAAATATTAGGTGTATTTAAAAAAGCATGGTTAAACATGGAGGAAGAGAGGAAACTGAAAGAGTTCTCGAGAATGATGAATCCAGACGAAGATTTCCAGACGAACATAGAAGGCCAGACTGAAGTCAGAGGAGGAATAAAGTATGGGCAGTAAATGAGAAAAATACTTTCACAATTAATCTGAGTTGATATACGAGTCATGACCAGGAAGCTCCAAAACTGATAAGCGGAAGAAGGATAAAATCAATATGGTAATATCGGTGATAAAATACATGAATTTAGAGTGTAAATAGAGGTTACTAAACGAAGGGCGAATTTCCAATAGAAAAAAGCATTACGTGGTCTAGATCCTTTATTAAAGAGGATAATAACGTTTTAAAAAGGAAAATCTTATCACCATATTAGGAATTTTTCTCTAAAGAATAAAGAGGATTTTAGTTAAAGAGGGTAGTATTAGAACTAAAAAGTAATTTCTTATAAAAGGAAAGGTGATTTAGTGACAAATTATTTGGCTTCACAGACAGGCAAGGCACTTTTGATGCGCTAAAAGATCTGAAAGTGTCCAAGTAGGAGGTGACGCATGGGATTATTACCTTGAAGCGTTGTAGCATTTTGATGGTACGTAATAGAAAAAGATGCAAAACTGTAAGGAAGTGACAGGATTTATGGAACAATATGACATTATTTCATAGGATGGGAGGCAGAGTTGCGTATTGGAGAGTCAAAAATGTGAAAGATTATTCTGAGGAATATCCCCGGAACAGTATTGTGGTCATTTGTTAGAGTATTTTGTTTAATAGAACGTAATGTTGGGGTTAAGCTTAGGTGAAGACGTTGCTAGATAGAATACACAGGAAAATATCTGGTAATGGTGAGATGGGAACTAGAAAGGATTAGCTGTTTATAATAGCGAATTGAAATTTGACAGGATAAAACTATAGAGATTATTGCCAGTGAAAGCAAATTGGCAAAAGTGGACAAGGTTAATGAATAGGTATTATGTATTATAAATAGGTATAATGAATAGCGGCCGGGCCGAAGACCAATGGTAATGTGAACACAGCTAGTCAATGTTTACCCATAGGGGACCTCTGACTACCTAGTTGGATTTTTCAGTGTGTATGTATCTCATGATCACAGAAATTTTAAAGAAATGGATTTATAAAGATTGTTGGAAGGTCGAAATCACACCGTAGGTGTTTTTCTTGACCTATCCAAAACATTTTATTGAGTTTGCCGCTCCACGCTGCTTGACAAATTAGAATCCTGCGGCTTTCGAGGTGTGGCTTTGTTGAGTTTCAGTTAATTTCCAAGTAAAAAAAAACGAGCTATCTATATTTAAAGCTACATGAAAATGAGCTATGGAGTCTCTTAAAGTTCTAGTCTCAGTCCCATTCTGTTCCTAGTTAATGTCAATTACATTAAATCATCGCCGACACAAGTTGCAATTACGCAATACTTAGATGATACGAATAAATAAAAAAAGCTCAATCAAAAAAATCAAAGCTAAAAAAGGCTTAAAGTATTTTCAAATTCAGTTTTGGAACGAAACCTTTATTGGCGTCAAAAATGCATCCAATATTTCCATATCCTAAATCTAAAGCCATATACTTCAACATCTAATATTGTGATGTATTTTTCCGCTCGGTGTATTTGGGGTGTAGTTCGTCCGTAATGGTAGCCGATACCAACTAAATGGAGTTTACTCTGCAAAATTTCTTGGAATTCACTTCATTTGAGCCTTGGCATGGGATGCTCACGTAGACCACATCTACTCAAAATTAACTTCAGGCATTCATGCTTTTAGGTTGTTAACAAAATGCTCAACTACTCAGGTTCTGAACACAGCTTATCATGGCTTGATTTATCCTCACCTCACTTAAGGATTAATGTGAAGGAAACAGGATTTTCCCGGACATTTGCCATCGTTCAGTGAAACAAGAAATCAGTAAAACTACGTTTCGAGATCTGCAATCTGATCTCTTCTTCAGGTAAAGAACTAAACCTAATACATAATTCAAAACTAGGTTAAAATAAACAAATCCTACCAAAGCGTTGTGGCACGCCTAGGTCATGAATCACAACCTACATGTTGTTTGCCAACTTCACTAACCCTATAAACATTCACTTAATAAAAAACTATACAAAACACTAATCATTAAACCTGAACTACGGAATACAGGTCACAATACGTCTTCACTCGTCTACTAACCACCTATGACTGACCAGAGGGACTAGCCAATGGTAATCGTCACAGCTGGCTAAAACAATATGGCGGAAATAAAAGGGAAGGGGGGCAGAAATGGGCCCTTTCGTTATTATTGGTTCATGCGAGATGAACTTCTTAAAACCATACTGTGAATCCGCATTGGTTTATTACAAATATCTGATCCGTTTGATTACCATTACGATTACCATTGGCTAGTTCCTCAGGTCAGTCGTAGGTGGTTAGTAGACGAGTGAAGACGTATTGTGACCTGTATTCCGTAGTTCAGGTTTAATGATTAGTGTTTTGTATAGTTTTTTTATTAAGTGCATGTTTATAGAGTTAGTAAAGTTGACAAACAACACGTAGGTTGTGATTCCTGACTTAGGCGTGCCACAACGCTTTGGTAAGATTTGTTTATTTTAACCTAGTTTGTAATTATGTATTAGGTTAGTTCTTTACCTGAGGAAGAGATCAGATTGCAGATCTCGAAACGTAGTGTTACTGATTTCTTGTTTCACTGAACGATGGCAAATGTCCGGAAAAATCCTGTTTCCTTCACAATCCTTCCATCGTCAAAAATAACCTTCAAACTAAGGATTAATGTTGTGTGGTATTTGCGCAATGAACAGTTCCTGAGAGTGTTTAAATTGCAAATAAATCCATCCGTGTTATTGAAAAAGTTAAAGTTCAAAGATTCTAGCAGGTTAGCTTTAAAAAAATTTAACTGTTGACCCGGCCAAGCCTGTACATTCAGGAAACATCATTATATTGTATTTTAGAATGTGCATCGACCGATGGCCGAGGCATACACTCGTACCAGATTAGAGGCAGGGAGACCTACCGGACTGCGAGACACAGGTTGGATAGAGTTCATTTGCTTAAAATGTATCAAACGATATAAAAAATGCCCCAATGGTCAAGGCGTTTAAAACTAGTGTGACACAATGTTTAGCGTCCTACACATTCTAAAATGTGGACGAGCTTTTGGCAATAAACTACGAGATCATATAATCATTAGAATGATCCCGGATTGAAGTGGGAGTAATTGGCGATGAATGAATGGAAATGAACAAAACGTATGTCTGTGTCAGAGAATTGGTTACGGAAGTCCAAATTTTAGTTTAAGTTATTGCAACATGACCTTCGCTATATAATTTTACTGTCACTACAATAAAGATTTGACTATTGAATATTATACTATATGTATTATGATACAATTTTCATTCGAATTATTTATTACATCGTAAATTCAAACACACGGGTTGTTCCGTTAAAAAATATGTTCATTTATCTGGGTTTGTCGTAAATAGAATTCCGTAGTGGACCCAATGAGTTAATTTTGTAGAAGTTGTCATGATTTAGAAAATTCAACGTTTGCTGTATTCTACAGCATTTTTCTAGACGACATAATATTCATATAGTTTTT
This sequence comes from Homalodisca vitripennis, assembly GCF_021130785.1. Lineage (NCBI taxonomy): Eukaryota > Metazoa > Arthropoda > Insecta > Hemiptera > Cicadellidae > Homalodisca > Homalodisca vitripennis. Next base: position 54,504,339 of record NC_060215.1, read on the forward strand.
TGTGATGAACTACTGTTTGTTATTTATTCATATGTAAGTTACGGAAATTATGACTGCATCCCTATTAATAAAATATATAAATAAAGTTTAGCTATTTTTTGTACGTAGCTAAACTTAACCAAGAAACGGTTTACAGATTATTATTGGAACCTTTCCCTTGATTGACCTAGCACATTTCAGTTGTCTGCAGAGAAGATGAAACAGAGCAATTTTATATTCCAACTTTTGCTATACTTATATGGAATATATTTAGAAACTGATCAATAGAAGTGAGATAACATTAATAAGAATTTTAAACAGTTTGGAGAACTACTTAAAATGTGTGTAATACATTTTTACATACCGTGGAGATAATGTATACATAGTAATTTACATAATTATATATAATTATGAATAATAGATTACTTTAATGAAGATTTTTACTAAAATACGATTGTTTTATTCTCTTTTGAACAGTGATCGGATAACATATCAATTCAGTCAAAAACTTTCGGTAGTAAAATGGCTTATTTTTATGACAACCTTTATTTATGTAATATATTATTTCGCTTTCGGGCTGTTAATTTTGTTATATATCATAAATAATACATGCATGGATACTGATACTGGTTGATTGATTCATAACGTTTTCCAATTCATAACACATTTTATTCGCGAAAGCTAATGGCGTATTTAGAGCCATTACTGAATCAGTAAAGTAGCGCTAAAATACAAAACGGTACATTGGGCTATTATCGATACGTAATATCAAATTTAATGATCTGCATGGCAAGCATTCAGTAACATTTCAAACTGCGTGTAAAGCCAATAAAATGAATTTTCTTACCCCTAAAACGTAAAACGTATAGGAAAATAAAACTGAAACTAATTACAATTTAAAAAAAATAATGTTTTTAATTTATCGCTATTAGCAAGAAAGAGTGCCAGTATTTTTTTTGCAATTCAGGTGATAGAATCAATAGATGTCAATAGGTAAACGTTAATAAAGAAGGTCCACCACCTGTCTCTTGTAGAGAATCCAATATTGAAACTCCCAGACGTCTTCATTTTGGTGTCTTAGTAGGAAACATAGCATCAAGAAAGAAATCCACTATCCGGGAAGTGCGGTATTGTCTCTTGCCTTACATTGTATTGTGATTGATGGTTTGGATATTGCAAACGTTATTGGTTAGTGAATAATGAGTACAATACACAGCGTGTGAAATTCTAAACACAAATTAAATGTTTATAAATATAAATGAAAACACTATTTTTGTATATACTGAACATTTCAGAATTTGTTAAAAACTCAGTATCTTCATTTACTGTCCTATATTTTATGAAATTGAACTGTTGATACTTGTTAGTAAGAATCACCAGGCGTGAAAAAAGTGCTTTAATTAATGATTAAATCCAAGATGACAACCATTTTGACGTGGTAATCAATAATTCTACTATAAAAATTCAGATCTTGTTTAAAAACCTATTAAAAATTTGCTTTACACTTAATCTATGTTTCCAAAGCCATGACTTCATGTTCTAGTTTAAATTTCAGTAATTTTAATGTACTTTAAAGTAATACGCACTTTACTTCAAGTGGTTCAATCCCTTCAAATTCATATCATGAGTTTTAATTTAATTAAAATCGAATATTCAAGGATCTAGGTTCTTTTGCCTTATAATGTGATAATAAGACCATTTTGAATTCCCAATTGGGGATATGCCGAAGAAAATGCGTAATATGAACACACACATATATTTTAACCATGTTCTATTAATTAATTAATGGATGAAAATTGTTAACAAAGAAACTTCTATGTCCATTGCCAAATAAAAATATGGCTATCCGATTTTTATGTCCAATTAGAAACTAATGAATAACTGAATTTACTATAAATCAGTAGAAAAGTTTTTAACTTACTACTATCAATGAACAAAAACTATGTTACAAAACGTCGATCTTATCGTTCAAAGACAAAGTGTTAAATGAAATCCTAATCTTTGTGATATAATTACTCTATTGAATGAAATATGAGTGGGTAACTCAAACATTAAACAATAAAAAAAAAATTGAAAATTTGCCATACTTATAGGACTACGATTTGGACAAATATGCAACGTATCAGCATAGAAAATATTGCAAGGCCTTGAGGTTGACAATACCTCTTATTACTGCTATGCATTTAAGCTTCAAGGGTCTTTTTCATACAACTGAAGTATGCCAAGGGAACAACCAGTTCACCAGTTCTGCAAACCACCGAAAACAACCGATAAGGTCTTCTTGGGAAATTTACCTCCCATGTTCAAACTACAAAAGCTGCCGCAGTACTCCCTTGATGTTGCAGGGCAATAATCGAGCAGGTGTTCAGCAAATATCTTCTGTCACAACGTCTATAGAGCAGATCTTCTCAGAAGATGCGGACTCTGTGCAGTGTTAGCCAATGGCGCAGTGTAGCGGGTACGGCGGTTATCGCAAGATAACCAGATCAAGCAATGTCGAGCGTGGCTGTTGCTTGGATAGGTGACTGCTGAGCGATCCTGTCCTTGCAAGCGGCCCGCCTGGCCGGCCATTGGTGGTGGTTCGGAAGTCACCTTTAAGCCGTTGGTCCCCAGGTTAAGTGTTAGAGAGGGCTTCTTAGTCCTAACTTCGCCTGGTAAAATAAGACATTCTTTACTTCTTTACTTTACTTTTACTCTGTAAAATTGCTTCCTGGTGTATCCAATCTCCCTTAGATTAGGCCCACAACCTGAGAAGAAAACGATATAATGAAGAGATAGGATTAGACTACAGGACTAACATACTAATCCTTAGACCGGATGCTGTCTCTGCCATCTGTAATTTTCAGTATGAACCCACTTCGAGCCAGCCCTAAAGAATTCACACCTTTTGTTCACAAAGACCTCCTCATGTGTACGAACCCAACAATGAGTCAAATTGTTGATTCTGCCATGGAAAAACTAAATGGCTAACAAATAGTCCCATACTAGTTTGGAGTTAAACACCGAGTCCAACGAATTCTATCGTGTGCATTTCATTATGGCTGTAAGTTCTGCCTCAAAAACTTTAGGATAAGGACCCAATAAGATCATAACCAGGAAGCATAATCCCACTCCCACATTCCCAACGCCTGTGTAATTTTTCGTTTCAGAGCCATCCGTAAATCATTCAATCTCTACTGGTGGAAGAGGTTTCCATCCCTCCGATTAAGCCCTCTAAGAAAGTATCAAAAACCTGAAGGGTTTATAGAAGGAAAATCTTTGACACGTCTGATCAGAGCTGCTCACTGTTGCAGACCGAGGATGACCAAACCCCACCTGCTGAACATAGTAGGCACTCCTTGTGGTAGACTGTGGTCTGAATGATAATGTCAAGGGGGCAAGGTTGAGATAACAGTTTAGGCTCAAGTGCAATGCTCCCACTGTATTTGGAAAGGTCCAGTGATAATAAGACAAGCTAACCCGATTCTTTGGATTCTAACCAGACCGCCCACCACCATTCCATCCTCCGTTTCTGACCATCAGATGACAGCCCCAAACGTAATACAGGTCTAATCTCCGAAACGTAAAGTCAATAGAGAAGCCTCGGCTCAAATCTCCGAGGCCTGCCTTTCATGCGTCTGCATTGCACCAAGGACCATTCTCTTCTCGCGACAACACATTTCAGATGGGATCTTCAGTTCGGATCCCTGTCTTCAGATTCATTGTAAAAGCCTTTCAGCAAGAATGGACTGTCGCTTTCGTGTAAAGACGCCACAGCAGCCTCGGCAAGATTGGCACTGAGGCCGAACACATCTCATCAGTTTCCCACCGTGTTCAGGCCTGCATAGATTAGTTCCGTAATTGCGCTGTTAAACTTACCCACCGTTAAAATTGGCACGTCAATCACCTCCATTTGCAACCACATGTGAAATGTTGACGTGTTATCCACTAGATTACAGGGTATTGTATATTCCAGAAGTGACTTACCCCTGCTATTTGTGTTGGCACTACCCCAACCTCATAATCCTAGCTTGTATCACATTAAACCACTAATACCATACCACTCTCCCGGGCATGGTCTACCAAAGCAGCCAGCTCTCTGGTTGATGGAGGATCCACATCATCATAAGGGATATATGATGATCAGGGTTCAACCTGTGCCAGTCCTAATTAGTCTGACGACTATAACATTACACAATTTTCAAAGGTTTTTTGGAAATATGCATTTATCATATTGGACATTATTTAAAGGTCTTAAAGTTAGCTGTACTTATAAAACTACATTTATTGGTAGTTTGAAGTTGATCTTATTTAAATAACTGTAATTTTGGCAAAAAATTTAATTGATCATATTGGACTCAAATTCCGAGTTCTTGACCTGGCTTTAGTTACAAATCCAGATTGGACTAACAGATTGGCATATATTCCAAACTCTTGAAAATGGCCATGGTTACAAAAGTACATTTTTGTACAAATAAATAACGAACCTTACCCAGTTTTTGTAGATATTATGTTAATCTCACGTGTGTATTGCAAGCGGCTAGCCCCTGATTTTCAGACAGTTTGTCTTTTGACGCTATAGCAAAATTGCACTGTTATAGGTTCGGCAGGTCGATTTGCATACTCTAACGACCCAAACATGAAATGCAGTTTTAAACCAGTGCCGTTCAACAATCAGTGGTAAAATTTGCCTGTTTTATTAATATTAAAACATAATTCAAGTGGTTCGTTGGATGGACTATATTATATATCCACATGTGCAGTAGTTACTTTTATGGTTTCCTGAGCCAACGAACGTTCAACATATAATCTTTCAACATAATGAATAACTCATAAGGTTAGATTGCTCCACTGTCCGTTGGCCCACTGTAATAGTATTTTAAATAAAAAAAGTATGATAAAAAATAAAAACAATTGTTCGCATCTATATAGTACGTGTATTTCTTATTTAATTTTCACTTTCATTCCATTGAATTTAAAGCATGATGTAACTCAAAAATGTATTTCTTTTTTGTTAGCGTATCTTTTACGACGCACTCACACCCAAATTGAATAGAGACAGAAGATGAGTAAGGCGCTTTGTTTACAGCCAAAATTGTGATGTTTCGGAGAGCAAGAGATATGTTAATTTAACTAAATTATGTTTTTTTCAGACTAAGTTTTATATAGGTACATCAATATATTAGCTGCAATCTGCAGCCAGTTTAGTAAGATAGGTCACAGGCTCAGGAGTTCATGATTAAGGAGGTAAGTTCAAGTTAATATTGAATTATAACCTGATATTCTCTCAGTAACTCAGTGTTAGTTAATCAGAGTGATGGCGTTGTGGATTTGTCAGAAATTAGTCATTGTGTAATTGCTACCGGAGAGTAGAGCGTGTAATTATATCCTTGGGCAGTGTGCACAGACCCTCCCCCTACACACGCCAGCCCTCCCACCTTGTAAACACAGAGGCTGTTACCTCGCCATCCCATGTTCCTGCCGAGAGTGTTAATAAAGGAACGCTGAAAAGAGGACATGAAAGTACGCTATATATTTTATAGTATATTAGTCTTGGTCAGTTTTCATTTTCATCGGTAAACCAAATGTTTGTGTTGAAAGTAAATAAGTAATAATCAAAAGTAGTCACAGTACTTTTCGCTTTTTATGTAATACTAAAAACAAAACATAATTAACATAATTATGTTTGAAATTTTTGTCTGTAAGAGTCATGCAGTCTGAGTGAGATACACGCTTACCGGCCGCGTCAACAACGGTTATACATTGGTTATTTGTATGACGTTATATTCCAGTACTGGACTAATCTTATGTTCCCTCAGAACGCATTGATTATAATTCTTTTAAAATCTATAAATTTGCTGTATATTTTTAACAATCAATCCAAATACACTTGGCCAAGTCGTGTAATAAGCGCCGTGTATAGTAAAACAGCTCTTCGTAATAGATATACTCATCTGTGTTTTAATGCATAATCTCTGTTCCCAGTGTAAATGTATGGTCCTAGAAACCAAACTAGATTTCACTTACGACTACATTTAGATTATTCTTATTTAGTTCAACTTAGATTTCTTGTGAGCTGAAAATAGGCTAAACACCCCTGCCTATTCTTGTCGTAAAGTACTGAAACGAAACAAAAAATGTAATAGGCTCACAGAACGTAGAAATAGGTACAATTTGTTTAAACCACGAATAATAAAACACGGGTTTGAAGGAAAATTTAGCTGGTCTGGAAGATAAAAACACAAGGCGAAGCGATACTATTGAAGGAACACTTCAGAAATAGACGAAGTTCTGAATTAGGTGAAGGATGTTTGAGGGTCTTATAAAGTAGGTCAGAAGTGCTTTGAAATACCTGGTGGCAGATATTCGTCATATTCTCAGAGGCAAGGATGCTCTCCGGGAATTGTTAGGAAAACTGTGAGGAGACTGTACGCTGAAAGACGTCTTCAGAATAAATAAGTCTAGTGATAATTGATGTTAGGTTGATATTTTTGAATTCAACGATTGAGAAGAAAACGTGATCTACTTTTTAAAGCTTCTGGATTGCTTGATAACAATATTGGAATATCTTGTTAATAAAAGTCTTGAGACATGTGAGATTCTTGAAGTTCATTTAAACTGGTGTGATTATACTGACATTTAATCAAGCAAAGAAAGGAAACCAATATACTCACTTATCGATCTCTGGTACAAAGTTTAATGAGAAAGGATAACGGAGTTTCTGAAAAATTGAATCCAGTATTAACTACGAGGATTTCCTAAAAATGTTATTAATCGTTGTTTAGATTTAAATAGCAACATAATATGTTTGAAGAGATACTTTTTGTTCTTTAAATCGGAGTGGGTTCATTAAACACGAGGTAAACTTTAAGTGATAGTATTTAGAAATATTTGTAGTTGTGAGATTACGATTACAATCTTGAAGGTATTCATATTTTAAAATTGTAATTCTAGTTAACGAGCTTGGGGTGTGGTGTTTGTATGGAATTGTTATCAATGCCATCGTGTGGACAGACTGACAGGCGTACAGTCAGCTAGTTGTCTTCAATTAGCTTGTCACACTGACAACGTTGATTTTACCCTTATTGCTGTCTACAGAATGGACGTACTCTCAACACGACAGTACAATACCAAACTAAAGTTGTAGCTTTCCACCAGTTAAACTGTTATAGAATGTTACCTCTGTACTTTTGGAATTCATGGGGTTTACTGCTTTTAAGCAGCCAACTAGAGGAAACAGCTGTTAAGATAATCGCTTAGTATGATTTAGTAATTTGTAAAATAAAGAAAGATTTAAATATAAAGATTACATTTTAAATTGTTGTCTATCTTCAGGAAAAGTATCTTCAAGAATTGTAACTAAAAATTTTTTAATAATTTACCCAGTCAAACACCAATTCCACCACATTAAAAAAAAAACGAAGGCTTTTAATTTCTGCTGATCTAAACAAAGCCTTGACCGGACCTAGTCCTTGGTGAATTTTCTTAGGAATCTGAAAGGTTCAATACTTCAGGATAAAACGAAAATAGTTTTGACCATAGCTATGATAATATCTGCATTTTGGAGCTAACCACTGTAATGTCCTCAGAATACCTTGGAGAATAGAGTTTCACTACTCTATTTCGGTGAGGATTTCTGTGGCGTATCTATATTTTATAATATTTTACTGACTTTATCCAAATATCTTATAACAAAGGTGTTATCTATTTATACTTGATTTTCCGTATTATAAATAAATATGTTGTGGTTTTTGTGACTAAAACCTTAATTACACTTGAAGGCGATCCATACTGAAGCATTTCATAACCTTTAAACTTTGGCAAATAATACATTTAATACATTTTCAATGTTTGATGTACGCTTCACAGCAACACGCTTCATAAGGTAACTTAAACCACACCAAGATCTCTGGCGAAAGTTGTCCTTAACCTAAGGTGAACATTATCATCGGTCCATCCGTTTCAAATTCCACACGGTTCCTCTTATCTGACAGCCCTACTCACAGCACTCAGTGCATTGGAAATAAGACAGCTTATCTGGGAACCATAAAGATAATATCTAGTAAATAATTCTTTGTTTAACACATATACACGAACTTAAACTTTATTTATTTCCCGAACCTGTCAAGCTACAGAGTAAAAATTATAATACACACTAATTCTCACATGTACCTTAAGAATACATTAACACTAATGTAAACGGGTTCTTCATAAAACGAAGGACTAATAATATTGATTAAAGTAAGGACATTTTTGCTCTACTGAATTTAAAATGGGATTTTGTAAGAAAAGTAATTTTTAAAAGCATTTGATACATTGTTCATTATAAAGCACATTCAACCACTTTCCATTCAGTTAAATTTTTACTTAAAGTATCATTCACTTTTGAAAGAACAGTTAAGACGTTATTAACTCCGTATTTAAATAAAACATCTAATGGGAAGTCCTTTGTACTCTCACTGTTACTTGAATTCAATGGTAAATGTATAGCACTAAGATTAGAGTCACAATTTATTTGTAATTTTATCATTTTTTTTGTTTTTGCTGTAGTGAAGTGTTAAAATTAGATTCAAATTTATAATGTTTTTTTCTTTACTACGTTATTGTCAGTATGAAGTTATAGTTTAACATAAAAGGAATTTTTAAAAGAAAATGTATTATTTAATTGTGTTATTGTTTTTAATATTAACAACATGTCTGTTGAAAATTGTTAAAGTCAAATAACAAAAAAGCCAGCCAGTATAGTTATAACAAATGTACTATACATCAGCTATTTGGATAATTTTATTGCAATTACAACGGTACTACTTTCAACGGAATCCGTCAAGGCATAAGCGATTTTTAATTTATTTTTCTCTTAACTATTCAAATCTCTGTGCCAAATTTGGTTTCTTTAGCTTTACTAGTTTTGTAGATAATGGTTTGTTAATAAAAAATACAAAATGGCGGCTAGAGGCTAAACGAAGTGGAAATTAGAAAAAAGTTTTTTTAGCTTAGAATCAGACACAAAATCTAAAAATGCATAGCAGGCCAAATTTTTGCTACATCCTGTAATAAAGTGTAAAAATCTGTATTAGGTCATTTGCCATGATGTGAAATAAACCCTGCAAAAAAGGAAAAGTCATAACTATTTCATTTTGTTAACAGACTGTCATAAATGTGTTTTAATTCAAAGTCCCATTGCTTATGTATTTTAATATTTTTGAAAGCACACTTTGGACTGCATCTATTACTAACAAAAATACCCTACTCTTATCACTAGGTTCATTGAACTTATTACTTAGATAGTGATTTCACCTGGGGTCACTATTTATCTCATTCTTCTAAGTAAATAATGTACACAGGAAACTAGCAACATACCTTGCATTTTGCTGTACATTATTTTAAAAGGCCAACTATAATAGTTCCTATACATTGAAGTATTCATCACTTACAAGAGTAATGTATTCAGGTATGAGTCAAGTAATTAAATTCATTAATTAAATGTCTAAAGTATTCCTAAAACTTCATGCATGGACATACAACAAACAAAGCTTTCCTTTCAAATATAATAGGTTTTTATTATTATTCTGTTTTTTCTGGAGTAATAATGAATATAATCGTAGCTCGTTCTTTACGCCTTCCTAATATATATCACTCGCATTAGATTGCATTATTTACAGTTCCTTATAATTTTGAATTAAAATGTAAAAAGAAGTACACCGTTTTGACTGTATAGAAATAAATTAAAACAACTCAAATAATTAATCTGATTATTTTCTGGTTAATTTCTTACTGTACAAGTAGAAAACAGCTTGTCTTACGACTCAAATGAGTCGTAGGCAAGACATAAGTTTTCTCGATTCCTAATAAAATAGATTTGCTCAAAAGTAATTAAAACCTTACTATAGTCTCAACGATTATTATTAAATAATATCATCCCCAAGGCTGCGGTAAATGCTTGGGTTGAGGTGTATGCGCACATAGACACCGCAACCAACGATACAAAACAGTATAGTTAAAAACGTAAAAAGTTAATAAGGCACACAAAAGAATTTGAGGTGTTGTCTATTAGGATGCAAACTGAGCATCTCTCTCTCTCTCTCTCTCTCTCTCTCTCTCTCTCTCTCTCTCTCTCTCTCTCTCTCTCTTTCTCTCTCTCTCTCTCTCTCTAGTAAAAACTAGTGATGGAATGTTATCCAATTGGAAGATTAATCCTGTAGGAGTTCCCCAGGGATCAACATTGTCTGCCTTACTTTTCTCACTTTATATAAATAGAATATATTAAATTATTATGTTTAGCAAATTTATGTGTTATGCTGATGATGTGCAGCTGTACATAAGTTGTAATATAAATAAGGTAAATGAAGCTGTTGATGCAATGAACGCCGATTTATGTAATATTTCTAGCTGGTGTAAAAGTCATGGGTTAAATTTGAATGCTTTAAAATGTAAGTCTATGATATTGGGAACCTCCCGAACCTTAGCAAATATAGATTATTAAAATGTATTACCGATCGTGATTGAAGGAACAGTACTGAAATATGAAAATAGTTTTGTAAATTTAGGTCTTAATATGTCAAACACTTTATCTTGGGCCGAGCAGGTGGATAGTATAGTTAAGAAAGTTTATCAATGTTTATACCAGTTTAAAAGACTTAGTTTTAATCCATCAGTACATGTAAAGAAACTAATGATTCAGACATTAGTGTTCCCATTTTTTGATTACGCTCAAGCAGCATATTGTGATTTAAATAACTCACTAATGAATAAATTACAGGTAGCACAGAATGCGTGTATAAGATATATTTATAACCTAAAACTTGATGGTCATGTAACTATTTATTATTGGAATTTAAGATGGTTAAAAATTAGAGAAAGATTAGAATATTCTGTGTTAACAATGTTGTTTAAGATATTGAAATATGAAAAACCAGATTATCTGTTTGAGCGTTACGTTAGTATGTATAATGTTCATCAAAGAAACACTCGTTTTGGAAGCACAACTTTGCTCTTTCCTATTCACAGAACGGTGATTTATACAAATTCTTTTCATGTAAAATCTATTATACTAATGAGTGTTTTAGACAATAATATAAAAAATGTTCCCTCAGAACAAACTTTTAAAAAATTATTGAAGGACAAGTTAGTAAAAAGATATGAGTAATGTGTTAATGTGCGTCATCCGTAAGCAGGAAAAATTAATTCTTAGCTTGTGATGTATGATTTTATTGTAATACACGTTTTATTTGAGAATCGATTTGTTAGCTTTAAAAGGTAGTCTAAAGTTGAAAATTTAAGCATTGTAGGCTAAAATGATTAAAATCATATTGATTTATATTAATTGTCTAGAGTAACTCTACTTATGTTTGTTGTTGTTAATTTGATTAAGTAATAGTTTATTATACATTTAAAACAGTAAAAATGTGTTTTTATGTGTGCAATATAAAAAGTAGAAACATTTGCGCATTTAAGTTTTAGTAAATAAATAAAATAGATTAATATAAATTGTGTAAACTTTTTCCGTAGAAAATAATTGTAGCTAGTGTTTTCTAAATCGACAAAATTATAAATTAAAATTATTTTAGTCAAATAATATATTATAATTAACAATTCAATTTAAAGTTTAGATAAAGTTAATTAAGATTATTATGATTTAAATAATAGTCAATGTTTCATGTGTGTTATTATAAAATTGTGTGCCACAACTCTGTAAAAAAAACAGTGTAATTGTACAAATTTGAGCCTGTCCCGGTGTAAGAGTGGACCTCTGGTCCAAACCGGGGCAGGGTACATAAAGAAAGTATCAAAGTATCATATATATATATATATATATCTTTTTCTCTTTCTCTCTCTCTCCGTGTTAATGACAAGGTTGAAGTATTAAATATAGGCCTAATAGATTAAGACAATAATTTAATAAGTATATACCTAAAGGAAATATTTTGTTGAAGAGAAAACCTTGCTCTTAGATAAGTTATTAAATTAAAAACATGATGATGGAAAAAGATTGAGTTTATAAACAATAAGTAAGAATTAAGAATAATATTGTGTGGGAAAACTACAGAGTTTTTCACAGTAGAATAAAAAGAATAGTTACAGCTCGTAGGAATCAAAATTTGCACATATGCTTCAAAATGAACAATCTAATTAAGAGTGTGGACAGTATGAAAAAGGCAGGGACCTGGAGAAGTGTCAAAAAGTTTTATTGATCCTGTTATATCTTTAGATAATTTAAATTCATATTTTTGTGGTATTAATACTAGAATAAACCCAGACCTTATTGAAAGTTATACAAGTGTAGGTTATCCTAATAATGGTTTTAAGTTTAATTATATCTATTCTGACACTGTGTATAGGGCTTTGATGGATATTTCGTCTTATGCTACTGGCAATGGTGGAATTCCAATAAAATACTTTCGAATAATATATGAGGAGATAAAACATATGTTATGTCATATTTGTAATTTCTTTGAGAAATGGTGTGTATTACAAATGGCTCAAATGCGTTTATAAGGATATTTTAAATTTAAGTTTAGATGACCACGTAACAGGGTACTACTCTAGGTCGGGACGGCTTAAGACTAAAGAAAGAAGGGAATATAATATTTTAAGTATGATGTATCAACTTTTTCAGAATGTCCATTAGGCTTATGAATATGCTGCGTAATGATATTAGGAGTAGTGTTAGTTATAATATATTTCGTAAAAAGCTCAAAGAGGAATTATTAAAAGCTATTCGTAGGTATTGTTTTAATCGATAACATTACGTATTTGTATTATTAGTATATTTTAACGTTTAAACAAATAAAAAACAAACTGTTTTTAATGGTTATATTGTTCAAATTAATAAAATTGGAGACAGCAGACATTTGTTCATAGTAATATATGCAACATAATATATACAATACTTGTATTATTAGAAATAAGAAAGAAATAGTAATAGTATAAATAATATAAATATTATAAATAAACTATATATTTATAGTAGAAATAAATGTAGGAAAAACATAGTTTAGAAGGAACAGAGTGTGAAAATTCAGACCTCGCCAAACCGAATGAAATTGTTGTGCATTTTCTTCACAAACTTGATAAAATAAGTTATAGGCTATCCTCGGAAGAGGATACGCATATTTTGTGGGTGAAAAATTGACGCATCTTCCTGCGGAAAAATCAGAGCTGACGGTAAGTGACTGTGGAAGTGTCATTGAGTTGGAAAATTTGGCATAACTGCATGAGTTATCTAAAGGAAAAATGTATTTATATGTTTTTAAGGAATGCATACTAATCACAATCTGTATGAGCGCTTTTTGGTGTTTATACTCAGAGTTTAATGTTTTGTTTATAGATCAATGTGATTTATTGTGTTCAATGTTTAAAATGTCACGTCTCTTTAGCACATGTGAATTTATTTGTTACAAGTCTTTTGTTACATTTTATAATCCTATGTCAGATAATTTCATTAGTCAAAGAGAAACGAAAATAGGTGGTTGTAATAAGTCTAAGTATTTTTGAAAGCTGCTCATGTTAATGTGGAAAATTAAATTGTGCATTACGATTATTTCGTTTTTCGTGTCAAAGATAGTGGGTTTGATTTCTTAGCTCCTTTCTTAAACCTGTAAATTCATCTTTACCATATAAAATAAATGACTACAATATTTTAAGAACACCAGAGGGGGTAAGGAAGAGGTTGAGTTGTTTTATATATTAATAAATTGTTTAAATATAAAATAATATGATCCCAACCTAATTACTGTATAAGACCTGATTTCTTTTTTATTTAATCGTAGAATTATGTCACGGTTGGAAATTATTATTATGTGTACCTTATAGACCTACTAAATTGGGTTAATTATCTGAATTATTTGATGTGTTTGCAAATTTATTCTCGAGTTGCCAGAATATCTTAGTCCTAGGTGATTGTAATATAGGTCTTAGTACTAGTGGATCGTTTTATGACAAAACACAGTTACTAAATCTGGTGGATAATTTAAGTTTCACTATCTTACATTTGCAACCCACCTATAACTTACCACATTCTGATACATGGCTTGACTTGGTAGTTGATAATCAGGCTTAAGCATCCGGGGTATCTAACCATGACATGATATATGTGGAAATAAATCTAAATGTTAAGTAAAGTAATAGTTAGGCAGCAAATTACACACGCTTGTAGAATATAAAATTTAAAAGCATTCAAAAATATTAGGTGAACTCTTATTAAACGAGAAGCTAAAATTCAGCTCCCATTATTTGTTCAACACATTGCCATATCGCAACAGCGTTTCGCCATGACCGATCAGCTGATGACATCGCTGCACCGGGAACTGGAACCACCTAGTGTCAGTTGTCCTGTCTTCTGCCAGTCGTGATGTTTTATCATGTTTAATATTCGTTTGTGGTAGGCCTATCAAATTTTGAGTTTCTCGTACTGTTCATTTACTTATTCATTTTGTTTGTACTGTGTTCATGAATTTCAAACTATGACGACTCCACTTGGATAATCCTCGCTTTTAATACTTATTGACACCGACACCGAAGATGACATATTAAAAGTCGAAATATAGTAGTGTATGCCTACAATTCGAACTGTTTGACGAAGGTACGTAGTTATTGTTATTAGTCAATCCGCAGGTCAGGTGCTATATAACTTTGGCAACACATGTGTTAAATGGTTTGAGCCTTATACTGTATATCTAATAGAATGCAAAGAGTAAAGACGCAAGGTGAAGCAACCTCTGGTTGTAGAATTAATTATGTTGGTCCTCCACAAGACTCTACGTTGTCAGCCCTTTTGTTTAGTTTGTATATAAATAGGATGTTGTTATATATTACACACACACACACACACATATATATATATATATATATATATATATATATATATATATATATATATATATTGACGCGGATGATATGCAGCTATACAGGGTGATTCAAAACTAAACGGCAATCTCTCGAGAGCTTATTCTATAGCTAAAAACAAGTAAAAAAGTTCATATAACCATATGCCCGGAAACGCTTCGTTAGCGAGTTACGCCTAGCAAAAGATTTCGCCCGGATTTCAGAACCCTTGGTGAAGTCAGGCCGTATAAAAATGGTAAAGGTAGTTACAAAGATACAAATACGATTGTTTTTTTATGTTTTTATATCTGAAAAATTTATTAAAATTCGTCCCAGAGCTGTAAATGCAATACTTTCAGAGATATCTTACGTAAAACACAAGAATTGGTGCAAAGAAATAACACATTTTTGTGTTTAACGTAAGATTACTTCCATAAATGTTAAATAAAGGTCATTTTTTTCTTAAACAGATTTGTAGAACATGTAATTCTGAAAAGATTCATGTGAATTACTTAGGAAAAAAATTAATAATAGGTATTGAAATTTAGCTTTATTTAAAAATAAAACAGACGCACAAAAATGCATATTCTTATTTGCATAAAATATTAACTAATGTTTAGGTTGTGAGTAACAGCTGATCATTTATTCAACACTTTTTATCGTCATATTTTCTTTGCAAAGGTTGGCAATATCAGCTGATCAACAATTAAGTTCATGAAGTAATATTTGAATAACCTTTATGGAGGTTTTTGTATTGTGGCGTGTGAAGATTGTATTTTGTGAGATCCTGTGATTATTTGGAAATATTTTATACAAGTGTATAAAATATTTTATTAAATATTTATTTTTAAAATATTTTATTAAATATTTTTATAAAAGTGTATGTAAAAATCTTAGTAAATAATGGCAGATAATGTAAATGGTATGTATTCCTTTGAAGAGTATACGGACATGATACTGATTTACGGCAAAGTTAACAAGAATGGTTTAGCTGCAGTTCAGGAATATCGTGATACTTTTCCACATCGAAGAACACCTGATCGCAAAACATTTGAAGCTGTGGAGAGACGACTTAGAGAAACTGGTAGCTTTAAACCGAAGCGAATAGATACTGGTCGTCAACGTAGCGCAAGGAACTATAATAATGAACAAGCAATGATAAATGCTGTAGAATTATCACCAACCACAAGCACCAGACGATTATCACGTCAGTTAAATATTTGCCAGTCAAGCGTATGGCGGACACTTCATGAAGCACAGTTGTACCCATTCCATATAACACGTGTTCAAGACTTATTACCGCAAGATCTTAATAAACGGAAGATGTTCTGCCGCTGGTTTAAGAAGAAATTGTTTACGACATCAGTATTTTCTTCGCCGTATTCTCGTTACTGACGAATCCTGTTTTACTAGAAATGGAATTGTAAATTTTCGTAACACCCATACTTGGGCGTACGACAACCCACATGAAACTGCTACGAGGCATTTTCAGTCAATGTATGGCTTGGTGTTCTGGGTGATAATTTGATTGGTCCATTTTTCCTCCCTAATCGACTTAATGGAGTAGCGTACTTAAATTTTTTAAGAACAAACCTGCCTACCCTCTTGGAAGATATTCCTGTTCAAAACAGAATAAATGCATGGTTTATGCACGACGAAGCACCTCCACATTTTTCTAATGATGTGAAAAACTATTTAAATGATTCATACGGTAGACAATGGATTGGTCGAAATGGACCAGTAAAATGGCCACCACGTTCTCCTGACCTCACGCCAGCAGACTTTTTCTTATGGGGTTGGATGAAGTCAATTGTTTATTCAAAACGGATTAACACCATAGAGGAGTTACGTAATCGCATTACAGAGGCGGCAGAAACTATCAAGAATGCTCCAAACGTTATGAAACGCGCTAGAAAAGAGTGGATTCGTCGTGCGAAAACGTGCATTGCTAACAACGGAGGACACTTTGAGCAACTATTATAGGTGATTATTACAGTTTTATAAAGGTAAATACATTTTATGTTAATGTTCAGTCTAGAATAAATGATCAGCTGTTACTCACAACCTAAACATTAGTTAATATTTTATGCAGATAAGAATATGCATTTTTGTGCGTCTGTTTTATTTTTAAATAAAGCTAAATTTCAATACCTATTATTAATTTTTTCCTAAGTAATTCACATGAATCTTTTCAGAATTAAATGTTCTACAAATCTGTTTAAGAAAAAAATGACCTTTATTTAACATTTATGGAAGTAATCTTACGTTAAACACAAAAATGTGTTATTTCTTTGCACCAATTCTTGTGTTTTACGTAAGATATCTCTGAAAGTATTGCATTTACAGCTCTGGGACGAATTTTAATACATTTGTCAGATATAAAAACATAAAAAAACAATCGTATTTGTATCTTTGTAACTACCTTTACCATTTTTATACGGCCTGACTTCACCAAGGGTTCTGAAATCCGGGCGAAATCTTTCGCTAGGCGTAACTCGCTAACGAAGCGTTTCCGGGCATATGGTTATATGAACTTTTTTACTTGTTTTTAGCTATAGAATAAGCTCCCGAGAGATTGCCGTTTAGTTTTGAATCACCCTGTATATTCATTGTGACGTAGATAAATTGAATCATAAATTACGAACCTAATTAATAAATCTCTTATAACTGTGTAAGTTTAGTGTAGAGATCATGGCTTGAACCTAAATATAACCAAATATAACACATATCTGCTATGCTGCTAAATAATATTTTACAAAATAATATAGCTCCGATAAAGATTGGTGAACAGACTACTAATTTGAAAGATATGTTTTTAATTTAGGTATAAGGTTCGATGATACATTGTCTTGGAATAATCAAGTTAATTATGTCACTAAACGGATCTATCAATGCCTATATACATTTAGACGCCTGCATTTTAAGCATTCTTTAGATGTAAGAAGCAACTAGTTTCTTCTTTTATGTTTCCTATAATTTATTACTAACCAATCAATTGCAAAAAGCTCAGAATGCTTGCATACGTTATATGTATAACTTAAAATACGATGAGCATGTAAAACCACATCATAAACAAATGACATTGCTAAAAGTACAAGAAAGAAGAGAACTTATTGTATTAAATTTAGCTTTTATAGTTTTAAGATATAAAAAACGAGAACATTTATTTAAATATTATAATGTAGTAATGCATAATGTCCATTTCAGAGTAACCAGATTTTACAATGATTCAGCTTTCAATTCACAGAACTGCCACGTACACAAAACAGTTTTTAGTGACATCATTAAGATTGTTAAAAAATCTGGAAAGTAACATAAGGAGAATTGAATAAGAACGCGTATTTGGTGGTAAAGTAAAAGATTTATTTTTAATATGTAATGTTAACTAAGAAAAAACCTTATGTTATGTTATGAAAAATGTTATGCAAGTTTAAAAATAATGATTAATTGTTTTCGGTGATATAATTGTAAGCTAAATGCAATTACAGCAAAATAACAGCTTTTGTAAGATAAAACTGATATAGTGAATAAATAATCCTTTAATAGTTAATTTGTCCTGTATGATGTTTCTTTGTATAATTAGTGATAAAAACAATGAAAACTGTATTGATTTTCGAATTTTGAGAATTGTACAATAACATAAGGTTTAGATAAGATAAGAAGCCATTTAACTTGTAATATGAAATACATTTAGGCTGTAGTATATGAACAGTATGTTTGTATTTAGCAACCAGAGTAAGACAAAACCCGCAACTGTTATGTTTTTTAATATTCTATTTTTACTGTCTGTCCTGGCATAATAGTGGTCCTTTGGTAAGGTTAAATAATAAATTCATCAATTTAAAGAATTTATCTCTTTCTCTATCGCCCATGAATGTATAAATATATATAGTGAGAAGGGTTGATTCAATGCGAATTTTCAGTATTCCTCGGGTCCACATTCCTCGTAAGTGCAGTATATGAAATCTGATGCTGTTTGACTGATGTCACTTATGTCTCTGGTGAAGACTTGACTCTTGAAATCTGGAGTCACGTTCGTCTGATGGGATACAGAAATAGTGCAAACTATAAAAAATCGTGCAATCTAGGAGGCGAGGTGAAATCTCCCTTCCATCCAAGGAGGTGAGACTGAGAATAGTAGTCAAAATCCATTGTCATTGATCTTGAAAGGAGGCAGTCTCTATCCCCAACCTACCTCTTCAGAATATCCTGTAACTCCGGAAGCAGCGTTAAGGTGTTTTTAGGACTAAGATCAATTTCTCAGTGCAACATACTCTCCATCTAAAAAATAAGTTAGAGCTCTTCCCGAAGACGCAATTATACCATAGCATCCTAATATGATACCTTATGCCCAAACTCTATCTTACCGAATTTTCGTTAGATTCACGTTACTATTTTGGAAACTTGTCTTGGGAGCACGTTTCTTACACCCAATCAGCAATAACAGTGGAAAATTCCTTACATTTCAAGCTTGAAAGTTAAAGAAACTGTGTCCAGCTCGTACTGATGCTAGTTTTAAAGATGAACTCTAATGTTATAAAATAAAATATTTATTGATATGAATATTATTAAATTGCACAATAGGAACAAGGAATTGAATGAAAATAAGAATTGCACAAATTTTAACTATAGAAATATATTTTGTTTACTAAAACATTGTACATAATTTGAAATTAATTAAAATTTGTTATTGTAAATGGTAAAGTTGAATAAAACATTTACTAAAATTGGAATTTGAAATTTTTGCTAAACACAGTTAATTTCTAACTCCGCGCGTGGTGATTGGTCGGTTTAGTTCGTTTGTTTGGTCGCACTGTTATGACAGGTTAGAGGTTATAATTTGTTATTTTAAATGTTTGACTAGCAATACGCGCTGTTTCTTCTCAATCGACTGAATTACGATTGATTGCAGAGTGATTTAAACTAATAATTTACTTAACACTATCAATATTTGTCAATAGTATGACATAACCTATAAACTCAGTTTCTCAACTTTTGTGTCAATCTAACAATTAATCAATCAATCATAGTTTACGATAATGAAATATCAGTGTACAATTATTTACCTTTATTGTTGTAGTTGTTGTAAATGACGAATCTAAGCACTCCACATTTTCACGAATAAACATAGTTATCTGCTTTATCCCGTGCGGAGGACCCACAGTTATCTGCTTTATCCCGTGCGGATCCCGGCGGCGGACCCACTGGACGGGCATCGTAACGTTACCGGGCGTTACACTTTTTCATGAGTGACTCCGAGCCGCAACCTAATTTAAGACGTTGTCACGTCAAAAACTTGACGTACGATCCTTTTAACACTTATTTAAGAATGAAGTTCCTTAATAAATATTATCCAAATAGTAAATTATATCTAGAATATTATTTGTGTTTAGATTACTATGTACGCCAAAAAGCTTTGAAACGGTATATTTAAAAAGTAACATAGCAAATATCATCAAATAACGAGTGGGATTAGTCATACCGAATAACTCATACCCGTGATGATTTCAATAATTGAATAACGGTAGTCAGAGAGTAGATTTAAAATATGCGTACAGAGCAATATGTGCTGTAGTTGAGTAATCAAATAATCTCGTATTTAGTTTAAATGATTGAGTTAGGTGGAAGTGCTTCCATCGAATGGAAATTCCAACAGGACAAGTTGCCGCCCTTGTTGTATCCCTTTTGATTCCAACAAACGTTTAATATACATTGATCGTTGTTCGAGGCTACTTTTAAATTAGGTTAACACTGCCGTAATTAAATCTTGTGTTTCAGATGTTCCTGAATAAAATAATTAGTTTTGTTTAACCGGTATATTTACTGAATCTGAAACAAAATAATTCTTAGTCCTCGCAACTATTATGTATATATTAAAATAAATACATTTTTGTTAATTATAATATTATTTTTTGTAAAAGATTTCCGTTTTGTGTTTGAACTGATAAGTATTTAATGAGCAACATGAGTAGAAGACTATTCTTTCCAGTGTACTAAAGTAGTAAAGTTTAAAATTCAATTTATTTTGTTTTATATCTACACTGATAAGAAATAACCCTTAAAATATGTGGTTTAACACTAAATAGAAACATTTTGTGTACAAATGTTTAATTTATTAGTAAGTTCTGTTAAAAGTATTAAAGATTCGTATTTTAATTTCAAAATGTTACACACATGCAGATATTATTTATCATATTATTAATATATGAATCACGCACAGTCATATATATATATATATATATATATATATATATATATATATATATATAATTTCAATAAACATTGAATCGAAAAAAGTACTTGCTCCGCCGGGACTCGAACCCGGATCTCTCACTTGCCGGGTGAATGTGCTACCATTACACCACAGAGCCCTCACTTTTTACGATTCAATTATTGTTTATTTGGCCGTTTCTTTCACATATGTGTTTAAATAACCAAACTAACATATGATCGGAAGACCAAATACCTGTCAAATGACATCTATTTACATTCCTTAAATTTGTATAAGTGGCAATAGCCTAATTTAATTTCAATAAACATTGAATCGAAAAAAGTACTTGCTCCGCCGGGACTCGAACACGGATCTCTCACTTGCCGGGTGAATGTGCTACCATTACACCACAGAGCCCTCACTTTTTACGATTCAATTATTTTTTATTTGGCCGTTTCTTTCACATATGTGTTTAAATAACCAAACTAACATATGATCGGAAGACCAAATACCTGTCAAATGACATCTAATTACATTCATTAAATTTGTATAACTGGCAATAGCCTAATTTAATTTCAATAAACATTGAATCGCAAAAAGTACTTGCTCCGCCGGGACACCAAAAAAAACGAATAACTGCACTGTCAGTTAGGTTTTTTTTAATTTTATTTTTTTCAAATTTTTTTGGGGGGGTTGATAAACGGCTACGGCGATAATCGGGACTATTTCTTTCGGTGAAATTACGTTAACCTGTGTCAGTATGCAAAAAATTATCAAAGCGGTAGTCGCTGATTTTAAGATTTACCAAATATATACCATTTTAGCTATTACTTAAATTTATTGTTTCATATTTCCGTTGTAAATATTACAGAATGATGCAAATTATTATGAATTTTTAATTTAATTGATCTAGAACACGTTTTAAAAGAGTATTTCAATGTTGTTACGAATTTTTGCAGTTTTAATAGTCCAATATTACACACAAACACAAACAGAGTGTCCCTTTATTAATGACCAACACTTTACCAAGGAATAGTACAGGTGAAAAAAAAACATATTTCATTATTTAACGTCTATGCGGACTATTCCTATCTTGTTTAGTTTTTCATCTGTCTGGCTGTATGTTGAAAGTTGAAACTTTGTAAGTTTAATGATGTTATTTGTGCAAAAAAAACATATAGCCAGATAGACCAAAAACTAAACAAGATAGGATTAAACATAATATAAGTATGTTTTTTTGCTTCTATAATATATGGTAGTTAAGTTTTGATTATTATTTACGGGACATTCTGTATATATAGGTTTGAGCCCTTTGATTTTGCGATACTGGATTTTAAACGTTTCTACTTTTGTATCTCGTCTGTAGACTTTTGACTGCTAGCTTATATCCTCCTTTAGTGCTTATTACCTCTTGTAACCAATAGTCGTTTTTTTCTCAGGTTGAAGCATGACCGGGCTATCATGTGAACTGACTTTGGAGCAATCTGTTAAACTGACTATGAGGGAAATGGTCAGTCGAAAGATCGACACCAGCCACTTTCAAACACTGTCCCTGTGATTTATTGGTAGATATAGGGTAGCAGACCCTTACGGAAAACTGCACGCGTCTGAGGTGACAATTTTAGTGTGTTAGGATCAGAGCAAAATGAGATGTATAACAACAATTTCTCCGTAATTTACTCCCGTGAAATTCGTGGCTTTGATGACGTGTTTCTTTATTTGAGGTGTGGTGTCAAATAACTGGGAGGATGATTTAGATTCCGAAATAACATAATTGGTGCACCAACCTTGAGGTAAAGGTAACCCGAGTAACAGTATCCTTTAATAATTTGTACCCCCTAAACCTCATTTATATAATCAATGAATTCGTGTATAATGATTTAGAGGCATCACCAACAGAAAGTGGTTAATACAGTGGGCTGAGTCATTTTGTGGAGTGAAGGTAGCCCTATACCTCAACCATGATGAACGATCAGCATCAGCCTGTTAAAGTTTGTGCATACTCTGTCAACCAAACCGACAAGATATTGAATTTTAGTACTCAAACCAAATTTCAACTACTTTTAAATTTAAACCAGTAAATGAAGTTGACATAAAAAGCATAATTTCATAATTTGAAAACAAATAAATATTTGTCAGGATTTGATGAAATTTCAATTATTGTTCTAAAGCAGTCTTGTCCACTAATATTAAAATTCCTAATACATTTGGTTAATTCTTCTTTGATATCAGGAATTTTTCCAGATAAGCTCAAAGTAGCTAAAGTAATTCCTATTTTTAAAAAGGGAGATCCAAATGATCCTGTCAGTTATAGATCAGTGTCTCTCCTCCCAGTCTTATCAAAAATATATGAAAAAGTTGTTTATAACCAATTTTTAAATTATCTGGAATCTAACAATTTCTTAAACAGTTAACAGTTAATGCACGGGTTTCGATGTGAACGATCTACAATTACCGCAGGTATTGAGTTTATTAATTCAATAATAAATTCAGTGGATAAGGGAGAACACGTGATTGGAGTATTTCTGGACTTGACCAGAGCATTTGACAGTGTGTCACATTGTAAATTAATAAGTAATCTTAAAATTTTGGACGGTATGGGAAAGGAACTTGCGTGGTTTAGTTCTTAACTTCAAAATAGGATGCAATACGTTGAAATAGAGCATGTTCAAACAGTGCTCGGTATTGTTTTAATAACAAATACCATTCAAAACTAAGAAAAGTAAAGCATGGAGTCCCACAATGATCAATATTAGGTTCACTTCTTTTCTTTGTTGTATAAATCAGTTTCCTTTATTGTTTGGAGAAAGCTCTGCTGTCTGTTTATATGATAATGACACAAATGTGGTTATCTCATGAAAAAGTGTTGAGATGTCCGCTTTCATAGGACTCTCAATGATTAAAGACTTCTTGATAAGTAAAATCCTTTTATTAAACTCAAAAAAATCCAATTTTATCTCTTTTTCCATTAACCCAACATTTTCATTGAGGAAGAACAATTGCTAAATGCTTATAGCAAAAAATGTTTAGGATTGATTATAGATAAAAACTTAAGTTGGAATGAACATGTGGACTATGTTTTAAATAAAATTTCCAATGGTTTATATGCACTGAGACGATTGGCTAAGGTTTGCAGTGTAGAATCTCTAAAATCAGTTTATTATGCTCTCATAAATTCTCACATTGCTTACAGTATAGCTATTTATGGAGCTACCACATCACATAATTTAGACAAAATTCTAGTTAATCAAAAGCAAGCTATCAGAATTATAAGGACATTAAAGAGAAGAGATTCAGTTAAGCATATTTTTAGGAAACTCCAAATATTTACTGTCTACAATCTTTACATATTTGAAACTAAATTACATTGTACATTTCTGCAATCTTGCCTTAACAGAAAGAAAACATCGATATAATGCACGGTTCTAATGATTCTCATCACTTGGAATTTCATAAAAAGAAAACCTCATACATGGGAGAAAAGTTTCTAAATCATTTACCGATTGAGTTGAAAACTAACTACAACACTAATAACTTCAAAACAAAACTTAAAGAATATCTACTAAATAAACCTATATATTCATTTATATATATATATTGCCATTTATACAATTTAATGTAAATAAAAGTCGTTTGACAGGTATTTGGTCTTCCGATCATATGTTTGTTTGCTTATTTAAACACATATGTGACAGATACGGCCAAATACAAAATAATTGAATCGGAAAAAGTAAGCGCTCTGTGGTGTAATGGTAGCACATTCACCCGGCAAGTGAGAGATCCGGGTTCGACTCCCGGCGGAGCAAGTACTTTTTGCGATTCAATGTTTATTGAAATTAAATAAGGCTATTGCCATTTATACAATTTAATGTAAATAAAAGTCGTTTGACAGGTATTTGGTCTTCCGATCATATGTTAGTTTGCTTATTTAAACACATATGTGACAGATACGGCCAAATACAAAATAATTGATTCGGAAAAAGTAAGCGCTCTGTGGTGTAATGGTAGCACATTCACCCGGCAAGTGAGAGATCCGGGTTCGACTCCCGGCGGAGCAAGTACTTTTTGCGATTCAATGTTTATTGAAATTAAATAAGGCTATTGCCATTCATACAATTTAATGTATATATATATATATATATGTTTATATATATATATATATATATATATATATATATATTATATTTCAAGAATTTTTGAAAGGGCTAATTGACTGGTTTAGCTCAACATGTCTAAATGTATTTATGTATGCATGTGTCTGTGTATATGTATATGATAACTATTTATCACCATAACTTTTAAAGAATGTATGTTTATTCCAGCAACTGTACATGAAATACACTTAAAAATTATAATAGTAATGCTTATGTTAGTTAGTATTTTATAAGTTGATGTTAGATAATTTTTTATTAACTATAATGTTCGAGATGTGTCTATATTCATTGTACATTCTGTGGATTTGTTTTATAAATAAAGAATTTCTGAATCAGAACCTTAGATATCTCACAATATTGCAAAGGATACCAGAAATATTTATTCTTCTATATCCTTACATAAGGTTACCGTCAAAAATAGTAATCAATAAACTTGAAGACTTTGGAAGTTGACACACATGGACACTCTAAAAGGCGATTGTCAAGATTGATTCCATTGATGTTAACATTGAAACCGCTATATTCTCCGATTTGAGTATCCTTAAATAGTGATCTGGGATAATTTTGGGTAGATTTCATTTACTATACCGAGCAAGTTCCAGGTGAGGGAACCACTATCCATTTGTCAATGAACTCAGTTCTTATCCTTTTAGTATCTGGAGAATATGAATTCCCTCTTTGGAATTTTGCTTACGAACTCGATCATTTGTACAACTTTAAAAATTGACTTCCATTCACATCGATGTCGATTCACAAGCGCGAGGTAAAAAGGCAAGAGAGAATCAAAGTAGTCTTCAAATCATTATAAGACTCAAGGTTGAACTATAACTCCCCTAACAAATAATCTTGACGGGATTAGCCGTTTATCGAGACAACTTGATGATAACGTGGTTTCTTCAGAAGGAAAACACCATTACTTACATCCATTTCAATCTGGAAAATAGGTAATTTATTTTACTATTTACACCTTAAAAGTATTATACATTTAAGATAGATGTCTCGTATGAAATGGCTAATTTATAATACGAAAAGTGTAAATTTGACTTACGGACAAGTTGGTGGAAGTTCTTTGGCAGCCAGTTAAGCAGCTACAATGTTCAAGAAAGAAAGGATTACTAAGCGTGCCAATTAGGTTATTAATCCGCCAAGAATTTAGTTCCAAGAAAATCAGAAGAAAATAATACTAACCAGTAACGAGTAAAGGGGATTCGAAAAGATATGCATAAATATAAATAAATAAATATATATATATATATATATATATATATATATATATATATATATATATATGTATATATACAACTAAAGAACGGTTCAAGTGCAACACCAAGCATACTTATCACATTTGTTCATAGTCGTAAGTACAAACGTAGTTCATACAATAGAATGTTAAAAACTAAATATAATTGCTCTTAGTACTGCAATTATATATTTGTGTACTATTATAGACATTTGTCTATAGTTCGATCTACAAAGAACATAATTGGTATCCTTGCAATCCTCGTGTTGGTATTTGAAAGTGATTATTTTTAATTTCACAATTTAATAGTTTGGATCGAGTAAAAACATAAAATGATGTACTTTTTTTACGTGCTTCATATTTATTGTAGTTTAAGTACTAGCTAAAAACATATATTATGTATATCTCATTGAAGTTCCAGCCCTTATGTTTAAAGTTTTTCTTAATATTAAAACATAAAATTTCTTGATTGCATAGTTACAAAAATTGATGCTAAATTATTTCTAGGCATCCCTATATACCAAACACATTAGTTAGCTAGATGCGTCCATAGTTACTAAAACACGTTAGCAAGAACACTAGTATTCGGGACATCAAGTATATTTTAACATTTAAATAAGTGTAGCTGTGAAATTGGTTTACAAACTGATTATTGAGTTTGATGGCGGGGTGCTGTTTGAAGTGGGGGTGACTCAGAAGTTAGACCAGTTCTCCTCCGCTTTATTCATACTTCGCCAACTTGTGACTAACAAGATAGGTATCTCGACTTGACCTGTGAAATTGAATCGGAGTGATGACAATAACGTCATCTTTACAATGGAAAATAATGATTTCTAAAAGTTTATAACGTTGGCTGTTTCACATTTATAGTCACGAATTTAATATATGAACGGGATCCGGATTTTTTGTAAGGTATATTTTATATATGGTTTTAGTTTAAATTAATACAATAATCAATGTACACGACAATCTGTGTTACATATCAGTGTTTACCATCGTAAAGTGTTTGTTATTAATAAGTATTATTTCTAGAATAAATAATTTGCGCTACACATACGTGTCGTAAATTTTAATTCGTTAGAACGCTCAATTTTAATCCGCCCAGTGTAACGGATACAGGGAGTGAAGAAACATCGAACGTGGTTGCTGCTTGGATGGGTGACCGCTAAGCGATCCTGTCCTTGCAAGAAGCCCGCCTGCTCAGCAATTGGTGGTGGTTTGGAAGTCTCTTTATACCGTAATCCACCGAGATTAAGTGTTAGAGATGACTTTTCACACTAACTTCATCTGGCGCAATAAGACATTGTTGCATTTACCTTTATTATAAAATATAAAGTTTAAAATAAATTTAAGTAGAAGGAATAAATAGATAAGGGTCAATTGAACATATATGTTTCATTACTTTTCCTCTATTGAACATTATTCTATAGGATAACGTAAATTACAAGATCTATCATTATTAATATGAAAAAAATAGTAGGTACAAGTCAATTAATTGTGTAATCAAACTAAGTCCGTCCTGATCGCAGTAAAAAAGTTCATCATCCTTCTTCGTCAAACACAGTACGGCTAGGGGCGGAGGGGAATAAACGGTGAGAGGAGGGCATTAGTGGCGAAGTATCACTAGTAATTTGTAAACTGCCCGTTGCAGCCTCTAGACAGTATAAGTCATTTACTACGACAACCCCATAGGATAAAGCTGGCTAATGTACCAGTTCCTCGCACAACCTCGTTATGTTTACAGTTCAATGGTTTCCTCACATATGCACAAAATTCCAGCGATTTGAATTCAACCAGAATTTATAGCAAATCTACTACATATTACATATACGAGATTATGTATATGAAATTATTGGTGATAATAGACACAACCAATGCTCTATACCTTTCCTTAAAATGTGTGTGTGTGTGTGTGTGTGTGCGTGTGTGTGTGTGTGTGTGTGTGTGTGTGAGAGAGAGAGAGAGAGAGAGAGAGAGAGAGAGAGAGAGGGGGGGGGGTGTATGTGATTTTGACTTTTGATTTCACAAACCAGTAAAGATATAAAACTCAATTTGTCTTATCACGTTAAAAGATAGGAAACGGTTGAATCTTTTGAAGCTTAATACCATCTAAACTAATAATATGACAATTTTAAAAGACTTTTGGAACCTAGATTACAAAGAATGCTCACAAATAATGAAGCTTTTAAAATTTGTAATGCAAGGTGAATGCTGCTGTAAACATATAAACTGCCGTTATTTACAACAGTTGACAGAATACATGTACATCGCATTTTTTCTTTTATATTAAAAAATATAAATAAATATGTATATATATATATATATATATATATCA
Source organism: Homalodisca vitripennis (assembly GCF_021130785.1). Classification (NCBI taxonomy): domain Eukaryota; kingdom Metazoa; phylum Arthropoda; class Insecta; order Hemiptera; family Cicadellidae; genus Homalodisca; species Homalodisca vitripennis. The sequence goes on from NC_060215.1 coordinate 54,533,060, forward strand.
GAAACATTGTTGATTCTGACCCCAAAAATAAAGCTAATGATAACGGCCATCAAAAGTTTAATACAGTGTTATTTATATTTTGTTATATGTTAATATCTGATATTTAAAATGCGTATGATCTAACAGTTTATTTTATCATCAAGCATATCCATATATTAGATGTAGAATTTTGAAAGATACAAAGTGAAACAAAGTACTGCACTTGAGTTTGCACATCATTATAGCTCATCTTATGCAAATTGTGTTTGCGTATCTCATAACTGTATTATTAATCCTTTGGATGCCGGCTCTCAAAGCTGTCGTCACCCAGTCACCACCACCAGCGCCTGAGGCAACTTTATTACCGAAAACCACCAGGGACTAGTTTTACATATTTGCAACAAATTGTATTGTATATTTTCACTTTTGAGCTGGCCTTAGTTTTATGGAAATCAAGTGCAATTTATTTATTATTTACCTAGTTACATCAAGAATTATCAGATACAAAAACTCTGCTTGTAACATTAAACTTGTTAGAATGTATACTAAAAATAACTTTCAATACCTAATATTCTGTACAATGTAATATGGGAACTAAATAATTTTTTATATGTTTAAAAAATATATATATATATATATATATATATAATATTCTTCCTTGGTATGGCTATTACATTCTGAAGGAAACAGGATTTTTTCGGACATTTGCCATCGTTCAGTGAAACAAGAAATCAGTAACACTACGTTTCGAGATCTGCAATCTGATCTCTTCTTCAGGTAAAGAACTAACCTAATACATAATTACAAACTAGGTTAAAATAAACAAATCTTACCAAAGCGTTGTGGCACGCCTAGGTCACGAATCACAACCACCATGTTGTTTGTCAACTTCACTAAATCTATAACCATGCACTTAATAACCATGCACGTGGTGTTACTGATTTCTTGTTTCACTGAACGATGGCATGTGTGCGGAAAAATCCTGTTTCCTTCACAATCTCTCCATCGTCAAAAATAACCATCAAACAAAGTATTACATTCTTTTCGCATGGAAACATAATTTAGGGATTTACGTAGTTTTTTTTAAACATTTAGCCATTTACTTTGTAGATAGAATTTTATTATATTTTCTTCTAATAAATGATGAGATTTTATTTAAATATTCTGCCTAAGTTAAGATTGTTTCCTTTCATATATTTATTCAATTTTATTACAGTGTATTTGCCATAAATTTTACCTTTTAATTTTACTAGACCGGACTCAGCTCTCACGCACAGGTGACCTATGAGGAAACATCCTCATGTCAAAGTATTGTCAATGTATAAGTTGCATGTGATGAGGTAAATTTATTTTATTTTATTTGAATTTCACCAAGAATGTAGCATACTTAAGAATGATGTATAAAACATCTATTATACACTAATAAAATTTAAGGTAAATACATGCAATATAACACATTATGATACTGAAAAATTGATAGGCAATCTAACTATTTTAATTAGTATAAAGAATTAAATATGCAAGGTTTATAGTAAGAACAATATAATGTACATTTCTACGAGTAATACTGCGAAACGTGCAAATATGTCAGTAAGAAATTGAACAAAATTACCTATATATTCTTCTCTAATTGAAAACTGTAAAGGCAGCACATAAAATATTTAATTGTGGCTAAATGAATCATTGAAGGAGAAAGTACTGAACGACTAAATTAATTAATTAAGTACCGCTTCTGATATTTCTGATAGTGAACCACTTTTTGCTAATTATTATAATGGATTTTTTGTCAATGACATAACCAAGTTAAATTGAAGGTAATTGGCAGAATTTCCAACTTCGTTGAAGTGGGTATTGTTATGACTTTTTCATCTCATATTCATAAAATGTTCAACTTTGAAAGGATAACAGATTTGAACATTTGCCATCGTTATGTGTTGGAAAATGTATAAAACAAGGTATCGATTACTGAAATGTATCCCCTTCGTCAGGTGGGAAGATAGTTAGTACATTAAAAGTAAATAAAATAAAGATAAAAATAAAAGATAGAAAATAGATGAAAACTGCTTGGAGGCAATACAAGAGAAAATTAACCCAGGATGCACAGGATGTAAGGCACGAGCACGTGACATATCCCACTGTCGCCTGAACTGGTGTGATGTGTAATAGTGCTCTTGAATTCTCATGCTCGTAACTAGTAATTAATTATTCTTCATTTTCAGTGTGATGAATTTTTATGTATTTATCATAACTTCTTTAAATTATTTATTTTTTAACATATTTGTTAAATTCTAAAACGCATTTGAAACAACTTTTCCATTTTTTAATTTTAATTACTCTTGACTAAACATATTTGGAACAATTATCTATAACATTTAACATATATTTAAATTCTTCTTTTTTATCTCAATAATTTGACTTGATTATAAAATGTCCGGCAAATAAATAAAGTTATAAGTACCATCCGAAATTTTCTGTCACCACAGATGATATCAGATGGTTTGATCTCTTCTACCTTACCACCAACAGAGCATTGTGCTAATAGAAAATATTCAAGGCAAAAGTTGCAGGTTTTCCAAGATTATCTGGTTCATCTTGTCAAACTGCTCCAGTATCAGGAACGAGGGGCACGTAGGCTACCAACCACACTAAAGGTACACTTCGTGGTGTTTAATTTATGTTTCTATATTATCTAAACAATAGTGGTACATCCATATATATTGAATCTGTTTTTATTTGCATTGACATCAGTTAAGAATTAATAGTACCGGAATTTGTTCCGTATAAGTCAGTAGTAAGCGTTCGCCTAGCCAACACGCAATTTGTGATAAATTACAACATTTAAAGCGGTTTCTTGACCTGTTAGCTCGCAAAATACCAATCACTTGATATACTCCTGGTTTGACCATGCATCTGGTAAAAGTCTTCCGGGTGGAGATACTAGTATTTTGACTGTTTCTTGAATGTCTCTGATAAGTTGAATTACCTTGAAGTTAACTTGAGTTCGTGTATTTTAGTGAATTATTTGACCTATTTACCTGCCCTAATTCTCTCACGAAATCAACATAAGGAGGAATATTACTAGTGAATTATTCGAGTACGGCATAGATTTAGTAAAGACTCTAAGTACCTTAATAAATCTATAAAAGTGTTTACGATTATTATTAATTAAATGCCTGATCGTAATTTTTCAAAAACACGTTTTCAACCACTTTTTCAAATCAAACCGGTCGAATATCCCTTGCTATTACCCTTGTAATCCTGCTTAAGAAGTAACGAGGTCACTGAAATGCTAAACGTTTATTGAACCTTTATCAAGTCAGTAGGCACACTTATCATTCTAATAGCCGTTCGTTAAATGCACAATTTGGATCGAATAACGCTGTACGAATGACCTTACTGTTAAGTATGCTTCCTATCTACCAATTATAAGTGACAAATTGAGAGAGGCAAATCATCTATCCACCTCGGATTTAAAAAATGGCTGTTGGCAAAATTTCTTTACAAGAGTATAGAAGACCAATATCTGCGTTTGCTGTGCCTGGCATAGACCTTTTTAAGTTTACTATAATACCGTTTAGCCCAAATTCCGCAACTACGAAATTTCAGCAAGTCTTGACCAGAATTACTGTGGTGAAGTTGTCACAAAGCGCGATAACTTATTATGAAGATATAATTGGAACATTATGATAAAACTCTTGAAAATCTTTTACAATAATTACTCACTGAAACCATTTCGTAACCACGATGATCTTGTGCAATCAAGAACCCTTCTTGTTCACTTAGGACAAGACGCTGAGAAACCTCTCATAGAACTTAGTCCTTAAAGGAACTTAGCGCTTACTTCCTGAGCGACTTAATATTCAGGAATATAAGGGTGGGGATAGGGGTCGTCTCCTGTAGATATCTCGTGTTACAACCACCATGAGGAGATAGCGGGCACAAACGGCCATGTGCCTCTTTAAGTCAAAGCGTCCCTGGGAGACAGTACTTCCTCCTACAAAACCCTAACCACTAAGGGAGATTCATTCATTCGATCAGTCACCCTCCACTGTAGTATAGACCCCCTTTCTAACCCAATATCTCTAATTTAGTGATGTGCCTCTCTTGGGCATCCATTGGGTTTTCCCAATGTAAATGACACATCACTTATTGCTTTACACAGTGGCAGATATTAACCAGCCATAACCGAAAGTTAGTACAGAGAAAATGGTTTTTATACCACAAATTCTGAATCCAACAGCCTACTACCTTCAGTTCTCACAACTTCTCGTTAATTACGTAGCTGGTTAAGCAACCAGATAGTTTGACCATCATTCAATCAGAAAACACAACCAGTGTCGTTGTATGTTGATGACAAGGAGGTACTGAGTACTTTGATAAGGCTATAAAAGCGGTACAAGTGAGATACCGTAAATATAATCGTGGGTTTTGTACATTTTAGTTCCATCGTATTTTATAAGTTTCTGCGTTTTTTTTTGTAAAATTTAAGCAGTTTTTAAAGTAAAGTAACACCATAAATCTAGGGCTTAAATCTTGAACATAAGCGATAAAAATACATACAGCATTACAAAAACAAGCATATTCAATAAGCATAACGAGTAACTTATTAAAAATCCTATACTTTAATTATACACCACCGTTACAAAATAAATAAATTCAGCTGGCATTAGTGTAAAATAAAGGTAACCCAAACACCAAATTACTTTGACTAGAGCTTCTGTTATGAATTACTATTTGAACCCGTTTGTTTAGTATGGATCTATTAATATTACCCATTGCAACGTGCAGGATCCATTCTAATCAAAGTGATCAAACACGAAAACTGTTATAAAACCTCCCAAACGTAATCAACTACCTTTGTATTTGTATGCAGCAATAAAAATTGGAATACATGTTATAGTTTACTTTACCTTAATTACACCTATAGATCCCATGGAAGGATTGTACATGCGAAGCTCATTTCACCACATGTGGTGAAACATCCACACATGAAACGACCTCATGTGGCTTTAGTCACTGTTTATAATTTCTCTTGTTTACCTTTTTATATTATTATTTTTATTTCCTAATCCTCTTTGTTTTGATATTAACTGTTTTATTTACTTTGATCCTAGTTTAAATATTGTAATCTTTTATCAAGCACTGGAGTTAATACAAGATAAGACGTACGGTTGGCAACAATGTTTTATTAAACATTAAGGCAATGAAGTTCTAAACGTAACGCAGAAGTGTGCGACAGTGTCACGTTTTAAACATAAAACAACACCTCGAAGTGAATCACTCGCCATTGCTTATGACATAAGTTCAAATGGGCCTTCCATAATACATAATTAGTTAGTAGGCCACATTTTCTATCTATGGCTGTATGTGCAGAATGTTTAAAAAAGTTTCTATAGAAATTATACTTCAATACATCTTTACTATTGATAGCAGTTTAAGTTAAACGCAATTGGTGTCAATTTTAAAACTGCTAAGACAGCAGCAGAATGTGGTTCGTTTGTTAAAATTTACTAGTGAATAATACCTTATAATCTTTTGTATACTCTACAGACACAACTAAATTTGGATTTGAAACCCATGTTAATAATTGTAATATATTTTAACCTATGTTATTCACTAAAGTGATTATACAATTATATCTTGATCAATTGGACCAATGGGAGCCAGTGGAAGGTCCCCAGGTCGGCCGCTCTAAGCCAAAAAAAGCAATGAATGTATTTAGGACATTTCGATTATTGAAGCTATACACTTTTTTGATATAACAGTTTCAAATTGTAGAAAAATTCGAAGGTTGAAATTAAAACAGAATTTTTTATACGGGTCTTTTTAGACGGTTTATATCTGAGGTACAGACATGTGCCAAAATGGACCAATCGGGGTGTGGGGTCTTCTCAAGAACAAGGGTGGTAAAATAATCAAACCTGGTTCACCCTTAGAGTAACTCAAAATGGTTTCTAGAAATAACGGTCAAGTGCATCACATATTAGAAAAATAACAGGTGCAGTAATTGACGAAGTCTAAAAGTCGCATGTTTTAATTAAACTGCTCGTATTTCATGCATTATATCACTGGTTTTTTCAATGTGGTATTATTTTAAAACCTTTTTTTGTCGTAAGGAAGACCTTTGTTATGATGAATACCTAAAATAGGTCAAAATATAATTTTACTGTGTTTGCGACTTTTGCAAGACATGAACAAACTGGGTCTATGTTTATGAAATATATACATAATCAATCTATAAAAGTAAAGGTGTTTTTAATGTCCCGAGTAACTAAAAATGTGCAATGGCACTTCAAAAATTGGAAAACCGAGATTTTGGCTCTTCACCAAACTTACAGAAAAATGATGAGAAAACTTCGGATTACCGTTACAAAAATATTTTCTCACTGAAGATTTTCTACATTGGGAATAGTTTGACTTTGTCGAAAATGGATCATCGAGCAATAAAAATACGGAAGTGGCAAAACAAATTCTTTGTAGTAGACCCTTTATGTAAGCCATTATGATTGGAGTTGATTTGTCGTACATATATGTATATCAAGTTAAAAATAGTTATGCCAAACGCATTTGGAAAAGTGCCTATTATTGACCGGTAGACATTTTCCTTTCTGGATTGATTGAATCTGTATAATTATTTTCAAGTAATAACAGAGTAAAGACAAAGTCTATACTCTTCCTCAGCAGTAAACACACTTAATACATAAATATGCATTTATAACCTAAAATGTTCGGTGAGGGACTGCCACTCAAAACATGGTGAAAAATAAATTCTAGATTTTAAATATTCCAGTGACCCAAGCAACTCCAAATTTCAATAACTAATTCTAAAGTCCAGTGTATTTGATCTCTCAAATTCGCTGGTCAGAACACTTCTTAGCAAGCATCTATGAAGTTACATGAATTTCTTAATTCCTATTTGACCAGTGCCAAAAATTGGAAGATAATCCTTATTTGTACAATATTTAACTACATTTATTAAATAATTCAATAAAATTGAACTATTTCTGATCTTAAAGGAAAACCGAAGAGCAACCAAGAAGAACACAGCGTCGAATTGAGAACCCATATCATAACGAAAAGTTCTCCATTCAGAGGCTTTCATCGTGTCATCAGTTGCTATTGCGAGGTTTCAAGACTACGAACACCATTTTTTTCTAAATAGGTAAAGATGACCTTTTATTTCAAAATTCCAATCTATTAAGATGAATTGTAGGGTTCGCAAGAACGTAGTCAATTGTTATTAATAACTTATATTCTGTAGGTGGATTTTTGTATTAGTTTAAAAAGGAATGGTATACATTTTTTAGGAAAAGAACATTTTCATGAACAATTCGTCTGAGTTGGCAGGCCTATGTTATCCATCTATAAATTACTTTTCTTCATGACTCCAGTGTTCCTCTTCATACTGAAATACGTTCTTATCTGCTATGTTTTATCACCGATAAGTCCAAAACGAAAACTAAACATTAATTACGGTATCTTCATAGTTTTTAGGTAAGTAATCGATTTTCCTTAATAAAATAGATTTAGTATATACTATGGAATGCTCGATGACTAAAATACCACTACAATGAAACATTATAAACGTGAAGAATATAATGTATGAACAAGGCATAGTTTTAATTCACAATAAATTGAGTAGCTGAAAATACCCTTAAAATACACATAAATGGTAATTAAAATGAAAGTGTCTGTTTAAATTAGGTAATTAGTCTTTTTTCATAACATAGTGAAGTAAAATCCATTGTTATTAAATAAATATCTTTGTTATTTTACAGACAGTTCTGTTGCTTTACATTGCAAGCTTTAGACAATAATGAGATAATGACAACTCAATTCATAATATAGCAGTTGGTTATGCTGCATTAAGATTGAAACTTTTTGATGATACTCTATAATACTACGCAGGAGTTTGGCATTATTTACAGAATACGGGAAATGGGGCAAACGTTCTTAAAGGCTATATATATATATATATATATATATATATATATATATATATATATATATACATATATTCATGGTTTAAGACACTGGGGTTGAAATAAATGCTGCAGCTGATCAGCTGATATGTAGTATAAGAAACAAAAATATTCCAAATAGTGAACGAATTTTGTACACTGTATACTTTTGATAGGTTCCTAAATACTGGTGTTTGAAAACGATAAATACGCATAGAGAGGAGCACAAGCTCGTACATTTCATCAGAACTTTGTTTGTTTTGCGTTTGTGGGTTTTCTGATTTAGATTTTGACAGTTTGCAATAGGATTAGTGTAATGTTTCACATACGCTGCAACTGAGTGTTACATATGTGTGATGCGATTAGTGTTCAATTGATTACTAATTATTATACAAACATACATTGTAGGCTCTTTTGACGACCTCTGAAACAAGAAAATATCGTTTCCATTAGTGTATAATAACGTGTAAAATACCATTGTCAAGTTGAGTTTTATTTACTACTTAGAAGGAAATTGGAACATTCTTTCTTTATTATTATATTTAAATGAATCAGGTAAACAATTGTTCTAGTTGGCGGTTTGAGATCTAGATATTCATCTCCATCTCTAAGATATGTTTATCTTATCTGTAAAACTTATTTGAATTTTAATTGGATACATGCGCCTTATGTGTGTAAGGTTTGAGAATAAATAGACATTAATCGGGACGTAGCATAACTAGAGGCGAGTTTTTCGATCAAGTCGCTCGCAATAAAAGTAAAAATTCCTCCAACACAGGTCCAATTGCCGTGGAATCCTAATTGGTTCCGGTATACTGGCTGAATACCAAATAGCCAGCAATTCTCTGTGTGCTGATACGGTTCTACTAAGGTTTATCAAATTAGATACTAGTCGACAGTGTGAATTAGGAATGTTAGTAACAAAACTGTACAGTATATAGAAATATAAATTTTGTCTATATGTAATTACATTTATTCCCAAATTTTATTACTGAAAACGTTTTGTTAAATTATTCGTGTCCACAAATTGCACAAACTTAAACGTATTTTTAAAATGAAAATAATCTATTCGTCATTAACATGTTTGAACTTACTAATACTAATTAAGTCGCATAAAATTGTAACTGTAGAGTTTCAACTAGATTTTTTAATGTATTTTGCTGTTATCGAGTTTTAGTTGTATAAACACCATTATTGAACTACAATTTTCAATAACTTATATCTATAATAAGAACTTTTTATGCTAATTGCAATGATAACTCTACATTGTGGAATTAGTATTATAGTAGTAACTGTATATTGGTTATCTTATAATACATAATTAATATCTTTAATCTAAAGATCTTGTGTTGCATTGTCACTGTACGGAGCAGCCTCCTACAGTATCGAACAACACCCCCTTGACAGGCAGGATCCTGTCTTATTAATCTATTTATTAATGACCTTGTTGAGTGAATACAATAACAATAAGTTTTCCTTCGTATATTACAACGATAACTCAATAAATGACTCCAGTTAATAAAACCAGTAATAAATAGACAAATAACACAATACATTTGGTCATATATTTCGTAAGGTTTATACCTACATATTCAGAGGCATAACACACTATACATAAAAATTAAATATAAACACAACAGGGAAATATCAAAAAATTAAGTATATAGCTTCTAAACTTTGAGAGATTCAGCTGTATCATTAATGTTGCATATGTTGATTTGGGAAAGTACATAATTATCTGAAATTTGATCTCATCGGATATCGAGATTCAACAATATTAATTAACGGTGATATTACATTTTGTGTATTAGAAATTTCTTCTAAACAAAGAAAAATGTATTTATTAAATATATGATCGTCTAATATTTAGCCAATACGCACACATGTTGCATTTTGTATTAAGTTTGAATTAAACAGTTCTTTAACCTTTACTTATACAGTATTCCGTTTATAATACTCTCCTACCACTAATATCATTGATTTTCAATGTGAAGGGAATGTGACAATTCATTGTCACTCCTATTCACAGAATCAAGAAATTGTGACTTCTTCTAAGAGTGTTATAGACTTGGGAATATGGCACAGTGTGGAGTATACATAACATCAGTAATTAAAATCCCCATTTTTTGTTATCATGGGTTGTATTTTCATGAGTTTTAGAGTATGTGCATTTCCCTTGAGAAATACATTACGAAACTAACATGTTACAATCAAAGCAGACACACTGATCAAAATTAGTACAAATTTGGTGCGTCTAACAATTTAAGTTTAAAAATTGCAAAAAGCTTAAAAATTTCCAAAATAGTATTTTGGATATACTTGTTATTTTTTGAAGTATAAAACTACATATATTTTTCGGTAGAAATTTCCAGAATATTCAAAAGTACTTTAAACTTATGGGAATATACTTTAAATTTTGAGTTATTCTTAAAGTATGTGCTGTGTTGTATTTGAATGCTAGGGAGTGTTATTCAAATTATTTAAATTTACTAATGCAATGTCTCAGAAAGAATATTATCTTATTAAAAACACGCAAACTTACATTTAACAAAAAATAAATGTCTAAAATTAAAATGAAATGTAAATTTTCGCTTCAAAATTTACAATTTCAAAATTTATGCCTTGGATCAAAAAGTATAATTGGAGGCATAAGGATTTTAAATTTGGAACCAGAATAGCCAACTCGTGTATCAAGTTAAATTATATATCTTTATGAACTCTGCAGTGAATGTTCAGTTACAAATGATATAAATACAATATTTTCATTACTTCATTACCAGGTATCAAGCAAAACAGTTTTGTTTAATACAATTTTTGTAACATACAATAGTTGAATGTTTGGCGTAAACATTAAAACCAGTGTTTAAAAATCGTAATATTTAGCACCCAGTGCTGAAAAAGACAAAAATTTTGGTTGCAAGTTGTATAAATTAAATACCATTTTCAGGAATTTGTTTCATAACTCGATATTGTTAAACATTCAACATGAGACTGCATTGCATACAAGCTCCAAAATAGGCCAAAGCTTAAAATATAATAAAATATTAAAATTAATTCTATTTTTATTGGTTTTCTAATGAAATTAATTATTAATGAAAATCCAAATTTAACGTCTATTGAATAATTTTTAAGATTATCGGATTTTAAGTGTTTTATGTTTTAATCCTTAATTTAAAAGCCCCACCTACAATATCGAATGAAAGGGAAAGAAGCTTACTTTTTCTGTTTCCAGGGCAGATATAATGGTCTATGAATTGTTTATAATAAAAATATTTGCCCAACCCAAAGTCGATTGCACCACCTTAAACACTTGAAGCTCGAGAGACATTTTATATAATACATATTTATTATGAATCAAACATGATTAGGAGGACAACTATCGGCTGCTCAATTATATCTGCTCGCTCAGCCAAGAATAGATAACTTGTCTGGGGAGCTGAAGTGGTAGCATATCTCAGCCCCAATCTGACATACATCCGCTATCTAAAAAGTGCAAAGTAAATAAATAAGCTTTGAAGCTTATTATTGTCAACTTACCTATACATAAAAACAAAGCATTCACACACAAACGTATATATAGATTTAGTTCTAATTTTACTTTAATAAAATCTAATGTAGTGATTTTACACTGATGTCTAAAAATACATATTGGGAGTTTTTGAAGTACTAACTTGAGTTCACTAGCTTAACACATAAACTCGTTTTCGTTCACCACAGGAGAAGATGTTACTATCAACGTTGTCAAAAAAATTTGTCCAAAAACTTGAAACAAGCAGTAAAAATCTATGATACGCTGATTGATGTAAGAAAGATAAGATTTAGAGTGGTGCAGGGAAGTGTGATGGAGCCCATAATGTTTATAGTTTACTGTATATTGGTGTCATGCTAAACGTAATATGAAATTATGACATAACACCTCATGCTAGTGATACAGGTTTGCTATTATTTTAATACTGGCTTGCGAACACTATAACGACCGTAATTTTAATTGATTCAGACAATCTGGTACTGAGCTAGTACTTACACATGCCTCTCACAAGTTGGTTAACCAGTGTCAACCATTAAAAGTTTCAAGATGGGAATCGTTCGCATTTACGCCAAACTTTTACCTCCAATATTCCCCAAAATATACCACGCATGACATATATTTTGAAAATGTTTAGCAATGTCAAAGAACGTTTATGCTAGCAATATGTTTTATATTAATTAAGGTTTTAAGGTGACGTCCGTTCAACCTTTTTAAAACAATGGTTTTCTTTTAGTAATCTGTAGTATTATGACTATAATAATAGTACTATACGGTACTATAGTATATTAAACTTTACCCATTAATAGTAATGATGTCTATAATAAGTAAAAACTTAATTTTTAGGTATTCTAATTTTTCTTCGTACCTGCTCATGAAAAAAACCGTCAGTGCTCGTAAAACTATAAAGTACATTTATGTAAATAAGTTTATACTTGATAGCTTTCTTACGCATTTGGAATCAAACTTTTTAGGCACTATATAGCTTTTATTGCGGGTAGTGAAGATAGCCTTTAGGTCTAATGGCCTAGGTGGTCGGAGGCATTTGTGGAAGAACGTTTCGAAGTTTGAAATACTTTCTAAATTTGTTTAATAATTATTAAAGCGATTAAAGCATCACAGATTTCAGTTTAAGTGACTGGCAGCTAAAGAAATTTGAGTTGCGATGGAACTTGTAGGTCCAACACAAAGAACCTGCATAGCCACAGTTGTATGCTACATTTATTTAAAAAGAGTTCAGATGGCAATTTATTGTGTTTACACGCACTATTCTTTAATCGTAATCAAGCTAAGATATTAAAAATAACCTTTTTATACACAAACATATGTTGGAATTAAGTATGTGAGATTGTCGTAACTGCAGCTTAACTGAGGTGTTGCCGACAGTGGTGTACTGTGCAGTGTAGTAACTAATCGTGCCTGGTAGCTTAGTGGGTTCAACCAAGTGAACCGCGTTCGAATCCCGGTTTGGGCACTTATTTTTATATCTAAAGAATAATCACCTGAGATTATTTGATAAACAGTGTCGGGCTAGAACTTGAAATCATCCCAGTAATATCAAACATAAATTTCAATAAGAAGATACTATTGTACAGTTACACAGTCGGTGTTAACTCTATAATATTTTAAAGTTTTAAAGTAACAAAGTGTAAGTTCGAATGCTGAAGTTAGCTCAAAGGTTGGGAATAAACCCTTCTCACCACACCTACGTTATGTTTAGATAATACATGTAATAAACATTCTATTGATGTAGAATAAAACCATAAATTATTTTGATTTTCTTTGATATTATAAAATGTGATAAAGGCCACTGTTATATCTTTTTAATGAAAATAAGACAATGTATTTGAATTCTTATGACGAAATTTGTTTTCACATTAAAACTATAGTATGTAACACACATTGCACTCGATATAAGATACAGGTTTAAACACGTGTAATGGTTTATAGAGTATTTAATGTGGCACACTCAGCTCGTGTTACGGATAAAAAGTTGAACAATACACCCACAGGTTCAGTTGTGCTGTTGTAATTGAGTTTGGTGTGACGGCTGCATATTGAATAGCTGACAGTCCTCTGTGTACCGGTGTACCGTTGATCAAACGAGCGTTATTTATTCGTGTACGTTCAAACATTTCAATTTAGCATGTTTGTGACCCCGTACTTTTTCAGGGCGTGTTTAGAATATTACAGGACCTCATACTTCTTTTCATTTACTAAAAGATTAAATATACTTGTGATTAAAACACCTTGTTACACGCGTGTTAATAGACCAGTGGCTCAAATTACTGGATACTGGAGCTGTGGTTGTTATTATTACTATTTAGTCAAAAATAATATATGACTAGTACATTCTTACATAAAACAGGTTTTATACGTCAAATTACATGCTGTAGTAGATGCTTAAGAGATCCTATAACATATTTCCTGAACAACAAGAATATCTATATGACAATATAAATAAAATATTAACAATGTGTTACATCTTGTGAAAATGGGAAAACTACAGCTAACTAAATGAATCTAATCAAAATGGATAGTAAAAATATAGTATTAGTTAACTCTTTATTAAGTAATATATAACTTTTTATAGAAGTTAAGACCTGTGATTACATTATCATATAGGGCATCGTCGCAATAACTCTCTAATATTTATTCACAATTCCTTTTGAGTTCTTAACCCAAAATGAAAAAAACAATGATACGAAACCTCATCCAGTAATCTAGGTCAGTATTGACACATTCACACATACTGCAATCATGTAGCTAGATTATGAAGTACTACATATTGACAAGCGTCAACAAAAATCGTCCCTCTTCATGATCAAATATTGCTTCAAAACCAAATAGTATATTATAATACTATGCAAATTTCTCGTGTATTTGATTCATACCGTAAATCATAGCAGAATGAAACTTTAATAATAATTGAATTTAATATTCAAAATCACTAACAAGGACACAAATAACCAAGACATATTACTGTTATATAGCAGGATTAGATATTTGAGTTGTCTTGTCAATTGGTTTTGTGTTTTCAGTGGTCTTCTTTTTACTTGAAAATTCATAAATTTAATTTAAACAGTGTAAACTAGACTTACTAAAGCGTAACATAGAAGTAGATTTTTTAAACCCTGATTTCAAGATAACCATAGTTTTAAATTTATTTCGTGAAATTGTAGGAAAACTGACTTAACAGAATTAATTAAAACACAATTATTTTAGTAATACTGTGGATAAGTAGCTTCCCTCTTAATCGCACACCTTTCAACAGGCGTTTTAACTAGTTTCTGTTTTCGAAACATTGATATCCTTGTATATTTAATCTTTTAGTATTTTGTAAACTTTGCATTGTTTATTTATTAATTTATTTCGTTATTTGTCTTTACAAAATTATTAAATGGCGTCAGCTGAAAATATAATTTTATAAGATGCTAGATTTTATGATAAAATGTGTTGTGTTTAAGTATGAAATACATATTGTTTTATAATATGAAATTTTATAATATGTAATATATAAACTAGAAAGTAACATAAAATACTTAATGGTTAACTATTTATATTATTTAGTGAAACTTTTTATTATTTATATTTGAAATTCCTTCTGTAACCAAGTAAAACGTATACAACACATTTAAAACTGTTTTAAAAACTGCATGACATGATATGGTTACAAGTTTACTAAAACTAAAGGATATATTATTAAATACCTCAAAGTATTTTAACCAATGAAGATATCGCTAGTGTGCTAAGCCAACAACTTAGAGTGGATAAGTAATTTCCTTGGTCAAGTGCACCGGATGCATTATCTCCAAAGTTGGCAGCATTAAGCTGGTAAACTTCATTGCAGCGTTTTACCTTCCTGACATACTGTTTCTTCCTTGATTTAGAAACTTTAAGACGAAGATGATAATCTTTTTGCAACTCACACATTTCGGGTCTCAACGTTTATTATTTTATAAATTAGGGAGTTCATCTATTCGGAGATTGATGTAACATTTACATAATGGGAAGGCTTATTTTTAAAATGGATTTTCTTTTTCCTTGTGTTTCTAACTTATCAACACTTACCAAGTTGTCTGTAAAATATTTTTCAGTCGGTCTTCATAGCAATAATATAAGGAGAATATTAAAAAAAAATAAAGGACTCGTAGGAATCTAGTAGAAACTAGTAAAGAATAAAAACAGATACAATTCAAGAATTCATGGATTAGAAACTTGTGTTGATAAACTTTGACTATGTAAATATATCTGTCTTGATGGTTATCAATGGGAGTACACAGTTATATTGTGTTTTATTCCTCATCTACTGACCGTAGAGATTCTAAATATCAGAAACAGGTAATTAGACAGGTAATTCACATTTATGTGTGGCCTAGCCCGTTAAAACTCTTACGTTTTATAGAGTTCCTCTATTAGAGGTGAGTAAAATATTTATGTAGTTAAAATCGTGTACTCAGTGCTTCAAAACATATCTGGTATGTTATTTAGATGTACACTTATCAAGACCATTATAATATATACATTATCAAGACCACTTATCAAGACCATTAAAAATGCCTTTTAAAAAAGCAAATATATTTATAAATGGTCTGTACACCGATCCCACCTTGGGATTATTATTCATCTATATCGGTGAAACTAAAATTTAACCTATAGTTCTACTCTAGAAATTTAAAATTGTCAACCTGTCAATCTATACTCTCCCCGCTTAAAGAGTACTGGTTTATTGCATCCCTAAAGAAAACAGGCTAAATCACTAAGCAACATTTCCATAAATAGTATTCACTTTTCTGCTGGAAAATCCAGCTTCTCAATATTCCATTTTCTATTACTGTATTATTTTAACTAAAAAATGAATGCCTGTTACATACATGTATATCGGCAAAAGGCTTTAATCAGCTGAACTCAAAACTTCTTTTTACATAAATAACTAATATTGTCAAGAAAATTATGGCTAATGTTTGTCTTCAATGGGTAGCCAAATTGTAAGTTTATGAGTTATGATTACTAGTAATTATTTTACGGAATGTCACCTACAGCAACAAGTTTTTCTCTTCAGTGAATGACGCTTCACTCTAGGAACTCCCTATCAGTTGTCTAACGCCGTGGCCAGAATATATTTATTTGTACTTTTAAGTATTTATGCCGTGTCTTCTTAAACCAATAAACGTATAGTATTGTATGTATCTTTATTTATAAAACTACTAAAATGGTCCGTAAAAGTTTCTAAGAAAGATAAGTCTGTTACCATATAGTGAACGATGCAGTAAATTGCGAATATTCGCTCCCAATCCCCTTTGATTTATCAACTCAAATCCAGTATACAGTGCCTGAGAAATCTAGTATATCAATATCTCGACTTCTCACCAGTCTTCCTATGTAAAAAACTACAAGGAATTATTCTTGATTTATAAGATTGAGTAATAATAATAACATAAAAATTACTAAAGCCTGAAGGTGGGTAACATTGTTGCTTTATAGTACGTGGACTATACTATGTGAATATATATTATTCTTACATTTTAACTCTCAGTCTTATTCTTAATGGTATAATTTTTATATTATCATTATTTGATATCGTTTTTTGCGAGTGTTTATTTTTACAATCTATTACATTGTGTTAGGTAAAATTTCTCATGTAATATCGAAACCTACTTTTAAAAGTTATTGCGTACACTAAAGTTTATTTACAAATAAATTAATATAAAATATAACTAGGCAACAGCTATGGATATTTTTTGACGTTGACAGCTATGGATCACATCATTTTTCGACGTTGAAGTTTTCCGTCAACGTATCTAAGTTTAACTGTAAGAGTTTAAACAAAAGCAAATAACTCGTAACTTGTTAAGTAAAAATGTCGCAAATGTCTAAAAGCAAGGTAAATTTTAGAGTTAGAGGACTTGATACATTACTAAATAAACTCGAGTTTAGCCTGTCGGTGTATTTCCAAAGGTTGGAAGAATAATGTAATAGTGCGTTTGGGGAGTCAAACCGCTAAAATCTTGAACGAGATAAGAATAGTTCCGTTAACAGTTTGGCTGACTACTTGACAATGGCTGGAGTTGGACTGACAAAGGTCATGTTTAAGACTTAGAAATCGTCCTAATATAAAACTGGGTTTGATCAATATGAGGAGTGGGGTTCTCACACATATTAGTCAAGGTCGGCTGAAATGTATTTTCAGGACAATGGCTCTGATGCAAATTTTTCCAAATAATATTTTATTAAATGCTCGCTTATTACTGAATACAGTTATTTAATCCTTCCATTACAATATGTTCTTAACAAATAAGTTTTTCTACAATACCTCTTATGAGCTTTCTGTTTATTTCACTCTAAATAAGAAAGTTAAGTGGAAACACCAAAAAGTGTTTCATGCCTAGACACCACATGAGAATTTCAAATACTCCTGCTAAAGTATAATTTAAATGCTCTAACATTCTTATACTCTTAATATCATACACTAAAAAACTATAATAAATATTTTAGAATTGCTATACATTTTGCTATAAAAATAAAGTAAGTGGCATATATAAATTTCAAAACACAGCTATATTTAATAGTTCCAAATATTCAGTAACAAAATAGTAGTTTGCCTAGTATAACTTATTTAACAACGTAACATTATTTGTATTATTTTATTACATAAACAGTATTAAACCCTGATAGAATTGGTAAAAACTTCATCTGTGGAATAAGGTGCAAATATAATATTAGTTTGAAATAGAAGGTACCAGAAATAAATATTTGATTACTAAAAATACTTTAAAGATAGGTAAAAAGAGCAAAAATATAAAACCCGAATATAGAACACTTTAATACCTATAATTTATATTGAGCATGTGGTACTAGTGGGTAAAGGTTCAATATGGTTTATATTGGGATTTAACGTCCACTCCTAAAAAAAAAAAACAATTTTAACAAACTACTATTAACAAGTTTTGGAATACTTGAATCATGTTTATGCAGTGTACATTTCACGAGGGTTATTTTCTTATTTTCTTACTCACAAATAAATAGATTATTAATTTTTTATTGATTGTCTCAGCTTTATAGGATACTAGAAAAGTATTGTTTCGAAATCAGTATTAATGCTTACGGGAAAACATACACAATAGGCTTCAAAATAAATGTATGCAAATAAATTCTCACAGGTATGCATAGAGATACGAAATTATCATTTAGCTGGAAAAATACATTCAAATTAATAATGCTTTTGTCGTAGACGCTTTAAATTTACAGTATTTTGAGACTAAATACTCTAACTGTAACAAAGGGATTTTGTTAGTGATTATGTTTTATACATTTTTGAAAATAAACTATTAAACAATAATGAAGGAAAGTTGCCTAATCTGACAACGAGAGGAAAGTTGGAAAGTTACACAAGTTGAGCAACAATAACCGCTCAGTTTTCGTTAAAAACAACCCTGTGTTGTTTTACGTAGTGTTTTTGTTGATTTATTTTAAACCATTGTGATTTTAAAACAGGTTTCAAACCATTGCGTTGTTATTATTACAACGATCGCTTTAATGGCGTTGTTCTTTAATTTTATACAATCTCAAATATATTTGACAAATAAAAATTAACAGTAATAAAGTAACGTAAAGTATTAACGCATTTTGATCCTACAAAATAATTATAAGATAAATTAAGAACAATCCTTATAATTGAGTAACAACTGATTGTATCTATATTGCATCATGCAATCAATACAAATTAATATGCATATAAATTGTATGTTAACGTTAGTCTTATCTTGCACAACAACTGTGGTTGGCCATCGTTTAGTACAATAGTTAAGCTACCTAACTCAAACAATTTAAATACTGAATTAATTCGTTTATCACAAAAATTAAGTTATACGTTGCAATAACTCAAAACGTCTTAATTTATGAGCAAATATTTATAGCTATTTATTATTTTATTTTAATGGAACAAAACATATTTATCAAAAAATAAAACAAAATTTAACTCTCGAATAACCTTGCTTTCATATCAATATCAACACATATCAACTATAAATATTTCAGGATATTGATAGACGTAGTGGATAACAGTAGAATATACGGAAAATAATATTTGGAATGAAACAAATTCTTACACAGTTAGTATATTAACTGTTGCTTATAAACATTATTTTAAACATTATAGAAACTGAATTTAGTTTCTTGAATATTCGCTAACGGTTACAGTAATGGTATCACATCTGCAAATGTATAAATTGCTCATAATTAAAAACTAATTACATACAAACTTATGCAAGTAGCACGAGCAAATAATACTAGTAGTACAAGTACTAGTGCTGGTATATTAGCGCTTTCTTGTTTACTCATGCATTACAATTTAGATATTTCTTACTTGCGGAAGATTTATTGTCTTAAATCCTCTTGTTAATAGCAAGGAATTTCAAAACTAAAAGATGGCTGCCGAGTGGTTTTTTGGCATAACATACTTCTTAAGACTGATAAAACGACGTCAATTTATTTCTCCTGCAGAGAAGCAGCTACTGACGGTGCTGCAGCGGTGATAAAGTTAGTATTTAGGTAAACAGAGTTTGCCTTTTAGTGAGCTCCCTTTGGAAGTTAACAAAGGCGAGATAGTCTTTGCAATGAAATCGAGACATAAGGTCTGAAAGAGATTATTTTTCACTTTCAAAATGACCAAATTAAAATATCGCTAAAACATAAATTATTGTCTAACATGTATTAATATTGTCCAACAATATTGTCATTCAAGAACAATACATGTTCTAACTAAACATCGTAGAGAGTTATTGAATCTTAGACACAACCTTTCATCACAACTAAATGCATACCATTTAAATAATAGTGCAGTCTGAAATATTTTAAATATATCAAGTTTCCACATATTCTTGAAAATTTAAATTTTATTTAGTTCTTCTTTATTTGAAGGTTTATCAGAAATAATTATAATGGAAATGCTGATGGTTTGGCGTTGAATAAATAACTGAACTATGTCACTTGAACTTCACCTATCAGTTCATTTAACAGATTACGTATATATACGTGATATACATATTGATGTTACTTGTTAGACTAGTTAACATCGTCTACATTCCCAATTATGTACATTGTAGGTGATTTTACAATGGCGAGGGCGAAAGTTCGCCCACCATTTACGATATCTTATTCTTAGAATATACTTTTTTTAGGAACACGTAGAAGATTAGGATTGAATTAGGATTGAACCCTAGCCGTATCTAGTAGTAAAATAAACCAATTCAAAATAGAAAGTGATGTTTAGAAAATTGTTTAGGTATTACGATTTCTTGCTATGTTGATCATATGATACAAATGTGTACTTCAAAACTTTAAGAAACCTGGAGATGGGGTCGAAACATTTGTAGAAATTTTGTCTCTCATATTGTAACCAATTAGGAAGCTCAAAACAAAAGTGTCTTTTCATTTGCATTGGAATGAAAATGATTTAATACTCGAATGAGGGCTGGGATAAAAATCCAATGATCCAAATTCTGTGGGTGGGTAAAACGCGTACAAACATTTGAACACAAATGCACATAATTTTTCATACGCTTTGCTTCAGGCGTATATATCATAAAATGGGAAAAATAAAATTTTTCCCATGGTAAAAATCAATATTGGAGAGACGAGAAAGGTTAGAATGAAAATGTTTATTTAATTTATTGAGTCCAAATTAACCAGCCAGTCATAGAGGTTGTAGTTGAAACAAAGTAACTTATACTATGGCTACAATCGGCTTGAAATAAAAAGTTCAGAAAATTAGTCAGAGTTCAAAAATTTTCGCAATTTAATAACTAAAAAAAGTAAGAGATGCAGGGCAATAAAGTGACCATTTGTGTATGGCTAAACTTAAAAATTAAAATATTTCTTTAATATCCCTTTCAATATGGCCGTAATTTTGCAAATAAATAACAAAGTTTATAAAAAGTGACAGGCTTAATATTTATAATACATATACAGTAGTTTTATTATATTAAAATCCCAAGTGGAGTATACTGTTTCTGCCATTTGCGAGAGAAGGCAACATTTTGTTTGGCCTAAAATCGATTTTGTCTCAAAAACATACAAGCTTTTACAGTAAACCCATGTGCTCCACACAGCCCGTTTGCTCTTGGTCCTGAGGAAAATATCTCAGGATACGGTTCTCAAATGAACATTCACAACGGGGAAAAACAAAATGGATGGCGGCTGAGGCCTTATGTGATTCACCTGTCACCTGTCATTTTGACCTCAAACAACGCCAAACTACATTCGACCCACCTTGTAATGAGTTTATATTATTCTCTCTAAATTTAAGTTTAACAACAAAAAAGTGGTTCTCATTGGCCAGCGCCATATATACAGGGTAAATCAGTAACACTACTTTGTAAGGAGTATTAATTATAGTTACATTATTTGAGCAATAATTGTATGCAACACAATGTTAACTGGGGGTTTATGGGACATAATATTGTCTGCCACGTACCACACCAAACTATTATCTAATAAATCCCTGTCTTATTAATACAATAAACACATTACTATGGATGTGTAGTTATAAAAGCACATGTGTTATTATCATCAACGAGAGGATCCTCGTATGGGGGATAGCCGGCGTGAGGGATAGCCCAATAACATGCTTCAAGTGATGAATTCTTGAACCAGACAACAACCAGGAAGAGGAAATCCTGTGCGACTCTATCGCACGGATTACAATAGCCAAGCCTAAAATAGCCATCTCAGCGAATGCTGTATAACGAGAATAAATTGGGACACTCTTGATGGCATTAATATAACGTCCAAGTACGATTTCAGCAAGACGTTAGAAACGATAATCGAACACGTCTTAGTCGAGAATTAATTTTGGAACAACTATAATTCCCATAAATGCTAAGTAAAGTATGTTTAGTTCAATGAATTTATTTATTGCTATGAACGAGTTGAGAAGCAACTATACCTTTGCTTTTGAACAAGCATCCTTACAGGTCTATATAATTACCAATCATTTAGGTCACTAACTTTTAATGTTTCTTTATTGCAATATTAAACTATCGTCAGACGAACAATAGAAGTAAGTGATATTTTAATTGGGTGTTATTCAGTTTATACAACTGTTTATCAACATGAAAACTTGATGAAATAATTGAGAAGGACGGGGCTATCTGAAGAATTCATCGAGCTTTTCTCTGGGATTATCAATTACTTTATGTATAACACACAAATTTAAAAATAGGATATTCCAAGCAAGCAGTTAGAAGACTACGTACTATGAATTACTAAATGTATTAGTAATTAAAAGTATTATTTATCTCTTATACATAGGAAACTGTGCATTACTATATGAATTCTTATATATGTTATTATACATATATGATATAATATATCATATTAATACATAAGAATACATATTATGTTCTTATACCGGAGGTCACTATTCTTGGAAGTGGTTTTCATTCCGCAGATCTAAAATAATTACATTACTAAAAGGAACTGACTTTATGTGACTTACTGTGAAACTTCGATGTCATCATGACGATCGGTTCTCCGGATAATATAAAGTACCCATGTTTCATTAAAAATAACGGCATTTACAATGTAATAAACTTCCTTATATTCTGATTCAATATCATGTATTAGAAGCTCCTTCAAAGTATTTTTATTTGGTTGGTAACGTACACAAATCAGTACATGTTTTAAATTAAACATATGAATTATATATTATTGAGAGTTTAAGGTAGAGCAAAGAAGTCAATACCAACTAATACATGTAAATATGGTCAGTTTTGAGCAATACTGTACACGTATAGGTTACAAATATTTTGTCAAGTTGAGTAATTTTGACCTACTCGTTTGAAAATGATGAGCTTCATGCTCTGAAACGTAAAACAAATTCATATCACGAAATTGATCTGTACAAATGAGAGACGAGTAAACCTTACATCTATAACCAATAAAAAGTGCTTCATTTCACGTAGTTCGTTCTTCTTTAAAGAGGAAATTAAATAATTTAAGATTTTCAATCAAAGTGTTGTTAAAATATACTTTCATTAAGTTAGTAAACTAAAGCTCTTCTCTCCGTGAATGAGGATGTAGGCTCCTACAAGAGTTCAGTCAACATCACATGCTGGCCAGAACAAGTTATTAAAACTCTTTGGGTTGACGGATTCTATATGTTACTAAATTCTGTGCTTGCACAAGTATTTTGATTTTATTATTACTTCGTCATAAATGAGATAATTTATGATAAGTACTACAATTTTATACGAGTTTAATTTTTAATTAAGAAATAAAAGTGTAATTTAAAAATTAAATGAAGTGTATGTTTAAAAAATTAACACACATACTTACACAGTACACATACAATTAGTTTTATTCTTAAAATACACTTAAGAACACTTTTCCTTATTTGTTTTCTTATACAAAACAATTATATATATATATATATTTATTTATTTAATTATAACGTAAAACGTAACTGTATGAACGATTTTACATATCATAAATACACTATCTTTAATTTATATTCTGTAAAGCTTAAAAATGAATTATACTAGACACATTTTGAACTTCTTTTAAGATTATGTTAAATTATTAATATTCATATTATCAAGATTAATACAGTTTAAATGACATTCTTAAATTGAGTAAGTTACAGTTAACCATTAACTTTCATTAGCTGTACAGTTTATATTTTACTGAAGAAATGTCATCACGGTCTAGAACGTTTAAAAACAGAACTTTCCACTTTATTTATAAAAAAATCAAATTATAAAAATATCGAGCACAAGTTCCTAGAAAGGAATTCAGTTAGAAAGTGTAAAAGAGCGGCCTCGAACAATAGCGAACTCCAATATTACTCTACGCCAACAGTGTTATGTGGTTAAACTTCACAACTAACTATCCGCCTACCCTTCACACATCGGTAGATTGGGAAGTTTCCTTTGGTTAGTTTACCCTGAAGTTAGTTTCCTGCACTTTTTAACCGTTCATCAGACAAACATTAACAATGTACATGGCTCTTTGTGGTTGGTCGTTCGTGGTAGACCAATTGTGACATGTATTCTTTATGTCAGTTTTAACAATTAGTTTATTTCTTATATTAAGTGCATATTTTAAAGGTAGTGAGTATGAAGATGACACACAAGATGATTGTTATGATTCATGACTTAATCGTGTCACATCACTCTGGTATGATATATTCATTTTAACCTAGATTGTATGTGTGTGTTATTATTTATCCACATGAGGAAGATATGAGATTGAAGATCTCGAAACGTAGAGTTACAGATATTTTATATTACTGAACGATGGCAAATGTCCGGAAAAAATCCTTTTTTCTTCACAATCTTTCCATCTACAATGAACAAAGAATGCAATTATAATGTTCTAATGTTATGACATAACAGAAATAAATGTTTTTCTAAATACAAGGATGGGTCTTATGATAGTTTGTATTCATGATTACGTGTTAATATTTTATAAGACGTAGTTTAATTAATTGTTTTATTTATTTTTCGATGTATTGTACTTTTCAATAGTTTACTCTTTATACTTGTCTACATACATACATATTCCATGTAACATTGTTACAGCTCGGTATAGTGTAGAAGGTTAGAATAAAATATTGATAATTGCTTTTAGTATTGAAGGCATTTTTTTGATTATAAAAAATATCCAATACTAAAACCGTGTCTCTTTTATCAAGTATAAAATGCAGAAAATGTTTATTTGCTCTTGATATATCTATGCACGATTTCGGTAGTGCATGAGATGGGATTTACTGAGATAGTAACATGCATATTGCCCCTCGTTCTTTAAATCTTAAAAATCTTACACATTTGAATCTATTTCCAAATTTATAAACAAAACATTGTTGGTGATTACATCATTAAACCTGGAAAAAGCCAGTTTCAACGACCAAACGGATTGGTCTAATTCTGCCTGGTGTGTAAATATTTTTGGACCCTCCGTTATTTTAGAAATCCGTGTTTTCTATAAGGGAGATTTAAAGCACGTCACTTACTTCCAATAAAAAAATACGGTTTACATATAAAATTGGTAACACTGCTAAATTTATTGGTATGCTCAATCACTGACCATCTTTATGATCAAACGTGTGTTTCAATCCTCATATCACTGCTAAACAGATCTCCTGCTATTGATGTTTAGAGCTTTCTCTAAAGTCAGCATATCTCTTCTAAGTGTTCATTTTCTTCCATCACTTCGTTTTACTTCATTTTATTACTTTCTATTTTACTTTCGGTCTTCTTCCAGCAAACCCTAAGGTCTTATGCTAACGAGGTAGACTGTTTGGCTCCTGGAACGTGCATATAATAGATACCGTGCACAAAAAAACTGAACCTTCGTGATTTAAAAGATATCAGCATTAAATTCTTTGGTTATAATTTTATTAGGTAGGTTTTGAAATTTCTACTATATATGGAATTCTGTTTCAGAGATCACTATGGGGAAAATCCACGTGTGTCGTGGAGAGATGAGATAAGACCTATATGTGAACTATGTCTATCTCCTACGGTACCTAACAACTTCTACCATGAAATCCTGGTTGCAACCTCGTGGGCAGCGTAGGCTGTGATACTAAGTAATGGCAACCTCAGACGGGTGTCATTGCTTGTTTTTCTTTACTATCCACACAAATAGTGAACGTAAACCAACTCAATATTGACCATAGGGATTAAATTTAAAATATACCTACGTTATACAGTTTTTCAAACAACGAAGGAGTAATTAAATTTATTCTGAGTACTATGGGGGGGGGGGTACCTGGAAGAGAACATCCATAAAATACAATTGTAGCAAAATACCTACCTATAAAATGGCTTATGGGGTATACATCCTCAGCACAGGAAGTGTTTAATCTCTGGTTCAGGGCAAATTCTCAATATGACTCCAGCGTTTTCAATGAAATGCGCGTTCTTAAAAGGGCACGAGAAAATTTTAAACACTAACCTCTCCAAATGTACGTATAAGTACAACAGGTTCAGCATACTGTTTCATATTGCTGAATAATTTTCTATGTACCTCAGTATTAGAGGGTATGAGGAGGTGTTTAACAAGTCAAAGAATAGTAGTGGCAAGTCCACTAAGTCCAAATCGTATATACCAACCACTTTCTTTGAGTGGTTGAAGGACTATCATATTCGCAAAGTAGTTTTTTACATTGAATGTTTGCATATATATCAACACGTCTCTCCCGTATAGAACTACCTCTATGCACTTGAGGTAGTATTACTCAACCTTTTGCCTCTCACCATGGTCCTTAATCCATAATTACAGATAATAGCACATACATTCATATCTAAGAGTGACTAAAGGGAGACTAGTTGGTGAAGCACACTATCTCGATGTTGAATAAAACTCCATATAACATGAGAAAATATATAATCAGATATTATGATAACAGAATATTGGTTTAAAACATGTTTTTTTATATCAAAGTCCCTTCTTTAATTAAACAGGGCGCTACTAAGAGTAGCGCTTTTATACTAAGGAAAGCTTTTAATAATTGATTGGTCAACTTGGGAAATAAAGGATTGACCTTTCGTAACAGAGATTATCCATGTCACATATGATGCACGATATAAGAACGAGTTAAATATTCATTAGGGTATTGTTGCAAGACAATAGGGATAAGGTAGAGTGGAACTGTTTCGTGCTCTCCTTATAATAAAGCTGTTATTGATAGAATTAGTAACTTATGGTTGAGTGGATCTACTTAAGAATACAAATATCGATCTCCAACGCAAACTTCTCACAAGGAGCCGAGGGCCTTTTGAAAAGAGTACCATCTGACAGCCCTTAACGCCCTTCCTTCTAATCTTAGCTATAGAAATAAGTAAATAATATCAGTGCCACTAGAACGTTATATCTGTATAAGACAAAAGTCTGTGGTCATACTTGGTACTTTTTTCTGGTAATTTATGTAAGAGTGTTGAATTTTTCGTTCTATATATGTCTGTAATTTTTTGGAAAATTTTTTAAAGGTACGATTGGTGTACTTACTAAATAAATATACCATTGGGATCCTTTTACAGTCTTTTAGGTTTTAAGTGACTTTTTACGTCTATTACAGAGCTGTACCTTTCTGAATAGTATTAAATTCTTCTCAGATATGCGATTCGTCAGTAATGTTACTCCGAAAATTGATAATTCTTGGATTTATTCTCATTATCATTACAAAAAAATTACAAAAATAGGAAAATGGATATTTTTCTATATGTATTACGTTCACAAGTACTTGTACGACTTATTTATAATTTATGACAAAACTTACTCACAAATCTAGATTAAAACACTTGACTAAGTTTTAATACTCAAACGGATGATTTCTAAGATGGAAAAATTCTAAGATAAAAACTCATAAGATTAATCAATATTAAGAAATCCACTGTAGATTAATTGCTTTGAATAAACTTTATGGTTGGGTTTGGCCTCATCATTTGGATACTGATTTTCGTTTCACATCTAGTAGTTTACATTTAGTACAGTTAACTATTAAATAGCAAATATATACATTATTCAAATCCTGTGGTATTTCATTACTATTTAAATTTTACAAATAGAAAATCACAGAAACCGACGACTGCAGTATTCAATATAGATGTTGCAATCGAATTAAAGTCCAATAAAGGTTTACGGAGAATTCAATATTAGGTACACTGCATCAAAGCTTAATGAGTAGTTTCCGAGGATTATTTTTCTTGTTTGCTGTGCTTCGCCACGTTCCCATTAAATAGCTCAAGATGGATGCCTCTAGCATTATACACCCGCCCCTCATTTCACTCTCCACCCCTCCCTAACCCATCACAAATTGTAATTTCACGGTTATCAACCCCAACACTCCCTAGCCTGTAACAGCTATTGGCCGGTGGCAAGTACAGATCGATACACCGTATCTTTATTTTGAAATTTAAAATTGGACAAACATATTTTCAATGTAGATGATGTTACTGAGTACTATGAAACAGCTATCTGCTAACAATATGTCGGTTTATTACTGTAATATTAACAACTGTTACGATATTTAAGTTCTAAAATAACGATGATGGCATTAAAATTTAGCTAGTATATTTTCTATATTCATAAATTATTCTGTGATATGGATTTTAAGAAGCAGACCTCAAAAATTTTGGATAATAATGTTATTATATAGCTTTTATCTTTATTTTAAAAATGATATAGAACACCTAATTATTGTGTTACTTATGTACAAAATAAGTATTTTTCACCAGAAAAGTTGAACTTATGTTTTACATATTACCATGAGATTTCATACAGTATAGCTAATGTTTGTGTAATGCCAATATATAGAAGGCAACAACTTTGTACTATTGTTTATTTACTTCTGTTTTACTAACCATTTAGATCAAGTGACGTGATTATTTGACAGTTATTATACGTACTCATAGTAGAATGAATGAACTGGATTTAAGGGGTGTAAGATGTCAGAATAAACGTTAGGTCATTAATCCTCTTGATGATCAACCTCTCGGAATGGCCGAAAAAGCCATACTAGAAACAGAAATAGGTAAAGTGTAGTGAAATGTCATTGAGGATAAATCTGAACAGAATTAAAATGTAGAGATTCTATATTATTCCAAAGGACATTTCTAAATTCAATCCTTAAGAACATTTCTCTTACAAACGGTTTAAGTTAGAAGGCTGGAATTTGGAAATCATCTAGGCACACCTAAACTAAATGTTATGGGGCTTCAGAATAAGGCATTGGTTGTAGTTATTTAGTACGGTATGTTTAAAATTCTTTACAAAAATTCTACTTTTCCAGCTTATTTAATGGACACAATAATAACAGTTAGATTCTAATTGGATACAATTTAAATAAGGTTCAAATAGCACATTAACAAGTATCGTCACTCTATCTCCAATGGTTACTGAGAAAAGTGTACTTCTATTAACATATAAAAGGAAAGAGGGCTGCTTCCCTTAAGTGTACTTAAAACTTTATGGATTTTAAAAACTTTCTCCATGTTTTTTAATATCCCAGAACTAACCGACCTTCAGGTAAAACAATCTCTTTATACTTCAATGTTTGCTGTAAAGCTAACATTAACCACCGACATAGCCAAGTAACCAAAGTAGGGACAAAATTAAAAATTTGTAAGAAAATGTTAATACTAGAAATTTGTGTTTTTATACCGTGATAATTAAATTTTTAGAGGGGTTACACTTGTTAGTGTTCTGTTCTGTCCTTTTTTCTTGAACTGTTATGCACTTTCTATCAGGAGACCGATATTCTTACCCACTGGCTTACTTTTACTGAACAGGAAGATTTTTAAAATATTATTATTAAGACAGAATAATATTTTAATGAAAGTTATAATTGATTTTGTAAATAGTTAGCCGGGCCTTAAATCTTTTGCATGCTCTTATTATTCTACTGAAAGATTTGATTGGGTTTGCTACCAGTATGAACAATTTTTAATATATATATATATATATATATAGTATTTTTATTCTTAAAAACCTATCTCCTAGACCGAATCAATGTGAATTCATAGTTGGAATATTATATGCGGTGCAAATAATATAGAATAGGTTTTCTAAAACTGGTCAAAATTAAATTTTTATTTCGTTGTTATATAAATTATATTGTTTAGGTAAAAACACCCTTCCTTTATATATGTAACAATATTTTATTATAACACTTCTGCAGTTGTATTAGGTTAATATTAAACGATAGTCGGCTTTTGGTATAAACTCTGAGAGGGAATGCAGGTTATTGGTGCCAGCTCTTCGCCCACTGATGTGTTGCAATGAGAGGCAATACTGGTTCATGAATCGTACTCTACCGATTTGAGAGGGTATACAGGTGCTTCATGAATCGTACTCTACCGATGGAAAATCACTAGAATATTCATGTTATACTTATTGATATTTCTTAGTTATACTTTAAGTACATAATAATTGTCTCCAAAAATATTTTTTTACTTTTATTTCGAACTTTCAGCGGTAAAGACATCCAAATATAAGATGATAAAAAGTGTTATTAGTGGCCACCCTGTTCCTACTATACTTACTCATATAACCTTCCGTGATGATTATAAATAAGTTATAACATTACTAATGCATTTATGTTGTTTCATTACACATATCAAATCATTGATTCCTCTTCTTCAAAATTTCATTTTACTTACCTTACATAATTTCTTGAATCTCCCAAATGTTGGGTCCGTTAATAACCATGCTTTCACATTTAAATTTACATTGATCTACGCTAAGTGCATCTCATCTATTTTCCATTACCTTGTGATATTCCTTGTATAAATTGTTGAGATATAAAAGCAACAAAAGCCAAAAGCAAAATATCAAACACATACCGGTAATTTTGGCGGTATTAATAAGGAAAACAAAATGTAAAAACCTCTTGAGACCTAACTGTAAAAAGTTCAAAATAAACATTGGCTGAGGATAATACATGACATGTTAAACAAGCCCTTGTAAAACACCTGGATAAAACTTTCACTTTTGTGCTGCGATGTAGCTGTATTGTTTTACTGACATAGTGTTGGAGAAAGAGTGGATATATTAAGAATGTTATACATGACTTTTTAAATTTATACGTTTACATCTGTAATTATACAACTTGTAAATACAATTAAAACGCACAAAGTAAGTGTCCAATATCGAGAGTCACTTTGTAAAACAATTTCTCATTTACATAATTCTTTGAGAAAATTTATCAGGGAAATCAATATTTTTGGTTCATAGATGCAATAAGGTAGGTCAGTTACATGATATTTACCAATTTAATTTGTGTCACAATAATAATTTGGTAAATTAGTTTAGTTAGAGTAGGGTAGACCGGGGCTAGTTGTGACAGGGGCATGTTGTGACAAATAGTTTTTTCAGGACAATCCACAGGTACAGCACCACCCGTCACGTAGACATATCCTCCTTCTTACCTGCAGTCTGCTGGTGTAGTTTGACAGTGATGCGTTGTGTTTTGTGCTAGTCTTTAAAAAAATTTTGTAATTTCGTAGTTAAAAAGTAAAATTTTGCTGTTGTCTTAGATTTGGTGTATCTCACACATACCACAAGGTAAGGAACTCATTTTATTTTTATTAGATAGCTTGTTTATTCTCCCTACGTACGGTATTGATACATTTTCCCTACGATTGGTTGAGTTGCGTGCAGGTCGCATATAGTAAGATGGCGGACGGTGGGGCTAGTTGTGTGACGACGGGCTGGGGGCACATTGTGACATGTCACAACAATGCCCCAATGTATAATAATGCGTGTTTTATTGGGTTTTGTTTCAGATTACAGATAATGGTGAGAAATTACAAAAGGAAAACAACCCGTGGTCAGTGTAATATAAAGATCTACGAGTCAGCGTCGTTAGATGTAAAATCTGGAACATATAGCTTAAGACAAGCAGCTGAAAAACATGGTGTTAACCGAATGTCATTACTTAGGTTTTATTAAGAAACAAGAGAGTAACCTAGATAAATGTGTTAATATGGGGTACAAAAAACCTAGACTGATATTTTCGGCTGAAACAAGAAAAACAACTCTCTGTTCAGGCAGCGAAAATATTTTATGGTATCAGCCCAAAAGAAATGAGGAATATAGCTTTTGAATTTGCTATTGCCAACAAAGTTCCTGTCCCTGAGAATTGGGTTGCTAATAGGCAAGCCAGTAATGATTGGTTTACAAAGTTTATGCAGCGCAACGAAAATGTTTCCATTCGAGTTCCTGAGGCCACCAGCTTAAGTCGTAGTACAAGCTTCAATAAACATAATGTCGATTTGTTTTTTCAAAACCTGGAGTTAGTGTTGAATCAAAAACAAATTTACAGCTAAATGACATTTGGAATATTGACGAGACAGGGACTGGAACTGTTTCAAAAACCGGTGAAATAATATCGCACAGAAAAGGCGAGAAAAGAGTTGGAGGTATGACTTCAGCCGAGAGAGGGACTAATGTTGACTATGGTTTCTAGCTGTAAATGCAGAGGGAAAATTCAGTTCCTCCAATGTTTGTATTTCCTAGAAAGTTTTTTACAAGGATCATTTTGTATGTGATGGACCAGTAGGTTTGCTGTGGCACTGCTAATCCAAGCGGTTTGGATTACAGGCCCTGACTTTTTGTTTTACATGAAACATTTTGTCAAAAAGGTTAGGTGCTCAAAAGAATCACCAGTGTTGGTGTTGCTCGACAACCATAGTGCTCATCAGCATATAGACGTTCTTGACTATTGCAAAGAGAATGGCATTACTCTGCTGTCGTTTCCCTCCCCACACAACAAACAGACTTCAACCACTCGACGTCTCTGTTTTTGGTCCATTTAAGAAATTATTCAACGATGCTATGTGTGGGTGGATGAAATGTCATCCTGGAAACACAGTCTTCTATTTATGACATCCCAACTATAGTGAGAACAGCATTGCCAAAAGCGGCAACACCATCAAACATACAGGCAGGATTTTCGTTCTACTGGAATATGGGAATTCAATAAACATATTTTTACTGAAGAAGACTTTCTATGTTTCTTCAGTAACCGACCGTCCATTGAATAGCCCTATTGTAGAAGTGGGCCAATGTGAGGTTGAAGAAGGTAGGCCTAGAGATGATGCCACCATTAGGGAAATGGAAGAGTCTCAGCAATCACCAAGAACCTCAACCCAGCACATCATATGCCAACCAACCATGTCCATCTAACGCCCAGGTTTTGTCAGTCAGCCCTATGGATATAAGACCTCTACCAAAAGCTGGTCCACGCAAAAGTCAAAAAACGCAAGAGCCTAAAGTCTGCAATTCTGACAAGCACACCCGTTTAAGGAGAACATTCGCATAGAAGAGATGAAGGAGGCGTGAAGTTAAAAAATGCAAGGAGTTGAAAATAAAAAAAAAGCTGTTTGATATGAACAAAGAAAGAAAACGCCTACCTAAAAATAAAGAATTGGAAAAAATAAAAGACTTATTTCAAGAAAAAAGGAAGAAAGCTCTGAAGACGATGAGGAAGAATATTGTTTTTCTGCTTAGTTTGCACAGGTCCATACAAAAGAGTCAAAACTTGGAGACGATTGGGTGCAGTGTATGGAAATGTAAAAAGTGGGCTCATGTTAAATGCACAAAGAATGAACGTTTTTATGTTTGCATAAACTGCCATTCAGAAATGGAGATGGGTTCATCTAGTGATGATAATGAGTAATTGTATTCTGTTACATCTGACTAGAGACATCTATTTTTATTTTATTTTATTATTATTTTTTATTTATTTAATTATATATATTTTTTCATTTCCAGACTTACCTTCTTGTTACACTCACCTATTAATTATGTACCCTTATATACTCAAATTTAAAATATAACACTTATGATAACAGTGTAGTTACTTTCCAGCCTTATTTTGTAATACCTGCTGCTTATTATAGTATATGTCACAATCTGCCCCAAGCCCGTCACAACTTACCCCACATTGGGGCATGTTGTTACAAAATGTATGAGTTCATAAAACCGTTAATATACTGTTACATAATGTTTTTTTAACAGGTCAAATGGTACTAAATAATTATTCTTAATGAAATAAAGTAACATACTGAAGTGTTAGTAAAGGTCTAAAAATAAAGGCAACATTAAAAAAAAATATAATATCCAAAGTGGCACAACTAGCCCCGGTCTACCCTACGAGACACATAATTTAAAGCCGGACTATTTGACTTTATTTATTATTTATTAATAATTTAAAATTTTCAATTCATAATTTTAATGCTAATTTTATCACAAGAACTAATCTTCTATACTTAGGCTTGTAATGTCTCTCTAGTATATCTCGTATTATAATAGATATTTTAATATCGATTAATGTTCATTAGCCATTTGTAGATCTATAACATTTAAATTATAATGAATGTATTGACTAAACAAAATCTACACGTACCTTTTTGAAATAGTTCATACTTTAGTCACAACACGACTATAGTTTAGACTTTCAGTAAGTCATCTTTTGGCATCAATAAGTAATAAAAGCGACGATTATCCATTCATTTGGATTCGCCATAGCTTGAAATTTAAAAATATTGCACAAGACACAACGAATAAATAAATAAATATCGAAAAAACGCAACATTTGATAGGCCTATCGAACACGAATATATAACATGATACAACATCGGGGCAGGCAAAAGACAGGAAAACTGACACTGGGTGATTCCAGTTATCGGTACATCGTTTTTATCACCTGATCGGTCGGTTGGCGATACGCTGTCTCAAAGGAGTAATGTGTTAAAAAATAATTTTAGCTGAATTGTAGCTTCTCATTTAACAAGAGTTCACCTAATACCTAATGGATTCCTTTTAAAATGCTAATAAATTTTGCATTCTTTAAGCTTGTTTAGTTTGCTGCCTTTGTGACATTGACGTAAACTTTCCGAGTTGTCATTAATTCAGTTTACTGTGTGGTTCTCATCCATCAAGTGTTGAGCAAATGATGAAGTCTGTTTGTGTAATTCATGTTTCGTGTTTGTGCAATGTTCTTTATATCTTTGTCCGAACGACCTGCCTGTCTGCTCAATGGAAATACAAGGACTCGTCTGTTTAGAGTTCTGAGCTTTACATCTCAAAATGATCCTGGTGTGGTTTATATTTTATCAGCAATAATATAAAATAATAATATAAAAAGTGTATAGTGTTATAATTAATTCAGAATAAGCAAATTTTCTACGCATTATACAAGGATCAATTTTATATTTGTAATTATATAACATCACTAGGAGGAATAAATTTCTTGTTTTATTATACGATCGGTTGTTTGCTGTAACATCACTATCAATCACGTATTTCTCAGCAAAAGTTTTCCATAGTTTCAGTTTTATTGATAAGAAACGTCTCTGGTAACAAAAGATATTTTCAAACTTGGAACATTATAAAGTTCAGCTTTCACATAATGGAGTGAACCTTAATGCATTCCTTAGACAAGCTCTACATAACAGAGAATAACTTATTCTTGTTCATACCTTTATAACTTGAACTGTGTTATCCCTTTACTTTTTAATGCTATCCCGGTGAGGATTATGTACGATTAATCATACATGCAACTTTCAAAAGGAATTTAGCAAAAATAAATATACTCAGTTGATATGTTATTACTATATGTATATTTATGACTAATATTCTTTAATATCTAATTAAATATACTAATCGGTTATTTATATAACTTACTTAATATTCTTGATCTACAAGTATGTATTGATGGTTTACTGATATATTATTAATGTATACATAAAAGAACACTCACCTACACTGGTCTCGTCGACAACTATTTATTTCTAATAAAAATAAATGTAAAAAAAGAAAACAAATATATAAAATGGTCGGTCTTATTTTACTACATATGACCAGATGGCTTCAGATTTCGAGTTGTTTTACCTGCATAATGATAAAACAGACTTTACCAGATAATTTTTTATCTTAAAGAATACAGGACATCTGATTTATTGTTTACTACAATACTAACTTTGATAATTATTTAATGAAAACATAAATTACAATCGGATAACGTCAACATAAGGTAACCGCAAAAAGTAATTTGTTACCTGTATTGTTAAAATCGGATGTAAAATCGCAGGTAATACGTATTTATTAATCTCTTCCAATTATATTCAAGTAAATTATTATAACCGTCACTTTTATTTAATACATAAACCTTATGTTGTATAGGGTTTTTGTTCAAACATCAGCATCAAACATAAGTGTATAGTTATTGGTTATATTAGGGCTTCTTGCACGGTTGGTTACCTTATAGGGTTCTCCATTTTGAAACCTACGATTTTGAAGTGATCTTTGAGTGACTTTAAAAGACTAACAACTGAGTCGATTTTCTATGTATACCAAAAGATGCAATAAAAATGGATTTTTACTTAATATACAATTACAAAAACAATACAATACAATACACAATTACAATACACAATTACTTGCAATTATACAATTACTTTATTTTACTTATTTTTACTATGACATACAATTTCCATATGAATATATAATTTAATTTAACCCATACTAACACTTGTACTAGATAGAATGGCAATAAAAAGTAGTTTTTTATGTAACTTATGAAAAACATACGCGGAGATACATTAAAAAAGTAAGCAAGCTACCACTAAAGATTACATAAAACTTCTAGTATTTTTGTCCTAAATGACTTTGGCTCCGGAAACACAGTAATCAACTAAAGAAAGACATACATTTCCTCCTCACAGCATACGAGTACAACATTATCAGTTCTGCCTCTACAGGGTAGCTGGCTCATCAGACTGTTCATCTTAATAACCAACGTCTATTAAACTTTTAGCATGCTTCCCGGAAGTCATTTTGTGAAGAATAGAGTGAAGCTCTTTCATTGAATCTTGATCTTGACAGTCGATTAATGTTGTCATTAACTTTGTAAATGGGAAAATGTCGGTACGTACACCAGGAGAGCAGAGGGATCAGACGTCAGTCTTTTATGTTTCAATACACTTTAGAATCAGATGTGCCCTATGCTTTTGTGCATTTCATTGAAATTTTAGTTTAAATGTTTCTAAATTGGACCGGTTTCTCAAATTTCTTAAACAAATTGATGTTTTCAGTTAACGTTTACAAACAGCATGACGACATACGATTGTCCAAAGAGGTTTTTATAGTAAAGGCTTATCCTCCACCACTTATAAATAAATTTGCCCATTTATACGATAAAAACTACGATTTAAAAGTAATTGAGTGCTTTATTCTTTTGTACTACCAATAGGAAACCCGCCACGTCAAGGAGCATTGAGATGAATAACTGATGTTGTATTTTTAAAATATCACCTCTTGTTGAATTGCCGTCGATATCGGTTCACTCTGTTCTCTGTTCCCCTACTTTGGGATTCTATTATTTGTACACGTTCATTTATATATTTTTTATATTTATTTATAAAATAAAAATTATGTTATTTATTGGTTATAGAAACTTATTAGTTATAAAAACGGAAATTAAAATGATTAATACCTCGTTAGTGCTAAGATTACGAAAAGGTTATCGTATAAAGTTTTATCGTAAAAATTAGCTTTAGGGATTTTTGATTTGATTACATGTGGCTATCGTAGAGCTAGATTTTATAGAATTGAACTTTTTGAAGGCAGTACATAAAACATATTTGAACAAAATTTATACGCATCTTAATTTTTTGTATGGATTTATAAAACTTTGCGTATGAAACATACAGATTGACAAAAATCGTAAGAAAACAATCATAGTTTATATGCTTAGTAAAGTAGTGTTAGAAATACATTTTTTATGTTTAGAGTGAAATGTTTTAGTACTAAGATCAAATTTGGATTATTCGAAAAGTATTTCCTGGAGATATATATATGTGACATGTTTCTCATGAAACCGTTGAGATAACAGAATGTATCTATTTTAACAAATAAAAAAATGAGTGTAAAATAAAAAGCGTTAAACATTATTTTAACGATTCGTCTAGAAGAAAATTAAATGCATTTCTGAAACAATTAGAATAGTTTTATATTATATGGCTATGTTTTGTAACGTGTGTACAGAATGTTCAAAACACGCAATAAAATTTTAAAATTTTATGACTTTAAAAGATTTCGGAGAAAAATGCTCTGCCTAGATCACGATTTGTTTACAATTGTACAATACATACATACATATATATATATATATATATATATATATATATATATATATATATATATATATATATATATGTTTTTAGATTCTACGTTCAGGAGCTACGTGGACTGAAAGTTTTCACCATCAGTTCGAAAAAATCCGAAAACTTCCAGTCCACGTAGCTCCTGAACCATTAGAGATATGGAAAAACTCTCAAGTACAAAAAGGTTTTATTTTTTAGAGTAGAATCTAAAAACACCATAATATACAGGGTGTTCCATAAAAGATTTTAAAGTTGGCCACCATATTGGAAAATTGCGGCCATCTTCAAAAAAATTAAAAGTGTATTCCTGAGTGAAACTTAAAATTGAGCAAGTTCCAAATTTAAAGTGTGGTGCTAAGTCATGTAATTAAAAAGTTAGCTATTGGATCACTTTAAAAAAACTCACCCTGTATATATAACGTGTTTCAGTATTAATACTTTTATGCTTTCGGATTAGTGTATTTAACGAACAAATATATTTATAAGTAATGAGATATTATGTAAATATGATGAATTATGTAGACCTACATTATAGTCTAACTCTTCAATACTTATATCTGCATACTCTCATATTTAATCACGATCTAGTTACAAAAACGTTGAACTTTTACGATTAATACATATAATAGGTTATTGTAGAAATGTAAAGTTACGAAAATGAATTATTGATAACAATCAGCTGCTGAATGGTGCATATCAGTTATTCCAACAAAGCAGTGTATTGAAACTGGTCACACGCTACTGAAAGATTTATATGTTTGTTTGAATACTAAAATCTGTTGTTTCTTGAAACGTTGCTGTATAAAATGTGCTTTATGGAACTTAAAACATAATGTGCAATCGCAGGCTGACAACGTCAGCGGCGGTTTATAAATAGTTGCCAAGGGACTCTCGCACAAAACAACGGCAACTATAAATAAGCCCTCGACTTTCTCTCATACGTTCACAGGCGGCCCATATATAGTCGCCTCCTACTCTACGGGATAAATACAGAATACATTTTGCAATAGATCAACAATTTTTAGAATATTCTGTATGCGGATTTGGTGTAGGTCCGTTTGGTTTCCTTATGAAATTTTAACACATGGCTTTGAGTTAGCTTCGGTTTTCAATTAATACTTGTACTGCGCTCAGGTAGCGGGATGTGGCAGAACTGCATCATTTTAGCTGCGACGTTATGGCTTAGAAAAAAAAGCAGAAAACTTTTGCAGAAAGAAGATTGCAAAATTTATTAAAAAGAATATTTTATCGCTACTGTAAAAATGTTAGGATGCTACTAAATAATAACTAAATCGTTAATGTCCAGTCTACTTAAAAACTTTTTAGCTTACAGTGCTTGTATGTAGGCTAATTTAAATTATACATCTTCGGAATTTCTTGTTTATGATCTTGCTTGATAATTTCTCTATATAACATGGTTAAGACGGTTTTGACACTTAAATTGATGAATAAAAGTATCAGTTGTATAAAAAAATTAAATAGCCCTACGATTGAAAATTTAATGTCACCTTGAAACTAGATATCAATAATAAAATACTCATTCGTATTTTAACGGAGGGCAATCAGAAATACAGCTACTAAAAAATAAAACCACGGAGATGAATAATATTGATATAAATAATAAATAAAACGACTTGGTGGCATGATGTGGTGCATATGATTGTGTTTTAATACTACAAAACCGATGTTTCAAATCATATTACTAAATCCTGTTATCTCAGAGAAGGCAGTTTTCCAGGTGATTGTGAACCCTTTGCTTGAAGTGCATTCGAGACGAATTTATTACATTTGGAATAGAATGAAATAAGGGATTTAAACTATAAAATGAGCTGCTCGCCATAAAGATAAGAGAGGTACATATTGGGCACTATGAAACCTGGGAAGTGAAATAATTTACTTGTACATGAAATAAAACGTTATTTGAGTTTTTAAATAAAATACGAATTTAAAAACTATAAGGCTCATATATAAATGACTCAAAGATTAACATTGTTGAAGGAAGCTTTAATGAAAGTAATTTAAAATATTCTAGGTTACTTAAAAATTAATACATTTTAGTTTATTTTATTTTATAACCAACCAATAGATCTTGTAGAATAAAATCAATAATAAGAATACTGATACTTTACTAACATGTATAAGATATTAGTGTCAAAAATTGTTTGCCTTTATACTTATATTAACATTTAGTTGTAACAAAATTACCATTATTCTATTTGAAAATATTTAAATTTTATTGCTTACTATACACTTAAAGAAACAAAGCCCTCGAATAATTATCTATTCGTTTTTATAGAAAAGTAATAAATTAGCAGTATTACAAATTACAATATGTAAGGCATAAATGGTATTCCACATGTTTATAATTTACTACTATATTCCTGATTATGTATTAAATTTCACGATATTTAGAAGATATAAATAAATTTAAATTGAATTTAAGTTGTGAATTGTCATGATATTTAAATAACAGATTTAAAAATAATGACTAGTTCTTTCATTACTAAAAATTAATTATTATTAATTACTTAACTACTAAGATATTAATATTAATATTCTCACATTATGTTCTCACATAATTTGTAGTTTATTTACATCTTAGATTTGCACTCAAGAAATATACCTCGTATGCAACGCTTGAGCCGTCACACTGGAAACCAACGTACATATGCTACCAAAACCAACGTACATTGTACTGGTTGTCAATACAATACATCTATATCACTGGTTGACAAGAAAATCTGTCTGAAGGAAGCCATATAAGGGGATATCATTCCAATAATTATGTAGTGGTTGTAAGGAGCATGCACGTGGAGGTTAATTTACATGGGAATAAAGAGTCTGCAAAACTCGGTAGTTTCAGGGTAGAAAATACTTAATGACTGTGATAAGTGCATATTCAGAAATTGGGTTACTCTGGAGAGTTTATAGGAAAGGTGCGGTAAGAAAGCGGATGTTTGTCTGTAGTCGGTGGGAAAGGAAAGTTTCGATAAGGCAAAGATATTTAAACGATTCACGGGAATTTCTTACACTGGGGAAATGCATTACGCCAGGAAACCTCTTTATTGCTATATCGGTTGCTGGCTTAGGACATTGTAAAGCCATGTACACGGAAGAAGCATTTGTTGGAGAGCCAAGGTAAAGATCCGTCAAAAAAGATTGTGTCTACTCTGAATGTGTGCGTTAGTGTAGGTGGCAGGACGATGTGCTAAACTACCCAAGAACCACCATACGTGTATCATAAGTAGGGGTCTGGCATAGATATCAATGATATATAGATAAAATAATATACATTTTATGTTCATACACTATAAATGTTTATTGAAAATAACAAAAATCCATATTACACTCTTAAACAAGTAAGATGGTAAAGGCCTAATACAAGACACATCAGTATATTTTCAAAAATAATCTGAAAGTTTCCATAAGGCATACGTTAAGAAATGTCCAATTGACAAGAAAAACCGATATACGCATCGGAACTACACAATTCGTTTGCGAGACTATTCAGGCGACTAAATTACAATGCACGTTAACAAGTCTAAAAAGACAGATTTTGGTGTGGCAAAGTTTCTCTTGTGTAAATTAACTTGGAT
Organism: Homalodisca vitripennis; assembly: GCF_021130785.1. Lineage (NCBI taxonomy): Eukaryota > Metazoa > Arthropoda > Insecta > Hemiptera > Cicadellidae > Homalodisca > Homalodisca vitripennis. The sequence continues at coordinate 54,574,794 of NC_060215.1, forward strand.
TTACAAAAACCGCTCAACTGAAAATTATATTCACGTACTTAAGATAAACTTCTTAGTGTAATTGAAATTTGGTATCGAAGTGTTTCAGTGGGATCAGCTCAAATTCGTTTACCGAAAAGTGTTTAGCCTAAAATAAATACCTTATCTAAGTAAATTTAACCGCCCTTGATATATTTAGCTGTATTACAAGACATATCATTGGAAGACTGGTCGTTTGGATAATTTATTAACAACGTAAAGAGATCGAAATTAGTAATTGTAATACTAGTTGTATCGCAAAAAAACCATGATATTTAATACTCATGCGATTTTAACAAATAAATTTCAGGCCTAAGTGCATTAAAATACCGTGTATTTTCAACAACCCGGTTTACAATGATATGTCTTGTGCTATAGTTACATGTTAAGTCTTAATGTTATATGCTATAATAGTGTTCAATGTAAGAGTTTTTAGGAAATTGAATTACATAACTGGAATTATTGGGTAGTTACAAAGATATTTGTAAGATCAGAAAGAAACTTTATAATTACTCGTACACAAAATACTTTGATTAAGGTTTCATAGAGGTGACAGTTTAAGCTCGTAGAACCTAGAAAAGGTCGGAAATACCATTTTACTTAGAAAACTTTAACTTTTAGCAGCTATAGGACCCTTAAAGAAAAAAACAATATGCAATAGTGATGGTACAGCACAACATTTTGAACCATTCTTAAGTGGAGTACCAACTTAAACTATTTTCTTAGACAAGCACAATAACCTTTTTACTTTCATAAACAACCTTATGAAATGCTAAATTATTCTAGGATTAAATCAAGTGCTGAGTTAAATTAAGGAGGTCACCTTCTTGAATCTAGAGGTGGCTACAGTGGCTACTAGAGGTGGTCTGTGGCTACTGTAACAAAAAATCCATATTAAAATTAAATATTTACAAACTAGTGAGTGTTGTGAACTTTAATCATTAACATATTTATGGAAACATCAATGGCCACTCAAAGACCTTAGACAGATTAAATGAATATTCTTAGACACTCATATTCGGAGCGTCACTCATTTTATCTCAACCATAAATCCTCATATTTTTATTATTTGAATGTGTATTGTTATTATGTTGACTTATAAAACGTGGGACATGTGCTTCTTTATTAGGCGGCGTATAATAATCTTTCGGTTGTTTTAAAAAAAGAAATCGAAATAATGATGAATGTTATTTGATTATTTATATCGATTGAACATATAAGTGTTACTTAATAATTCAAATATACGACTCAATAAATGTTATTCCTTATGAATATTTTATGAGTAACGTTCTACTTACAGTGCCTTGTACAATATTGCTGTATATCGCATTCCACTCAGGTTTTAAACAAGGCTTTACCAAAACTTATTTTTATTTTATTTCATTCTTGTGTTTTAATTTACATCTATATGAATTATACAGCCTACAGTATTAAGGAATAGCTAATATACTAATTTAATTTACGTTGAAAGAGTTGTTCATGGAATATTACTTAATATTAAGCAACAACGTGTTAAGAAATTTATTTACCGAAACTAATGAAATGGATTAATCTCGCAGACCTGATTTCGGAAAGAAATGTATATTTTAATAACATATTAAGTGTGTAACGTACTCGTATGACGATTTATGGCACAGTACGTTGTTTCAACAATTTAAACAATATTGTGACTGTTCAATCAGTTACATGTTTACTATATATTTTGTTTCATAAACAAACTTTCCTATTAAGGAGTTATTGCTTGGCAACCTTTTTGAAAATTATAAACTACGACCTTTAAAAGTGATAAAAAAGTCTAATCGTAATAGCTTAACAGAAGAAAATGGATTAGAAGAAAAAAACATACAACTAGCATGACTAAATCTATTTTCTATATGGCTAAATAGGATTAGTTTCGATCTGCAGGAATTTTATACAGAACAAAATATAGAAATGATTATTCGGAAAAAATGGAAAAACACATATAACGTAATGAGTTAAGATGGTACTATTATTGGAATTTGGCAGTTCTTATATTTTGGTTTGATGGATTGATCCCAGTTAATTTTTAGTTGTTATTTTTTAGATTGACTATCCATTCAATAGTATTTTAAATGTTACAGTCTAGTATTACGGCTTAATTTATTGACTATTTGCACACTTTACCATCTCTATTAATGAAATGTTGGGGCTCAATACGCACATCCAACGGGAGCTCAACACGCCCGTGCGGGAGTGTCCGGGAGCTCAACACGCCCGACAAACGAGGAGGCGAGAGCTCAATACGTGCATGCGAGAGTGTAGGGGGTTTAAAACGCCCATCCAACGTGGTACTGGGAGATCAACATAGAATAAATATACCTATATAATTTACCTATCCATTAAATTATTATTTTAGTAATAACCATTACTTTTTAGTGGAAATATATGAGTTATATCCAGTTACTTAAATTTTGTATATAAAAATATTTAAAATAAACTAATATAAAGGTTAAGGCTTAAAATATAAAAACTAAAAAGCTTATGCCACACTATGATACACACTATGTATTATCATATACTAAATGGAATAGAGTGGGATTAGTTTCTTGTGGCGTTTTGCTATAAAAGTTGTTGTACAATTTTATTATGTATAGAAAGCTAAGAGGTACATACCATTGTGTGTTTTGTAAACATTTTACAACATTCAACTTCTATCATTTACCACACCGGAAAATATAAAAGGAAAGACGTCCGTACTGTCATGCGTCCTTTTACTAGGAAGAGTCTATTGTGTAAAAATAGCCCTTGTTAGCCATCAATGGTGTTTCAGGTATCTCATGGATACTTTTACACTCCATTATTTTCTCTCCTTCTGTTGATTTATCAAGAAATTAACAAAATAAATAACTTTTGTGTGTAACGTTTGGTTATATAAGTAGTTTTTACTTTCTAACTAACAATTTCAATAAAGTCCACATTACATAGAGAAACAATGAGATATGTATTCCTGATTAAAAATGACTATTGCTTTGCTGCTTTTTGGCCCAAAATTAATAGGGCTTTTCCTTGAATCAAGAGGAACCTATATACCAGGTTTCAAGTTTATATAAACTTCATTGAGAGTTATCACACATAGGGACAGACAGCGAAATGATCTTAAGAAGAATCCGTCGGGTAAGTAATAATAGTAATGAAATATTAGTACTATTACACGTTTAAAACAATAAACTAAGTAATTGTAAAATGTTTTCTTTACTTGAAAATACGCAACAGGAAGGTGTATTCTGAAAGCCGCTAGTTACGTATTTATTACTGAACGAACTTGAATAAAATATTATATACTTAACACAAACAATGTACTACATGTTGTAATAACGTAACTGAATGACAAACCAAAACGTAATTGTGCCTGTAGTTCAACACGTTGACTGCCTCATATGCCATAGTGCATGCATTACCGTGAGAGTAGTTAAGATCTCTCAATCTACTCGTATATTCGCTATTTATCTATACTGAAAATACAGTTATAGAAATTTAATTTTGTGCTGTTGTGTGGAGTAATGCATACCTTTCTAAGAATAAAAATATTATATTTCTTTTTATCAGCTCTTATATCCTGAATTATAAAATATTATCTCCTACGTTACCTCCCTCCCAAGCCCGCGCACATGTTCAAAATTTTGGTCGTGCCGCTCGATCCCAACAAAGCTGGGCCACCATGACCGACCATGTAGGAGCTCCTTCTCTTATGCTGGGTCGATATGTTAGGTTCGGCGCTCGGCTCGACTGACACACTCAACTTGAGTTGCTGGACTAACGCGTCTGGACATGCATAGAGGTTAACCTTAGCGTGAACCTTAGCGAAGGTTCGCCTAGGAAGGCCTTCGTTCTCTCATATAAAACTAACAAACTTGTATTTAAGATCTGGTACTAAAGCCGGCAAATCGGTAATGACTGCATTTTTAACCTAAATAGTCACTCTATGAACTTGGTTGAACTCAGGCATATTAAATATCTTATAGGTTTCATGTCAAGAAAGTACAAAATGCGACAATTAAGAAAATTTCAATCAAATTATACATCTGAGAGCATCCAAAAACTAAAGACATTAAAACAACAAAACCGCTGTACCACTTTATATATCTTATGCATGCCGCTAATGTAACAAAGTTCAAATATCTTAGAAGGTTATTTGCTGAGGGATATTAATAAAGTGTTAAGTGTGATTTAGTTACTATTAAAATTATAATATGATTAACTTTAAAAATTTGAACCCAACTCTCTCGACCGTTTGTTCGTATGCACGATACGTAATTTGTTTAGTTGGACGTTGGGTGAAACCTGTCGAGCATGTTCCACTTTTTACGCACCGCTTTAAACCGGCTTTCTCTTTATTCTAGAACTAAAAAAGAACTCATTATGACTTTTATCTAATTTTAAAAATTAAAAAAAATTATTTTTGCTAATAATTACTACGTCAAATATTTTTAGCACTTTTATTGGTTTTATACCTTGATGATCTTACAATTTGAATGTAACATCTATGCAATTGGCCAAGGGAAAGTAACATGACATTGAAAAACAACATTATAATATGTTAGCAAACAAATCTTAAACAGTATTGTTAGATTTTACAGTATAACTGGTCAACACAATTAATATACCAAAAATAAAATTCTGACTTGAAAATCCGCATTTTTTAGCATTTAAGCACATGACGGGTACCTAATATCAAAGTCTTCCAGTCCACACTGGGCCGAGAAATGTCTTACACAATTCGTTTCTAATGAAGTACGTATTTGATATCCCCAAGTATTTGCATCGGGAGAACAATACTTGGTCGCAAAAAGCGATATAAATAGTATTACATAATTAAATGAAATTACGAAACTTATAAAATACGAAGTCAAACTCTGCCCTACTGCTTACCAGGCCCACCATGCCAGACTACCCCGTCCCCCCACTCTTTACTAGATAAACTGTTGGCATGGAGCTGGCAAGGGCGCGACAAGTAGACGGGCGTTGAGCCCCCGACACCCCCGCATGGGCGTGTTGAGCCCGCCGGACTCCATGCTGAGCTCCCGTTACTTCGAATGGGCGAATTGAGCCACCTACAACTCCCCAGGTGCGTGTTTTAGCCCGCGGGACTTAGGAAGAGCGTGATCAGCCACCGGTGCCATTAGTAACCGATGTGATTGGATGAACCAACCACTCCCTCCACATGTTATCTGAAACATATCAATAGATTTTGTGTGTTTCAGATGGATTCTGATGCAGGTTCTCTACCTGATCAGAGTTACTCGTAGGAATTGTGGTTTATTGTGATGGTTGCGAGCCAGTCGAGAGGACATAGAGCTAGGGAACATTATACGCCGTTGTATCAACCAGGGACCATAGTCATGACAGCTATGCCGATCTCCGAAGCCTGCTACTAGACATTGAGTACTTCAACGGAGATTCAGGAGCTTACGGGGGCTACCAGTCTATCCCAGGACTGCACATGACCAGATCGTGGTTCGATACCCTGCTCGGCCATCCAGCTCAGGTCCAGTGCGGGAATTCTCAAGGGAACACCAAGTTGTAAATATTTAGGGTTAAAGAAATAGAGCTTACTTGTATATATTGTACATAGACGGGGAAATGTCATCATAATTATATCATTTAATAAAGCAAACAAGTATTTTATTTAATCTGTGTTTCTCATTTTACTTTAGTAACCCAGGTTAGAATTCCCTTACAAAAGACTGGTGCGGAAGTAGGTGTTCCTGCAGGATAGAACTGTAGTGCGAGAGGGAAAATACCCTTACACGTTTCTTGAAATATATCGGCCATGGTGTGAAACTGACTTCGATTGACCTAATATCGCTCGGTGAGAGGATGAATCTGTATGTTAATTGAAGGTGGGTTTCCACAGAGAGGCCGAAACAGTGCTTACCCAATTAACTTCTTGAGATATATCGGCCACGGTGTGAAACTAACTTCAATTGACCTCATATCGCTCAGGATGAAACTATGTGTTGACTGAAGGTGGGTGGCTACAGCGAGACCGAGACTGTAAAGTTAGCTATCCTTGTATTTATAAAAAACAAAAAATGCTAAAAACTATTTTGCGAAATTGTTAAAAGTTAACTTGTAACTTATATCAAACAGGTCCTAGATTAGAATTTGTTATTTCAGAGTATATATATATATATACATTTTTATTAACATTACTACTTTAGTTACCGAGAAGTCACTTGGTGCTAGTTATTTAAAATAGGCCTAAGTAATCTAATCACGATAAATCTATTTTAGTATAGACCTATATATGCATATTTTAAAATAGATAAAGTAGTAATGTTAATAAAAATGTTTAAAAAAATCAATACTATTAAATTAAATTTTAATTCTTAACATGACATTTTCACTTTAACAACTATATGTTTACATATATATTATACACAATTAAGAAAAATTTCAAAATATTAAAAATATTAATACACTTACACATTTTAAGTTTAAGTGATTAACGTTGATGATAGTTTTTTCAATAATACTTATCGGACATGTTTTAAATATATCCAATATTAACTAACAATAGTATAAACTTGTTTTATAATACTCTGTTATTTACCAATGTCTATTAACCAATAAATAACACCAAACAATGAATAAATCTTCATTGACAACCGACCCTTGGTTCAACAGTGAACGTAGTTTTTCTGTCAGCTGTAAATAAAGATCATAAAGCTGGGCGGGTGAATTAGACAACGGTGGGTCGCGTACTGCGAACACTTGCAGGACTAATTGTGCTGGCAGAGTGAGTGTGCGTGTGTAAGATGGGGTGGTGTGCTCGTGTTAGAGGGTGAAACGGGGCGCGTGCGCGTGCGTCAGCAAGGCGGGGGATGCTGCATCGCCACAGTAGTGGTCCAGCCAGTCAGCTTCCCTCTACTCTCCGACTCTCGTGTCATCTCCACATACTCAAATTTGTGATCGAAGTGCTGTGTTTAGGGCCAGTGTCCATTTTGGAACTTAATACTGCCGTCCGAGCTTTTACGGTAAGCGACCATTTTAATATTTTACAAAAAACGGCAAGGTTAAAACTGGGTGTGTTTGTGTTATAGGTTATTTTTGCATTGTAACGTATATTTCACAACAATAAACAATGTTCTTTGTTGTGGTTATCCTATATCCTCGTACAATTTGCTATTAATGATCTAAGTAATATAAGTCTCGCTTATAAATAAACATATGGGTGGGGTGCTAACGCTATGACTCACGTTCAGCGTGTCAACTACAAGAGAAGAATGCATCATTTGAATGTCATAATGTTGTGTATCATGTGTGTTTGGTTAATGTTATTATTAGTTTATATTACTCTTAAAAGTACAGTAAACAGTGTTAGCTTTATTAATGATCATATTTCCATTGACTAAAACAATTTAAAAATTACTTATCAATGATTTTTTAAAATTATTTTAAAGAACAATACCACAATGCATATATTTATATAGGATAAAGAAACTGACATTGTTATCATATTATAAATTTTGACATCATTATCGTAAATTAAAGAATATTTCTAAATATTTTAGTACAATGCTTATAATACGATTACTATATTACAATCACAAAAGGAAATAAATAAAAATAAGGCAGTTAAAAATCTAGAATATTTTCTTTAAATGAATTAAATTGAAGAAATATACAACTGCATATGCATTGGAAGAAATCAAATTCTAAAGCAGTAACTGTACATAGTGGAAAAGTACAACACTAAAGTATATGTTCATAAATTTGAATGAACAGTACATAATTTAATTTTCAACACTATTAATTTTAAAAAGTACTTCCTCGGGAATGGAAAATACATATAAACAAACACAGGCGAAACTTTATTTCAAGTCGCAACAATCTGATAGAAGAAATGCGCTATAAACAAAAGTAAGAAGTGTTTGGTTCTAGAAAATTATGTTAAAATCACACTTGTTATCACAGTGGGTATCGGTTAAATGTTTTTATAGAATACATTTTTTAATTATAAAGCCGTAAAAATTGTAAGTTGTCATGTAAGTATAGTATATGAGGACTGCTACTAATATTTCAAAGAGATAAAATACATTTTAGAGATGATAATTTAAAATATTTAGGGTTTACTGAGATTTGTGGTAACACTGATAATTAATTGTAAATGGTCAGTGCACCTATAAATTATCATAGTTAAATCCATAAAAGGTATAATGCTCTATTTATGGATTTGAAATATACGATAAAGGTTAGCGACTATGTCCGCTGACAATATTAAACTATGGTTTGACCCACTTTGGTTTAAATCTGGTATAGACTGATCTTGATCAATGGTCAGGGATGAATAGAGCCAGAGAACTTCGGTGTGTAAGGCCTCACTGATAAAGCAAGGCACATATATCTTCCCCAGAGTGCAATTGATCGGTCAACGGCTTGATCCAACCTATCTGTTGGTCACTGATCTATTTCTACCATTGGTTTGCCTGTTAATCTACGCCAACCGCACCAGAGGCACTAATCAATTGCCGACGTTATCACGGACAATTCAGTATTTCGCTCCATTTAAAGTTTTGTTCATTCAGTGAATTGACACTACATATATAGTTTATCATTCATTAATAATTAATATTAATTCTCAGTGTGTTTACAATCATTGCTACAACAAGGACTTGATTTATCACAACTTTAACTGGTCAATGTTTTTAACTACTCTCTTAACACGAGTGTAAGTCGGTATCCACCATAGTATAAGTACAAAATCGTATAAAAGCATTGTTTCTTACCAAAGATTTACAAATTTAATGATCCTAGGTTAAAAATAATTTACGCTTTTTATAACTTATGCAATTCCAGATAAAAATATAATTAAAACAGATTTTACATAATTTTAGAGGCAATAAAGGTTTAGTTGGAGAATCTATAACAGAACTACGTGAGTTCCTTAATGAAGACTTATTCGATTTAAACTCACAACGAGAATAAGTTGACGTCGCAAAAACCTTCCTTGCAACTGCAGCGGGCATAATACACATGTGTAATGTATTTGAAAGCCATCCACCCCAGAAGGATAATACAATTGAATACATCCGAGCCAGTGGCTCCTGAGACGGCTTATCCTCCACAATGTTCAACGGGCTTAGCTTAAAAAACCGTTGTATTTCTCGAACATTAAATATATGTTCCCTTTCATTTCTGTTAAGTAAATGCAGCTTTTACTTCTGTTAGGTCCTTTCTCTTACCCAGCTGTATTTCAGTTGAAACCTAGGCCCTTTTTACTCATACGACAACGTACTTTTATCATTTATCATCCTGTTTGACGGCCAAGACATCTTCTCTATGTAAAATAAAAATATGAACTTAATTTTATATTGCTACCATTTTAATACAACACAACCTACGCTAACATCAGGATTTTGGGTTGTTCACATTATTACTAATAACCATTTCGCTAAAAACTTCCTTGTTGAGGTAAATTACACGCTTTTTAAATATTAATCTTTAATCTACACCAAATAAAAGAACTTTTTCAAGATAGATATTTGAGTTTATGAATTGTTCTGGTGGCTTCAATCCTGTAGATAATAGTACGTTGTGCATGACTAAATCAGTAAATTTATTTAAAGAACATCTCATTGAATAACCAAACATATGTTGCTTCGCAGTTACTTCTATAATACAGTAAAATACCAACGTAAGACTGTACGCTTTGTGTAGCTGTGGAGTTAAGCTCTGCTGTTTGGAATTAATTGACGAAGAAATAATTCATGAGGAAACATTGCACAATAACATTTAAAGCAGTACAGGATGGGAAGTTTCTAGACGTTTCCATTCTACCTGTAATATACAGCGCCTCCGTTTGTTAGTTCAAACAACGTTCACAAACAATATGCATTTCTCTATGATAAGCTTGGATGTTGAGACGTCTCATCAAAATGGCGACAATCCGACGAAGATCCTATTCAAAATAGGCGCATCAATTAAAATTAATTATATTCACTGCTGTTGTGTTTTATGTTTATCGGAACTTTCACAGTAATTTATGTTATAATTAATTTTTTAAAAATTTTGGCCAACTACGCTCCTATCTTTGGTTAATACTGAGTTAGTAACAATACTCACTTATACAGCTTCATATTATGTAACGGTGTAAACTTACTGCTACACAATAACTGAGCAATGTACAAAGTTAAAAAAATCAAATATTATCTAAAATAAAGTTAATTTATGAGAAATACTAACATAAATTACTTTATCATTATTATTTTAAATTACCATGATTTGCTTATGAATAGAGTTGGGAAATCAAATATTGTAGAGTAGAAGAAAGGAAAGGAGAAAAATAATAGTCCTTTCCTAGACTTCTAGCTCTGGATGTAGCACTTTGTTGTAAAAAGAAATAAATCAAACTATTTTATTCCGGTGCCTCATTATTAAGCGAATCTACCTTACTCTACAAATGTGCTGCTACTAATGCTAGACTAAGAATGCTGAAAACGCGTTCTTTTAAAATATTTTCTACAAATCTTACAGAGTGATTTATATGATTAAACTTAACCGTGTTTCAGCAGCGCAATTATTTTTAAAATATGTCTAATTTATCAATATTATTCATAAAGTTCGATATCCTATTTCCTTCTTGTGTAAAATACCTAATAAATGTTTACTTTGTATTTTAGAATGGATCGTAGAACAGCTACAATAATTCAAATCTCAGTGTTTTTATATTATTTTAAAGAGAGATATTGTACATTAGTATGTCTTCTATGACACTTATAAATCATTTCCTGTGATTGGCGTATTAAGCTACATAATGTTACTATAGTAAACTTAATAAAATTATGATATTTCGTTTATTGTACGTACCAACAGATTTTAATTAATTATGGCATTATTAAACCAGATAGTTTGAAAGTTATCACAACCATAAACTGTATAAAAAGTATCTAAATAAGTGATAATTCGTAAACGTTGCTTTCATTGGTTGGTTATAATCAATATATACATGCGAATATCATCACTTATATCAGCACTCCTAAAATGATTGATGATTGCACGCATTGGTGAAGCGGCACTATTATTGATGTATGCTTCAATTTATCCTACTACATCTTTATGCAGATGTAAGTTATGTTATAAGGGAAAAGTAGTGATTAAAGACCCTATATATTAATCTCAAATGTTTCAATTGAGTTAAAATTTATAATTGTAAATCCTGTAGTTTAATTTTCAATTTAAAAAGTATAATATCAGAAGCAATATTTACAAGCAAGAATTCACAGTAATAATTACTTTATGCAACAGCAAATGCATTGTTAATTTTACAAAAGGAACATTATTAAGGAATACAATTTTGTGATAAATAAAAATATGCATACATTATTAGTAAAATCTCACTAAACACAGCTAGATTTCAACTTCTTATTTTCTTTAATTGATTTACAAATAATGCTACGTGACTTAAAATATTTAACATCCATCAAACGTGTATATATAAAACATAATAAGTTAATCATTTCGCTTAGAATTACCTGAGACTCACGCTATTTCTTTTCTAAAATCTTTCTTTTCAAATAATTGTATTAGCTAAATCCAAATATATCATAATTTTGAATATTAGTATTGTGTAATTTAAATAATATTTCAGTTGCACAACTTATGAGTTAGTTCAGCGGTTCAACTGCGTCGATATAAAATCCTACTTTAAAATGACGTACAATAACTTTGAAAAGAAAGTGATGGCTATTGAATGGATATTTACTCCCTCAAATCAAATTTTCAATCATTGGATTTAAAAATTAAGGGCCGATGTGTTGTCGCCCTGGAAAAAAGCAAAACAGCTTCTACGAATACGCAAAGTTTATGTCAAATTAAAAAAAAATCGAAATACTTTGATGAACTTTTATAGTGATTATTAATTCAAAACTGATAGCACTTCAGTAAGAATCCATAGCTACTTCTTATTACAATCTTAAATGTAATCATACGATAATTTAGAGGCATAACTATCGATACATGTATGTATACTTTTAATCCAACAGTTTTATTAGCACAAAACTTCAAATGAAATTACTATATATATATATATATATATATATATATATATATATATATATATTTATATATATATATATAGCCGCCAACACAAATGTTCAAATTATTTAGTAAATAAATTCGATTTATAAAAAGATAATAATAAAAAACTGAAATTTTACTGCGCTTGTGAAGGATTTCGTTCAAGCGGTCATATGCTTACTTAGCTTACATAATAGTCTAGTAAATAAATTAAGTTAACGATACATTTTAAAACAGTTGTAAACTATGGTAGTTGTTGCATAGTAAAATCACAAACATACAACCGCAACTTTTGGGATATTTTTAATGTATAGAAATAGGATACATCCTTAAATTAACTCTTCTGTTTTCTAACGGTCAGGCCGGATCCTTGTTCTTGTTTTTGCTCACCTCTTATATTGTTATTCTGATTTGGCATCTTATCAAATAATACATAATATTGTAATGTATTACTACCATAATATGTGTAATACATAGTATATTTCGTACACAAAATGTATATTTGGTATGGTTATACTATAAGTTTTGAGAAACACAGTACCAATACTACTTCATTAGTATAAAACTAGAACAATATACACATCACATTGGTTTTTTAACTATCGGCAAAGATGAATTGTAGAAACAATTCTTCAATTATTTGTAAAATAAAAATATTTATAACAAAAGTAAAATCAGACACTTTAAAATGGATGATATACTTGATACACAGGCCTCATTTAATGAACTTGAGGCAATATCTACTCAACAACTATCCCAATAACTGGATGTTTACTGTTTGATAATATTTGTATAAATAGCAGCAACTTGTTGGTGGAAAACTAAAATTGTAGGATGAGACAAATTAATACGTTACTTATGAAATAGTGTCACAAAAGTTCAGGTAATAATATGAACAATTACGGCATGGACTGATAGTAGTTCTGATATTGGCTTAGAAATAAAGAATTAATTAAACAACACTCATCTAAAGAACAAGCACTTGTATAAACCACTGGACCGACCGTCCATAAACAAATAACGAGCCGCTCGCGGAAACTTGCAACGCTGTTGTTGCTAAAGCCTTATACACCTTGTCCCGGCCCTGCACTTACAGATTTTGTGTATAAACCACTGGACCGACCGTCCATAAACAAATAACGAGCCGCTCGCGGAAACTTGCAACGCTGTTGTTGCTAAAGTCTTATACACCTTGTCCCGTCCTTGCACTTAGAGATTTTATGTATAAAACATTTGGCAAGTTTTATTGATGGAAACAATATATATTGACCATTTACATAATAAATATGTAATGTACGATTCCATACACTTTTTATATATGAATTATAATATAATAATTCCAAAAACGTTATTATAACGAACGTTCATACATTTTTGTAAACGTTGTTCAACCCTAACTAAAGTGCGCGCTTGTCTGCAACCTTACCTGATATGTGGAACATAATTATACAATTTGTTAAACGATTTCCTTGTGTCATGGTCCCAGGCTTTCGTGATTTGTAGCTAACAAGATGGAATTACAGATAACTCGGTTAAGGAAATGAGAATTCTACGCATAATTGTTTTAAATAATAATATTCCTGTTAGAGGTCCAGAGGAGGCTACGTCAATACCTGGTGGATAGGTTCTAGAGTAGGGATTTCTCCCGATAACCGTTACTGACATCAAGTATCCATAGGGACACCTTACCAACCAGCTAAACTTGTAAATTTGCCAAATGATACCCTTGTTCGATCAGTTCTGGGCCTGCACTGAGAAGGTATGAGTTATAGATCGAGATGGGATCTTTCTCAATACCATCACTCACCACATGAGTGGACCAAGTGACAATTGTTTAAGCCACATTGAATGTCGCCGCGATGGCGTGTGAATATTTTAACTCCTAACAAGAGTTATTTTCCAGTAAAGGGTGCAAAAGAGAGAAAAATCTTCCAGTTGATTATGTTTGTTTATTTATAAAATTCAGGATTAAAACATCCCTTAGATTGGAAATCTTTGTTCATAAATCAATTTGTTACATAAAATAGTTTTTCTATCCTTTAAAGACGATCAGTAAAAACAAAATAAATCAAGATCTATTTTTAAGTTTAAGTTGTATTATGACGAAGAAAAATTAAAACTATAATAATGTATATTGCTTATAGTTCGTAAATTATGTATCCATCATAAAATTAATAAAGGTAACAAGTCGAGTACGGTAGCTGTCAATTAACTGCTGCTGCAGGCCAGTGAGAGACATTCTTATCCCTCATTGTCGCTGCTTATCGAATCTAAGATGTTGTGTGGATTTATTGTTGTCGTGGTATTTCTGGAGTGAAATGTTCCACAAGGTTAGTTGGGGCAACATTTACAGTGGTGGTGTGATATTAGAAGTTATAGCTAATCTGGTTTGTTAACTGGCTTTTGGCGTCTATAAAAATATTATATGTACATTTAAAGACAGTACTTGCACTTTACAGGTAATGCAATATATTTAAATCTATAAAACCATTCGTTCAACTACAACTAAGTAACCTTAGCATTTTATTGAAGTCCGATGACGTTATCTCGGCTAGGATAAGGTGAGATTTTTAAGCAACCTGAAGACTGCATTAAATCTATCGGCAAGCCCAGTAAATCGTATCCTCTAGTAATACATGTACTTCTGCAACTCGATTATCAACAACCACTAGCGAAATTGTAGCACTGCTAGTCACGCGGCGTGGAAGGGACAGAAGGGCCGTCCTTCAGTAATACTTGTACCACTGCAAATCGATTATCAACAACAACTAGCGAAATTGTAGCACTGCTAGTCACGCGGCGTGGAAGGGACAGAAGGGCCGTCCTTCAGTAATACTTGTACCACTGCAAATCGATTATCAACAACAACTAGCGAAATTGTAGCACTGCTAGTCACGCGGCGTGGAAGGGATAGAAGGGACGTCCTTCAGTAATACTTGTACCACTGCAAATCGATTATCAACAACCACTAGCGAAATTGTAGCACTTCTAGTCACGCGGCGTGGAAGGGATAGAAGGGACTTCCTTCAGTAATACTTGTACCACTGCAAATCGATTATCAACAACCACTAGCGAAATTGTAGCACTTCTAGTCACGCGGCGTGGAAGGTATAGAAGGGACGTCCTTCAGTAATACTTGTACCACTGCAAATCGATTATCAACAACCACTAGCGAAATTGTAGCACTTCTAGTCACGCGGCGTGGAAGGGATAGAAGGGACGTCCTTCAGTAATACTTGTACTACTGCAACTCGATTATCATCAACAACTAGCGAAATTGTAGCACTGCTAGTCACGTGGCGTGTAAGGGACAGAAGGGCCGTCCTCCGGAAATACTTGTACTAACTGGATTATCAACAACTAGCGAAATTGTAGCACTGCTAGTCACGTGGCGTGTAAGGGACAGAAGGGCCGTCCTCCGGAAATACTTGTACTAACTGGATTATCAACAACTAGCGAAATTGTAGCACTGCTAGTCACGTAGCGTGTAAGGGACAGAGAGGCCGTACCGCGCCGACAAGGCTTCACAATTGGCAAAACCCGTCTGACTCTTAAATACTGATAAAGATTGAGAAATGAACAGATTGAGAGAGAAATGGTTGAGTCCTACTATCAGTGATACTTTAAGGAGATACAGTACTCGTTATCTTATAGTAGTCTTAAAGTACTTTCTTTATATTGTCTCAAAACTGCTTTAAATTTAAGCCTATCAATGTTGTATAACCACATATCGATTAATAAAGTTAAATTGATTCCAATTTGGTTTTTATTACACTTGGAAATGAAGGGAGAAAAATTCCGTTTCTTATTACTTAGATTTATTTTCAACCAAAAGTCTCCCAAATTAATCCGAAGAAAATAGTTAGGAATTTGTATGATGATATAAAACAGATAGACCTACATTAATGTATTGTAGCCATTAATTGTCGAGCTTTTCAACATGAAATGGTTTTAGGTAATGATATCTCATAATTTTAAGATTTTCAACACGTTAAAAGGAACACAATTTTTACAGCAGTCATAGTTATTTTAAAATAAATAGCGAAAAATAGGAACTGAATTATTAGGGAAAACTGGAAGTAATTGAGGAGATTAAAGGAAAGGAGAAATAATGTAGACCTTTCTTTTGACTCCAAACTCCTACAACGAATAAATTATGATTGTTGATAGCATTTGTGATACACATATACATAAAAGTATCAACTAATAATCAAGAAAAACATTTGAATTGAACTTTTTCAACCATGAAGTACACTGTAAAACATTAATCTGGTATTTGTAGTTCACTTCACATAATACTTAGTTTGCATTGTTATTGATATATAACACTTTATATAGTTAACTTCTTATCGCTTATACACGGCAATTATTTATAAAATAAAATAATACAGTTTTCTGGTTTAAACAGTAATTGGAACTAGCTTGATTTAATACAAATTTTAAATAACCTTTCATTCAAAGTAGAGTTTTAAAAATTGTGTATATAAAATTTCTGTAAATTACAAAGAATTATAATAATACTTTTCGGGATCTGGAAATGCCAACAATAACAACGTTTGCGCTTGTTGCATTTCATAAAAAACGACTTGTAATGTAACATACTACTGTAAGCTTACATCATCCGTATGAGATATATCACAGAAACCATTTTAGCGAAGTAAACCGACAATTTGAATTATGACTTTCATTCTTGAAATACCATAATATGAAATCAATACATTATTGAATGGATACTTGAGCAAAATAAATATAATATGCGCTACCTCAGTGCAACAGTGGGACATCTGAGATTTTTAGTGTTTTGAGGTTATGATAGGTTTTTGATTCTATTGGAGATGTAGATTTCAGTGCTAGAGTGGGTTTCCCAAGATATCTAACAATTAAAGCAATATAAAAGATATCCTGATGGAACACTTAGTTGTTTTTTCCATTATATTATAGTGAAACAGTGGGATATCTGAGTTGTCCCAGTTTTGCTCTTTTAATCCTTTGTTTCTGTCTTCAGTGCACTGAAGTTGTCCCAATATTACACCAGCTGTTTTTTTGTGTTGAAATAAGGTTAAGATCATACTGTTTAGTTTTATTCTTATGATAAAAGTGTTTTCTTAGCACAATTTGTGCAATGTTTTCTTCCAGAACATTAAAAATAATTAATAATTCCAAAAAGTTGGCTGATATTGAATAAACAAAAGTCAGACTTGTGAAAGGTAAATGCTTTTGACCTTGTAATTATAGGAGTATCATGTACTGACAAATGCATTTTAAAGCGTAATTTGAAATTTTCAAATGCATGTAGCAAGACAATCTTTGATAAATTTTACAATCTGTGTGACATTACAAGAAAAAGAGACTACATATCAAAACTCATTTCTTTTTTCCAGTAAACAATAATGAGCGACCACTTACAGCTCGTAAACGCAACGCATCGTTTTATCTTGTGATAGATGGTTAGAAGAGAGCGAGTTTGTAAATTAATGTTTAAATCTACATTTGCTATTTCTAACAATTTTATATCTACTCTCATAAAAAAAGTGATATTTATGGTTTTTACTGGGGGAGACCCAAGAGGAAAGCATGGGAAACAGAAGAAAACTGAAGATGCATTAGTAAATTCAGTAATGGAACACATAAATCATTTCCCACGGATTGAATACCATTACTGTAGGGCAAGAACTAATAAGGAATACTTGGAAGGTGAGTTAAACTTATCAATGATGTATAGGATGTATGAAGAAGAAAACAAGACTAAAGGTTTGAACTACGTAAATGAATATTTGTATGAATCAGTTTGCAATACCAAGTTAAATATAAGTTTTTTTAAGCCAAAGAAGGATTTATGTTTAAAATGCGAGGAGTACAAACTCTTGAACGATGAAGACAAATAGAAAAGGAAGATCATCTGAAAAAGCACAGAGAAGAAGTTTCACTTTCGAGAATGGAGAAATAAAAGGATAAGGAAAAATGTGCTAGTGACAAAAACCTGATGTTAGCAGTGTATGATTTAGGGGGCAGTATTCCAGTTGCCATAGGGTAAAAGCATCACTATTTTATTACAATTCTAAATTGAATGTTTTTTAATTTTACAATAGCTGACATTTCTAATAAGGATACTTCACAAAGAAAAAGGTTATTGTTATTTATGGAACGAAGGTATTGCAACCGAGGTATAGAAGAAATTGCAAGCTGCGTTTGTGAATTCATTAAGGAACACTGTGAGGACAAGAAGAATTTAATATTTTACAGTGATAACACTGTACCACAAAATAAGAACAAGTATGTCTTTGCCATGTACCTATTTTGCATTCAAACCATGCATATTGAAAGTATTACACATAAATACCTAATAGTCGGTCATACGGAAAATGAAGCAGACAGTATTCATTCCTGCATTGAAAGAGATAAACAAAGAATTTTGAAAAGTGGTCCAATTTATATTCCTAGTGAAATATCCATGCTTATTAGGACCTCCAAAATATCAGGGGAACCGTATAATGTAAAAGAAATGGAAACTCTAGACTTCTACGATTGGAAGAAGCTTTCTGAAGACATGGGCAAAAATTTTTCTATAAAACAAGGATGATGAGAAATGTACATGGAACGATGTAAAGATAGTAAAAGTGAGAAAAGAAAATGAATATTAATTGATTTACAAGACGTCTTATAAAGACGAACATTTCATAAGAAATTGACACAAGAAAAAAATCTAGAAAGAGTGTAAAGGAGTTACGAGTAGTTTTGAAGAAAGCTTATACCGAAGCACCTCTTATTTCATATAATAAGGAAAAGGATCTATTATCATTGTGTTTCAGCAAAACTTAATTCCTAAAGCACATCACCAATTTTATTGTAATTTACAAAGCTCAAAAAAGGTCATTTCAATAGCCCAGGACAGCAGTGATGAAGATGATTAAAACAATGTTTTCTTGATAAATTTAATACTTTTTTAAAGCTGTATGTATAAAAGTTCTAAAAATGTAAATAAAAAATTTATTAAAATACAATGTTTTATTTCATCATTATTTATTATCATTAAAAATAATTATTCTAAATGATAGTGTAAATATTATACTTGAGACAAGGATTTGGAAAAGTATGATTTATTAGTGCTACAGTGGGACATTCGTGCCAGGTCTTATTTTATATTTTTTTTATGTACATAATTGAGGTACTAATTACATGTAACTGTTGCAAAACTGTTTAAAGATGTATCAGATGACACTTTGGTAATTTTTTTAGTTTCAATTAGGCAAATGTTTAAGAAGTAAACTGCTATCATCTAACATGAAAAACTTTGATCGCTGATTCCCGAAAGTAGGGTCTTTGGTACATGTCCCACTGTTGCTCTGAGGTAGCGAATGTAGATTGGAAGTATAAAAGAGCGTTAGTGGAAGGTGAACTATAAAACAAAATTTATCTGCCCGACACCTAAATGTTATTTTAATCTACACAGGTCAACCTAATAATCATTTTAAATGTATTTAAAACAGTGCGTTCATTATCATAATTAAATCATCATCCTATAATGAAACTAACTCAAAAAGTAGGTCTAAAATTGTTTCTTGGATTGAAATATTTATATTTCCAAAAATATATGAAGTAATTTTAAACCTCAGGGTTATATATAAAATAATAATTAAAAATGTCTTTAATTATAACATAAACGAAGAGTGATATCAATAAAGATATATTAAATGTATTATACAAATAAAGACATCGATTTATTCTATATTTGCAGAGAAGAAAAATCCTGTTATGTTTTGATAACATCTTAAGTAAACTCACAAACATTGGATAACATCAAAAAATTAATTAGTTAAAAGGCTACAAATTTATATAAATAATAGGCCTAACAAATCATTTAGAAATATGACAAACTTTTCAAGATTACTATGCCATTCAAAATTAGAATGATTTATTCATATTTTTAAATCGTCATTTTGTAGTTTACTTCTAACTTTCGAGGCGTTTCATAGAAGAGTCTGGTGTAAAATTACTTTATAACATTCTTCCAAAACTAAAATTTTCAATTTGCTAAATAAAATAATCGTTTTTATCTATGACAATATGAATCTGAAATCATATGTAGAAACTTGTAATTTTATGTATAACATGTTTTATAAATGTATATTTTTTGTAAGTTAGGACCTCAAGGTTCTTTCTTACACTTAATCATATCAATTAAATGGATATATGCAAAGCAATCATACATAAAGAATGAACAATAATATATCTTCAAAAGCTAAAATCCAAAAATTCCTTCATAATCATATAAAGGATGATATAAATTACATAAATTTATTACACTTTATATTTAAACAGAAACTTTGATAAAGCATAAACCATTCAGTCTCACAATCATACCGCTTGCTCCCCAGCTCACCCCAGCCCGAGACCTAGGGCGCACCTCCCGCGATCATCCGCTTCATGAAATACCGTTTTAATGACGCTACAAACCGGGGGTGGCTGGATATTGAGGTGACTTGAACAGTCAGGGGATCCCACAGCCGGCAAGCCGATACTGTAAAAGACTTGTCATATGCAATGGTTCTATGGTGAAACATACTCAGGACTAAGGACACACTTGCACTGCTTTGGGCTACAACCTCAAAATCGTCAGAGAAATACTTTGGCAATTTTGTGTTAATAAAAGAATGACTAAAGGAAAGAATTTTTTTAAGTCTCTGATCAGCTAGCTTTAAAATATTTAATCATATACAGTATGGAGTTGTGTGCTTATCTCTTGGTACGTCAAAAGCGTACAGTAAACAGTATAAGTATATAGTCATGACATTTAAGAGTCGCACTAAGTAAAGTAAAGGAATGTTAGTGATTTCACCAGAATAAGTTTGACCACGGCTGGTAAAACGTTTTAAAATCTTTTCAGCCAGTGCGTACCTGAAAGTAGTTTATTGCAGATCTCTACTACAGCATGTTAGTGTTATGCTGATAGTTAGCCCAAGACTCTTTACTTTAGTACTGTACGTTAGTATTTTAACACGGATGACGCAGTCCAGTGTAAAGGCTAAGCGTAAAAAGAAACAAAATTTTCTAGTAATATCGTGTTTCAATCTGGAATTCGAACCATATAAAAGTCGATTCATTGAGTGGTGTATTGATGAAATATGTTTGGTGACACCGCTATGACTTCTCTGATGTATTCCAAATGTCGTAAAGAGTTAACCAAATTACAAAACTTTTTGGGATAGTAAAAACTAAAGATAGAGGAAGTCGAATATCACACATAAAAAATCAGCTTAGTTCTTGACAAGCTCAAAATAAATTGTTTTATGATTTAAAAATATAACTGTATCGTTCTGTATGCGGGATTTCATGTCATTCAGCGTATAGAAAATGAAAACATGAATACGTATACCGGAGGTCCAAAGCTAGAATCGGATCATAATACATGAAGATAACATAAATGTAGATAGCTAACTGTGAAAAGTAACTAGAATCCGTATCTAGAAACATCTCGAATTTTACATTGACTGTAAATAAGTTAAAACTTAGCTGTTCCTCAAGGTAGAGTACATATTATAAACTCCGTAAATAAATGTAAATTGATCTTTCAGATAATTTAATTAGAGGTACATGATATATTATCAAGTTTCCTGGTAATTCAAATGACTCCATTTATCACATGTGCATATATTGGCCATTAATCCTTGCAAGCCAATTATTTTCATAAATGCATTACATTAAATACGTAAATTAAAGCCAATATTCCATAATTTTATTTAACAGTCCGTCTGTCAGTTCTAACGCTAATCAATGGTTGTTAATAAATGGTAAATAATATCCTTGTGATTTAACAGTAATTAACAATAAATTGTAAAAAAATTTTAACTAAAACTAAGAATTTAAAAGATTAGGTTACCGTTGCATATTAAAGATAGAGGTTGGTTAAAATAACATATGGTTAATAATGAAACGTCAATGATGTCAATTTGCGGGTGGAGTCTCCCTTGATTGTCATGTCATGCTAGATATTGACGTCATATCTGTAGGGCAATCTCATAGTTGAGTGGTTACGTAATTTAATATAGCCAATCAACGTCTGCATAATCATTTAATCATTACACTTAATATCGATATATACGTGCCATTTCTTGGTAATATTATATTTTTATCAATTCTATTATTGTTAGTTCTACTATTAAAAATTAAATTTATTCATTAATTGGTTTACATTTCCATAAGTATAAACTGAAACAAAGGCGTTAAGAATAAACATATAAGAGCAAAATGTGTAAAGAGAGTTACCGATGGCTAATGTGACCCGCAGTACTGACCCATGTATAGTTCTGAGGACCCATACGTGAGGGACCAGACTTGATTCTTGCAGCTCCTGTACCTCTGGTGGAAACTGTGCTACAGCACTCAAGTTCATGTGGCTGTCTCGTGCAAAACTCGTGGTTATTCTACGGAACAGCGACATCCAATCCAGCAAAACCTCAACGCCCTGAGACGATTAGATCCTGTGCCATGTGATTGTGCACGAAGCTGTTTATTGGCTTAGACATTGAGGGGACATAGTCAACCGTATTGACTGTCTATCTGTATACTTCACCAGTTTGTCAACATAGAAACGTGCCATCGATTTGGGTGGCTGGATAGTAATTTTGTATAATTTATACATATTCTAAGGCTCATTTACATTTTGTATACCTTTTATAATAACAGTGTTGCATCGTATTCTGTATGTACAATGCTGTTAGGATACAGTTAATATAAAAGAAAACACTGTCATTTATCGAATTCAAACATGGCATCAATTCCTTTCAAAACTATTTATGAATATAATCTGCTTATTAAATTTAATAAACAGCGTTATTCAACATCGAAAACTCCGAAATTGTATTAAAAATTAGATCCATATGTAATAAGTCCAATAAAATAGTTTTTTATAGCTTTACATAAAGGAATGACTTTATTGTGATTTTGCCAAATGTATTAACTCTTAAGCACAACATTGGTTGTACACCCTTGTGGCATATACATTATTGATGTAATGATGTTCAATCTATTCGAGAATCTCTAAAGATAATTATATATTTTTTTAAATATAGCAAGCTAGCCTATGTAGTAGTATTGAAATAATAACGATAAATTAAATTTGCATTGGCTTAATACGTGAAATTTAGGATAATACATTTTCATGGTTTATCCCACATTTACTTTAAGCAACTACAACATTGTGGATAGGCCCACTGATAGTTAAATATTGCACAATGCTTTGAAAATGTTAAGAACTTGAAACAAGATGGAAAATTTGTTATTTCTTACCTACTATATGTTTTGAACATCCATGTGGGTAAAAAAGCTATAAATAATACATAAAGGTGCAGGATGATCCTGACACGACTTCTCTATTTGTGTTCCTACTCCACTATACAATAGGTACTAATACGTATTTAGCTACTAAAAGCCGTAGTAAACCTCAATTTGCCACACTTAATTGTTTTATCGGGCGAATAAACACACACATTTAATCCGAACTTATGTTCGGATTAAATATCATTTTTAATATATCAATATCATTTTTAATGTTTGTTCATTAGGTTTATACCTAATGAACAAACATTAAAAATGATATTTTCGATTTGGTTTAATGTGTGGTAGATTTACCCAAAACATGAAATCACTTATTTTTATGAATGCTGAAATTGTGTAAAATATGAGCAAAAACAGCAATGTGTAAAAATTAAAAATTAAGGCGACATAAATGAAGAAGAGTGATAAATATACGTACCTCAATGGTTGCCACTCAAAAGAAAATATGTTCTATAAAGGTTTTTGTTTCTTGTAGTCTCACTCGTCACTGTTTGAAAGGATTCTTGATACGTCGCTGCGAGCACAAAGTATTTACAGAGACTCTTTCCTTCCCTTTAACTTACGTAGTCAGCAAATATAAATTGCTATGAAAATGTCTAAGTATTAAACGAGAGAAACATCATATTTACTTAAACATTATTTACTCCTGATATAAATATCCGGTTTCATTTCCTGGGGTTTCTATTATAAATATGGATAAATATTTTAACACGTCTGCGGCTTCGTCTGCTTTTATTATAAATTAGAATTCTAAAAAGTTTGATAGTAAAGATAGCTTTAAAAACGTGTTAATTTTATAAGTTGACTGGATAATATTTTCACTTCACTCGGTAAAAGTTGCCAACTTCTCTTAAGAAGCTGAAACTTATAAGAAGACATTATATACTCTTATTAACATTTATTGAAACTAATTAAAGGAAAAAAGACCTATTACAAAATTATTAACTGTTAATAAGTAATGTATCAATGGTTGATCAACTGTCCTCCTAAGTTTAGTGACGAAGTATGAAAATAATAATCTCCTTCCTTCTACATACATTTATATTAATGTGCGATAAAAATGTTCTTAAAGCTATCAAGTTCCGCAATGAATACTTTTAAGAAGAAAATGCACCTTAATAAGATGTATAACACTGAATAAAATTGACATTAGCAAATTCACTGGGTAAACTGGTATCAAGTTTCGCATGCAGTGAGGTAATGTAAAATGAGCCTATCTTCCTAAACGATGTGAAAAACTTGTCCGTAAAAGATAATGATCAAATATAGTGAGATTTAGTACTCTTGGACATACAAGGCCATGCATGTACGTGCCCCACGTTTGGGTTCCTATTTTGACTGTGACAATTCTGAAATGTGTTTGGGTTATTTATCGTTGTAAGAATCCTATGGAATGGTTCACGACTAGTCCACTTGTGGTTTCTCCGCCAGGTCGTGAACATAAGACATGGATGGCTACAAAATTGTAACCCCACCTAGAAAAATAATTTCATGTAAAGCAAAGAAAACATACACTTCCAATAAGATTGCTACTCAATATTGAGACTGATTGGTTGTTACTTAAAAATATTAGGTTGTGTTTGCTTTTCGTGTTTATTTTACACCCTATAACAGAATAATTTTCTGGATATCAGTTTTTGTGACTGTTAAAGTGTGCACTTTTATGTAAAATATAAATAGCATAATCATAGATTTTTAAAAGCAATCAGATGCAACCCATTCTTTTGTTAGTGTTTTGCAAGTACAACATGAGATCGTAGGGAATAAAATACATGACAAACTGTCAAATTAAGTGTCATTTTAGGAAAGGTTTCTACCTTATAAGTTAAATTTTCTAATCATCTTTACAATGACACAAAAAAGGATGTTATGTAACATAGTATAATTTGTTATAATCAAGGATGGTAATATGAATTTCAAGCTGCAATTAATTCAAAGCACAGAGAATAACTGTGTTGTATAGTGTGTGAAACGGAGGTTTCTAGTGCATAGTTACGTAATGACATCGGTAAATCTCTTGTTACAGACTAGTGTATGACCCAATTAAAGTTACCGTTCGATTGTGTTACTTTAGATTTTATGTTAATAACTATAAAACTGTTATATCATACTTCAGTTATCTTTGAAATAAGATGGATTAATAAATGTACTTAATTAGGCAATACACTTTTATAAATTCTTATTCACAGATAAAATGTAGATTGTTTACACCTAACTAAAAGTTACGCTTTTAAGAAAGCACCTTACTTCTGACTAGAGGCTAATTTATACGTTGTTTTGAAATAGAATACTGTTTAGAGGTCAGAACCTACTGTTTCGACGGCGTTTTACTGCGTTACATATTGTTATGTCTGTATTTGGAAGGAAAACACAAACGGATCCTATGGAGTATGTTAAAATCAAGATAGTAGGTCACATGTGCCCGATTCATTATTAAAGTCGTTTTATTCAAAATTCTTTGATTTCAATTCTCCAGTGAGGATGTGGCCTATTCTGCTGAAAAAAGTTATCCAAGCCTGTCTTTAAATGGAGAATCAGTTAGTTTTCAAGCGTGTAGGGGTTTGTGAAGCCTTTTACCTTTTGTTCCCTTAGGATAAGAAGTTTATAAATTGCACTTAGTCCTATAAGAACCTTTGCGCTGCTTCCGGATTGACAGGATATTCAGGATGGGTAAGGTTAGAGAGTAGAGGCCGCCTCCTATCGAGATCCATGAGGAAGAATTAGTCCAATACATCTCAAAGTCATGTCTCCCCGGAAGAAGGGGAGGCCAGCTCTGAACCAGCCTCTCCAGTCAAAATAGGAATGGTTGGCACTCCCTTGTTGAGGCTAGCAAGAATCTCTGAGGTTAGGGAACAAACCCCACCATCTCCAACAGTCATCTCCCACAAAAGAATAGACATATAGAGGTGCCCATGAACCCCAGAATTTCGACAATTGCGGTTAGTGATGTGCCGCTCCTTGACATCCATAAGGTTGCCCAGATTTAAGTAACACATCGGTTTTTGCTGTGCCGAGTTGTGGGTTCAGCCTGTTACCTTAGGCAATACACCTATACTCAAAGTGTAAAACTCACCCAGTTGGGACATTCTCTTCCATGTTGAAGAGTTTACACTAGGACCGTGTTACATAGTGAGGGTTTGACTTGCCATTCAAATGACTTCATCAGTAATCCCTGACGAGTCTGAAAACTGTCATCTTGTGCCTCTTGCTGAGTAAGAATTCCCACACATCCACGCACCGTTTATGTGTACAAACTGCTTGAAGTAACGCAGTCTTGCACAATATCACAGTTAGTTGTCGGGCAATATATGAGTACTACTAGCAGACGTGGAAATGTTCAGTTCTATTCTTCCACGAAGAGTGGATTTTGTAGTTAATGTAAGACTCTCTGCATTCTTTCAACATTTTCTTATAATACACGAGTATATTGCTTTTTTAACTGTTCATATCGTAGACTAATAAAACGAGTGACAGGAGTTTCAGCACAACATCGTCGTCGAAACTCATATAAGAATACCATCACAGACTTACACTTACTAAACACGTAACATACAAAGATTTCTGATGTACAGATTCCATTCATTTTCACAATGAACGATATGTGAAGCACGCTGCTGCAATCTACCGCCAATCTCGCAAACCTCTGCAACTCGTTGTAACAGTACATTGTTCGATAAATGCCACTGGCGTGATGGTTATTATAATATTCTGGTATGAATCTAATGGTACTTTTTAAAATAAATACAGCATTATTAAAGAAAAACTATTGTTTTTATGGGTGTAAAATTAGCGTTTAATATTAACCAAAAAATTGTTAGGGCCATCTGCGTAAAGGTTCCCTACGTCGTAAACTTAATTTTGGAATCACACGTCTTTAGCTACAATATCTTAGCTAATATTACAGACTATATATATATATATATATATATATATATATATATAGTAAATGTAATGTAGGTTTTCACTATTATTTATGATCAAGGGGAGATGTACAATTAAACTTCACAGTAAAAACTTACGTGCGTGTACCCGTGTTTAACATCAAAGGCAGTTGAATAAGCTGCAATTAATAAATGACTTATGAAATTCAAGGGAAATGTACTAAACGCTAATCTTTTGATTGTTGTGAAGTAGAACTGAAGCCAAAATAGGTATACCAACAAGATTAGGAAAATGTCTATTGTTAAGAGAATTCAGGATTAATATGTACTCTGAAATTGATAATACTACACTAGACCTTCCTATGTATTTAAGAAGGAAAGATGGTGAACTTTATAGGTTTAACCTCCATTTTGAACTCGAGAATCTTATCTCTTCCGTACATACTGTATATTGTACTAAATAAAGAGAATTAAATATCTTCTTATGTAGCACAGAACAGAATCTTTTAAAAGCACGGATTCATTGAAAAATTTTAAGTTATACCGTATGATAAACATACATTAAAAATACTTTTGAACTATACTATTACCCATTTAAATTAGAATATAAAAATTAGATTTTTTTGCTAGTGAATATATTTCTCAAAATTTGAGGCTTGTAGGGTTTCTTTTTAAAGCTGAATAGCAGTGTAAATTTGAGAAGATAAGTACGTATCAATACAATAATAAAGCCAACATTCATAATAAAACCGTTTAAGAGCTCTTTTAATTCAAAATTATGGTTCATAATTCAAAATAGAAACCCTCAAAATAGAAACGGCAAACATATATAATAGCTGCGTTACAAGTTCTTAACGGGTAAAATTATGTTACGGTTTTATTTTACTACTTGTTGTTATTATAGTTTTCAACTCAATAAAAAAATTTCACTTCTCTAGATGTGTCTTTATTTAAATATTTTTCTATACGTGTTTCTATCAGTTAAGTGTGTAGTTTGGTTCCTATTATTTCTATTGATCATTGTCATTGGAGTTTAAATACTAAGTACTAAATTAAGAAAATTTACATTTGGTAAAGTTAATATTTTCTACTAAGTACTACTTTTTTTACTACACAACTGGTTTTTCATAATTCCTAAAGTATTGGGTAAATTAAATAACTTTATCTGAGCCCTTCCAAATTGCATAATTATATAAACACCATTGTGAATGTTGAGTTCAGCTGTAAGTCAGCTTAGAGCAACGTCTGGAATCTGACGCTGCCACGTACTTGACTCCTGGAATCTGGATTCATGTTCGTCTGAAGAGATAACAAAATTTCGGTAGGAAGAAGCTACAAACGAACTTTTTACATCGTTTGGATATCAGACACACCTAGAAAAAAAATATATATAGCGTAATCTGGGTAAAGAGGTTCTCCTCTCATTGCCACATCAAATGCACAGTTGTTTTGGATCACTTCAGACGAACAAGACTGCAGATTCCTGGAGTTCAGTCTGTGATAGCTGCACTAAGATGAAGGTGAACTGGAGCTGAATTCAAAAGTCACATTGAAACAACCCTTCCCACCATAGCTACGTTATGTGTAAACAACAACATCGTTAAATCTGATGCACTGTTTTCCAAAAAGAAACCCAAGAGTGAGGATGAGAAATGCAATGTTTAGCAGAATGAAGTGAATGGTTATTATTGGTTACTTGGTTTTGGGAGACAATTGTGTAGTTGGGATCGTTGGAGATAGATAAAATAAATCCAATGTTCTAATTCAGGGCTATCATCAGGAGGAATTAAAATCTTACCCTTACATTCACATTAAACCAGTATATAAAATAAAAGACTTAATAGAAAACAATTATATTTAAAGCTCTTCACTTAGTTCACAATACATAAGACAAGTATTTCTGTGTTTAAAGAAAATGTGGTACCCGTGACAATTTTTAATTTTTCTTCACACATTGGAATAATGAGCAATACCTGCACTTAGCTAGATTAAAAACAAGTAGTGGATCCGACATTATGTATCTAGCGTTTAGTGTGGCTACTATGATATTTGTTGTGTCTCATTGTAAAAATGATAAAACAGATGAGAATATCGACACATTAACATTTATTCTAATTAAATATACTTATTACTTAAAATTACAATCATGCTATTCCTACAAGTTCCATGCTTAAAACTCTAGTTAAATTAACCCAATTAGACATAATGAGTAATAGTCTTAAGAATACAATTTTAATACGAAAGGCAAAGAATGTGTAACCATTTACCTCCACATAAATAATAACATCTAATATACTGCAGTATCCCATTTAAAAATCTCACGGAATAAAAACCTAGGACGGCTCCTAGCCGATCGGAGTTACCGGCTCTATAATTACCGGCCCAACGTGACAGAGGTGGACGATTGTTGGCCATAACTCTACCGTGATTCACTGCATTTTTTCTATTGCCTCATTTATCGTGTTGTATTTAATGAGTCATTAGCTATTTTCGGGCCAACTTTCCATAGCAAGCAGGTAGGCAGAACTGGTCTAATTATATTGAACTTAATTAGCCATCAACAAGTTATCGTGTGTCAATAAAAAAAATCGGAATAAAGTTTACAATAAAATAAGAAATATACCAAACGATCATCATTGAGCAACCCCGTTCTATTTCTATAATCTGTATTTGTTGGAAACACATAATGTGGCTTTTGTCGTATGTTATGGTATGGTTTTTATCACCTACATATATTATCATAACATGGATTGGTAATTAATTTACTAACCGAAATATACTTTTTATATTTTTGTGAACTGAAAGGCCGTTTTCGTAGTCCTAACTCCAGTCCACCCCAATTTATTTGGACATTTTACGAATATTTCAACTTTAGTGTATGCAGCAGCTAACGTACATCTTTTTGCAAGTGATATGAACTGTAATATAATAAATTATCTTTCAAATTCGCTGGAGAAAATGTACGCTTGGATGAGACAGGTCCTGTTATAAATTGTTAGTATTGTTGAAATCAACAGTAAGCGATCACTACATTGTGCCACTAAAAATCAAAAGGAATTTATTTTTTATTGTACATCTCTTGCATAATTTGGAAACATTATGATTTTAGGAGATTGGAATATGGATAAAATTGTGAAGTTGTGAAACTTGTGTGCACACTTATTTATTAAGAAGTTTTACTGTTTAATCTTCCTTTAAAATTGTAAAACTCACTGCAGAAAGCAAACTGAACCTGAATTTCATCTGACCGTATTACTTCCTGTCATAACCGAGATACAAAAAAGGAAAAAACCGTACAATTTAAAACATATTTCATCCCGTATAGAAATTCATAGTTGCTTCATTAAGCGTGTAAATTTAATTATTACAAAACCACAATTGGCGATACAGCAGGCAATCGATGGTGGGATTTCCATTGGAGATTACTCAACAGGAATACCGTAGTTAAAACCTTAAAGGGAAAGTCTGCACCGGAATGGGATGAAATCCTTACGAAGTTTATTAAGGATGTGGACCAGTATTTAATAAATTCACTAACACGTAATATAATATTTACTTTTGAGCTTTTAAGAGCATTTCCTATTAAAAATTACAATATTATTTCAGTTTTCAAATCTAATAAATTTAATTTAATATATTTTAAATTAAAACTAATTGGCATAACAGGCAGATCACTGCATTGGTTTATAAGTTATGTAGAACCTCGTTCCCAGCTCGTATCCATAAGTTTATTCAAGAGTAATGTGGTAGCTGTAAAGTATAGTATAGTACGGGGAAGTACCATCTCCATTTTATAATTTACATAAATAATATCTCGAAATTTAACATCCAAGGTAAGCTCTTTTGATTCGCTGATGACACAGTGTTGCGGTGCGGACTGCTGGCTGTGAGTGGTATGACACGGCACATGAGGCCCAGACATCCACTGATTTAAGTCGAGTAAAAAATTGGCTTTACCATAAAACTATAATTTAATATTTCAACATTTAAATATCAGTATAAATAAATATATTACAAGATTTGTTGGAATGTTCCTGTCCAGAGAGACCTTCCGCTACACTCCTGTGATTATACGAGGTCTAGTGATTCCTGTGGTTGTGGCATCATTGATCGTCAAGAGCAATATCTTGTGGTGTACCGTTCATCAAAGTTTTTATTATCAGCTGAGTGGGTTGCTGTCCACGGATTGCTTACTGCAGAATGGCATACTGGCTCACGGCGCTTTCTTGGCTGTCTTGGAGGCACTGACTGTTAGAAAACAATTAACTATCAAAATCACTCTTCATCAATATCCAAATCGTTTACTATAATTGCCAAAAAAAAACTATTTATTAACTTGCGAAACAAGAAAAAAAGTTGATTTAGAAATTTCGAATTATAACAATATCACGGACTTGTTAATTATTCAATGAATTTATCTCACACAATTCGGATGAATGTACTCGACCATATTGCACAGACATGAGTAGTAGTATTGCCGGGTATAAGAGAGTGAATGATTGGCTCGTGCAGGGGTGGGTGCCACAGACCCACTGATACAATCGCAGTAGACATGATTAATACTCCATCAAATTAATAACGCCCCCCCCCCATACACACACACACACACACACACACACACACACACACACACACACACACACACACACACACACATACACACACACTAACGTATAATGACACACGCGTACGGATTCGTCTCTGTACACAGACAGTTCACAAATGCATTACACAAATATTTCATTCAGTATTATACTAAACAGACAAAGCCATGATCTACAGAAGTACATAAAGTTACAGCCACGTAGTTCTTTCAAAAGTTTAAGGCATAACCTTATTCTATAATCTTTTTATATTTTTTTTTAATTTAGCATGAGACAGCACCATGAATCACCATTGAAATATAATTTAAAAATTTTTAAAACGTGTTCGGTTATGCTATTTACATTTAAATAATTCACTAATCACAGATTGTCTTGTATTATTTTTCGCTTTGGTAAATTATCAGATTTCCTTTCACTTACAAGACATAAATGTTTTTATCAGCACTTAATGAAATGTATGTTTTTATCATATTCAATACTATTTCTAGCCTTACATAAACCATAAACTGTCGGTAATGTAGTGAAAATGATTATAAGAATTGATGAATAAAATTGACAGACTCACATTTTGTCTTGTGAGTTAAAGGTATTTTGTAGGAACGGCATTTATCTTGAAACCCTTTTGCATGTTTCTAAAATGTTGTACTAGGTAAATTATAACCGATGAGTCCCATATAGGCAACTCAATGGATGTCTAGGAGTCGCACACAAATAAGATATTGGAATAAAAAGATTAATTGTAGGTAGCTTTTTTGTGGAGGGTGACTTTTCGAGTGCTGGAGTGCGTGGGGGCTACCTTAGTATTAAAGGTTTTAATCGAATTGAATAATTTTAAGCGTTGAATGCAATTCTAAAGGTTGGACAATTTTGCAACCTTATTATGGTCATCCTTAAAAACTGATACCTTTACAGCAAGAAGTTTTATGAACCACTATGGTAGGAACTCCCTAAAATAGTTGTACTATCAGTCTTGACGGTTTCATCCCACTGGCTTTTAAACTTAGCAATAGTAGTTTATGTATTGTAAATATTGCCCTCATAATAGTTTCTAGGGGCATTGCGGATGGAGCCCACACGTTGCAAGGCCTTAATATTATGCAGATTATGTAGATAGGATAGCACGCGACAGGACAGAGTGGGCCATAATGACCATTAGAGACTCAGACAAGTTTGCAAGATAGTACGTGGAACATCCGAGACATATCTTTTGAAGATCCAGCGGAAGGGAGCCTTACTTTGGACTCTATATACATGCAGTTAATATAGTATTTAGTTGACATCTTCAAAGAGTAGATACAAAATCTGGTAAACATTTATTTTATACGCTATACAAACTAGAATTGAAACATACTAATTTCTAGAGACGATTGCTGATAAGTATGAGGGTAATAAACGGAATGTTGCATGCACAACGTTTTGGAGATTGAATTGCCAGTTGTTTAATACTTTACAAGACCCGAGGCCTATTAACCAGCGAGAGTGCAAGAAGCTTATTTATGGTACGCAAAGGGTATTTCGCTCTCCAACTCACCCCACAGGCAGTAATAGTTAGCTAACAGGTCAATTGGATTGTATACCTGAATAGCAGTGATTTCAACAATTCGTGAGTGATTTCTTGGAGGTATCTGCGAAAGACAATCGTTTAACTTAGTAATTGGGCGATGCTAAATGAAAATGGGGCTGTTACAACGTTCCTTTTATATGCGGGATGTAAGCGCAGGGCATATGGTAACTGTTAATATGCTATACAAGAGTGTTCATAAATCCGTCCAGTGATGGTCATTCACGTTATATGGGTCGGAGCTTGGTTAATTTTAGGGATTATTGTAATTGGAGAAATTGTGCGTTTTGCTCTATTTAAAAAAAATTAATTTGAGATTTATCTTGTAAGGATTTACTGCAGAAGTAAAACTTCGCTAAGAACCCATGGTTGTTATGTTTTACTTCCCAACAAGCTTTTACAACTACCCAAAAGTAAAATAACTCAGAATATCACAATTGTACTTACATATCTGCCCAAAAGTCTGATTTTTCATAAAAATCTAATCTATATTTTGCTGAAGTGTATAATTCTTAGAATACACGTGCTTAAAGTTATATACTTGACTCAAAAATGTATTGAGTAACTTCAACGTTTTTCCCATTGTTATGAAGAGAAGGACCCGAAAAAGAATCCAAATGAATCTATGTTTAGTAAATAGACAATAAATTGGAATTTGTGTACAGAAAAAAATATCACTAAAGTTCATTCTCTTTTAGAACCATGTTTACTTATTTTTATCATGCAAAAACTCTCTTTTTTTGGAACCTGTAACAATCTGGAGCGACATTTACATTTTGTAATCCCCGTCCGTAAGCTGCATAAATACGAATCTAGAATATCAGCTCGGTTTTTAAAGTAAAGTTATTGAAAACTGTTATTGAAAATGAAAGCAGCCTATTGCAAGAAGAATAGAAATCGTCCTAATTTCAACTAGCATCGTACCCGGTGTTGAGAAAATTATACAATAAAAGCAAATGCCTCTAAAATCCCTAAGACTTTTTATGAACAATATTTCTTAGACAACATTCGTAACTATACAGAGAATGCCTGACGTAGACTATCAGTGCGTATTTGGTTGTTATAAATTGCAATAAAGTTTTTAATTTTGTAAAAATAACCCAGGTAATACCATATACTACTAGGATATAAGAAGCAGTCATTAACCGATTATACTATTGATGATTATCCATATGGTTATAAAAATATTGATATTATCTAGTAATTAATCAGTTAATATTGCTAAGTTGTTATAACAAAGGAATTATTATTACCAAAAATTTTGTGTATCACTGATTGCCCCACACTTTTTTCGAGTCATTTTACAACTTGGTTCTAACTGTGTGGTAACCATTTCCGGTTAGTAGAAACAGGTTTGCCTACTATTATGTTTTACATATACAGCGTAAAAACGGTATCTAATACAACGCTCAATTCAATAGCTTGTTTTGACTTGCCAACAAATGTTGTGTTAAACCACTTAGCAAACTGTTTTGTGTTCCCTAACAGGGGAGATTAAAGTTTGAATAATATTGTACCATTCATTGGGTTACTTATATACTTGTTCTTCGTGACTGTAATTAAATACATGTAGAGCCAAACTGATCATTAGTATTAACAGACTAAAAGTAGGGGTACTACAACAATTATGTTTGTACAGTACTTGATTTTATTTTTACACCGATGGATGCTGATAGGGTATATAAACTTTTATCACTCAAATTATAGCTTACGAACCCACTAGAATTCCTACTATATATTGAAGAATGCCTTTCGGCTTTTGTCAGAACTGGAAACATTAGCGCACTTGGCATAACATTTAAATTTTACATATTGAAATACTTGCATAAGATGGTCTATTAATTGCAATACTTACCCTTGAAATTGTTATAGAGAATGTGCTTTTATTTAAAAGCACAAATAGATTTAAATAAAATGCTTTTAAATCTTAACTTTATATATTTAAAAATGTGTGTAAAGATTTTAATAATAATGCTTAGTTCAACTAATTTGGTCCGCACATGTTGGTGTATACTTTCGAATCTTGGAAAATTAAGACCTTCTATATTTGCATAGAACATGTAATGCCATGACATCATTTTAAACATAGCCATTCTGGATCAGTCTTAACAGTAGAGAGCTTAACAGATTTTGTCTATTTTTCATGCGTTTTGTATGTAATTAAGGATTATTTTTTAAAGTTTGCGTTTGTCTATTATAGACTTATTTTACATCTTTCTCTTCGAAATTAAATTTTCTACAAGTACCGTGAAAAAATATTTTGTGTTTATTGTACATTTAACATAGTAAATCTGCTTCAAACCTAAATGTAACTTGTTTTTCGGGACCAAGTTTCGCGTATTTCGTCACATATCTTAAAAATTACTGTAGCTACAGGTCTGGGAACGGTTTTATTCAATTTTTCAGTTCATTTTACATAAAGTACGCTAAATTGTACATCTTAATTAACAGCCAACAAATACCCGTAGGGCTTCGTTGCAGCAGGGGAACTGAAATTCAGACGAAATCTTTCACCCTGTATAACTTGGTAACTAAGCATTTTCGGACCTATGTTAATTAGACATTTTTTTCTTATTTTGATGTGAGGAATCACGCCCTGACTTATGGGCACCTTTTTTCAGAACACCCTGTATATATATATATATATATCGTATTTCTGTTGTACGTTTTATGCGTATGTAAGCAATGAAAATATTTTTCTTATTGATTTTAAACCATAAAAAGCCCTTTTAGTTAGTTAAACATCACATCAATAATCAGGTTTGATTACTAAACGTGTAGTTCAGAAATACCACATCTTATTGGTAACAATAAAAACTAACACTGAGAAGTCAATGCTCAGAGATGATTGGTACAAGTACTAACCAATCGCTCAAACGCCGCAAACATTTATAGTACAAAGGAAAATATTGAAGGGCGACCCAATCTGGGTGTCAACTACTGCGCTCAGGCTTGTCCTAGAGATTTGTTCATTATAACTTCAAGCTTTCAAGGGATTGAACTTTCCCTTTGCCAGATTCATGAAATTATTAGTAATTAGTTTTCACTAAGTGCACTATTTAATGTCCATTTATTCTGAAGTATGCAAATTTAACAATGTAGAATAAATCACATACGTGATACATCACATAAAGGATACACACTAGAAGTTTAAGCTCTGTTATGGGTTACTTCATATAGTAGATTGTAGTAGTGATATAATACTTCAGTAATATAAGTAGTTCAGATATAATTACTTCAGTAGATTGTGATAGTGATATAAAAACCCACACCACGACCATCTTCGTGGCTTAGGATTTAGGTTTAACCGGGTGTTTCCATAACCAAGAGGACCTAGGTTCGATTACTTATGAGGGTAACAGCAGTGTTCAAATAAATTTAGTACATTTTCCTTTGAAACTTTAAATATAGCCCATTAAAATACCGTATTAAGAAAACCCGTAAAAAACCAAATTTAAAATCAAAGTAAGATGCCTTGTAGTTATAAAAACACTTTAAATTATATTAAACTAGTTAGTATCTTAGTTTATTTTACATTTATATTAAACACAGTATATCAGCTTATTGTAAATACACTAATGACGGTTTTTCATGATAGAGGGGAAATAAAAACATCATAATACGATGTATATATTTCAAATTTTTACTGCATAACAAATCTTAAAAAAATACAAATTTAATGTATTTAATAAGTCAGCTCATAATAATGGATTCATGAAAATCACTTGAAAATAGTTTTAATGCATTTATGTAAAAATAAAATAACAATTAACGGAGAAATTATTATTAAGTATCACGACAGCGAAAGCCTTAATGGACAGAATGTATACTAATGGAATTAGAAAATACCATAAACTAAGACTGATGGGGGATAGTAGATTAATATGAAAAAACCTGCCTGAATTTAAAACCTTGTATTGTTATATTCTATAAAATTTAATACAAGCTCAAAATGGCAGCAAAAATATGTGTGTGTTATCTATACCACATATAACATTAGATATTTTACTACTTTTTCTAATGTTATTTCCGCAACTGCTCATTTACGAGCCAAGTAAAAGTCCGAACTTTTTTAGTTTATACCCTAACTAAGAGTTTTATAATTGTTTCGAAGGTAAATAGAAATTCATCTATTCAATTAAAACTGTATTAACGAGTAATTTAAGCAATTGTAATGAAAATGGGTATACTATAGAATAAAATGGTTATATTCTTTGCTTTCAGGACAAAATGGCGTATCTAATAACATATTCGAAATTGAGATACGACATATTAATGGCGACGCGCTCTATTCATATATAGAGTGAGTGTATCTCAGTAAGGATTTGTTGAGGAGATATTGCATCCTAGCAGATTGGCTTATTTAACTACTTCAAGGAACGGTTTCAAGGGAAACTGGTGTATATTGAGATAAGCCAGTTTGTGAGGAGTGGAATTGGGGGGGGCTTCCATTTGCAAGGGGCATAACTCAAAATACTTCTTCGTTATGAAAATATGAACATCGCATCAATTTCAAAGAGATTTTGGCAGAACGCTTTACATTGCTGTACATGTTCAGTAAGTCTTTTGATGAAGCTCACAGGTAAAAGAAATTTTTTGTTAACAAATAAAAAAATGGGAAATTTACAGCTTCATCGGGTACATGAATCAAGCAGCAAGATGCTAAACAAAGTTCTAGGTGTAACCCTAGGAAGTATCTAACAGTATTTACTATTTACTTTCTAAGTGTAGTGAACTACAACAAGTATGCAAAACAATAATAAGAAATAAGTATGCAAAGTTATATATAAGTATTTTTTGTGTTGTTTGTTACTAGCTAATACTATGCACACATTAGCCTTTTTCATAAGCAAGTTTTATATTAAATTTCAAATCATAAGCCTAATTGGAAAACTGGTATTTTTTTACAAAAAAAATTTGTATTGTTTTAATGTTATTGTATACTTTATTATTATAAAATATTACTTTATATTTTATGAATATAGCATTGCCCTTCCTTAATACTATTTCAATATTTTTAAAGTTTCATACTATTGTACTAATACAAGTGTTACGATTATAATAACTTGAAGAAAATTTTAAATATTTTTTTTCATAACGAAGGCAATGTAATTCCTATTTTAACATACAAAATTCTCTTCAAATATTATTTTGTAATAAACAAAATTATACGTTATTATTTTCATTCAAATGATTTAAACCGTAACCTTTATTTATTTACACTTAAGAAATTAAGTATAATATTAGATACTTAGAAATAGGCGCATCTCACGGGTAGAATTACCATTTAATTAATTAATTTCAGTATAAAAGATACTTCAATGCATAAAAACAAACACTTTCATAAATTTTTAATAAACGTTATAAAAGTATATATAGTTGTAAATATAGTATATAGCTATATGGATAGTATAAAAGTACAATATACTATCCATATTATTTGTAATAATTCAGCAAAATCTGTTGATAGATGACTTTATGATTAACTTGAGTGAAATCACATCATTTGCTCTCCTGAAAAGTAGCAAAAAATGAGTTTCGCCTTTTTGTCCTGAAAGCAACGTATTATTTGCATTTACAATTTATGTGCTTACCGTGTGTTCAAAATGTTTTGAAAACTGAAGGGATCTTGCAAACCATAAGAGATAGATCAAAGATTAGATACAAAGTGACAAAGTTTTGTATAATAACAAGACCAACAAATCAATCTGGTTAAATTAATTATTGGTTGTGTCGTTCTCTCGCTGCGCTCAAAAAACTGTTTTGGTCAACATTGTTAAACTGTTACTGTTTTCTTATTATTAACGTTTCTTACATGACATCTGAATTTAATTTCTTCTATTTTTTAAATGTTATAATACTTTTTTTAATGCCTGCAAGTACGGATGTAGTTTTTGAGTAAAGTTTTGCAATGCGATGACCCATTTTTTTACTTTATTAAAATGAAAGTATATTTTTTACAGATTTGAAAGATACGATATATGTT
Source organism: Homalodisca vitripennis (assembly GCF_021130785.1). NCBI lineage: Eukaryota > Metazoa > Arthropoda > Insecta > Hemiptera > Cicadellidae > Homalodisca > Homalodisca vitripennis. The sequence continues at coordinate 54,614,217 of NC_060215.1, forward strand.
ATACTTTCCTTGAGATTTTCATCAAATAAATAATAAAACCCCGTTTTTGTATTGTCGCTAGAAGAGAAATGTTATTCTATTAATCGTATTGTTTGTCAACCTGACTGATTATCTGATGTTTGTATATATTTATTTATTTTTAAACAGGTGATCGTAAAACCTTTCAAGTTTACCAACCCTGCAACTATTGGAATAACAAAAATCCCTTTTATAAAAAAATAATGGTGTATTTTGTAACAGCTGATCCAAGCAATATGTGCAACGTAATTTCTAACATTGAGTAAATTTATGTTTTGCCCCTTTACTTGTATGCATATTATTTATTTTAATACTGAATAGATTTGTGTACGATGAATTTGAGAATATTTTTAATTTATCTATACTACTGTGCCAAATCTAATAGTGTCTGTCTATGTATTCGTGTGTATGTTACTCAATTGTGTATCAACTAATGGACAGATTGCTCTGAAATTTTACTTAAGCATTCTTAAGGTCTGTGGTTAATATATATATATATATATATATATATATATATATATATATATATATATATATATATATTATTATTATTTTGAAAATCACTACGAGATACGCCTCACTGGTCTGTAAAGTTGTGAAAATCCCATCTTGGTCGGTTAATATATTTAAATTCTTTATTAAGGCCATATAGAAATATAGAAAATAAGCACAGAAGGCCTTAAGAAGATAAAAATTTAATTCTGACGACTTTTGAGATAAATAAATATATTTTAAAGCAATGTACTGTATATTTGTAACCAGCGCGATATAAATAAATTTCATCTATAATTAGATGACAAAATGTGCATTCCTTTAAAATGTGCTAGTAGGGATAATAGTATATAGTGAAAACATTTTTATTGTTTCAGGATGTAACTATAACGTGAAGAAGTAGAAGTTCACACGTCCATCAACAAGGTAGGAAATTCTGGTACAGATATATGTTTAGAGTAAGTAGAATTCACATAAGTTTTATTCACATTTGTTATTTTTCTGATTTTAGATATTGATCATTTGGGTACTTTATCAGCTAAAATATATAATTTTAGTACATAAAATTTAAACTATTTTCTATATTAAATGTACTCTTCAGAATACCTTAAGCTAAAATAAATTTAATTACATACGTTTTTCCTGAAACATTTTTTGAAAATGTAAGACGTCTTAAGATAAAAACTAATCTGTAATAAACTTCAAGATGAAATTGAAGACGTTTCATTCCATTATTTGTTAGAGAAATATAGATGGCCTAACAAAGTTCTTGATAATGTAATGAAACGTTTTCATTTAATCTTTTATTACAACTAGGGCCATACATATCTAATAAATACGGGCTTTTCTGTTCATGTCGTCGTTACTGGAAAATGTAACTATCTATATGCGTAGACCTTTTAAAAATGCTCAGCCAAATAATTAACTATCAAAGGTGTGCTATCAATGCTGTATAAAATTTGTCTTAACTGTAATGCTAAAATACTTATATCAATTTAAAACTCGTTATGCGGTACTATGTTACAAATATGGATTGTTACTTTCTGCTTATGAAATAATTTTTTGTACAAACTATATAGATTCCTAAAGTCTAAAAGTGTGTAAATGCTGTAAACAGTACTAAATACATACAGTATTAGCACATTTTAAATGTGCACAAGAGATGTGTAACAAAGTCGTTTTCCAGAATCTCGATGATATTCGGCGTAATCTCATGTTATTTCAAAATAAACAACCAAAATCTGTCTCTTGCCTACCATTGAAGAATATTAGAGAATATCTATTTTATGATTTCATGATAATATTCTTCACATTCCTGAGTAATTGTAATATTACAATAGTGTACGCCCGGCCTTCTGTAGGAAAATTAATAATGATATTTGAAGTTGTAGAGTGCAAAAATATACGCGACGTTCCTTTACTATATGCATAGATATATATCTTATTCCAACAACAATATTAATATGCGATAAAAATTTTCACACAATTATTATACCTTTAGTAAACAGTAATCATAACATAATTTACAACCTGCTTAAAACAGTGATATAATTTTTAAACACCTCCGCGGTATTATTAAAATGATTACTTCATATGTTGACTATGGTAATGTATAACTATAAACATGAAAACCGTGGTAGACCTCAATAACCAAAAAATAATTAGTCTTCCTGTTTATTTCTATTAGTATAATTTTTAATGTTAATTTTAGGAGATACATGGATTTAACATGGATCATAGGAATTCTTGAAGTTGTTTTTTGTTGGTATGGCAACCATACAGATCCGAAGAGCCCTGTAACGACTGCAACCCTCCCATATCACTTGAAAGGGTCTTCTAACCCTAAAACCTCTATTTAATGGACCAAAGCTAAATTACTCAATAACGCTCTCATAGTTAATCTAAAAAATAATTTCTAATTTCGTTGCTTTAAAGAATGTATTTTAGCAGCTATTGATGACGTAAGTAAGTGTTAATTAACTCACTCAACACTTTAATGCTCAAGGTTAAATCCTGTTCTTTGATGCCCATTAAAACTATAACCATTAGTCATTTAAACTCTAAGCAGTAAATGTCTACTTGAGTTCCACATCATTAATCAATGGTCAAACCTTTTTTTATATACAGGTATATACAAAATATTTTTGTATAAAATATTTTAGTGAAAAAATTAAACCCCAAGTATATTTCTTTGAAATATAGTCTTTTCGACAGAAGAAGCTTAAGAAGCTCAAAGTTTAATTCGCGATCTATTTATTGTCATAAATACACAGGGCTTCGCACGCATATTATGTACGAATAAGAAAACTCTCAAAAACTCATGTTTTATTTCATTAATACCGATAACAATAAAACATCGATTATATTGATGCTTCCTAAACCTGTAAAATATATATTAAGGATCTACATTTGGTTGCACTCACACAGGTCCTATAGTTAGCAGTAATAAATATGAGAAAATTCTCGCTTTACACAAATATCTTTGCTGATAAGTGTAATATTTAAGTTTAAAAAATCGCGCAAATTTATGTTGTAAAGTACAGTAAACTCATTTTGTAAACTATATTTGACATCAAAGTGTGAAAACTGAGAAAACACAACAAATTATCGATAACTGCTGTAGTCATTAAATCTACGAGTATGCTCTAATAAGCATAGTTTTGATTGCATTCACGGGTTTACTCTTTGACTTATTATGATTACCAATTCTATTATTGTGCACAGATGCAAACTGGACTGCAAAATTCCTTGTTGGCATTTTTGCTGGACATTTGACCAGATAGGTTAGGACAAAAGCAACTTGTCTTTAGTCCTTATACACCAAACCTGTAGTTTATTTTTTGAGTGGGTTCATGAGTTCTTCGGAAAAAACTCTTGCCTTTACCTTAATGACAAAGGAGTTATGCAAATTAAGCTTAATTTTGTATTGAATATTCCTCGAATGACTACGGTACTAATGAATTCCAAAACCTAACTGAAAACAACTTTATAGGAGGGCAATTTTGAAAAACATTTATTTTATTTTTGCCTGTACTCAACAAGGTTATAATTATATATATATATATATATATATATATATATATATATATATATATATATATATATAATTTTCAATAATTCACATCGTAAAAGATGGTCCGGCAAATGGTGAGCATTTGCAACCCTTGCGCAAACACCCACCACGGTGAATGCATACTTGTCAGTTACGTACAATTTATTTTTGTTCGTACATGATCAGTTAATGTTTATTAGCAACATTTCAAAATGGCGTGTTTGGTAGTTAATTTGTGCATTACAGAAAATTGCCATTAGAGTGGAATCAAAGTCTTTTGTTTTTTAATGCAAAGATAGTTGGTATAAAATGTATAGATTGTTCTGGAGATTTATAGGATATCCAGATCATCAAATAGTATATATTATTTGGAGATATCATTCCTCATGACAACGCTCGACATCGTGTTTGTTACTACATCACGACAAGGATATAAACAACGATACGTTTTAAATGTAGCTTTTGTATCACGTTCAATCCCGACCTGGAACACAGTATATTCAAAGTTATGGAGCACTGTAAATTCATGACTCCATTAATTGGCAGCATAAGCGTATAATACCTTGATCGTAAACTGGAAACATTCATTGTCGTTACAATTAATGTATTAAATTTAAGCCTGATGACGTGTCAGTTGATACATGTGTTAAGAAGTGTATAACTCAATTAACTTAGAATTTTCGCACACTTTTAATAGAAAAATTTAAATGTAAAATTTTAATAACTCTGTATAAGGTGTTGTTTTTAAGCGATTAAATATTATAAATGAAGTCGGATTGTGTTGAAAATAAGAATAAACAATTATGTTGAATAGAATACATATAAAATAAAACACTTGTTAGATGTTAAATTTAAATATAAATATGTCTTTCAGGTTGATTACAGAAAAAAACATTTTAAAGAACCAATAGTTACGAAATCAAATTTTTTGTGTCAAACGTTTACAATTTGTAAGTAAAAATTAATAACGTACTTTGCAGCATTTACACAGTTTAAATTACAAAACCTTTTAGGATAGTAGAAACTTTAATAAAACTGTTGCCGTTGGAAGTCCTGAAATTTCATTTATGACGTAGCAAAATGGAACGATTGCTGTAATGGAAATGTATTAAAATTAACGATCGCTCATTTTTACTTAGCGCTTCACAGTATAAGGTAAGTGTTTAATCGTTCTCTTTTAGAGTCCTTGAGCTTTTGGGTATTGTAATATTCAGCTGTTTTTTAGGTACCTGAAATTCCCTAAGTTTTCAAACCTGTTATAACAGACATGGTTGAAGATCACGATATCAAGGTCAGTGATGCGTGGGGATGCCTGAAAGTCCCTTTCTCAGATTACAAGACTTCGGACCTGGTACAACAGGAAGGAAATTTTGCAAAATTAGTGATATTTAACAATGATTACCACGGATGCTTGAGGACATTTGAAAATTGAAGGCCGCAAGGTTTTGAAACATCTACAGTTGATCGAGAAGATCGTATTAAGGCAGTCTGAAAATGGTGATTAATCATTAAATATATAATATGAAAGCATCTGTCGGACGCTACAGAATTTCAATCTTGGTAAAGTGCAAGTTGAGGTACTAGATAGATATTGAGGATATCTACATATTGGGATGAGTAATGATTCGGAGCAATATGCTACAGAGGGCCTCTTCGTAAAAATATTTGTATTAACAACGGTATCCTTTTATTTGGTCGTGTGCATTTGGTCCTGTTGTGAAAGACAGTTTCTGAATTTATCCCAAAAATATCCCTGATTTCAGAGTTGCCACGTAAAGAATTAGTATAAGCTTTGAGTATTTTAAAGATTGAGCGATTGGATGAAGAGAAGTAGAGCTTTAAATTACTGAAAACATGCTTCAGTAAAACTTAAGCTTCGTCCAGTTTACCACAATTGATGGCCGAGACTGGTGCAGTAAGACGTTATTGTTTAAGACGTGATAATTGCTCCTCGGAGATCTCGCCGGACAACCTGCCGTTCTGTAATGGTTTCCAATGTGGCTCTGTCACAGCTTGCGTGCATCCTAAGCATGGCATCCTATGCAGCGAAGAAAGATTTTAGGATTTCTTACAATTGTTATCACTGACATCAATAATTTTTGCGTCAAGTGGAGAATGTCCGATGATACGAGTAGCATGTTGAAAGCGATGACGTCTAATAAATTGGACTTCACAAATAACAGATATATCCATATAATGTGGCTACACAATCAAAGCTATCCCCATTAACACATATTTCAAAAGCGATTTAAATTTTTTAACTTTATTGTTCATGTTTATGTTTTACGAGTGCAAAGAGCAACTCTTTATCGTTTTTCTCTGCCAACATAAATCCTTACAATATTGTTTGATGTAATCTTATCAATTAAAAATGTTTCAAAAATTAACGTTATAAATAGTGTTTAATGGGCGATTTCCGTCATGTTCCTGCCTCTGACAAATAAACGAAAGAAATACTCAATGTTAGAACGAGAAATCTTTTCTTCGACTACCACCTTCTACATATAAAAAACCCATTGCATACAAAGAGAAGGAAACACCAACCCGTCAAGATGTTTAGACCAGACTCTTAGTACTTGAAGCTCGACAAAGAAAAATCCTCTAAGAAATCAGTCAAAACCTAGCCACGCACTGGTCAGAACTGCAGAATACAATAAAAATTGGCCAACCACCACGAATAAGAAAGCACATATGGTGGAACAGCACATGCTACAAAAGTGATATGTTAAAGAATCAGTTCAAGAAAAATTTAAAAATGAAAAATAAAACAGGAAAATAGCACTAATTACCAATAGCCCGATAACAGGGATAAAAATAATTCGAAAAGTAAAATAGGACTACGCCAAAATTGTCTCGCAGACATTGAACAGGATTTTCTTAACAATAACACCCAAAATCGGTACAGGACCTTCAGACAGAATATTAGTGGATACTAACCACTTACTCTGTGCTTTCGTAGAGCAGATAGTTCATTGGAAACTAATACAAGAAACAACATATATAACCTTGCAGACTATATCTACAAACTGGTGAACTGTGACCCTCCCAGTGACAAACTCTCTTTCGAAAAAGCCCATAACAAATTCAGACCTTACCAACTTCTCTTGAGGAAATATGAGACATTATTAAATCATTTAGAAACGGGAAAACCTCTGGAAAAGATGGGACCATTGCCGAACTCTGGAAACTACACAATGACCATATCCTACAACGAACCCTCGACACAATAATGGAAATCTGGAGAACACAACAAATTCCCTTAGAATGGGAGTGTACAGATATACAAAAAAAGGAAGATTAGAGAAATCCAAATAATTACAGAGGAATTTCACTTCTTCCAGTTACATACAAAAGCTCTATTTAATCGATTGGAAAAACAAGCCGACCCACTTGTAAGAGAGTACTAAAAAGGATTCCTTAAGATTCGATTCTTTAACGAACAAATTTGGAGCCTAAAAGAAATTCTGCAGATTAGGTGCTGATACAGTCGTGACTTTTGCCAATTTAAAAAAAGATTATGACTCTATTGAGAGACAGACCGTCTTAAACACACTGTAAGAGTTTGGGATCGAAAAAAAACTATATCAATTATTGAAAAGATACTAACACAACTGCAAAGGTTAAATGGGAGAAATGTCAAAAAACATTTTAAATATTGAAGGTGTCCGTCAAGGTGAGTTAAAGTATGGTGGAATAAAATAAAATTGAATGCTTATAATTCTTGCAATAAATTGTTATTACTAATAACAGAAGAGGCAAAATTTGGAATAGAAAAACTAAACGGAATTGCTGAAAATCCCGGCCTTCAAATTTCCTATAACAAAACAATTCATTAAAAAGGTTATCATAAAAAACTTTCCCTATTAACTTATGATACGGGACAGTATTACAAGTCCACTGGAAAAATTTCGTCTTTAATTTACTTTAAAATGTTATAGCTAAAAAAAATATTAATATTGATGATCTCTCGTTTTTAATTTTGTTTAATTTTTATATATTTGAATCTAAAAAGCTAAATGTATCAAAGCATGAGAAATTAATAAATGTCCTTGGTTTATTACCTTCGATCATAACCAGAATTTACAGAATAATTTATATATATCTCATCAGTGTTAGATCAATATCTCAATATTCTTTAGATAGTTCTTTTATATACAAATAAGTGTCGTAGTGTTACATGTGACAGAAAACAGGAATATTTTGAGGAAATTTAAAATTTAAATTACAAAATAATTGAGCTGCTGTTCTAAATATATCAGTTTAATAACAATGATCTCTTACTTTTAACATTGTTACTATCAAACGTCAAAATTTAAATGTAATTTGTTCTCTTCTTCAGTTAAAATAATAGTTATTTTGTATTAGAATTAATGTTCATGCTTATTTTTACAACTTGCTGAGTTCTTCGAATAATTGTTTTGCAACTTTAAGTCAATCTTCAGATTTTGCTCTATAACATATATAGGTGTGTATTGTACTTGTTACATTTGAAACTAAATATAAAGTAAAACCTATAATGAATACTCTTTTGAATTTTATTAGATGTTCATTTTACAGGAGTATTCTTACAAGTTGGAATGTTCTCTAAACTATTCTTAAAATCCATGTAAATTACATAAGGATGATACAATTTCTCTTGGTAGTAAAAAACTTTGTCGTTTGACCTAAAAATGGCACAATTTCATGTTTACACATTTCTATATTATCTAATCAATCCCACCTATGCTAATGACTTACACCTTTTATAAATAATGTTTTTGTTTTTTCTTTACAAAAGTTTACAAAAGTAAAAAAATGCGAGTTTATTAAAGACTGTTACGAAAACATAGTGAGATTTATAGTCCTTTATTGTATACAAAAAAATCAACATTTAAATTCAGTGTCATAAATCTCTGAAATTCACAATAGAATAATATTTAAGGATTTAACGAAACTATAAATATTTATATATATTTTCGAATACCTATATTTAGAATTAAAACTTTTGTCGTAATGCTTTTACATATTTAGAGAAAATATCATCGAAACCTTTTTAATGACATTTTACTCTTTCTGAATAAGATTTTGGTCTTTCTAAAGCACATATAATTGTATGAATAAAACAGTATTCATATTTATTTTGAAAATAAACAAAGCTGTTTTTGGTCATTCGATGTATGATGCAGCACTTAAAGAATTATGTTTGTTTTATCTTAAAGTATTTTGAGTGCATCTTTTTCTACCAAGATCCTGAATTTGGTTGGTTATATTGTTTGAACCTGGCACGAAATAAAATTATCAACAATAAATTATTTCAGACATATTGACAATACATATTTCCAGTTTGAGGATCATTGTTTATTAATTGTCTTTCGTATTAACATTTTAATCACCTTTAAAGGTCTTTTTTTGACCTTTCATACTTTTTCAATACTAACATGTTTCCAATAATTTTTAATTCCGTCTTTTCGACATTCAAAATATGGAGAAATATAAAAATTGATTCTTCTGAAATACATAGACTAATTTCTTAATATATCCTTTTGTAGACGATACATTATAAACGTCTATAACTTTTTTTTGATTGGGAAAATATTTTTGAAATTTAAATTGATTGTATAATATATCAATCAATTCTGTTTGAGATTTTGTTGAAATCATTACAGCATTCTCAAGTGCTAAGTTATGAATATGTCTAGTACTTCTTAAACCAAGATGCTTTGGCTGATTTCAGTAATACTTTCTATAAAATATACAAAAGATAGATAGAAGGTGGTTTGCAACGAAACATCTATTTTTATATGAGAACATCCTTTACTGATATCTAGACATTTTTCAGGATTAAAAAGACATAACTTTTTTTCTTTTAAAAATATCTTCAAATCTTTAAAATTTTCTGCGTTTAGTTTATCATAATCATAAATTTGGTGTTATTCGGTCAAATTTTGAATATAATTAATTTCATTGACTTTTTTTCTAGACGTTTCTTAGAGTTATAATATCGAGTATAATCTTTCTTTAACATATCATGATTGCAGTAAGGATAATTAATTTTCTAACGATCCATTTATTAGGAATGAATTTGAAAAAATTACTAAAATACTTTTTTATTTTAAAATATTTTTATAAACTTTTGTTGTATTTTCCATAAATAATAAGGTTTTTGAAACTATTTTTATGAGTTAAAACAAATTAAATTAATTTTTAAAATACTATTAAACTTTATTAATATTTAGTATATTTCCAGATTCTGTAATTTTCTTTATGAATAGATTTTTCATAAAACTTTGTAAAGCTCCTAAAAAGTGTTTTAAAGTTAAAAGATTTACCTTATACATGATTTTTTAGATATTTTAATTGTATTTTAGACAGTATTTTTTTGAAATTTGAATGGCCCAAAAATATATATGAGTATAGTTATATATTAGTAAACCGTAAGAAACGACAACACAGTCGACTAAACGCATGCCATCGTTGAGGTAACATAATTCCACAACAGTAATAAATGAATACACCACATGGAACTTGAAAAGTTACAAAGTGAGAGCCTGAAAACCAACGTGGTGTCGGAAGCAATGAGCGATGGTGTTATCATTAGCGGTAAATTTTAAAGAAGCGTTAAGTGAGTTTGATGAGGAGTCTGAGGTGTATTGATCTCCCCCTCGTGGCTTCTCCACACCCCCTCTACACCCCCTTCCATGGCGTCGCTGTCGTCTCCAAGTCTTACTCAAACTACTTGCTTATTTATTGGGTAAGGCGAGTCTTTACTCAAGTGGTAACATATTGAATCAATCTGCCATTTCAAAATTTCAAAGACTTCTAAAAACAGAAAGTGTTTTAAGGACTTCACCCGCTTTGTGTCTCTAAATTTCTAAGTAGTGTTTGACTAACTGGTGGAAAATGTTCAAAACTTTCACGGAACAATATTAAAATAGATGTTTACTCAAAATGTACAACTTAAAAGTTGCAAGAGCCAGATGAGTTTCTGATAATTTGTGATAAAATAAGTTCTCATTAGCCATTTAAATACTAATTTTACTCAGTAAAAAATAGTTTGTTATGATTACCAACCAAACGCATTGGTCTCGGTAGCACTCTTCCATTGCTATTTAAATAAAAAAAAAACAAAGTAAAGTTTACTTAACTACAGGTATTATAAACCGCCAACCGGGAGTTATAGGCTAACTGTGTAAACAATATTAAATTTAAATTAAACCGTAGTTATCTCCTTTAAATTAAACAGTTTATTTTTCAGAATATTTAATCCTTTTTTTCCTTTTCTCTTGACTGCAATCCGTTCATGAGAAGAGTACTTATAACAGCGACTATGTAGGATAAAAAAAATATTTATTATATTTTTCTGCACACAAGTTTAAATAGTAAGTTATACTGACGAAAACTTCATTAATTCAAACGTGAAATATTATATAATATTTTATAAATGAAACTAATATTTGTGTTTTTGTTGAATTCCATAAATTTAAAAAAAATTCTATAAATTTACAAAGCAAGACTAGTTTTGTTTTCATAACAATCAAAATGAGTTCATTCTAATGAAGCAGTTTTAAAATTGTGTACACGTTTTTCATAAAGTATATTAATTAAAATAAAACACATTTTTAATAATACCTTCAATAATGTTAATAGCCTACCAAATATTTTAAACTGTGATACAAATTGGTATCTATACTTAGGTAATAAATATTTTTACTATTTAATTAAACTGACAATGTTTTCATAACTATTATTAAAATTAATGGATTAAAAATGCGTATAGGTTTATTTTATGATAATTTATTTTTTACCAACCAACAGAAATGTAGCGAATTCCTTTTGCTATACATTTTATAGATCATTTAAATTTAATTGTGAATATAAAAATAACTGCAAATGTATTTCATTAATAATAATTAATAATATTTCCAAATGTTTTATAACAACGTTTATACTCGTAATAAAATATAATTTTGTTTGTTCAATCAGTTTTATATTTATATTACTAATCTCACACTGTATATATTTTTTACAAAAATGTGTAGAATACCTTCATTAAATATATAATTTTTGTTAATAGTTTTGTAAACACCGTCAGAATGTATGTAATAGTATACAAATATATACATTATAAACATTTTAATTAACTTGACGCACTACTTTTTATGTTAATGTTAATAAAAATATAATTAATTCTTTTTCACGACACGTTGAACATAGAAAACATTGCATAGCAAAGCTAATTATTAATTCAATCTCTTATAATGAACCATATTTTATGATAATAACTAATCTATTACAAATAATTAATTAAATTATTAGAATATTTTAAACTAAGATATATTTTATCATATATGAAACGTATATAAATAATTATAATTTTCATACAGTTAAACTAGGTTAAAGTTTTATTTTAATATAGGTTTTTTTAGATGAAAAGTAGTGAACCATTGCCAAAATGCAATAAAACAAGTTGAATACATTAAAAAAACCCATAATTGTGGCCCATGTGGAAAATAAAGATATATTTGGGTAATGTAACAATGTAAATTATGTGACATGTGACAATCGGATATTTAGATATTTAGGTATTTTAGATAATACAAAGAATAATGAAACACGTAGTATTTAATAGAGGTGACGTTAAATGTATGTTAAGAAATAATAGAGATTTTAATAACTGTGTTATGATAAAATTTGTAGATCAATCAGATTTATTGAAATGTGTGTTATTTTATTTCGGCGAGCTAAATTCTATAATCTATATACGATCTTAGCGATAGGAATTTATCTTACACCTTGTATTATACTGTTCAAAATGTATAGGCTACATATAAATGAAACATTTAATTATTTTAATACATTTTCCCACTAATTTCAATAGTATTTTGAGAATTTATATTCTATGAAGTGAAATTTTCAGGTAAAACTACTGAGTTACATTAAAACTCGCTTTTTCATCATTTGTATGTATTTAATCATGTGAATTTTTTTTATTCAGAACCCAATAATCTAAAATAATTTCGTAATTATGTATATTTAGTAACGATAAAACTGCAGTTCAGTATTATAAAATATAGTACTATAAAACATTATGTGGTGTTCATAATATTGTTCTGAGGACTCATTGTGCCGTTTAGCGTAGAATGTACAAAGTAATAAGAAAACTAATTGGTACTGAATCGTATTTTATTTTAATATATAGGATTTTTCTGTGTGTCCTTAACACAAGTATGAGCAATACAGTTGTACTGTATATGTTTAGGTAGTAATTAATGAAGGAAAGCAAACCCAATTTCATTAATGTTTCAACTATACAGGGTGATTCATGAAGTTCTCCCCCCACTTCTACAGCACATTGTACTAACGAAAAATAATGAAAAAATGTTATATAAACATAGGTCCGAAAACGCTTTGTTAGCGAGTTACAGCTAGCGAAAGTTTTCGCCTGAATTCCTGGGTAAAGAGTAAAATAAAGCCATACTGAACTGTTGGAAAGGTTAATTAAGTAAGAAATGTCGTGGATTCTTATGTATTTTTACCTGATATAAAGCTAATAAAATAGGTTTCAGAACTTTACTGTAGTAGTTTTTGAGGGATTCAGGGTTAAATGCAAAAATTGGGGCACAAAACAATGTTTTTTTTTTAAGTTTGATGTACAATAACTTTGTTTTAAATTGGTAATAAATACATAAAATCCACAGACATTAATTGTAGAGAATTTAATTATGAGAACATTGATATAATCAAAGTCTAAAATAAAACAGAAATAAGTACCAAAAAATCGATTTTATTCAGTATACAGTTAAATACATTACTAGTTTTAAGCAAAATTAATGAGGTTGGGCCAACCGTACGCACCTTTGTATAATAGATGTTCGAAAATGAGGCCATCATTATCAATACATTTTGCATGACGTTTGTGTATTGCTTTTGTTGCGTTTCTTAATTTTTCAGGACTTCCCTGTATCTGCACAGCCGAATCCATAATACGGGCAATTAATTCATTACGAGAATTCACTTTTGTCTTGTATACAATGTCTTTCATCCATCCCCAGATGCAATAATCCAATGGAGATAGATCTGGTGATCTTGGTGGCCAAGGGTGAGGCCCTCCACGACCAATCCAGTGTCCAGGAAATTGATGATTTAAGTAAGCAGAAACGGCACGTGAAAAAGTGGGGAGGTGCTCCGTCATGCTGGAAGTACAAATTTTGTCTGAGATGTAAAGGAACATTCTCTAAACAGCTGCGGCAACTCTTCTTGAAGGAAATGCAAATAGAACTCAGCATTTTAGGCGTCCAGGTAATATGAAAGGTCCAATCAGGCCGATTGTGTGCAAAAGGCCACACCAGACATTGACGCTAAATCGGTGTTGAAAGTTCTGTTCCACTACCTCATGTGGATTTTCTTCTGCCCATGAGTGTTCATTGTGCAAGTTATTGACACCATCCCGAGTGAATTGTGCCTACGTAAACAAAATACGCTTGTAGAGTTGATTATTAATATTCAAAAAGTTGCAACACTCCAAGCGAAGCGGGACCATCCCCTAGCTGTAGATGTTGAACTTTTTGTTTATGAAAACGGATAAAATTTGTTTCGATTAAGTGACCTCCACACCGTTGACTGCGAAAAATACTATCCGCCTAGAAATACGTCGTGTACTTACACCTGGACTGCGATGAACAGCAATAATAACAATATCATCATCAAGTTGGACAGCTCGTTCATAATTGGTTCTAGTACTTGGTAGTGATCCTGTTTCCCGAAGAGTACGAAAAGTTCCTGAAATTGTTTTGGTATCTGGAATCCTCCTATTAGGGTAACGTAGTTCATATTCTTCTACAGCAGCTCTAGCATTACCATTACAGTAACCCAAATAAAAACCATATCAGCGTATTCCTCTGATGTAAATAAGTAAGGCATATTTTCGCTGAATAAACAATCGAATTATAACTCACAGAAAAATTGCATTTAATAACACGATTCACAGAAACCCGATCTCTGCAGTAGCTTGCAAAACACCACTAATACACAGTTCTAACGTAACAGTACAGAATACCATTGTTGATCAGCTGTTATTCGTGCGTTACCAACTTAGAAATTAATAAAACAAAAAACTTCATTTCGATGATTAGTAAACAATAATGGGGAAAATGTTTGCTTAATTTATTTTCGAACATTTGATGTAAATTTTTATTAAAAAAAATACAACGTAATAAAACATGATATTTTTATTTACAAAACAAATTTATTTAACAGTTAATCTTGTTTTCTCAATTTATCTCATCATTAAGGAAACAAAACATTTTGTTTTTGTTTTATTTTAACTAAATACCGTACGGTATTTCTTTACAGCTAGTAATGTATTATACTGAATAAAAAATCGATTTTTTGGTACTTATTTCTGTTTTATTTTTAGACTTTGATTATATCAATTTTTTCAGAATTAAATTCTCTACAATTAATGTCTGTTGATTTTATGTATTTATTACCAATTTAACAAAGTTATTGTACATCAAAACTTAAAAAACCATTGTTTCGTGCCCCAATTTTTTGCATTTAACCTGAAATCCCTCAAAAACTACTACAGGTACAGTTCTGAAACCTGTTTTATTAGCTTTATCAGGTAAAAAATACATAAGAATCCACGATATTTCTTACTTAATTAACCTTTCCAAAAGTTCTGTATGGCTTTATTTTACTCTTTACCCAGGAATCCAGGCGAAATCTTTCGCTAGCTGTAACTCGCTAACGAAGCGTTTTCGGACCTATGTTTATATAACATTTTTTCATTATTTTTACTAGTAAAATGTGCTGTAGAAGTGGGGGGGAGAACTTCATGAATCACCCTGTATAGTATTAAAACGATACTTAGTCGTTTGGGATTTATAGATGTTTCACTTTGAGCACATACTCGAGATTACGGTTAAAATCCAATATCTGGCGTAATATTGGCTAGGATTCGCACGCTAGAAGCTGTAATCATCTCATTAGGCGAAAGCTTTCATCACCACCTCAAGCTGTAATTATTATTTCGTGATTACATTTGCAGATGTTTCATGTTATTTGACTTCTGCTAACTGTTGCAAATTGCTTTGCACAAAAACGCTAGATGCATTTAAATGGGTTTTACTACAATCAAACCCAACTCACTTGCAATGTAATCTTATTTTCCGAAATATACGCAGTATATGTCAATATCATGAATTGAAAATATTTACATTCCGAAAAAAATATTTACAAATTTATACTTCATCCATAACTTACATACCGCCAAGAGACTTGGGAAAAAATTAGACCACACTCATTCACCTACTGTTCCATGCAGAAATTGTAGAATTAAAGTTTATATACTAATAGTTCCCATTACACTATGTGGTATATATTTTTTAAACATGTACTACATTTAACTTGTATTGCATAAAGAGGAATGTGTGCCCTAGATACACCCTCTTAAACTTAAAGGTATACGCATTCTTTTTATTCTTTTACATTAACAATAACATAAAATAAGTATAGTAACCACTACTACAACAAATCACTAGTATACATATATAATTCTGCCAAACCATTAATTTCTACATACATTTTGCAATGCATGAAAACAAGTTTTATCCTAAATAAAAATAATCCAAAATTCAATAAATCAACAAATAAATAATATTACGTTTTTCGTAACAAAATGGTTAGGACAAAGAGAGAGAATGATAATGTTATAACAACCTGTAAACTATAGAAATTCAAAAATATTGACGAAGCCTTATATATGAGACTCCATGACCAATAGCATAAATGATATGAACTTACTGACCAAACTCAAGTTCATATGTATCAATATAAAAAAAGCTGTATCAGTTTATATTATGATTCATAATTTGTAATCATTAATAGATTTCATGTATTATTCCTAAGTAAAAATATGCACTAAATCATTTTGACCTTGGACTAAATAGAAATAATAATGCATTCTTGGTTATCGAACATAACCGATTTTCGATCACGCAGAATCATTAAATATTAAACTCACATCCCTGAATAAATACCAATGACGAATTCTGGGTCATGCCTTACGCTTTATGCCTTAATGCCTTACCTAATATGATTGTAATGTCAGGTACATTTTGTAAAAAAGGTGAAGTAGAGAATTGTTTATACACTACAATAAACAATTAATAGCACATTTTGCTTCAGGAGAAGTTAGTGCTAAGAAACCCTATCTAGTACAACTTAAGGAACAACGACTTGAAGGTGACTACATAACAGTTGTATAAAGTGTGAGCCGATGATCACGAATGATTTAAAAACTATATCGCAATTTGGTACAAATTTTTAAATTTTGTAAACTGCAAAATATAATTTTATACCAATCAATTTTAAAAGATTGTGAAGATTTAAATATTCCAAAAAGTTGAAAATAGCTATACGTCTCACAACTTCAATAGAAAAGAGTTTGCATAAAGATCAAACATTCATAGCGGTTGAAATGTTTTGAAGAGTTTTTGATAGACACGCGTCTTATATGCTCAAAAGACAAATCAAGGTTGCTTATGAAGGTCAACTAACCATATGGCGTGAAAAGGGGTTGCAAACCGTAGAAGAAATATTTGTTTGTCACACATGTATATTATGTCCTCGACAGACTATTGGTACCAGAAATATATTAAACCAGAAATAGATTCTAACGGCCGTTAGTTTTTCAGACCAATTTTAAACATATTTTATTTATTGAGACAAAAATGGAAACGCTACTACGGCTCCGGCAGTAGATTACATTGACTGGATGTAGACGCTTTTTTCCCGAAGAAAAGTGTTCATACCTGTTATTTATATGTTGCCATGAGTGGGGCAACGATGCAAACGCTACTAGGGTACCCAAAATACCATAGACTGAAATTAGACGCTTTGTGACTGAAGTAGACTTTTCAGACCAACATATGTAGATATTTTCTTGATCAAAGAAACAGTTCAAACGTTACTTGGGCACCGCGAATAACCTAGATTCATATATATATATATATATATATATATATATATATATATATATATATATATATATATATATGTATATATATATATATATATTTCGTGCGTTACTTTTCTTGTACAGTTTACATTAAAACCGTAAAGTGATATATGCTAAATTGTGTGACATTATATTAAATATAATTGTAACCAAATTTCGAGTAAATTTAATTAAAATTAGATTGAAGTAATATGTTTGAAGCGTCAATACGATTTTGTATTTTAATAAAGACTAAAAGTTAATATTGACTTTAACTAAACTTTTTTTAAGATTAGTGCTATTTTTGTATTAGTAAGATGGTTCTATTAAGTGCAATATGTTTCTTGTACGGTATAACAACTATTGTATGTTAAATTTAGATTTAATAGATATGATATAGCCATAAGTTGAAATAAGATGATAAATTATACGCATTTATACATATTTAATGAATATATCTGTATATTATGTAATTTATTTCAGAATCTAATATAAGAACTGCTGTTTCACGGGTACAAAATAAATATTGGTGGTACCAAATAGTTAAAAAAGGCAACACACGTATATTATTGTTTTTTTAAATTATTTACTCGGTTCACAGGGTTAAGCTAAGTTTATACATTTTGCCGATCCGTTATTTTTAGAGGTTCTTACATAAAAAATTGTCGTATAAAATGGAACAAATCGGTACAAAATATAACGTACATTATTTTCATTTAAGTCATAGTTGTGTTTTTACACATAGATCTGAGAATCGACTTTCAAATACTTTTCCTTAGTCGACATTGTAACCTAAATTATTCCGTTGTAATTTTTTTGTATCATACATTTTTTCTTAGATTTAGGAATCTTTAGTCTAGGGAGTGCATACTGTTGAAGGTCTCTGTAAGATTTTATAAGATAGTGTAATTAAAAAGCAAGCGATTGTTTTAAAGAAAATACATAGCCTTCTGTAAATTTTCCAGATAAACCTGTAACAATTTTCAAATTAATGTGGTCTAACCTCCTAAAGGGCAACTATCTAATGATGCCGTAATTTCACAGTTTTCGGGAAATTCTTAATAATTTGTATTACCACCTTGTATTTCTGCTGTGCATTAAACATGCGTAAATAGACATCCGGATCCCGGCATGGTAAAGTATGGTTAACTTACAAAAACATAGAACTAAATTACATTAAACTACACAAAAACATCGCTTGTAACAATAAACATAAATATCAACCACAACAAGCGCGTGACGGCGCAGGAAATCCGTCACGTCCCTGCAACTAATCAGCTGCAATCCCGCAATGCATGAGCATTGACACACCTATTTTCTTTTTCCACCATGGTAAGCAAAGCATATATATTTTTCTGAGCCGTTATTTTATAGGCACAAAAATAAAATTGGTGGTACTGAAAGGTACAAAATCGGTACATAAATATGGTATGTTTGTTTTCAGTTAAGACGTTACTGTTATTTTACACGTAGACCTGTCAGCCAACTACGATATGTTTTACCTTATGCTCTTTATACTTGATCGTTACGACTATTTACGGTTTAAAAAGGTGTAAAAAGAGTAAAAAGTGTTCTTTATAATTATATACCCAGCCCAGGTATATACCCAAACTCTGAAGTCCCTTTCTTATTTCCCTTTCTTAAAAGGTTGAGAATTTTCAAAACTCATTAGAATATTTAATGTAATGAACTCATTTTTTTTAATTTAGCTGAAGGTTATCAAAAAGAGCAGTGGGAAACGTACACTTTTTAATATGATGACTCCTTGAATAATACCTCTAATCACAGGACTATATGGCAGATATTCAATTTTACCCAGAAAAAAAAACTATTTCTGACCTCTCTATCCACAGTGGATGGCGTTTTTACAAAAGTAAAGTTCAACTGTATATTTTGTCAAATTGAATTACAAATTATGCTTATAGTTTGTTTTTTTTCTACAGGGTTACTGTTAAAAATATTTTATTTCTCCCTACAAAACAATAAATTTGGAAGACAAATTAAAGTTTTTGATACACTGAAATACATCTACTTATCGTATATGCAGAATTGAGTGGGAATCGTCCGACGACGTTGACAGGTCATGGGGCCTATATACATTATAATGTGGTTGTCTGAGGGTGGAACAAGAAATTGTTCTCCAAGGCACGCAAGGAAAGCTCACTCGCCCAGGGCGATATGAGAAAGAAATCAGATAACTTGTTTTGTTTTTGCTTACTCTGGCCAAATATGTTTAAAGGGATTACATACTACACATGGTCAGGCCAGCCCTACTTGGCAAAAAATAAATTAAATAACACTTAGTATAAAATTAAACTTTTTACTAATTAACTGTATACATTTTGAGTTCAAAACTGCCAGTGCTAGTGCTGTTAATGCATTTCAATTATTAATACAAATCACAACTGACCTATACAAGCATTGGGAAAAAGGAAACGAATAACAGAAACATTTAAAATACATGAAATATTTATTTTTTCATAGTGTTCGTAAATATTTTGAAATACGATTATTTTGTAAGTTGAACAATTCACCACACTCTAGATAACTCTAATTAAAATGTTTTTGTCCAACATATCGTCCCACTTGACATACCTATACCACAGTCCTATATTATTAGTCAGACAGCCTATGACCTCTTACAACACTCTAGATAACTCTAGAGTGTCCCACTTGACATACCTATACCACAGTCCTATATTATTAGTCAGACAGCCTATGACCTCTTACAACACTCTAGATAACTCTAGAGTGTCCCACTTGACATACCTATACCACAGTCCTATATTATTAGTCAGACAGCCTATGACCTCTTACAACACTCTAGATAACTCTAGAGTGTCCCACTTGACATACCTATACCACAGTCCTATATTATTAGTCAGACAGCCTATGACCTCTTACAACACTCTAGATAACTCTAGAGTGTCCCACTTGACATACCTATACCACAGTCCTATATTAATAGTCAGACAGCCTATGACCTCTTACAACACTCTAGATAACTCTAGAGTGTCCCACTTGACATACCTATACCACAGTCCTATATTATTAGTCAGACAGACCTCTTACAACAATCTTTAAAGCTCCAAATAAATCAACCGTTGCTAGATTTGAGGTACATTATAATATTTCCAAAAAGCAAACAATGCTATACCAGTGGCTTACAAAATAATGCTAATTTAACTAATTATTACTAATAAGATATCTTTTGAAAACATTATGCGAGTACATAATAGTAGTATACTGTATATTAGTAGTGAATTAACTTTTTGGTTATTTCCCACAAAATTCACAGTTGGCCCACATTTGTGTGAACATCTTCGAACTGATGAATCAGGATTAAACGATTAAGAAATGGTAAATCGTGGAAAGATATTGGAACTTGAAATTTCAAAGAAAAATTTATACATAAATTTTATTGAATGACAGATAATAATTGAAATAAGCGATAGAAACCCGAATGACTGTTTCCCATAGTCCCACTATTTACCTGGAAAAACTGTTATAAACATTTATGTACAAAATTTAAGCAATTAAAATATATGAATAAGAACATGTTTATTCTTAGAATAATGTACAGTATATAAAAATTTCTGATATTTTATCAGAAGCATATCCCAGCTTGCACATAAAATACTTATTACCCTTCCAAGTACTTGTTTCGGAACGGACAAATGTACTTTCACTATAGTGTTTTACTTCTGTACGAGTTTAAAAGTGAATTTTCAGATGTTGCCATTTTGAGATGTTATTTTAGGAAGCTCTCCCTGTCTCGTATAAATATAAAACAATTTTATTTCAAAACGTCTACGATACTCACGCTTTGGATCGTCTAAAACTATCCTAAATTTAACACAGATTGTTTTGTTAATTTAACAAAACTTAACTAATAATGAAGCAGACTTTCTTATGTGTGGAACGAAAAATTTTAATAATATCTGAGGAGCCATGCATTGTATTAGAAACTAAATATTTTGTTATTATCTAACCATCTAAAGTTAATACTCATGTCACGTCAGCATTAGCATGTCTACTTTATTTTTATCGAGTAATTATAAATTAAGATTTGAAACACACGACACAAACCAGCAACTAATATAAAAGATTATCTATGGTGGTCATCATTAGTTAATAGTTTCAAGATGGATGCTGTTCATACTTACGTTTTATATCTTGTTTATACGTAAGTTATTACGTTTTTATATCTTGTTAATATCGCACGACATAACGAGCACATGTTTTTAAACTGCTAAATCTTTTTTTAAACTTATTGATATACAGAGATATTAAATCTCAAAAGATTTTAATACAACCTTTACTAAAGGACGAATATCGTACGTTTACGTCCAGCTTTGGCGTGTTGCCTATTATAAGAACCTAATTCATAATTCTTTATTAAAAGTGTTGTAATCGTTTATTAAAGATACCCAGTACTGTCATCATTTCAGTAGAAAACTAACAATCAAGATAGCAGCGATGAAAATTTTAAAGTTATATTATGTTGCAGTTTTAGTAAGAACCATTGAATGAATATGCACAGTATAACTACTAATCATTAAGCTATGAAAAGTATGACTTGAAATATAAGAAGTGTCTCTTACCTGAATTGGAACTTAATATGAATAAAGTATTTCCATAAATATTTACATCTTCATTTAGTAACAGAAATCTTTTCAAGTATGAGCCCATAGCACTATTACTATACAATACAGTACCAAGATCACAATGCTATGACTGAAATTGTTTATAAGGTATCATTTCATACATTTTACATGTTTTATGATACAACAAAATCAGTAGTACATGTAAAAACATAAACAGTATAATGACATAATATACATAACTGCCATAAACATGGAAGTATCCTAACTGATGAGCACTCCCCAGTGTTGCACATAAAACACAACAAGATATCGTAAACTGACAGAAATTTCCACCATCCCGAAGTGTCCATGGTAAACAGTCCAATACATTTTACGACCACAAAGGCATATTGCAGTAGATACAGAACCCCGTAGGTACAACCTTGATAACTGCGGCTGTTATCGAGCTGTAAAAATTAGAGAAAGATCAACCGCTCTTAGCTATCCCAGAGTAAAACCGTTATAAAGACGAAATAAAAAAAAAACCTCCAGATTAAAAGGAGTGTTCGTTATTCAATATTGACGAGAATCCACAGGACCCCAGTCCCAACTAGTTCTTGATGCCCAGACGAAGTTATACAAGGTGTAGCTCGGAAAATAATCAAACTATCTCAATGTGAGTGCGGGTATAGAACATATTGTTCGGTAGTTCATCGTGGTCTTTTTAACATTTCCAGTTCAGAGAAGTACCAGCTGACACTTACTTGGCCATGATGACGTAACCCCCTGCAGTTTTAATCCATCCAATCTAGAGTTGTCTGTGCAAATTTATAAAAACTCAATATATAAGAAAATAGCATCTGCATAAACCGAACAGTCGTCCTGCAGGCTCTCAGTCTCAAAGTAAACGCCCCAGACAACACAACATATCTGTGACGATTCGTCTGCCACTTCAAACGTAGTTAACATCACGTACACTCGAAATCCATACCCCACTCCTAACTCTGCCAAACGATAGAAAGGACAATGGCCTTAGTATTATGTGACGCCGAACGAAGTTAGTTGAAGCAGGCGTGATTTCGATCGCGCTTAGTATACCGTTGAAATCCCACTACATTCCTCGTTAAAACTTTGTGATCTAGGGTCCACAATCAAATGCTCTGTGCCAGATGACTGTGAAATTACCACTGAATTGTAAAATTGGAAGAAAAATCAGCAGTTGTTGCCTAGTTGGCCTTGCTTTACTAACCAAAAGATTGTTGAGAATCTTCCATAGATATTAGTAAAGTTCAATAGAGCAACAAGAAATGCTGCAACCTCATTCCTAATATCTAAGGCTGACCAGAGCTTCATATGAAGCTCAAAGATAACAGAGAAAGGACAAATTTAATCATTTTCTTAACTAAGATAAATCTTATAGGGTAGGATTTGGCCACTTCATGAAGTGCTCTTCTTGTGATATTTTGCATTAGGACATTGAGCTGAGGAATTATCTCACCGCGCTTTACCCAGTTAAGTTCACGTTGCTTTCGAAGTGGCAGAATAGTCATGATGGTAAGGGTGTGAAATTGGGTCAGATTTCTGCCAATCTTCCATTACGCATCCACCATCAGGAGAGACAGTAGTCACTAACTCAGTCATTCAGCCTTGGAAGATTAGACAACTTTCTCTGTTTCAGTCTATACTAGTGAAGTGGACAGGTGACGGTACTCCCTCGGTTTTAGTTCCTATATTAGTCTGAGTTTACCTTAACTGATTGAGTGGGTAATTGTCTGGTTCCACGTGTTGGTATGAGGTCTAAAACGATCTTCGTAAATTTTTGTGTGCTATGTAGCCTTTACACAGGAATAGTTAATACCTAGGAACTTAGCCTCTTTAATTATACCTTACTGCCATAAAATTTGTGTTTCGAATTGACCTCTAATAAATGAAACTGTTATGAATTTACAAATGTTTTAAGCTTCTCTGTCTCTAGAACAGGGGACGGGTGTCCATGGAAGTGATACTATGAGGGAGGCCGTTCCATAACTGCAAGCCATTAACGAAAAGATTTATAGAACATTGCAGCCCTCTGAGGAGCCATTCGTAAAACATACGATCCACAGCGAGTACTGCTTATGCTTCCATGAGATTTAAAATACTTCATAATTTGCAGATACAGATTAGACTATTGAGACTACCGAGCTTAAATTCTGCAAGAAAACCGCGTTTCGTTTGTTTAGGATAAATATAATCCATGGCACTTACAAAATTACATTTAGACAGGTAAAGTTAATAACCAGGTTACAGGTTAGGTAATATATGCCTAACTAATTATATATAAAACTAATATATATATATATATATATATATATATATATATATATATATATATATACAGGGTGTATATTATGTCTGGAAACACCCAAATATATCCTTTAATAATTTAAATATAAATTTGAAACCTCTTACGTTAGGATAGAGATTGGGCATCTACTTTTTGGAACAATGTTTTGTTATGTCACACCAACGGGGGACGTCCTGCCGAGGGTATCGTGAATATTCTTAATGGAAGCCTATACCAGAAAATAGAGCATTTTTAGTATTGAAAATTTACTGATGTTCAACAATGTAATTTTAACATGGTTCTTGCCACAAAATGTGTTACACTAATTTTTTAGCATTTTTTTAAATGTTCAATTAAATAAAACAAAAATTTCATTTTAAGCTGGTTCTATTAGCACAAATTTGCCAGTTTTTATTACAGTACAATTATGGAAATACTTATGTTATTGATTTCTTATTACAAATAAAAAATAATGTATGCTGTTAGAAAAGTCTTACAACAAACGTTTTACCTGCATTTGGTGTCAAAGCAATTGTTCGAACTGTGTTCCTTCTACGGTTTGACAATGAGCCAATCTTGTGTAAAATGATTCGACAGAGTTGCCTAACATTTCTTCAGTTATCAAAGCAATCTCCTCTATAATCCTGTTTCTTAGGTCTTCCAAATTATGAGGCTTTCTTCTATAAACATTGGATTTTAAATGACCCCATAGGAAATAATCGATTGGTGACAAATCCGGAGATCTTGGAGGCCATTCGATTTCTCCTCTTCGGCCAATCCATTTATGAGGAAACCTTAAATCCAAATACTCTCTTACCTGTCTCCCATAATGGGGTGGAGCACCATCCTGCTGAAACCATACATTATCAAAGTATTCTCCTGATGCAATTTGAATAGCTGGGATTATTTCATTTTGGAGCATATTGTAGTAAAGTTCGGCATTTAAATTTCCATTGATGAAAAAGGGTCCAACAATTTTGTTACCTAAAATTCCACACCATACGTTCAGTTTTTGTGGTTGCTGTGAATGGGACTCAGTAATCCAATGTGGGTTTTCACTAGCCCAGTAACGGCAATTGTGCCTGTTAACATTGCCATTTAGGAAAAAAGTTGCCTCATCAGAAAATAGTATGTTGGTCAGAAAATCTCTATTGTCATCACATTTGCGCATCACAAGTTCACAAAACTCAACTCTTCTGTCGTAATCATCCTCACTTAACTGTTGGACTAAATGAACTTTAAATGGTTTGTATTTATTAATTTTCAAAATCTTACTCACAGACATAGGGTGCATATCATGTTGCTGTGCAGCTTTTCTGAGCGATGTATGTGGGTCTTCAATAAATGTTTGCAAAACATCTAGTGCATGTTCTTCATCTGTTGCAGATTGTATCCTACCCGACTTTGGCCGATTACGTACACTCCCTGTCATTTCAAAACGCTCAATAGTTTTTGATATTGTTGAAACACTTATGGGATTCCTTTCTGGGAAAGTGTCATTAAACAAATTACAAACTTCCCGATAAGAACTTTGACGATCGCCATATCCTCGCATCATCAACAGAGTAATTCGTTCTCTTTCAGACAATTCCATTAAAATGCCAAATAAAAACTGAACTACTGTAATTAGATAACTTGTTGACAGCAATGCTTCAGAGACACTGATTAACTCGACAGGAATGATATGACCTTTGTCCATTTGTAATTCCCAAGCTTAGACCTGTCTAGTGAAAGCTCCATGCTCAACAAACTGAAACCTGTAGACCAGATGATTAATAACACAATAATGTTTCTCATAGACTAGTGACCTTTGTCTCTTTAAACCTTCCTGCTGACTGGAAAACACCAAGTACAGATTCATAAGTAATCAGAGAAAGTGACTCATAAGTTTTATTCATTGTAATAAAAACTGGTAAATTTGTACTAATGAAACCAGCTTAAAAATAAATTGTTTATTTTATTTTAATTGAACATTTAAAAAATGCTAAAAAATTAGTGTAACACATTTTGTGGCAAGAACCATGTTAAAATTACATTGTTGAACATCAGTAAATTTTCAATACTAAAAATGCTCTATTTTCTGATAGAATAATTCCTTTGAGATGCGGTTTGTGGCATTCAATTCAGTAAGCTATTACCTTTAAAATTATGTATCACAAGGTATAGGCTTCCATTAAGAATATTCACGATACCCTCGGCAGGACGTCCCCCGTTGGTGTGACATAACAAAACATTGTTCCAAAAAGTAGATGCCCAATCTCTATCACGATTGTAAGAGGTTCCAAATTTATATTTAAATTATTAAAGGATATATTTGGGTGTTTCCAGACATAATATACACCCTGTATATATATATATATATATATATATATATATATATATATATATATATATATATATATATATATATATATATATATATGAATGTACTTTTTAGAATGTACTTTGTTAATCGTAAACTATTTGTATTATTCTACGTAGAAGGTTTATATGCTATACCCATTGCAACCTGCTTGATGTTACAATGGGTATATCTATATACCAGGCGGTGCCACCGGTATGGGTACCACCAGGCGGCCCTGCAAAAGATAACAATTTTCAAAGCGCCTGCACACTGTAAGCTGCAATTACAAGACAGTTACGTATGTTACGTAGCCAAACACTACTTCAAGGCGCTAAGTTATGATATTCATTTGTCTTTAGAATAAATTTCTAAGTTACAGTTTGATTGTTACATCACTTTATAATAAAGTACATGTACGTGTACAATGGCTATAAACATACGCAGATTTTCTTGATTATGGCAGCAAGGCAAACTCTACATCGGAGTTGTAAATATAATTCACTTGAACTAGAAATGCGCATACAGGGACAATGCATACGGAAAGCGTGGAACGCCGCAGGATACAGCTAGATATTAAATATTTCAAGCTTAGCTTCTACCCTAATAGTTTTTAACCCTTACGATCACCAATTTTTGGATTTACAACGAAAGCCGAGGGAGACAGGATTTTTACTGAAAGAAATATCACAAGTCGTTTGTGACTATCATTAAACTAATATTGATTTCCAAATTTAATTTCATTCCAAACCACGTTGGAATGCCTTATACCGCACCTTCCTACAATATTTCTCACTTATATAATTTCGATATATGATGAATATATGTTGTAGAAACCGTGTAAAATTCATAAACGCGTTTTAATATGTTTATTTTGTTTAACAAGGCTGAAAGAAAACGTAAACCATATTTTTTGGAGTTCGACCTACATTACTGATACTTAATTCAAAATCTTATACAAAACAATGAACTCGGGTGAAAAACCCAGATTTATTGGCTACTAATTTAATCATTGCATTTCAGCAGTAATAAATTTGGGGTTTTCAAAACGACCCTTATATTTTAATTTTTATTTGATTTTACTTTAAGCTGTTGTTAAAGAATGTATAAGTTTTCAATTTTCAAAAAATCTTTTAGTTACACTCATTTCTGAGTCTTTTATGTAATTTATAATCGTAATAAAATCACTAAAAATACGTGAAACTTTACGAATACATCAACAATACTAAACAATTATTTTAAGGTATTAATAAAAGAATTCCCCAATAATTTATAACTATAAACATTAGGAAGGTAATATAAACCTTATTTATAAAATAAAATTTTACGTTCAATAATGGAATATATTATTCCAACTAAAGAATGTCATTTTACACTTGTATAAATTGATAAAGAAAATTTTATATTTTCTTCTGAAGCGTTGCAAGAATTTAAGTTTATGATGCAACAAATTTGTTGCCTTAGTAAAGTTATAAATGTAGGCACAGTCATTAAAAACCTAACAAACACGAATAAGAACACCCACTACACGTTATTACAAAACAAATAAAAAACTGTTATTTAAAAAAATTAGATGGTCGAATAATGTTCAAACGCGTAAAGTACAGATTTTTGAACCCAGCAAGTGCATGAATATTCTGAAAATTCTGAACTTTTTAGCAGTAACTGATAGATGTGTACGAAGGTGGATCAGCGGAGGGACAGATTTCCTTTAACATTACGTTTTTCCACAGCTCTTTCATAAGTTCCTCATTGTTGTTCATAAGTTCCTCATTATCCACAAACACAATGAGTATATTTTAAGACGGTTACGAGTACTAGTTTAGTTAAAACGTTAAGATACTTTTCCGTAACTTATATGTGAACACATTTGGCCCCAATAATGTAATCAGAAAAAGTATAAACATATTGAATTTTGCTGGCGTTAGCAAAATAACATTTAGAAAATAGATGTCCTTTCTGGGTCGCGTGAAGGCAATATGCTCAGGCTTACCTTTTTATTGTACATTGCTTGAAAAGAAAATCTGTCTAATACATGAATAACGTTCAAAATAGAACTTGTGTTTATTATAAATGAATGCTTCCATCCATAAATATTAATGATTGTATTAGAGAATATTGCAAATTAGGTAGAGGAGACAGTAAAATGCTAATTATTTTAAAAGCGATAAAACCACTTCCAAAGCTTAAAAAATAATATTAATAATCATAATAATATAAAATAGTACACAACTGTCACGGGTACGACGTCTTGAGTGCTGATGTTCTTAGTTCCGTGATAAACGTCTCATACTTAGCATCAGTCAATATCTGAGTTTGCGAGTCAGTGACATAAAACGGATGTGCTTTATATCATAGTAAAGCATGTTATTGGAGTTCTAGTTATAGGGTATATTGTGAGTACCTTTGTTAACTATGTTATAATTTATTAGTGTTGTGTTCAATGAAATTATTGTTTGTAGTAAAATGGCATGAAATAATTATATTCAAACATTGAAAAGTATACAATTTATATTGAACATTTTGTTCAATCATTATCACAGTTTCAGCAGTGATAGCTACCAAAGACAGAAAAACCAAATCTTTATATTTTATATTGGGTCACAAAATAATTTTTTACACGTGAAAAATTAACGGTATTTCTTTAAAATGTCATCTAGGGTTATTAGAAATAGTTTCCAAAGAAAACAGTTTAGTATTTTTAAGTAAAGTGGTACGTATAGATGGATACTTCCAGTTACTACATGTAAAAACATCTTCATGTGTACCTAAACCAACATATTTGTAAGAGGAAGTTACATCTTCTTGCGACATTTGAAACTCTTAAAGGTCCGTACTAAAACGTATTTTGTAAAGCAAAAGTAGCCAAGAACTTCTTTTTTGCTCGGTGAGTGCAAAGACAATCAGTTACTGAGACTCTCCTCCCTGATTGGCTGAGTGTGTTTGAGTTTCACACCTTCGGTTCATTAGCGGATTTGTGTTTCCAAGTAATTAGGAGTGCCTGACAAAACTTCACGTTGACGCTCCTCCGAGATTTCATCTACAATCGCGATGATGCCACCAATAGATCACTGTGAGAATTTTGGTTTTATTATATTTTCCCGTAGATTATCGCCATTATCTACCGTGGAGCATAAATGCTAATTATGTTTATAAACCTTAATTTAACCTATTCGGTATCGGAAGAAATAAAAACTCCTTTCTTGATCTTGTTAGTAACAAAATTCACAAGTTTATTTAAATGATATAAAACTATAAATCTTGTCTGCATATTTAAAAATAGCTATCACATTTGGCATACAAAAGTATTTATGTTTTTGTAAACATGTTCTTATGAAACATTAAGTAGTATAAGAAGTCTGATTATTGACGTCTATATCTAGTATAATTTGTCATAACTGTATCAATAATATAGTTATGACAAATTATACCAGGATAACGTTTAACGCATCATTCATGAAAATTAATTTTAAAAATTAAGAATCCATTCAATGGGTATATATTCACAACTGCGTTCCACATTGTTGATACATGAAACATTTACTAGGTACATAATATTTATATATACTCCATATTTAGTATAGGTTAAAACGTTGACTGAAGCAGAATTTGGTTTTCAGTGGAAATGTCTAAGTTTAACCCGTGTCATAACAAAATTTTGTCATTTGAAAAAAGTTCACGCGTCTGTGTTCGTGTGTATGTGAATCAATAACATGTATATGACCGAACAAACGTGGTTTTAAATGTACTAAAATAAAATGTTTAGTTTAAAACAAAAAATGTCATCCTCTAGAGCGATAGCGATCAAATTGTTGAAAGGGCACTAACCAAATCTGCTTTAACATTTATTTTCTTTAGTTTTCCGAGGTAATTGAGTGACCGATTTTATCTCTACAATGCTCTGTATTATCTATAAATGAAACACGTTAATACTTTATAACTTATCAACGTGCTATCATTAACATAAGCTCACTATATTTACTCCAGCCCGGTTGAAAATGTTAACGGATTTGGAAGATTTGCAAACCGCATTACAAGGATAGAACATTACGTTTAAAGGATTGGAATTGTACTTTTCCAGTCCGTATATATGTCGAAGACCCTTGACAACGAATTTGTACGTCAAAACATTATAGGGATATATCTGAATTTCACAGCTGTGTGGAGAATGACGAACCATGGACAGAACATAACATGCCATCTCAAGGTAACAGACTGGCGGACATATCAATTTCGTAGCAGTACTTTTGTAATAATAACCTGGATGGCGACGGTTGGGACGGGGACATACATAACAGTGTCCGAAATCCTATTATATTTTGCAATAAACCATCGTCAATTGTAAATGTTAACCAAACCCCGATAATCAGTGCCCTAGTAATTCTCAATTGTGCATACAAAATTTACTTGGCGCAGAATTGTACTCTACCCCGCTCTGGCCTTATTTGGCCTATTTCTGCCTGTTACTGTGTTTGGTCATATATAAGGCAGTGTAAGGATTTAAATAAAGATACATAATCAATTATATTAGTAAATCATTGGCTGAACTTTAGCGTAGCGTATCACTCTTGGACCTGGAAAAAGTTATTTCTGTTCTATCTGTCTATCTATTTGTCTGTCCGAACGATATTTCGAAAAATAATTGACCAATACACTTGAAATTGTGCACGGAGATTAATTTATATACCAGGAACACTGAGTTCGTTTATAGTGCACATCATACCTCGGCATTAGCGAAAATGTTCATTTTGGTCTTTTGGGTAACCAAACTGTAAACGAGAAATACATATGTAGATAAACTCAGTACATAAATAAAAATTTAAACGTGTGAAATTTTAACACACGTATCCTAACTATCACAACACACCCAACATAATTTTATGATAACTTAAAGGTCGGTGAAATGATTTGATTTTAGCGTACTCTTATGTTGATATACCCTCCCTCCTTTTTTAATGAAAAAACGCAAATGTATCTTATGGAAAGACATCTCAAAAAATATTTCATCTGTAGACATGAAATGTTTCATGAAACTTCATTTCTTCATAGATGAGGATAAGTAATATGTTCCATGTTCAACTATGGAATTTGGCTGAGCATCGTTTAAACATATTACTCTGCGGAGGCTGACCTAATTTTCTCTTTTGTGTACCGGGGGATGTAAACACTTCTTTAAATTAGGTTTCTCTGTTGTTCTGTCTGTCAACAATGACGGGCTATAGACTTGAACACCTTAGTGAAGCTTATCGAGCAACATGCGGTGTGGCTTAACCCTACCATATGTTCAAATTACCACACATCTTGTAATCAAGATTAAATAATTCTAACCCATCAAGGATTGTCTCTCTCAGACTTAATGTTATAAGGAGATCTGAATAACAAATTTCTAGGAAGACATTAATGTGACACTGATTTGACAGGAAACGCGTAAATGCTGG
Source organism: Homalodisca vitripennis (assembly GCF_021130785.1). Taxonomy (NCBI): domain Eukaryota; kingdom Metazoa; phylum Arthropoda; class Insecta; order Hemiptera; family Cicadellidae; genus Homalodisca; species Homalodisca vitripennis. The sequence continues at coordinate 54,646,448 of NC_060215.1, forward strand.
CAGGAGAGTACTTTAAGTTGATATTGTAACTCTTGTACAATATTATTTCATACTTACTTCTCTCCGTGCTGTATACGGTATAATAAAGTGACAAGATGTTTTATACATCAAAGTTTCTACTATGTGATACAACCTTGCATTTATTAATTAGCAGTATTGCCCCCTTAATCTAATATAAAGTTATAATACTCCAACACAGGGTGACTCAGATCCCGAAAATGGAGGCTATTCACAAAGGGAAGTTAGTATCATCAATATGCAAGGCTGGGAGGTAGAATCATTTACATGCCTCTGGTTGCAATTGGAACCGAAATGGAGGATTATAATCGTTAATGGAATATAAATAGTGGAGCCGTCTCCATAACTCCGCTTGGGAGCGTTCTGGGGGAGGGAGGAACAACCTCTCATGCATACTCATGACTTCATCCCGTACTTCCAACAAATCGTCTTGTCTCATTTCTGTGAAAATTACCATTTTGTCCGACCCTACAACTGTTATTATCAACTCTAACTTTTGCATACAAGTAGTATTTAAAAACTGTTTGTGATATGGATTAGTATTACGTAGAAACTGACTTTCTAGAGATAGTAGTAGGTTATAAAACTGATCTACGTTGTCCTCATATTATGAAACGCTTAATAATTGTAACAGGCAATATCATGTAATAATAGCTGACGGATGTGTGTTAATATAATACCCATACCCATGCGGTAGTGCTAAAGTATTGTGAGTAAATAAGAGTGTCATTATACTACTATAACGTACGTTTTTTTGTGTAAAAAATATATCGTGTAAATATAGAAAGTTATTTATTAAACTATAATAATTATACCTCTACGATTGATGGTATTATCACTGTTATGAGATGCCCTCATACTATCAGATTTTTGATACAAGGCCTGATGCCGTGTAACAGGTGATTAACCGTAATATAATACTCATAAAATGTTGCTTTTAATAACAAATCCAAATCCATGAAGCATTTCCTGTTCTACTTATAGTTTAGACGGGCTTCTGGTCACAGGCTCTGCCATGTACAGGTTCAGTGCGCTGTTAAAAATCTATTGCTTACTCAACTAATCCATATTAATATTACTGGAAATCCAGCACTATGGCTGCATACCTTTGCATAATGCTATACTTCCTTGATCTAATAGCAGTTTATTTTCGAACATCACTATCCCTCTCTGCCTCTGGTACTCCCTCGTTGTCCACGGTTATACCTATGGTTAATGCTTATGTACTTATTAGCAGATAATAAACTGCGTTTTTGCTGATGCAACAGCTTCATGATGATCTTGGTAAATTCAGAAGTATCTTGCTCTCTGATAGGGCAGAGCTGACCTTCCGCACTGCCTCGTACAACCTTTTAACTCTCTATACTCTCTATCTCAACTGGATTACTCTTTTGATTCAGATATGAAGCTATACTCTGAGTATACGCAAATGATTTTGTCTAGTTTATCATTTAAATCGTAACAGTTTCCATTAAAGAAGGTTTAAATACTTTCAATACACCTTCAATACAGGTTTATTTATTTCTTTCAGTTATATCATTGTCAACTTTTGAACACAGTTGTACTATGTCATGCATGTGTTTCTAGACTGCTTCTTCCTACTTATACATTATCTTACACAGATACTCATGTTGGTTATCCAACGTATTGTATGGTCACTGTAATATCCTTGGTGTTAATGACCGTACCTTACAAATACCACTGCATGTCTAGGTAGTAAGGAACAACCCATTTCTTGGTATCAACAGAGCCGTTCTTTTGATCTAAATAATCTACGTCCTCCTCCTACACGGCTTTAAAACTTTTTCACGTTATCACAGGCCATCTTAATTCAGCCATTTCCTTACGTAATAATAATTTTATCGTTTATTACTTTCTATAGATGATTTGAAAGTATAGAATGATTGTGGGAATTTCTCAGCGTTTTGTGTTGCAACAGAAAAAACACGATGTTTCAAGAACTAACCCTCTTCTTCAGCTGTGGAATACTAAATCATGACATTATACCTTAAAAAATAAAAACACACAGTGTCGAACACATTCAAATTAAATTTGAAAAAAAAAAACAGTGGTATCGCTACGCTAACAAAATATTGCTACATCACTTTAACAAGGGGAAGAGGAAGTCAGAAAATGTTATTAACTAAGCAACAAATAAATATTTTTATTGCAGCGGTTGGAGATTGCTCTCCCCTTGTCACCCATGAACGTAACTGTATGCTACTCCCCCTGACAGGTTGAAGCTTAACACATGTCAATCCTGGCACTACAACCTGCAGGGTCTCTGGGGTGTTTCCACGTCTCCTCGCGTCTCCTACCGGAAGTCGGATAGCCACTTGCCTGTCCTCTGTTGAGCCACTTCCCTGTACATGCATACGCATGACTCCAGATCGGGAGAATCCTATAACACTTACCATATTGTTCTTCATCTGTAACACAACACATATCAGATTCAAATAAAAATGATAACTGCAAAGTGATCAATAACAAAACATTATTTAAAACACGTATTCTGAAAACAAATACTAGTATTTTACCTTTTTAAATTCTTATTTCTCATCTCTTTTTTATTTATGTTTTTACATTTATTTTCTTTATAACTGTTATTACACCAATTATTTCCTATTTTTTTATTTTAAAATATTTTAAAATTATTTTAAATAAGCAAGAGTGTCATTTTATCATTTATACATATACGAAGCAATTGTTAGTTTTAGTTTTGTTGCATATAAATATAATTTATACAAATTCATGGATATGGATATAAAGTTACAATACGGTTTTTAGTTTTGGTGGCTTAAATTGTATTTATTTTTGTTCTCTGGTAGAAACATATTTTTAATTACAAGTAATTTTTTATTTATATTTCTTGACCTTAGTTAAATGTAAGAAAGGAACTTATGGTCCTAAATTTAAAACTGAAATTTAAGAGCTTATTCGTTCATTCATTAAAAAAGGATATCACTATACTGCAATAATAAAGTTCTGGTGGACCACTAGCACATTGTAACAAAAAAACATAAATTGCATATAGCGATGAATAATACTTTAGTGATTTCATTTGTTGCAATTCATAATGAAACGTAATTATTTCTAGATAGCTTATAATCAAATAAAATTTTATAAATATGTTGCCTAATGATACGTTGTGAAAATATATAAAATTTTTATATGTTGAAAATACTGAAAAGGCACCCATTGAAATAAAATAGCTTTCAATTCCCTGCTTCTAGAACGTGTAACATAAATGGTAAACTAATATTACTATTGGTAAATGTTAAAACTGCAGATTTAAACTTAAGAAGCTTACTTTTTATATTACATAAGCATTCTCAAACATCCTCAAGCTGAAACCTTTAGCACTATAACCATGTTTTAATTAATGTAAATTTATGACACATTATTGTTGTAACAATACTATTCGTGTTTCCAAAATAATTTGGTAATCAATAAATTATTATTTTTAAATCAACGAAATTATTTTAAAACACATTTCAAAACTTCCTGTTTACAAAATTTAATATTTTTCATCACATTAGGGAACAGAAGGTAAAGGATTCGATAAAAATATTTCCTTGATTGTTGGGCGTTAGGAAAATATAAGACAAATTTAATTTTGTTCACAATAAAAATGAAATGGAAATATTTAAGATATTTTATTACTGTTTTTATCTAAAACAAAAGAATGTTATACTTAGTACAAACGCAACTGACTTTTGGCTGCGGAAAATGGTATATAATATTAATTTACGACGATACAAGCTTATTTGTTAAAAGTGGAATTTTCTATGTTTTAAGTTTGGTTTTGGACTCTCTAATAGTCAAAGATATCCATTTTGGAGAAATCTTATTTATATAAGTTAAAACATACACATGTATTAGATCCCACAGGAAATTCATAGTTTTGATTGACATTTTCTATTATTATAGTAGCAGCATCCACTCCGGATTCTAGATTTTTACGTTCATATTTAAGAAATATTAAAGTTTACCATCCTTGTGAGGTTTCTCAATGTTTCATTTCAGAGAGCACCCGTGTGGGATTTGGATTTTCATTAAAATGTAGAACCATGTCTCTTTTAAGATTATTCTCAATATCCACTTCAAATAAAGTAATAAATATATACTAACGACTCAAGAAGTGAGCTTTTAAAATCAAGTTTAGGTTGAGTTCATTCAAACGTTATGGTTTATCCCCTACAGAAATACAGAATTTATTTGTTAGTTTAATGTTTATATGAGACACGAAACATAAACTGTAATGTGATACCCATTTTAGTGCCTTTATTTCATGAAAACTTAAAGTAAAGACATTTTTGGTGCACAAAAGTGAAAGTGGAAAAATGAAACCAAGCCCAGTTGAGGTAATCAACCAAATGTGCTGAATGTAGGTTCTCTGAATTTGTTGCGTGCTATATTTTACTTTACGCGACGTAGGATTATAGAACCGTGTTATTATCACAAAACATTGTGTGTGTAACATTTTGCAACCTTCTCATTCGTAAGCCCCTCCATAATATGTTTCGTGATAAAGAATTAATACCAGTTATATAAACAATGAACAATTTGATAATCTGGCCACAATAATAAACATCCTTAAATGATTGTGTGAGAACTCTATGTCTGGTTTAAGAATCAAAATACTATTTAGTTGACTAAATATTTACACTATTTTAGTTAGTAGTTAGCCATAGTTCTTTAATGATGATATTCTTTTCCATGCTTCTCATTACAACATTATCGCAAACTGAGCATAATTCTGCATGCTCGACTAGGCCAAAGTAGCAAGCCTGAATCGTGCTTCTATTCAAAGCATGCCCATCTGGTCTGATCACGAATCGGGCACAAAGCCTTGTGCACAAGTTCTTTGTGTCCATACCTCAGCGATATCCCGTAGCTGTGAGGACAGGAATTTCTCTGTCACAGGTTAAATAAATAATTTTCTCACTGATATTAACAGAGTAAACATTTTCCTTTCCTTAAAACTCAATAATCATATCATTCTCACACAAAATAATGAGAAATATACTCACATTGCGTACATTCACTACTAGAAATGAAATATACAATTATTTTTATTGTGAATACCATAATTAATAATGAATCCGTTAAAATATTCTTTACAAAAAAATATAAATCAATATTTTATGCTTTCACAATGATATAATATTAGTTTATTTAAAAAAAAAAACATGAGTTTAAGCGATGAAGAACTTTAATGAGAAATATATGTGGTTTAACTATAAACGAATATGTATATTCTTGTATGAAAGAGTTAATATAGTATACATATATTTTTCAGGCAGGTTCTGTATACAAGGATTCACTAGAATTCTGTATCGAACTTGCAATATACAAGATTTGACACGTTCATAACACTCGAATACAATGTGTACATCATTACAAACAGAATAGCGGTAGTTATACAAAATAAATAAATAGTAATTTTCTATTTGTACATATGTTCATAATGATGTGCAAACTGTTCCCATTTTATAAAAGTAGCATGCAATAAAATCTAATAATAAATAAACACTCTATATTGTCTTTTTATTTTAGTTTAACATTAGAAAAGAGATAGGTTGCACAATTACAACGTTGCGATACTCCTATTTAATAGATTGTGAGAATAAAAGCTAATTTGACCTTGCAATCAGATAACAGATATAAGACACCCTTTCTTTAAATTTCGAGATGACATACTGTATGAGGTAACTCGTCTCCCATGATTGGTGGAGTGGCATATTCTTCGCGCCCACACTGCTTGTCTGCAAATAATTACTTTGTTAAAATAATACTCTAGGATTAGCAAACGTTTTAACTCCTTTCTGGGAAGTTGAAGACGTTACCAAATATGTGGTTACCCGGCGACGCCATTTTTTCATAGCAGTTTAATAACATGTTCAGAACTACAATTCTGTAATAAATAAGTTAACCAAGGAGTTACAAGAGTATGTTAATACTGATTTCAGTAATCAAAAAAATAGTTGTATATAACTGATTTTGCTATACTTCGAGACAAATCTTTGTAACCCCGGCCGTTTGACTTAATTATTTATTAATAATGTAAGGAGACCTCAGTTAATAATGTTAATACTAGTTTTATCACGTGACACTAAACTACGTCTCGTACTATATCTATAACAATATGATGATTTCAGAATATTGAAAACAATTGCTAAAAATTATTACTAATTAAATCCATACTGTTTGAGCTTGTGGAAATGATTTACAAATAAAATAAACCGTTCTTCAATAAATTATTCTGAATACATTTGCAATCATCAAGAAGTTACAAATTAATTATTGCTTCTTGCGTCTATTCAGATTCAAATCAAAATAATACTATGAATATATTGATAACAATTTTATTTCCTCTAATATCGACAACATTAAAAATAATTAATAATTGATTTGGAAATGTTTTTAACATTTATCACTTATTCTTGAAATAACTGACGCCCTCTCTTGATTCAATTCATACTATTTCAATGAGTTTCTTCAAAAAGTTTCTCAAGGTAGTTCTTAGTTATTATAAACCAAACGTAATATTAATTATCATGTATTCAGTTCTTATTTTAATAGTGCCACGTGCTAATCGGCCTGAGTAAACAGCATAAGAAGATAATTAGAGTTAAAATTTTATTATATTTGATTTTACTAGGAATTAATGTAGTATTTTAATAAACAATAATCTCCTAAATGATGTAAGAGTAATATTTTGATATTCTAGTTTTTTTTAAATATTGGACTGTTATAAGTTTTAAAACAGATCTTTGAATGTAGCAAACCCCAGCAGTTGAATTTAGTTGCAAAGAAGTGTGTTCTTTTGTTCTCTATTGAAAATGCAATTATGCAATTAAGAGAAATCTTGAAGGTGTAATAAATTACTCCTTCTTCGTATTACTTACTCATGTTAATCACTTTGATTCGTTAGCCGTCCACGATGTTTATAATAACTATATAAGCATTTATTTTTTAAAGTAAGAGATCGTGCTATAATTATTAAAATATGCCTTATTGAATTTCCTAAATATAATGTTTGCCACCACTTCAAGAAGAAACTCATCCCTATCTGACAAAAACGCGGATACATTATTTATATGTAGCTACTAGTATAACCGTCCACTAGAGATCGATTAGAAAACTTGTTTGTTGCATCTAGAACTACAAATTGTTTGTATAATTTTTGCTTTGCACAGAGCACATGGCTAAATTTCAAGTTTCAACGCTTTCTCAATGATTTCACGAAATGAAAGGGTCTCTTAAGGCGGTCCTATTATTGTTCCGGTGTACTAATATTAAATGAAACGTCATTCTTACAACTCGGAAATATCATAAACTAGATAAAAACTCATTTTTATTACGGTGCTGCAACAAAATGAATGTCAGCTTATCGTCATAGACCGTCTTTTAAATTAGAAATCACAAAAAACTTACAAGAAATTTAACGGCAAAGTATTTTATATTAATTTTCGGTGAAAGAGTAGGAAGTGACAGTTTTCTAAGGTATAATAAACAATAAGAATAGTGTTTTTTTGTTAAACTAAGATATTGGGAACTGTCTACCTACATGATAAATTTCTAATAAAAACGTATCTAGGTTACAGAATACTTAGCCTTATTCTGACTTATAATCTTAAAGCATAACACCTATTCGGGCTAAGAAGTCGGTCTTTGCATCGAGTTAAGAGATAGCGCAGGTTCAAATCCTGTCTGTGACCGTAGCACTTGTTATTAGTACCATCGAGCTTGTACTGTATCGACTCACCTCCCTTATTCTGTGTAATAAGATCATCACGTGGCCAGTGGCCCATGAAGACGGACAGGATCGGCGTATCGTCCTCTCCACAAATTTCCAGCATAATTGAAACAGTGATATCTAATATAGACTTCTCAAGGTAAGATTCTTATGATTATGATAAGCATAAGATTTTTATTCTTTCAAGCATAACACACTCTATAGCTCCATATACAACCATAAAATAATATAATGGACTGTGTGTGTTCTATATACACTGAACTAGCGAGGTACCAAATTTGAATTGAACTCAACTGGTTTCACGTCTAGATATGGAGGATCAAATTCCAGATACACTTTTGAATTAAACAGGAAACATTTAAGATATTATAAACTTTTACCTATTTCATACTCAAGTTGCTCCCATCGTTAAACGGTAGCGTATAATATTAATTGACATAACTCATCACATATAGTTTATATTACTTATTTATAAACTTGATCCGTAACAGCAATCAATTATACGATCTAATTTACATAATATTTCTATATATACCATATATATATATATATATATATATATATATATATATATATATATATATATATGTATATATATATATATATATATAGCTCAGTATTCAATAGATCAATTATAAATGGTAAGGTATGACACAGGTTTATTCATTTATGCAGCAAAAACATGGTTTAATGTGGAGATGTTGAATCCATCTGTTAATTAAAAGTAAAGAATTTTCTATTATAAATAAATATAGATATCCTGTTATAAAATACTACATAAGTATATGTTTAAATAGAATGCAACAAAGGATTACATACAAAATACGTTCAAAGTATACGTAGAAGAACAATATTGAATTTGTCAATGATAAACATTAAGGTGTCAACATCGGCTTACCTTCCTGTTAACAACTGAAATGCGGTAATTTTTAAACCATTACGTTTCAAGTAAGTATTATGTTAGTAGAAAGAAATCAACGAACCGAAATATACGTGATATTACTCTTACAAGTAGACATGGAAACAATCCCGCCTTATTCTAGGCATACAGTAACTATGACTGTTAACACACAATTAACTATTCAGTTGTATGTAGTATTTACACAAAATACGTTATAATATAAGAACTTAATAGGTACAAATGAGACGGAAACAAGGGATAGGGATTTATAAACAATAGGACGAGTAAATATGAAAAATAACTGAACTTTTTATTCCAGTAAATTATTAATAAAACTAAACGCAAATACGGTATGGCGGATGAGCAATCTTCCTTTCAGACGCTCTTCACTTTCAGAATAATTCAGTCCAGTTCTACTCAAGCGGGCATTGTCCTTCTCCCTCTCACCCATTCGACTGGGCGGGGGGAGGTATGATGGTCCAAGTATCTGCTACAGGTTATTCTTACAACTTATAATGGATCGGCTAAAATACCCTCAAATAGAAGTGATGTTTAACATGCGGCTATTTTAGTTCAAATTCGTAGGTTAGCAGGTTTTCCTATGTATACATTTTTCACTTCTTATTTTGCACAAATTTAATAGTCTTCATATCTTATCAATTTCTTATATTATTGTGCAGTCCATAATAATAGACTGCTACATACTGGGGGGAAGTTGTATATCAGGTTGAATATGTTTTAATATAATTTAATTTTGAATTATTCTAAGAGTACAATATTTGATTAACCCATTAAGAGAACTTTTATGACATGTATTGCTCTACTTAGGACCGGGTTAGCATGTAGGGACATGTAGCAGAATCAATTAGTTTCAAGACTGTATTGACATGTATTGCTCTAAGTAGTATCCTGCTGACGTTTACTACTGTAAATAGTATCCTGCTGATATATATTGCTCTACATAGTATCCTGCTGACTTGTATTTCTCCACTCAGAGTCCTGCTGACATGTATTGCTCTAAAAATGTACCTTATTCAGTATTTTAATTTCAATGGTGCAACTGAATTAAAAATGAAAGTAATTTGAAAACACATGGATCTGTTTTATGTTAAGACAATTTAGAGCACCAAAGATATTTTACAAGATTTTCAAAATCCTTCTTGTTATATAAATTAAAATTTTGCATACATAATACTAAATAAGGAGTATGGCTATATTCCAAAATGAAATTTATTTCTTGTACTAAAATTCAACTTAAAACCCCTCAAAAATACTTATCATTCTTTTTTACAAATCTTTATAAAAAAACTGTAATTTCTATTAAAAAGATTTAATATTAAATATTAAAAAATTAAAATTAAATACTCGTAAACATTCCAACAAATAATGAAATGTATGAAAAATATAACAATTACTGAAAATCAAAAATTTAAAAGATTTAAATTTATAACGATTTAAATTAGCCCAAAAGACTCCTGAAACCAAACCGTTACGTTTCACATTAACCAACATTAAATAAGAAACCTTTTACTTAAAAACAACATTTTTCAGATTCTCAAATTACCGGAAAAATTTATTTTTTAATAACCATGCAAATATTAAAATAAAATTATGTAATGGAACAGACGGCTATTTATTATTGATAACAATAAAATCTGTGGCCCAACGAATCGCGCACTTAGATTTACTGATGGTCCATCGTACACTAAGACAGTTCATCAGTTTGTGCCACAAGAAGTGTGGCTTATGGCAGGGAGAGGTAAGTTTAAATGGTCAGGTTCCACTGAAGAACATGGTTTAACAGAGAAACGAGCAGGATCGACCGTTAGGTTTGGCCGCATTTACGACCCAGCCAACGGCCTGCTGACAGATACATGACAAGAAGTCCTTGCGTGATTCCAATAAAGAGGCCTAGGCATGGGCCAGTTGTTGCGAAAAATAGTGCTCTACATAGTATTCTGGTGGCATGTATCAGAATAAATTAGTTTCACCACTCTCTTCACATGCAGTGTTCTACATAGTATTCTGGTGGCATATATCAGAATAAATTAATTTCACTATTCCCTTCACATGTAATGCTCTACATAGTATCCTGGTAGCATGCATCAGAATAAATTAGTTTGACGACTCTCTTCACATGCAGTGTTCTACATAGTATTCTGGTGGCATGTATCAGAAAATTTTAATTTCACTATTCCCTTCACATTTAATGCTCTACATAGTATCCTGGTAGCATGCATCAGAATAAATTAGTTTGACGACTCTCTTCACATGCAGTGCTCTACATAGTATCCTGGTGGCATGTATCAGAATAAATTAGTTTGACAACTCTCTTCACATGCAGTGTTCTACATAGTATTCTGGTGGCATATATCAGAATAAATTAATTTCACTATTCCCTTCACATGTAATGCTCTACATAGTATCCTGGTGGCATGTATCAGAATAAATTAGTTTGACAACTCTTTTCACATGCAGTGTTCTACATAGTATCCTGGTGGCATGAATCAGAATAAATTAGTTTGACGACTCTCTTCACATGCAGTGCTCTACATAATATCCTGGTGGCATGTATCAGAATAAATTAGTTTGACAACTCTCTTCACATGCAGTGTTCTACATAGTATCCTGGTGGCATGAATCAGAATAAATTAGTTTGACGACTCTCTTCACATGCAGTGCTCTACATAGTATCCTGGTGGCATGTATCAGAATAAATTAGTTTGACAACTCTCTTCACATGCAGTGTTCTACATAGTATCCTGGTGGCATGAATCAGAATAAATTAGTTTGACGACTCTCTTCACATGCAGTGCTCTACATAGTATCCTGGTGGCATGTATCAGAATAAATTAGTTTGACAACTCTCTTCACATGCAGTGTTCTACATAGTATCCTGGTAGCATGCATCAGAATAAATTAGTTTGACGACTCTCTTCACATGCAGTGCTCTACATAGTATCCTGGTGGCATGAATCAGAATAAATTAGTTTGACGACTCTCTTCACATGCAGTGCTCTACATAGTATCCTGGTGGCATGTATCAGAATAAATTAGTTTCACGACTCTCTTCACATGTAGTGCTCTATTTTGGATCCTATTTTACATACTACTGATTTCTTGCTCTCCTTAGGGCTACATTTTGGATGATAGTGCATTATTTTATTGGAAAATAGCTACATAACATTTTAATTCGCGTAATACATGGAAAACAAAGAAATCATACATGTATACAACGTAAGAAATTTTATATGTGTAAGCAGACATGTAATTTGTGTAACTGAGACGTATTACAAACGCGATGCACCAAAGCACTCTAACTATTAAGGAGCACTCTAAAGTCTACGTGGAGGTTATCACATCCTTTTGCGATGTGATAGCCATGAAGCAATATTAAATTCGAATTATAAGTGATTCTAAGATTAGTGTTAACCCACTTATTTAAATGTGATATTTAATTTATTTGAGTGTGTGTTGTGACCATATGTGTTCAATAGTATTGGAGTAAATGGTTAACGGAATTTCAGTATTCTTCATCAATATTCTTCAAAAAACTAATTTTGCCCACTAACCTATTTACCTTATATTTTGCAACGTTTTAAAATTTTATTTTATGGATATAAGAGTTTTGTCTGTGAAAATTATTTATAAATATATTTAAATACATATATAATATATACAAAACATGCTTTAATAAAATGTCTACATACATGTTTCCAAACACACAGTATATATCGATGTATATTCATGTTTAAATAAGGTAGTTTATTTATTATAAGCCTTTCAAACTTAATTTCCTATTGAGCAATATCCAACAATATCTGTGATTTTAAAATCTTTGTTTAACGATTATGCTTTTTTAGTTAACTATGTAATCAATAAAACACATACAATATAATATTTTCTTTTCTATATATAAGACATTAACCGCATAATACGGTCAACGTTCAATGGAACCATTTTACAGTATCACACAAGCTAATAATAAAGAAACTAAATATTTTTATACCGATGAGTTGCCATGTTACTCACACGTTTAATGTTAAGAGATTTCAATAATAATGTAAAGGTGTTAACCACTGATTAAATTATAGTTTTAAAACATTTTTTTTAACTTTTATGAATTATATAGATGCCAAAGTGAAAGGGCATATTTTTTATTTACTTGCACCAGAAGACACCCTGTTGAAACATAAAAATACAGTAAACACTGCAATAAAAGTCTTCTTGCGGGGATGTTTATTCCGTAGGGATTCAAGGCGCCTGCCCTATATTATTTCAACATTTTTACATTAAATACTCATCTTCTTTAAATTACTACGGGAAATTCGAAGGCAACAATGGATCGTTATGGACCGATAAGGAAAAAGCGTAATTAATCAAAAACCAACATTTCCCCTACATACTTTTGAAGCTCTAAATAATTATGTAATTACTATAATTTATATTATTGCTGGCTTAAATTTGAAACTGTAGATTTAGTACATCAAAAGAAAAACACATTTTACCATTAATACTAATTGTACTCAAACACACATGTATACATCTAGAAGTAAGAAGATATTTTATTTCTTTAATGTCCAGCTTCTTCGTCTCCTAATGTTACTGACCAGACGTCGTCCTAGGGGAAGTAACGTCTTCTATATTAGTTGCTGTTGGTAAAACTAAAAAATAATATTTCTCTTAAAGGGATACATAACTTTAAGCCAAGAAAAGGACATAAACCGAAAAGAACTGTGTATTAGAAGACACTGGAATTATACCAATTATAATCTTGGGCCTTTGGCTTACGTGGCCGAAGTCATAACCGGGTCGAAACATTGTTTACAGAATTATCCTCTTGAAATATTTCAGCCTCGCTGAGGAAATCCATGTTCAGTCAATGTAATATGTAAGCAATGGTTTGACGTGATGTGGAAAGGAAAACACTGATGTTAGTTATACAAAATATAATTGAATAATCTCGACGCCCAACGATGACGACACCAGTTGGCATGTCCGTAGCACTTCGGAAACGGAAGGGAAGTTGGCGCAGGGAGTTATTCTGGAAACTCGGGTCTATGCTGACGAAGAACAGAGAAATGTAGAAGAAAACTCCTCACGAAAAATATATCAGAACAAAAAATATATCACTAGTCCTACTTGAAAACTTTTTCTAATATATGTGTAACTAATTTATATGTAAATTTAATAAAAGTTAGCGTAAAATATTTCATATGAAACCTAGAGTTTTATCACCAGAGTTATTCAAGGTAAAATTCTGCTAAATCAATTGCAAATAAAATATAATAAATATAAATAAATAAAATGTTAGTATAATAATTAGTTAAATACTACCTATAATCTCTGCAAAATATTACTTAGATGCGCAGCATACAGTACATTCATTAATTAAACAGAACCATCAATATTTACAAAACATTATTTCATATATTTTCATTGGTGAACTGTTAATCAACAGAACCAACAATTTGCGATCTTAATTTTTTCTACTTGAATTCACATACGTAACACTTTTTGTCCATATACTGTGTTGTTTTAATAGAATGTTTGAGACTTCTTGTCCAAATGAGGTTTTTATTGAATCCAAAACTATTACTATGCCTATTTTGAGATAAATTAATTGTATCTACAACATTAATCACAATGGTACTAGACAACACAAATCTCTAATTTGTTTCGTACGTACCGGATAGCCATAAGACCTTATGGATCAGTTCACTCTCACAGAAATATGAAAAAGTGTAAATTGACACATTTACTTTAGTAGACATTCGTAAAGCCTGTGATATTTTGGTTGTTGGATAGACATTTTCTATATTCTTCTAGTTACCTTTCCTATAAATATAGGAAAATCAAGAAATAAAATTGAACCGGATGAAACACTAATTATTGTTATGTCGTGTCGCTGTTGTTACATTCATTTCATTCAAAGTTTATAGCATTAAAGACGTTATGTTATTTTAGTGGGCTATATTTACCTATTAAAATATATTTTACTACACGTAATTAATTTTAGGTGGCGTATTAGTCAGCGAATAGAAAGAACTTGCTTAATAATTTGAAGTACAATTCACATTGATGTAAACATTCAAATTTTCTCATAACAGGAAACTATTTTGATTATAATAATAATTCCAATGAATAGGACATTCAGTTATATAAATATGTGACGTAACACAGTTCTTGAGTAATTTGGTTAGAGAGTTGGCTTGAAGTTTTATGTGATCTTAAGGCATTACTGTAAATTTTATTTAACAAAGTTCCTACCTTGGGCAAAGTAAAAGTTTTGGGGAAATTATCGTATAGTTTAATTATAGTTCAGAAAATAAATTCTATTTGAAAAATAACTTTTATCTCCGTAACCATTTAGACTTTTTGAAAGTAAACAATTTCGTTGCATTTAGGTGCTGCGATATTTTGGTGGAGTATATTAACCACAGTAAAGGTATCATCATAGACACAGCTAAAGATCGTTCGTAAAGTGACCTCAACATGAATAAGAGCACCGAACCACTGACAGCTGAGGATCGAACCTGTAGGATTTAATCAATAAATTCACCCAGTGATTCGCTTTAAAACACTAACGCTTTTATCACTATAACACGTCAAAATGTATAAAACGAAGCCTTGCATTAAATGCAAACTTGCTGCCTAGATGCAAATTTTTATACTGAACACGTATCCAAGCCTGCCAGTGTCAAGCTGGAAATCAAGTGTGACCTGATCCGATAACGTAAGATAATCTGTTGACACCAAGTGTGTAATTAATACTAAGGCTACCTACACACTCAGGCCACCGCTACCAGTAGTACCACTCTTAGATCTTCAACTGTTTCACACATTTATTTCAGGCATTTGTGATACATACCACAAACTAATGACAGTCCCAACACCCAAGGTGAAAGTTTATCAGAAGTATTGACCAATTGTTGCTACAAGAGCGATAGGTACTACTGAGATTTATATGCGAAAAATCATTTAAACCTTGGCATATATGCGAGAAAAGCAAATATATCCTACGAATGCTGGTCAAGACAATTTCCTTGTACACTTTTCCACAGAGAGCAGATATGTCAGTTGCCGACTTACCACCGCGGTTCTGTGTCCTTAAAAATGCAATAACGGTGTCACGTTACGATATCAAATTTCAGATGTCATATTTCCATTAAAGTTTATTACTTATTTAAACATATACTTGCTATTTTACTGCTTGAAATGTAACTAGCTCTTAGGGCGTTCCTGGATGATTCTTATTCTGAAATAAAACAAAACATGATGTGGCCAAAACACGCTGGTTGAAAAATAGAAATGTGAATACTCAAGACAAATCTTTGGCTGGAAATTATTTTCTAGCATTAGTATCAATCACGATTCTTCACCATTGAACGATAGCCAGGTTCACTCATTGTTTCTTTACATAATTTAAACTATAACCACTGAACTGCTCAAATTAGGCTGTTGGAAAATGGATAGCAAATGTGGTAGTTTAACTACACCACATTTTTGTTATATGTAGCAATTTAAAATATTTACATTCACAACGGTGTAATAGTATAACTTACATTTTATTAAAGAATCGTAAAAAATAATTTGTATTAGGCTTTTATTTATACATATTTTGATGTCAACACAAAACTAAGCTTACAAGGGAAGAAAATTCAATCCACGGACTGTACTTCTTTTTTACCCCGAAGAAACGACTAACTTAATTAACGTTGTGTCATTGTGTCCATGCTTCCTTTGTTTTATCACCCTTGATTCGTAGCCCTTCACATTCAGTTATGTTTTCCTCTTGGAATTCACGAGATACATCATTAATCCCATAATCGTACTCTTTTATATTTATAATTTACAGAAGTCATAGTCAATTGATAATCCTCGCCAACACCACGCCAATAAGTTATATTAAAACATATACATTGCCTTTTTTTAAACAAATATGTAAACAACCTTTTTTATATATTATAGTATATTGTGAGTAAAAATATATTTCTTTTCATCATATTAATACATTTGTATAAATATACATCAAAAAGTCTGATGTGCTACTATAAACTGTTATTTAAAATTGACAGTAAATGAAAATATTAAATCAACTTTACAACTGATTGCGAAATAATTCAACTCGGTAATTCTAACTTTTATAGTAAAAAATATTTCGAACTCTATTTAATAATTGTTTTCCTAGTTTGTAGATATACGTAATATATATAAACCGAATCAACGGAGTATTAGAGTTCCTGAAAAAGCGTAGCGGAATACGAGTTAGTTTATCATTTACACGTGTTTATTGATTTCATGAAGTACATGTTGTGTCCTTAGAAATGGGAATTTATATTTATATAATTATATTATGTCCAGAAAAACATACAATGACAAACATCTACACAATCTTATGTAACAGTCAACTATGTAAGCTAGGAATGATAAGCGACTACATTAGGTTATGTCTCCAATTATCAATTAAAGTACTTAAGATCTGATTTGGCTAATACCAATAATCTTCATGACGCGCCACAAAGATCTATACTATACATGAAAATGTAAACTCGTATACTCTTGTTGTAACATTGGTTAGTTACCCTTGTAGTTAAAGTACCAAACCTATTTATTTCTAACATATCGAGTTTATTAAAGTATTGTACAACATATTCAAATAAATCTCCATTTTAAGATAATTCTTATTGGTTTTAATACATTTTAAAAGTTTGCAACAGTATAAGAGTCGATACAAGTATATTTAATTGTATATATGTTCTAGTAAAATAAAAATCAAATTATGAAACAATTTAAATAAAGTAAAATTATTTGATTAATACTAATACTAATACTAATTAATAAGTAAAGAAATTCTAAAGATTAGTCCTATACGTATTGCCAACAACTTTTAAAATCTCCAAATAATTAATGCCAGTTATCATATAATTGCTGACAATGAAATGTCAACATACTGCTTTGTTCAATTTAGTATTGCACTTGTTGGAAATAAAACAAAAGTTTCATCAGTTTCATATTTGAAAATATAAAATTGTTCTGTAATGTCCGTCAATATTGAACTTGATGTTTCCTTAAAACAATTACTACGTGCAAGCTTGAACCAAATTGATTCAAGCAAAAGTTTATGGAAACGAAATCTCAATATGTAAATTTTGACATTAATTCATTAAAATGATGAACAATAGTATAAAGAAATTTTGAGTAATATTCATATACTGTAAATTATAAAATAATCCAGAAATTTAATAAAATTACATTTTTCATGAAACAGTGATACCAACCAGTTAATTCTATTCATAAAAAGTGTGTTATAATGTTTTATGTGATAAACTAAATTATGTTCCTACATTTAGAAAATAATGTATTTAAAACCTTAATCACTAAAAAAACCTTTAATTTGACTTGGAGGAAGATATTTCATGTATGTTGTGATTTAACAAATATTCATTTCACTAAAAGGCATTAGCTAAATATAATTTAAGTAATTGCCCCGCCCACGTACGAATACAGATCCCTCACTTGTCAGGCGAGCACATTACTAGGTTACTACTGAGCCGTTACCTTTGTTATTCAATTTATTTTTCATTTGGCTATTCTGTCATACACGTGTTTAAATAAAAAATGATTGAAAGAACAAATACCCGTCAAACGGCTTTTATAATTCATTATTTGTGTTAACTGCAATAACCTAATTTAGTTAAAATAAAGATTCATTTACAACAAATGATATGTGTACATTTTTTTATTATTATATGGATGACAATAATGTATATGATTGACTACACTTAAGTAAAATCTATGAATGTTCAATCAATCATGTGCATACAAATGTATACAGCTACAAATACTAATAAATACAATTTTTAAAGAAACGCTGCGAATATTGTGTAAATATGGCTACCTATAAATTAGTACTCTAATATCATTAAATATTAATGTGATAAAAATATCATAAAATAAAGCACTTCAGACAACAAAAATGAATTTCTTTAAACCTAAATCTTTACCAACGTATGTCACTAGAATAAAACCTAATTTAGGACAGTAACAATTAAAATGGCGTGTCGCAAAGGGTATGATGAACATGTTTGAATGATGTTAAATTTTTAAATAAAAGCGTATAAATTAATCAATATACTTGGCTCATGGTATATTACAACGAGTCTATGTATTTTACGGTTTTTTGTCAGCCAACATTAAGATAGTTTTGGAAGTACAAGGAAAGCGTATGAATATTGTTGATAAACACTGGTCAGACGTGAAATGTTAAACTTAAACATTATCATACAGTAGTGAATACAAATGTCACCATATGACGTAGTAATAACTTTATATGATCTCGTGCAGTTTGTTTCACCATACAAACGTGAAGGAGATACAGGAAAGACCCAAAGGGATGTTGGTTACGTGCGTGAATTCTTAAGTAGGAAGTCATCAGACCCAGTATCTACACCCTTTAAACCCTTGAGCCAAGTGACATCCCCTACTTTACAACTGCCGAAGTAATGATTTTCCAGCAGTACAGGTATACGTTTTATGCTAGCAATTGAGCATTGTACAATAAAAGGGCACTTTCTCAAACGAAATTATATTTCTTTAAAATTATTGATTTTTAAAATTATAGAGTCTTTCTTTAGGCGAGTAAATTAAGATTTTCTATTGAAAGAAGTTCAAAGAAATCTAAGTTATTGTTGTCAGGTTATAAACGCTTATGAAAAGTATCATAATCAAAACTAATAATCCTCAAAATCATAAATCAAAAACTCCCAACATCTGCCCCTTCTGATAACGACACTGTAAAGTTCGAAAGTGCCCTTAAAATCACTTATAATTTAAAAACTCTCTTGTACTGGGTTGGTGTATACTATAACTTTATATTTTTATTGTCATTACAAATGTTTCTTAAATTACAGAGTTAAGGTCATAAAGTTGCCGATGATGAAATTAACATTTTTTCTCAAATAACGTTCTTGTTTCGTTATTCATTAAGTAAAAAATGTAAGTAAAAAGTAATATTTTAATTTACAATTAATGATGTATATTTCATTCTGATAGCATGTGTCCACAATGGTTAAGCCTTTCCCACGTGCACTGTGGGGAGTGTTCGCGCTCCTTTGTCCAAGTTGCTATATACTCGTATTTTATATACGACATATTATAATTTATAAAAGATTTTCCACATATTTGTTTTAAAAATAGCAATTCATATTTTCTTAATATAACTTATTGGTGGGATAAGTTGTTTATTACCAATTAACTATGAATTATCAATATCAAAGAGTACGATGATTAGATTAGTGATGTATCTTGTGAATTCCAAGAGGAAAACCTGAACTGAATGTGAAGAGCTACGAATCAAGGGTGATAAAACAAAGGAAGCATGGACACAATGACACAACGTTAATTAAGTTAGTCGTTTCTTCGGGGTAAAAAAGAAGTACAGTCGTGGATTGAATTGTCTTTCTTTTCTCGTTTCGTCGTAAATTGGGGGGTTGTACGTTAGAATATTATATATATATATATATATATATATATATATATATATATATATATATATATATATATATAATATATATATATTGCTAAAGTCATTAATGCCCTTCGAATAAGGGCTAACGTTGCTTTGATATTTTTCAGCGAAATGCGAAATTCAGAAAGTCCTTTTGTGTGCACATCAAATGGCGCATTAAGAAAAATATTTTGGAACTTTTTAAATTGAAATTATGTGAAATAAACACAACCTTAATAGAATTATTTGCCTGATAGACGTTACATAAAATACATTTTACAATTATTCCATATTTCTGCTTATTTATATTTTCCACACTGTTATGTTTAGTTGATGTAGTAAAGTTTTTGTTTTCTTGGGGTTTAAAATGTATGAGACCAGAAATGATGGAAATATATATCAAAAACTATTTTAATTTTTTTAGAATGTATATATTTATTAACTTTTATATTTACACTGTTATTACTCGCTAATATGTCAAGATAAAATACAAACACCCTACATATAAGTTGAACCTAAGTAGTTATATTATTTTTTGGATTTATATTGCAGTTTCAGTCGTACTCATACTACTACCTAATTTACTAAACATAATCATGCAGTAATAGATAGTTTTAAATACAGCTATATCATGATTTATGGACTAACGGTTTGATAGAAAAGAGATATTAAGGTAATTTTTATATTATTTTCGATTTAGTTTAAATTGAATAAAAAGGGGTTAATATAGAATAATACAATCAGTATGGGTCTTAATGAACATTTATGTTTAAACTCTAACACTACGTATTTATCAATATTTATCATTTAGTGATGATACCAAGGAACAGTCACGCTATTTTTAATTCTTATTTGCTGAAATAATCAACTATTTTAAAAATATAGCAAATTTAGCGTAGTAAATAATTTGTGGTTAAACCTTCCCCACTTTCAGCCTAATCTATTTTTATGACTCATGACAGGCTTCCTTTATGAGTTTGTGATTTCGTAAATTGCCATTTGGTTGATAACTACAATAGTATAATTGTAGTGTGTGCGCTGTTTATATTTTTTATTTGAAAAAAGTATATTCCTTTGTCTACGGTAAAGTTTGGCAACAGTATAATTCTTTGTTTAAAGTTCTTTGCTGACGATGGAAGAATTATAAAGGAAACCTAACACGTAAATTGTAAATACGTATTATTCGTCTTTAGCTGAAGATGGTTGAAACGAAATACTGCTTTATTGAGACGAAGGTAGGACTATGAAGTCCTCTCTTTCAATTTACCTCAATTTTACTTTTGAAATATATTACTTTATTCTTAGAAGAATAAGGAAGGCACGTCAGTAGGCAGTGGCAACTTACCTTTCAATTATAATCTATTTTCTAATATTTTGAAAAACGCAACTTTTTAAAATCCCTATAATATAATTTCTATACGTATTCATTGTCATTCTTTGTAGTAAAAAAATAAAGCTTTGATAGTGTTCAAAGAGATAAATCAAATAAAAACTATATACCTCCCATACTGTAATATAATGAGAGAAATGTTTTCATTTGTGATCGCTTTGTGTAGTGTTGTATTGTCCAAATAATGAACTGCTCTACAATATACTGGAATTCTTCTCTTATGATTCACACATTTTCATACAACGCTTTCTAGGCTAATTATGTAATGTGACGTTCTTAAAATAGACCTTGGAATGATACTAGACTAACAAGTCATTAAGCCATTTCAAAATTGTGTGGGTAAAACCTGTGAGTAAAACAGTCGAAAGTGTTTTAACTTGCCAATTTACTAGCAAGTCGTCTACTCTATTCCAGTGAACTCCAGTATTTACGATATACCTCAATTAAACTAATGCGGATTACTATGTTTTATTATTTTGTAAATCCAGCCACAACGTTTTGTGGATTTACGTAGCACATATGTTAATTTGTTACTTTGTAAATTGTAGTTTTTTCATTTCATTACAGGTTTCTCTGATACTGTTACATTTTGTAAAAAAATTCTCTAAGTCAAGTCTAGATATTGCTTGATATGATGTTGTTTGTGCAAAACTTTCAAGTGGAGGTTATTGTGATGAAAGTAATATCCTTGAAGTGAGATTGAATGAGGCAAAGGGAGAACCCACTTTAATATCTGTCTAATCTAAGACTGGCAACAAACCTTCGTTACCCTCATACTTTTAGGTGATCATATATACTTTAATAGAGGTAAAAACTGTACAAAATGTGAATCCCTATAATAAAATTCATGCTTTTCGAATTAAGTTGGATACGTTCTACAATAAATCATTGTTTTTCAGTTAGATAAAAAGCGCGGGTTAAATTTATCTAGTTTCAAAATCCTGGAAAGCTACGTGATCATAAAGTAATGATGGTGTATTGAATTAATTAAAAATGAACAAATTACCTTATTTATAAAATGAATGCGTTTGAGTGTAATCCATATACGTTTTATGAGACATATATTTGTATCTTCCTTCAATGGATAACATTTATTTAATATGCATATAATTTTCTTCCAACCACAAAGTTCTCAGAAACCTAGGGGACAGACGTACTTGAGGATAAGGGGTGGTAGTACTTTTCTATACAAGTTCCTTAATTACCTCGATCGCTCCCTCTCTCTGCTTGGTCGAAAACTCTAAAAATATTAATTAATTTCATTTTCTGTTTGCTGCATATTCTGAAACAGTTTTACACAGTTATAAAACTGGTAAATATATAAGTAACTATGTCTTGAAGACCAACGATGTACATTGATTTTACAATTATGATGTACAATCAATTGAGGCATGAATCTGTTTCAGTTGTGATTCAAATATTACTAAACAATAATATAGGAGTTTGTTTGTAAAAATGTATAAATATTTGATGCTGAGAGATATTTTGTAAGCTCGGAATAATGCTGTAGGTCAGTGTGAAAATATTTATTTCGTACCGAAAACGAACAATATTTCCGATTATGATTCACTTTGCCTTAAACAACATTTTTAAGCTTGCAGAGCAAAAGGTGGTACGCTTTTACCTTCGGTGTAAGAGAAACCATTTTTGTGGGTTTGTTTGGGCTGTCACATAGCCTGGGGGATGTAGGGGTGGATATGAGCCTGATGACTCCCTACTTAAGAATTTACACACGTAACAAACATCCCTTTAGGCTTTCCTTGTGTCTTCTCATCTGTGAGCTGAAAGTGATGACGTAGTTCATATATAATGACGAAATATCAATTTGTTATTATTTGTTACTGAAAATCAAGGATGGTTTGAACGCAAAGCTTCAAATTGCATGCTTACAATTACTAATCGTAGCACTTAAAATAGATGACCAAGAAAATAGCGAGTATTGTGCGGTTCTAAAAATATTTATCTGCCACATGTGACAATCATAATTACGATATTTGATATCAGTAAATTAGTAAGCATATCACTTTAAAATTTAAATTTAGAAGACTATATTTTGATACTCGGTAAAAATTTTATCCTATCGAAAATTACATGATATTAACTTGTCTTTTTTATACTTATATGTTATAGACCTGCATTTTCGTTGTGAATAAACTTTATAAGAATGAAGATAACATTACTTGAAGTTAAAGAAAACATATTCTATAAATTAAGTTTTCAAAATAAATAAAACTATATTATTCAAACACTATCCATTATATCCTGCTACGATTGAAAATTTAAAATGTACATTATTTTTCAGATATAAGGTAAATGATAAAATTAAGATTCTCTGTTCAAAGTTCGCTTTTGAAGATGGAAGGTCTGTGAAGTCAACAAGATTTTTGGGACATTTGCCATTGTTACAAAAACTCAATAAACCTTTTTTATATAAAAATTTAATTCAGTATAAAATAATTAATATGAAGCAATATAATTTTAACTGCACGTAACATTTATAATAAATGAGCATATGTCATTGTGTTTATTGGTTTACTTGATTGTTTTAAGTTCTCAAAGAACTTTAACGTAAATGAACAGTCCTACCGTGTCAGCAGAGTTTCCTAATGCAGCACTTAAGCTCTTAAATCGGCTCTGAAGGCGGTGCTTTGCATTTAAATAGCCTAATGGAATATTCTCAGGTACCGTATAAATAAGTTGAGTGAGTAAAACCCTCTAAGAATGACTGAAAACATCATGGAAAGTTACCTTAGTATTAAATATTTAATGTTCCTCTTTTTATTAATGAATAAATTTAAAAAGTACCAAAAGTTTTTTTATTGTAAGCCCTGTGAGATTGGATAAAGCTACTTATTAGGACCAAACGATAGTTTCTTGACTTATGATTGATTATTAATCAATTAAATGTAAGATTGACATATGTACTACTTTGAAGCACGGATAATTTTGCTATATAATAATAATAATATGTTTAGTAAATGTTTTAAAATACAACTCCGATCAACATATTTACTGTACCGAAATACTGCTTTATATTGAGTGTTATTACACAATACTATAGAGAATTTATTATGTCGGTACTGACAAGATAATCCAGGACATTAATTAACATATGTGTTAGGAAACAAGACTACCAACTGCTTTGAATTTAATTTTTTTTTATATTGTAAATCTTTCTATCTCTGGTACTTAGGCAATAGTGTGTACAATTTGCTAAAACCACTAATTAAATACCCTAATTACAACAAAACACCAAAACTAGGAATTTCCGGATAAAATTAAGTTACATTAATGTTCACGTTACTCTTTATATGGAGGTGTATAGAATAAGCCGTGTTGCAGGTAACCTTATCTCGTCAACCTAATGACGGGATTAAAAATTGTACTTTCGTTAGTCTCTATGTGGGAGCATTAAGACACGCCTACTACCAGGTAACCCTGCCTCGTCAACCTAATGACAGGATTAAAAATTGTACTTTCTTTAGTCTCTATGTGGGAGCATTAAGACACGCCTACTACCAGGTAACCCTGCCTCGTCAACCTAATGACAGGATTAAAAATTGTACTTTCGTTAGTCTCTATGTGGGAGCATTAAGACACGCCTACTACCAGGTAACCCTGCCTCGTCAACCTAATGACAGGATTAAAAATTGTCTTTACTTTCGTTTGTCTCTATGTGGGGCATTAAGACACGCCTACTACCAGGTAACCCTGCCTCGTCAACCTAATGACAGAATTAAAAACACAGTCTTGCTACCCTCGTTAGTCTATGTGGGGGCATTAAGACATGCCTAATATCAGATAACCCTTTTTTCAACCTCATGACAGGATTAAAAACAATGTCTTGCTACTCTCGTTTGTCTCTCTGTGGGGCATTAAGACACGCCTACAGCCAGGTAGCCCTGTCTCGTCAACCTAATGACAGGATTAAAAATACAGTCTTGCTACTCTGGTTAGTCTCTATGTTAAGGCACTCCTAACATTAGGTAACCCTTTCTTGTCAATCTAATGACAGGGTTAAAAACACGGTTTTTTAATACCGTTTTTCCTTACATAAGGGTGTTGGGCAAATACCTATTTACTTTATACCCTGTTTCGTAAAAGTTGCAGAATTAAATAAATTTAAATTTTATATTATTGCAGAAATAAATGAACTTTCACGTTAACTAAATGAAGCAATTACAAATACTTTTTACTTGTCTCGTTTGTCTGTATGTGGGGGCGTTGAGATCAAACCACTTTACTGACAAACCTGTCTCGTGAATCAAACGACGAGATTAAAATACTGTCTTCCGTTCTCGTTAATCTCTATGTAGGGGCGTCGAGATCAAACCACTTTACTGACAAACCTGTCTCGTGAATCAAACGACGAGATTAAAATACTGTCTTCCGTTCTCGTTAATCTCTATGTGGGGGCGTTGAGATCAAACCACTTTACTGACAAACCTGTCTGGTCAACCAAATAACGTTCAAAAATAACCTGGCTTACTCAAGATTGTCGGTAACCGTGTCGGGACTAAGGATAATGGCGGGACTAAGGATACATCTGTTTGTTCTTTATAGTTCTGTTATAATTATAAGGATTTCTCTCCGATACCATCACTTAATTTACGATTTTTATCATTTATATTCAATAAAAGTTTTGATCATCTGATAAGTATGGTTATTTCGTTTACACATATCAAATCATAATTGACATTTTCTTTTAAAATTTTCATTCAAAATAATTAATTCACGAACCTTTGTCTAATGAAAGTAGTAACATATCGCAGTACTCGTAACTGCGACACAGCGTAAGTATATAAGTATGACGGTGTCAAAAAAGTAAGTTTCCTTAAGTTACAAAAAATTGTTAATGGTTAAACTATTGATGTATATGTTTTTTAATTTTCTTACTTTTATACCTAATTGCTCTCTCGATCAAAAACTTTTTGGTATGTCGGTTCAAAAATCAGAAGATCAAATGATCTTCCACCATATGCTTCAGCCAGATATCCTCCGCATGTTTCACCCAATTCTTATTCACAATGCGTCTGGCACCAAGATGGCGTTTGAGCTCTGGGAAAAGATAAAACTCGCTTGTGGCCAGATTAGGTGCATACAGTAGATGACGAAACACTTACCCACTAATCGTAACTTTTATAAACATATTCACGGGTTGCTCGAACAGTACGAGGCGACAGTAAACGTGGATGAACAAAATTCTTCTTGACCAAAACCCTTGTCATTTTTAACGTATATACCAACGGAGTTTCGTAAGAAATTCATGTTAGTACTCTACAGTTATCTTCATGCCTGTTGTCTAGTAGTTTTCCAACAATATACTTTGGCAATCCGAAGAAAAGGTCATATAACTTTCGGTTTTCAGCTGCTTGATCTCCTATTTTCGCCACAACCTATTTTCTTCGGAATTTTATTGTTACACGCAGGTTTCAATTTCAGAAACAATTCTTTAAACAGAGCTTCCCTTTCATTTTCCAAAAGTTGCAAAAATATTAGCGCAGGCTCCATTTGTAGTTCTCCATTTGTAGTTCCATTTGTAAACTAAAGACAAACCAAGGTCCTCAATTATTATGCTGTGAAGTAAAGCACGGCTATTTTCTGGCAACTTAGTAAAAAGTGTGTTATGTTATGAGAATGTTAGTAAAAGTCCATACACAGCCAATTGCTGAATACATTGTCACGTTTAATGGTGTTAGTGAGTTCGAATCTGTTTAGATTGGGTGTTCAGAACACAGGACAATAGCATTTCTCAGAACACAGAACAATAGAATTTCTGGATCCATCCATTTTAATATTATTTCAGTGATGATCAAAACTCGAATCAATCTCAAAAGAAGGCAATTCAGGAGTTGTATAAGTTTAAAAAAAGTAATTGCCAGTCTTTTGTAGATATAAAATAGCTTTATATTTATATTATTTTTTCTTGCCACACCACTAGCACCACTATTCATTTACAGTTTTTTATTTCCTTGTTCAATTCCACTTCATGATCTAATATTTACATTGGTTTGAATTCGTAGTAGTTGTTTTCTGGTTATAAAGCTTGTTTGTTGTAATATGCCAATGACTAAATCATTTATTAAAATAATGTGTAATATTTTAATACATGCAACTAAATTATATTCCTCAGCATGTATCTGAATTCATTTTAAGTTCCTTTTACAGATACAGTTATTAGCAAGATAATTTTTTAGGATCATCAATCTAAAATAATTATAATTTTTTTATAAACAGTGATGATAAAGTTTAGTATGTATATTACCGAATACTAATAGATAGTGACGTTTTTAGCCGTAAACACTTAAGAACCGAACGTGGAGATGTACTATATTCTGTGGGTATAGGGACTTGCACTTTTTACAAATCAAACCCAGACATCGAAGTAGATAAATAAAAAAAGCTTTAACCCAATGTTGTAGTTATAACTAATGTTTGTATTAATTTCTATCCAACCTTAATCTTCCATATAAATCCTTTAAGTATTTTTATAAAAATGCGTTAATATACGGGAGAAGAAATATCTACTAATGAGGACTGCAAAGGAACAAAGGGACTAAACAGCAAAGACTTGCATTGGCTGGGGACAACTCTTCATAACACAAAAGCTGATGAGTGTTACCATGATGTCGTACAAAACCGCCTTTTGTATAAATAAAGCATATCAATATAGTGATTTCAAAAACCAATATAAGCTTTATGTTCAATATATAAATAAAAAGCACAGCTTAATAATAACGTTCTTGTGATCAGAATGTGATAAAAGTAAAAAAGAACAAGGTTTTTGGTAAAGTTTTATACAGTGTGAGAGTGAAACAGAATAAGCAATACAATAACGTGGGAAATGGTCCCACTAGTTTTCAATGAAAATCCTTAGAGCTGATGCAAACACCATACCAAACAAACTTACAAATGTTTCGTAAAACCTTCCTATTTTATAGCTCACTTGATGAGTGGTAACGTAGGTCTAACGCATAACTATAATATTAGCCCTTATCAGTATAAATATCCTCCCCGCGTTGTCCTTGGATAGTATAGGCGCCATCATACTTGTGAGTATAGGAAATATTCTCAGAATGAGTAAAAATAAATATTCCCTTTCCCCTATACACTAGGTGGAAATGGAACCATCAAAATTTCGTTAAATTGAAAATAGAGTCCAGTTTCAAAAAGTTTTCAATAGAAGACTTAAAGGAGGTTTGTAGGGATTACATTTTTCTCCTTTTTACGTAATTAATTCTGAGGTAGCAATGAACTAAACTTTTTAAAACTCCATGTAGATCCCATTAGAACCGATAAAAGGATGAATAAACAAATAAAAATATAAAAAATCAGTTTTAAAGTATTTTTATCTTGCCATATCATATAATTTCATCCGATTAAACGTCTGCGTTCTTATATTTTATGCGTAAGTCAAATCATTTTGTGTATTTGTATCAAGTATGTATTTGTTATTTTATATTATTGATTAGATTGGTGCAATTAAAACAAAAGTCTTTGATATACCTTCATTACAAAGTTAAAGGTGAGCCAAATTTATTCTGTAACAGTTTACCGTAAAGGGAACTAATTATGGCTATCCGTATTTAGATATCCTCTCAAATTAGCTATCAAAATGTATGTAAAATATGCAAACCTAAGCCTTTGACTCATGGGATTAAAAAGTATTAAAGTATATTTGCAGATTAAAAAAAGATAATTTGTAATACCCTAATACAAATTGTAAACTATTAAACCGTACAATAGAAAGGGAAAACTAATTTGGGAAGGAAGAATTGATTTGAATTAAACATTATAAATATTGTTTTGTTCTAATAAAAAGTGTATTTAACAGTCATTTAAACATAAATATGAGATTTTTAACTTTAATATCCAGTGTGTTATAAATCATATAGTTTTGTGTCGAGAGTCACATGATGAGTGATGCTGTTTGAAAATGTTGAGTTTCGCTAACCACAATCATGCATGGAAAAGGGGAGAATCTTACAGAAACAGAAATTGAGCTAAGGCATATATATAACTCAAAGCTTATGATTTCATTAACATTATCGAAAAAGTGGGAGTTTTTTTCTAAGACATTTTTTACAGCTAATACTGTAGCGAATCTCACCTTGTAGATTGTATATACCGATAGTACGGAATGTCGAAGAACGTGACAGAATATAAATATTTACGAAAATGAATGTGACATTCCCCTGACTATTTCAACTTTGATGCCCTTTGACTTTCCACCACATTAATATAATTCTTTCTTTTACCGATGTGTTCATATGCACCAAGTTTCTAGTCTCTAGGACACGTCTATGAAGAATTCGCATACGACACGATACTAAGAAGGGCCTAGTCATTCTTCAGTAATGGGTTTTAAGCACCATTTTCAGCAAAACAGACGACGACACGTGTGTTATTGACATTCGGATTTCTGCACTAAGTGGCTTACACGGTAAGAAAGTATTATTAAATAACTAACCCCGAAATTATGTGTTAACAGTGATAAAACTGTTCTATATTTCTGTGAGGGACATGGATTTATGTAATTACGGATACTCGGGTCTAGGATACTTGTACGAAACATGGTGGAAGCTATCCAACAAAGCCCCGTGAACTTCTTTAGGCTTGAACAAGACGACTGCAGTACTCGCTGAGGGTCGAGAGTCGAGTAATGTGACCACTCATCCCACCCAATTAAAAGGGGTAAGTATTGTGGGTAACAGTCCCCTTCCCATTATTCCAATTCTGCCCTATTTCCATCCTTATCCTTGGTCATCTCTGTTTCCATGTACAGTTAAAAAGGAATAGAACAATCGCTTTATATAAAAGTTCATTTCCGACCCATACCGAAGTAAATTTTAAATTCTTCAAAAATAAAATTTTAAGGTAATAGGTAAATTGGATGTCATTCGATTACATATGAGATTTATGTGAGTAGTTGCCTATGTCTTCTGGGGATAAGATGTATGGAATCGTCGCTGTGACACATTGTCGCTGGCTGCGGAGCTGTTACTTATCGCTGCTGTCACCGTTCTTTAAGCCTTCTTCGCGTCACCGGTAAAATACTAGGTTGTCAAACGGATACCCAGATCCAAAGTGTCAAATCCTTCAGTTACATTTCGAGTATTGTTTCTAGGAAACTAAACTCTCATAGAATGGCAAATACTATTTAAATCTGCCCACTCCTTGTATTGCAAATAGTTCATTATCAGAAGCTTGCATGTCTAAACTTTTTACAATGTATTTGAATTGTTTTACGTTATATAACGTCTTATTAAATAAAAAGTTAAATTTTCAAGCTATAATTAATATAATAGAATGAGGTTATGAGTTTTGGCAGTCGATTTTGTAATTACCCTACACATTTTCGCTATATTTCTAGCAAAATTCTTGAACCACTATGAATAATGTGAGTGTTCTTTTTATACAGATCAACCTATGTGTTAGACATTTAATCTATATATTTGTAAAAAATCATGTAAAAACTTTAAAAGTCATTAAAAAAATAATGTAAAGTTAGTTAAAAATGATATAAAAACTACATTAAACATCATTAGCTTAATTAAGTAGGATTACCACGCTAAGATGTATGTTGACCAGACGTCAATAGGCTCCTTTAATTTCGCTTCTTGGAATTATTTTGGTTATATATATATATATATCTTATATATATAAAAATCTTGAGTCACGATGTATGTTGCCAATAAACTCCAAAACGACTGAACCAATTTCAATCAAATTTCACATGTATCCGTAATTTAGTCTAACTTAGAAGATAGGATAGTTATTATCTGAATTATTCGCTTATGTCGTGAATATAAACGAATAAAATGAAGAAAAGTTTTCAAAGCGCCTGCACATTATAACCTGCAATTACGAGATAGATACGTATATTAAACAGTGAAACACTATTTGAAGGCGCTAAGTTATGATGTATAATTGTCTAAACTAAATTTTTGGTTGAACTTAAAGGTTGAGTGGTAGACCACTTTGTAATAAAATACATTATGCATGTACAATACATTTTTGACATATTTTCTTGATCGTGACATCAAGGTAAAATCTACATCGGGGTTGGAAATATAATTTACTTCAACCAGAAATGCTCATATATATATATATATATATATATATATATATATATATATATATATATATATATATATTGATAGTGTAGTGTTTTCATTGCGTACAGAAATTACATTTTCAATAGAAAAAATTGTCATACAGATTTATTTATAAACGTGTATAAACTATTATTTCCTGCTAAGCTAAATCTTCTCCCACTTTTAACTAAGTAATTCATACATGATCAGCATGAATAAATTTTGATTTTTACTCATCAAAACTATTCGTACACGTTTTTAAAGAATTTTACTTTATACGTGTACCACAATAACACAACTAAAAAATATGTCTTCTGCATAAAACAATCAACTACACTTATTTACTTACAGTTTGTAGGAATTCTTTCTATTGGTATTTATTACATTAAAACAATGTTATTACATTTAAATAAATTTCGTAATATAAAATAATGCTCTCTTGTGATAAATATAATCTTGAATCGAAAATTTTAAGCTATTTTATGGTAAAAAACACTGCATCTAAGTGTTTAAATTACTTTTTTAATCAAATTGTTGTTGCTTAAAAATATATTATGTCTAATACATATAATTAAAACCATATATTTTAATATGGTAACATAAATAGATTTTCATTACTTCCATAAGAATAAAATATGAACAAAAACATAAAACTATTAGGCAGTAAAAGTACATCAAATAGTAATTATATAATCATTTATTAATGGAACAAACATTTTAATGGGAATGCATTCAGAATGCATAACGAACGAAATAATGTTTGAATACTTTGTCAATACGAGTAATAACAGCACGATTGCTTTGTTATAAACCATGTGTTATCAAAACTAACTGATTGGGGCCACATTTGTGTTGATGCTTTCAATATCAGAAGCAAAACAAATCAAATTCCATTTAATTTTCTAGGCGACATTAAACGTGAAATATTTCTAATTAAATTCACAAAAACTACATAACGCTAGTGATACACCTCAATTAAACAAGGTATAATTAAACAGCATTATCTTTTATAAATATGTGAAATGTACCATATACAGAGGTTAAGCATCATGTGACATTGTTTATATGTAATTACTCTCCCTACTCTAAAGTATTCAATAACATTACCATTCATAGTTTCTCCACTAGTTAGCTTACAAATTACTCAATAAACCTTTTATTAGCTGGCCGTTTTATAGGTCAGTTTAAAAATAAGACATTGAAGATAATTATAAATGATTTATTAACTTGTAGAAAACCAAAGCCGTTTATTGGCAATGTTTAATATTGGAAATCTCTGAAACCTATTTATTACATTCAAGAAAACAACTAACCGCTTATAGCAATTATTGTTGTCACGTCCTTTATTGAGCAACATTCTAGAGCTTCATAGATATATTTCCTATTTCAAGTAATACAAGCTATCTATAAATTTTAAGTACTTTTTTAGTTTTAATTTTATAGAAATATTTACACTCCTGCAAGAAAACAAGAGTGTAAGTTGATAAACCTGGATTGGGGCTTCCTGTATTTCACAGCTTGTTGATGTACATAGTTGGCCCATTAACGTTTCCTTATTGCGTAATTGCTATGCCATTTATCAATCCCCTACCAATGTCATTCGTAACTCAGCTAGCATGAACATAAATTTACTCTATTACTCTTATCATGCACTAACATGATTTGCTATTAAAATGGATAAATCATTATCTATTATTACTTACGCGCATTATAATAAGTTTTATTTGTATACAAATTGATTTTAATTAAGTGGTAAATTTAACGATTTAATTTTAAAATATAAATTTAACACGTTCAAGATCAAAACTATTCAAGAAGCTTCTATTAGGAATGTAAATATGCCATACATATTAATTTGAAGTAAGTATAGGCAAACATGATTTTACAAGTATATTAAAAGAGACTTACAATGTTCAAAATTATAATTTAATACGGGTACAAAACGGAATAGCTCAGGACTTAAATATTGTAGCACTATCATGTTTTTACCATTTAAAAATTACACATGTACAAAGAACACTAGCTTTGAATGCAGTGGCTATATATTATGATTTAAAGTAAATAAGGAAACTAATAAGGTGTTAGGAAAAATAATGGTACCAGCAAAAAAATAAAATTTATTGCTAGAAATTCGGTTAGGTTTTAAGTTAAAAGTGGTGGTTTACTAGAAATGGGAATTATTTTATAAACATTTGATACAATTCAAAAAAATGTCCTATCCCTATTCCTGAGTTTATTAAAAAAACTTTTCAATAGTTATATGGCAAGAGAAACGTTCGGTAACGTCACATTTTCTGTTTATCGCTTGTAATCAGGAATGATAGAAGATACATAGATACAACACATACATAGAATGTGCCCCACACACAAGCGGAACCGTCTATACCTACATACTCCTTTGACAGTAGAGGGAATCCAATTACTATGGATTCATATTAACTTAGTAGTTGGTATCCAATGTCAAGCGACAAAGCAAATGAATCTTCTTATGACCTTTTCAAATTAAAAGGGTTTATTTGTTGTTGTCTTTACCTGCATTTACGCTCATATGGCAGTATATAACGTCTTAGTAAACTAGATTCATTAAAAGAACCACTTAAAAATCTTTTTGCAATCATGAACAAATATTGTATTAACATTTATAAGGCTGAATATTTAAATGAATCAGGTTTAATCAGGGGGACTTTTAGTAAACAAAAAACTAGTAGTTGAACACAAGGGGTATATAATGTGTTTGTGTGATTATTATAACTGTTTGTAATATAAAATATAGTAGAAAGTTTGGAGCATCCAAGTGCCGTTCAGACTCGGAAATTAGCTTTAAACAAAGTTCAATAACACATTTCAGATCAAGTAGTTACTGTGTAACTTAGTGTAACCAACTAGAGATTCTAAAATGATACAATATATCTTGTTATAAAGTGGTGGTACTTTGCAGCCAAATTACTAGTTTACTTTTGAAACGTAACTTTTGTTTTCCGTATCAGAACGATATTATTAAGACGTCTTTGATTTAAAATCCAGATTTATTATATAGAAATAATTTAATAATTTTCATTATGCGTAAACATAGTAAGATATACTTTCATGATTATAACATTATTAGCCCATTTTTAAATGGGAAAAATGAATTATTGATAGAAGTAAGTAAATATAAGTGTAAGAAAGAGATTGGATTTAAAACTTAATTACCTTTTAGTAAAATTGTTAATTACTTCATGTAGGATTTACATGTTTTATTGCAACTACGTTTTTAATTGTTTTATTGATTCCTAAGGAATTAAAAATACCGGGTGTATAAAAAAGAATGACCTGATTTTGTACGGTAATAATTACGAAACATAAGGCGTGCGGGCAAGGAAAGCTGTGTATTTGGAATGGGCGTCGCCTAAAGTTTAATAAAATCGCCGCTAGATGTCGGTCAGTGTTCTTCGTTTCCAGTCAGTCTGAAGTAAAATGGCGTCCGCTCAACAAAAGGCGTTTTGTGTGTTGCAGTTTGCCAAGGATGAGTCAGTTGTTTCGGTCCAGCGTTCTTTTCGTCGTCGTTTCGGCATTGATCCGTCTTCACCTAAAAACATTCGTCGATGGTATCGCCAATTTGAAGAGAAAGGGTGCTTGTGCAAAGGTAAAAGTTCAGGCCGACCTCGCACTTCTGACGAAATGGTGGAAACAGTTCGGCAAACGTATGAGCGCAGTCCACGAACGTCTACTAGCCGTGCAAGTAGACAACTGGGTATGCCTCACATGACTGTCTGGCGAGTGTTAAAACGTTATTTGCTGTACAAACCATACAGACTAAAATTAGCACACGCTCCCCGGGTTGGTGATAAAAGGAAACGTGTTGAATTTAGTAATGCTCTACTTGAGGACATGGAAGTGGATACATTTTTATCACGATTAATTTTCAGTGATGAAGCAACATTTCATACAAGTGGTAAAGTAAACCGACATAACGTGCGCATATGGGGACTCGAACAACCTCACGACGTTATTCAGCATGAACGAGACTCACCGAAAGTGAACGTTTTTTGTGCAGTCTCTCGTAAAAAATGGCACGGCCCCTTCTTTTTTGAGGGAGACA
The DNA here is from genome assembly GCF_021130785.1 of Homalodisca vitripennis. Taxonomy (NCBI): domain Eukaryota; kingdom Metazoa; phylum Arthropoda; class Insecta; order Hemiptera; family Cicadellidae; genus Homalodisca; species Homalodisca vitripennis. The sequence goes on from NC_060215.1 coordinate 54,682,206, forward strand.
CTGTGAATGGAATGAGCTATCTTCAAATGCTGCAGAATTTGCTTTTCCCACAACTTCAGGCAGACTCTGGTGACTTCATTTTCCAACAGGATGGAGCTCCGCCTCACTGGCACAACAATGTTCGGCAGCTTCTCAACAACACTCTGCCCCACCGCTGGATAGGGCGCACGGGACCTCGAGACAATGCCCTTCATTCTTGGCCTCCAAGATCACCAGACTTGACCCCATGCGACTTTTTCTTGTAGGGATATGTGAAAGAAACAGTGTTTTTTCCCCATCTAACTCATGACATCGAAGAACTAAAGAACAGAATAACTGTCGCAATAAGGTCTGTGAGCGCAGATACGTTGTGTAAGGTTTATGAGGAATTTAACTATCGTCTGGATGTTGTTCGTGCTGCTGCTGGTGGACATATAGAACATTTGTAAAAACATTCTTAAAAATTTAAGATTTTGTGAGTATTTTGCAATAAATATTATTTTTGTAGTACATTTTTAGCAATAGATATTGAGTTTTAAAATCAGGTCATTCATTTTGATACACGCTGTATATTTGATTGTTTGAAAACAAATGGTTTGCTGGAATTTTTTAATGTCCATAGTAATTTATGTAAAACTGTAAAATTTGTGCAGAAAATGTAAATAAGATGAACGGGTCACCATGCAATTGAAGATGTTTGAATTTGAACCTGGTTTAGATTTCTACTTAGTAAGTGTTCAAATATTGTATAATCATTCTTATCAGTAATAAATACCTCAGGATTATCAATTCTCTCACTTATACTCCTGCGAAACGTTTTGGGGACGGCCAGCATCATCCTAAAAGATTAATATCTCTATTACTAATATTTTCCTAAACAATGTGTCTCTAAATAATTTAGATAACGAATGTAATTAAGCATTACTAATTAATATATCTTTCTTGTTTAATGAAAAAGAAATTTATTTACAGGAGTGTACATATTTTATATATTAGTTTAATATAATGGGAATTGAGATTTATATTAAGTATTTTCAAGTAACAACAATAAAGCACAAAAATAGCTTTAATACAAAAAAATTTTCATAAAAAAACATTAGCGCCTGTAAGGGGCTAGTGAGTCATCTTGAACTCTTAAAAATCAAGATCAGTGCTCTCCGAAGTAATATTGGAAGTGAAGTCAAATTTGATGATCGCCAGAACTTCAAGGGGGATCATCTTATTGATGATAAATAAGATATGTGAAATAAGATAAGATATGTTGAAATAATTGACTCTTACTAGCACTCTCGTTTAATGGTGTGAAAGGTTAAATATGCTGACAGCGTGTATATAACGTGTTGTGAAAATAGATATATTTTAAACATTTATTATTGTTTCATTCTCGTGACTCACATGTTGGGTAGACACACAAGTAATGCTTAATTACATTCGTTGTCTAAATTATTTAGAGACACATTGTTTAGGAAAATATTAGTAATAGAGATATTAATCTTTTAGGATGATGCTGGCCGTCCCCAAAACGTTTCGCAGGAGTATAAGTGAGAGAATTGATAATCCTGAGGTATTTATTACTGATAAGAATGATTATACAATATTTGAACACTTACTAAGTAGAAATCTAAACCAGGTTCAAATTCAAACATCTGAGTCCTACCCAACATGTGAGTCACGAGAATGAAACAATAATAAATGTTTAAAATATATCTATTTTCACAACACGTTATATACACGCTGTCAGCATATTTAACCTTTCACACCATTAAACGAGAGTGCTAGTAAGAGTCAATTATTTCAACTCATCTTAAATAAATTATAAAGCCAAATGAAGGTAATACAATTTTGTTGTATTTTCAGGTAAAATTTAAATCAATAAACCCTTAAAAATAAAGAAAACACCAAAGAGTAATAGATTCATAAAGAAGTACAGCCACCGCATAAACTCATTCACTTGACGCTCACGTCTGCGTCCGCCCACCACAGCGCACCCCAACGCCACACACTAATCCCTGCAGTCACCCTCTCGCAGTAATATTCCTTCAATTCTCCAGCAAACCGAGGAAGATTTTAAATTGATTTATAGGTCTTATAAGGGGAATCCCAGATTTTAACGTTTGTAAGTATGAATAATTTCTTATGTCAACTAATTTCATGACGGTTGTATGATTATTATTCTTATATTATTTATTCTTCGAACATTCAGAAATGTTATTTATTCATAATCCGTATTTGAGTTAAGTATTAGTATATTTTCTTCTTTTCAGTTGACTCTTTGTTTTAAATTTGTTTTTCGTAAACGTACAGATGGGGCTTTAGGTTGTTGTAAACTCCTTAAAGTCATTCTCTAAGAGCGAACTGTAAACGATATAATATACATCTTCAAGGAACGCCTGTAGTAACCTGTTTTCACTATGACATACCTTTGGCCAATTTCACATATTGCTGTCGTATCTGAACATGAGATCCTTTCTAATCAAGAATATCACGAGAAAACCCCATTGATTTAACTTAAGAACGAAATAAAGAATAGAAAAACAATCAATATATTCAGAAACTGAAATGGGACCAGAATTGTTCACTACCCTCGTTCTTTAGCCAAGGGAATAGAGTCTGCTACTAACAACAGTGGATTTTCTGTCGTAACCACGACAGAACGTCATATTTAATAAGATATCCATACATGATACAGTGCACAAGTCGATCTCGCTATTTTTAATCGTTGGAAATAAACTGATTAGTCCAAAATAATGAGAACATGATGGTAAAGGGGTCTTATTTAAAGGAAGTGAGATGGAAGACTGTTAATGTGGGCTCTATAAAAGATTGGGTTTAAATATGTAAAAGATTTTTTTTTAAGAAGCCGATTTCCTTTTATGCTTTATTCTGACCGTCCTCATGGGCAAGTCTCCTGTGCGAGAATCTTATCAAACAGAGTAAGGGGGAGAGTCGATACAGTACAAGGTCGATGGTACAGTAGAACCTCGTTAATTCGACACTCGATAGTTCGACAGTCCGTATCAATTCGACACCAGCCGTGACCAACATAACGTGACAGCAGGGACAAGTGGTGTCCTTGACGGGCCCGCCATTGTTGCCGTGAACGCGCGCCACTGCCCTTTGTATAGCGCATCCTCCTCCCCCTCCCTGACTCACCCGCTATTCTTAGTCATCAACTCAGTTCGCTCGTGACGCTGCGGGAGTTAAGACGCGTTTTTGTTCCTTTCGTGATACGTTACTGTTTTACGATCGTTAGACATACGTAGTTGGTGTTACTGAACTGCTTTGTAATTTGTTTGTTTTTTAAAATGTCAGATAAAAAACGTAAAAGGTGCTTTGTTACGATGGAAATGAAATTAGATGCTCTAAAAAGGATTGACACAAAGGTGAAAGTGTACAGAAAGTGGCGAGTGATTTGAACGTTGGTCGGTCCAACAGTGATTGGATGGAGGAAGTCTAGAAATGAAATTGAGTCTTGGTGTGTGAAAAGCGTGTGTTCAGAATCGTTAGACAAGAGGAGGCGTATGAAGAGGTCTGAGTATGAACAAGTAAGTGAAGCTCTTTTCCAGTGGTTTTAGGAATTCAGAGGGAGAAAGGGACACCGATCTCAGGACCGATTTTTACAGGAAAAGGCCTTGAAATTTTATCAAAACTTTAAAGAAGAGGGAGAGCCTGAATTCACAGCAAGCTCTGGATGGCTGGACAGATGGAAAGAGAGGTATGGTATTAAACAATTGAGCATTTGTGGAGAAAAACTGTCAGCAAATCTCGATAGTTCACATGATTTTAAAATGAAATTTCAAGCTTTGATTGAAGAATTAGGCCTTAGTGGAGAGCAAATCTATAACTGTGATGAAACTGGTCTGAATTTTAGAATGCTCCCAACAAAAAGTTTGGCTCTCAAACAAGAGAAAGCTGCAGCAGGATAATAAAAAAGTAAGGACAGAGTTACTGTGTTGGCTTGCAGTAACGCAACAGGAACTCATAAATTAAAATTGGCTCTGATAGGAAAGGCCAGGAAACCTAGAGCCTTCAAAAATATTAAAATGAATGGTGACCATTTTGACCTCCCCGTTTTTTACAGACACCAATCAAATGCTTGGATGTCAGAGAGCATTTTTAACGAATAGTTTTCACAAACAGTTTGTGCCCGAAATTAAGAAGCATCTAAAGTCCCAGAACCTTCCAATGAAAGCACTCTTGATCCTCAACAACGCAACAACGCACCCGGCTGTAGATGTCATTCAAGACGGAGAAATTAAAAGCTATGTTCTTGCCCCTAACGTAACCTCCCTTTGCCAGCCTATGGACCAAGGAGTTTTGGTAACGCTTAAGAAGTTGTATAGGAAGAAACTCCTTTCATGTCTCATTCAAGCCCTAGATGAAGGAGTCGAATTAGTGGATAAGTTAAAAAAAATTGATATGCTGGATGTTTGTTGGCTGGGATTTCTCAGGATGGGATGAACTCAATCCCCTAACGCTCGTGCGTTTCTTGGAGGAAGCTCTTGGACCACCAGGGAAATGAGTTCAACGAAGAAATTAAAGATGACGAGCTAGCCACTTTAATGGAAAAAATCCCAGGTTGTGAAGAAAGCTTCACCTACAGATGTTTTTCGAGTGGATGGAACAAGATGAAGAAAGCGGACCAACTTCAGAGGAAGAAATAGTTGATGCTTTAAAATCAAGAGAGGATAGTGAAGAAGAGTCAGAAGACGACGAAGATACCACTCAAAAATCAAAACTGACACACAGCGAAGGTGTAAAATTCTTCGAGGGAGCGATCCAGTAGTATTTACAGGAACAAGGGACGACTGGAATGGACATTTTGTTTCTTCGACGATTACGTGACGAGGCGGCTCGGCGAAGAAACCAAAGTGAAAAACAATTAAAAATCACAAACTATTTTGCGTTGTAAAAAGTAAAACATGATGTAACCATGTTACAAGTTATAGTTGTCCCATATTAATTTATTTTTTGTATATACATTTTGTTTTTTATCTAGCCTATATTATGAATTGAGTTTGTTTATTTTTATATTTATTCATTTAATCATTAACTATTTTAAGAGGAAGAAGTACAGCACTGTAAAACAATGTAAGTTGATACATTTTGTTTCATCAGTTTAATATTTGTTTAGTTGTACATTGTTAATTAAATTACAGTCCATCTTAACATAAACTCGCCTTTTTAATATTCCTTGTGTTAAAATCTATATACTCCCTATAGTTCGACATCTTGATAGTTTCGACACCCCGTTAGTCCACAAAGTGTCGAACTATCGAGGTTCTACTGTACTGATAAAAAAGGCAACGGACACAGACAGGATTTTAACCTGCGCTATCTCCTACTCAAAGTAAAAAAACAAAGTGTGCGGTCAGACTCAATGTCCAACGTCTTAGACCGCTCTGCAATCGACACTCCCACGTGCATCTTATTTTATCCCGCGAAGTAAGGACTAAGGTGCCCTCTTTAACACATATCGGCTCAAAAGTGACTACTAAACCACCACCAATGATCGGACAGGCAGGATACTTGTAAGGACAGGATCACTCAGCGGTCACCCATCCAAGCAGCCACGCTTGCGCTTAAATGAGTAAAATAAAGAAACATTTTTTTTAACGTGATTAAAAAACTTCCATATTTCTTACATATATCGATAAAAACGGTTTTAAACTCAAACACAGGTCTAAAGAGGTTATCAGGAAATCCCTTTTTCCTTAGAATTTATCTATTATTAAGAGTCTTGTAAAACAGATTGCATGAAATACGATAGTTTTGGATATCTCAGATATTTTCGTATCATAAAGTTTTCTTATGGAATGTTTCACGTATGGGTTTTATGCTTAAAGCGGTTGACATATCTTCTATGGTGCTTTAACACTTAATTGGATATTAAATTAATTATGAGAGTAAGTAAAAGTTTTAAAAAATCAGCAAGGTTATGAGAGGATTGTAGGAAATATGCTTATAAATAATGCTTTCAGGATCAAACATGTTATGAATTTGACCACTTCTTGGAATCTCTAGGTATTTTTCTCTAGGATTTACAGTAAACACATGGGAAATTGCAGTTTATTTTGGGGTTTAAGTACGAGCAAGCATCTCCTTTATACAAATTTATATAGATAGCTTATTTTTATGGTAACAGGCAGAATCACAGGGTATGGATATCCGGGGAAACGCATTCACAGAGTAGATATCATTAAAGATCGTTCTATCATCTAACTTTTTTGGTTAATACTTCATCGAAACTTTGCTTACGCAATTACACCCATGAAATATTTCTGCCTCACCACAACTACATGGAAATTCGTAGACTCCCGTATTCACAGCGGAATCGTGTCTTTCTCTAGTCTCAAACAGAGTCAATTTCAAAACCGTTTTAAAGCCAGTTCAAAAAGTTTAGAACTGGCACACGAAACATCGAGATACTATATTTTCTCACAGCAGGATACAGTTTAAAACCAAAGATGTAATAGAAATCAATAAAACAGGTTTGCAAATATTGCCTAATTTTATCCGAGGGCTCTTTAAACAAAATAAGAATGAAAATTACTTTAACAAAGAAGATGCCGTGAAATTATCGAAAATATGGCTGCCTATGAAAGACAATCTATATTAAATTATATTAGCCTTAATTTCTTGTTGACTTTTATGCTTCAGCCAATAAAGCTCCGTCCCTTTAAAGTCATCTGTATAGATACATGCTTTTATTGTTAGTTTCGTATTAATATCGGTTAATTGCCTTTCGTCAGATCTAAATGGCTATTCACAGTTAGGCATATACATTTTTAAAATACAGTTATGTGAACAGTGTTCCATCATGGTGAGAACCAGAAATGTATACATTTATTACACCCACCGCGTAAGCTTAGGAACTGCTAAGATAATCGATTAATATGTAATGCTATGAACCAATCGTAACTGCAGAACACTTTTTTTTATTTATGTGTAATCTATGGATAATTTTCTCCTCTTTGGTACTTTTTGCAGGATTGTAAGTTTGCTAAGAAAGACGTGGTCGTTGCTTTAGGCGTACTGTGATACTTCTAAAACTGTAAACTGTTATCGTTTCCTTGAAATTATGACGTATGATTGCATCTCGCTTATCCAATACAACCCTGTAGCTCATGGTTTTTGAAATAATCTTCCCCTTAGAATAATAACAGAACAAGAAGTATAAAAAGAATCATAGAGATTTGCGTAGTTCTAGAATTTGATGTTACAGATTAAACGTAATTGTTTTATATCGTTTTTGTGTCACTAAATCTAATAACGCTACTAACGTTTATATTACCTTTGTTCATCCTAACATTATAGGGTCTTCAATTTATAAAAATCTATAAAATTAAAGTTTTTTATCAGTGAATGTTGTGAAAATGTGCAGTTTGTACGTTTTAAACTGTTTAAACAAAAATTATTGAACATAAATCATGAAAGAAGCCAACCCTTTTATTTGTATAACAGACTTAAGAGACAAGGGTGTTAATTTATTAGGTACCAGGTTACTTTATCCAGATATAGAAATGTTTGCAAATAACCATTAGGTCTAATTGTGCGAAATCTCCCATTCCTCATTCTATCGCGTCTAACTTTTACATTTATACCCACTTATTTTACAATGAAAAATGTTTCATACTCTACTTGTTTTACTGTATTAAACAATGCCTCAAGGTTAGGGAACATATACAATATTAGTGATTAACGTAATATGGGAAATTGATAATTTCACATGTGGCTGGCATAAGAAAATTTACATTTTATTTAACTAATATAACCTTTTAATTAGAGCAGATTGTAACGTAAAACTGAAAAAAAAACAGTATTGAAAGATGTTTGTGAAATGTTATTTCTTTTTACAGAATTTAGAAACTATCTTTTGAGATTTTGGTAAGAAAACGTTTTATTGGTTGTGTCTCTTACAGGTCTCATTTTTAGTATGTGAGCTGTAACGGTCACTTAGAAATACTCTAAAATGTAAAAAACACAATTAGGCAGATAAAAAGAAAAACTTGCTTTTTAAAACTATAATTTAAAGAAAATTTTTTCTTTTTTCTATGTGGTTATAATGTTCCAAGGTTTGATGGATTATTTTATAGTTTTCACTTATATACCAAATGTACCAACCTTACATGTGGAAACTTCTGCTTAATAAAATATCTAATGTTATAACTTTTTAGTAGATTCATAAAAGGCTAATAGGGTTAAGGTGAAGCGGTTAACAATATTTTTTACATAGGTTGAGTTCCATAAATTACGCAAAGCTGTTCTTATTGGCGTATTCAAACAATAATATTAATATATTTAGGCCAATGTGCCAATATGAATATGATATTTCATAAACTTTATGCGAAGTTCAATGGCCATAAACCATTTTAAAAATTGTGTTTTTTTAGGTTATAGAATATAAGTTCTAATCTAATTTAAAAGGAAAATGATATGGCCTTATTTTGTGAAGATAATATATCTAAAAGTTGTTTTATTTAAAAGGATCAGTGAGTGACAGTGTTATTTGTGGTCAACGCCGTCAAAACTTCCTTAGGAAAATAATTAGTTTCTTGCAAGGTAAATAAAAAAAATACATAACTATATTTTAGACAGATGAACACAGAGAAAATACCTGTAGCTGAGAAGAGAGCGAGCTCAACCAATCAACTGCAAGAGGCTTACAAACCGATCAAACTTTCATAATCTCCTTAGTGAAGTTTTCTTACCCGGCACGGTGGAAAAGCTCGGTTCTTTCCTACAACATTAACGACGAAAGTACCGTATATTCTTCAATGAGATGAAGTCTTCAATGTCCTTGAAGATTGCTATTGAATTTAAAGCAACCTACTTTAAAAGAAGGTGAATCATCTAAGTTGAATGCAATGTTATTGTTAATATTTAATCTATGAACCCAGCAACTACGTAATAAAAATGTTTCATATTAAAAATATGGCAATACATTCTTATAAAGTGAGTCACAAAGTGTGTGGAATATTTTGTAGTTTAGTTTAATATAATACATAAAATATATCTTATGCACAACAATTTCTAATCTCCATTTAATGTATTCTAATTATTTCCATACAATTATAACGTTCATACAATATTAACAGCGGAAAAATAAAACTAATTTAAAATAAAGAATAACATAGTCATAGTATGATCAATATATGGATTACCGATACCGTTTAGTTTGAATAGAGATAAATTCCTTTATACCCTCTTATATTATGTTATTTTATCACATACTCAAAAATAAATACACGAAATAACTCTTTTCATCGTTTTACATCTTTCATAAGCAAATAAAACCCCGACCAAAATATTTGGGATCGAGCTACTCGTATGTTTATCACTTTTTAAAATATTTTTAATTTTATTTAGGAAAATGTTAAATATTTACAAAAAAAAACTTTTATGAGACTTTTATCACTTATAACAAACATGTGAAACCACATACAATTCAATCCTTCACCCATTCCCATTCAGTTTCATTCACATTTTTTGGTTACTGCTAACAAAATATCTTAATCCAATAAACTTTCAAGAATGATTTTGTTATATTAGTTAAAAATATACTTAATGAATACGTACTAGAATCTACCTGCCTGCGTAGAATATCCTCATTCATCTTGGCATCCTCATTGTATGTTACACAATATTCTTTTGAAAGTTCCTTTGTCAGTGCTCTGGCATGAAAGCTAGAGAGAATCTGTTGCTGTAGGATGAAATGTCGAGGATGACAGATCTTCTCTAGCTGTCATCACAGGGTTTTCTGCAACCTAAAAGTAGTATATTGTAACAGGATGATTGTGTCAGTATCTTTGATTTCACAAAAGTAAAAGAATTCGTCTGGATGCATAACGTACGTAATATATTTGAGTGTATAAACGATGTCATTAAAATAACAGCTGCGGTTTCTAACGCAAAGTAAGCAAATTCATGTAATATTGATTCTAAATGGTTGTCTTTATTTTCGAACGAGAGATGAACCAATTATTTATCGTGTAATTTATATTTTATAAGAATAGACTTTACCAACGTCAAATATTACTTCTTTTATAATAAATTTATATACGCAAAAAATCTAACAACATCTCAATCAAGTACTTTCAAGATTAATTGTAGAAGAAACAAATATTTTCTCCTGTGTGTGTGTGTGTGTGTGTGTGTGTGCGTTTTAATAAAGCCCACGCTTGAGTAATGAAAACTAGAATGAAAAATAATACTTCTACTGTGTTTTACAGAAGGAGGGAACAAATGCTAAGAATATAGGGTGATTATGAACTTGTGTATTATAAACCTAATTCTAAAAACGTATACATGTCGGAATAAGGCTTTACGAGGCTACTTGCATCTGAAAGTCTTAAACTTAATTCCAGTTTTTCGTTGACGTAATATCAAGTTTCAGGACAAATCGGCATTCTACCCATTCAGGAGCTCTCATTCTTACTGTAAATACTACCTGGACCATGTTTAAGTGTAGGTAAGTACACTATGTGAGTCTATTAAAGCGAATATTTGTAGTAAATAGTATTTGTTCCCTTAAGCCGATTTTCTCATAGTTAGAACGCTTAACATGTAATATTAAAAACATTTTTGCTCTTGTATCTAACAGTTTTATACCGTTTGGTCCTCTCATTAAGTTTTTTTAACGTTTGTGAATATCTCCTTACACGATTCAAAGCTTATTATGGTTTCAAATGTTTTGTAAAAGCCCCATTTACACAAGCTGAGCTCTATTGGAAACTGCAAGAACTGCAGCTAAAATGCTGATGGCGAGGGACGTAATGTTCAACTCTACGGCCATACAAAGCTGCTATAAAACGTCTAGGGACGAGGAAGTTTAAGGTTACATTGTCAGTCAGCCAATGCAATCAGTCCAGTGTCTACGTATTACAAACTTCGTTAAGCCGCTGTAGGACCTCTAGTTTCTCTGGCCACTAAACCACTAATTAATAATACCCTTACCAAATATCAGTAAGCTGCAGGTTTTAGCAGTTTAAATATTTTGTTCTAAAACTAATTATATTTAATTAGTTATTATCGTTTAATATTTGCTTCCGCATTGATTGAGGCTTTAATAAAGATGTTTTAACTGCAATAGAACAAGGTCTTCAATACTGTCTTATATATGAGGATTTCAATCCAAAGTATACTCTAAGATATCCATCAAGTATATGTTTTTGGATAGTAGTATAAAATATGTATTCTATACAAGCAAATATCCGCATTAGGACGAATAATCATAATTTGTCTCTTAACAAACTCTTCTATTCTCTTTAATAAAAACGTAATGTCACTTAACAACGCGTAACCGACGTGTTATCATGTAAGGCCGTAACCGGTCTTTCATATGCTTTGGATGACAAAACCGTGAAAGCGCTCAAAAATATTGATGTCTACTAGAAACCATCAATTTCAAAATAATTGGAGTTGAAAAGTATGTGTTTACATGTGATCTGCGCTGCTTCCTGAAGGTCATGACAATCAGGATTAGTCGTAAATGGGGCCGAGAACCCATGGTACGAAAATAGATTTATCAGAACTTAGTGTACAAATAATACACTATGGCACTATGTTCTGGAAGAGGGGCGAATGTAGTGCCTAATATGCCAATAAACTTAAAACCTCTATACAAAGAAATACATAATGTAAAACTTTTATTTACGAAGCATATTCACTGTCATATATACATGAATTACAGCTCTATAAGTTTAGCACTACATTGTTCAGCATAAAGAGACGTAATAGTTACTATCTAAATCGTGCCATCTTGTAAGAAGGGGATATACATGAAAACACCTTACATTAATGAGATATAGAACAGTACAACAAATGCTGATCTTCGTAAATACAATTTGCTTAATAAATAAAATATTTGTTAGATTAATAAAATGCTTTAAAATAGTTCCCTAACTTCTACGATTCCTTAAGTTTACACAAAACTAGACCTATTACTGTCCCAAAGTTCAACATATAAGTTCAACACGCTTCACCGAAGCGTGAAACGAAATGAAGTTTAATTTCTAAGAATGTTTAAGAGATGAAAATTCATATTAGCATCAATTGTTGGAGCAATTCAAGAAGACAATACAAGGCGATGTTAGAGGCGGTGTTTGTTCAGCATGACTTGGAATACAACAAGGGTGAGGGGTTAGGGAACTTGACAGATTGGAGCATCTGCTGTCTTGACAAGCTTATCAGCAACAAAGGCTGTCAGTTGACAAGCCGCAGATTGATGTAAGAGTTAGATTGTTGTACTCTTACATGCACGCAAGATCTTAAATGCAAGGTTACAGATTTGGACGGTAATTACAAAAAAAGGAAATAAACTACCGCTATAGTATAAATATGTTAGATTTACTTTATTTTACAACGTTATAATTTTCTAACAGTTTCGTATTGGTAATGTTACAAAGAGTATGGTCACTAAGTATTATTGTCTTTACAGGTGAAGAGCCACAAGGAGTATGCCAGATTTAATGGCCTCTCTTATACAAGGCAAATATTACGTTGAATTTGTCTTAGAAACTTTGAAACATTAGTTCCATTTGAACAAACCTTCAAGTTGTAACCCCGTATGAATAAATAATAAAAAAGTAGAATTCAGCTAAGTTTTAAATTCAGGTACAATAAGACATCTTTAGGCAAAACAAGTTTTTATCTAAAGAATTTATATACATATTAGTTATATTTCAAAGTTACAAATTATACTAAAAATATAAAACTTACTTTACAACATTCCTTCAACGTCCCTGTTTTCTGTATGAACTAAAATATATGCATTTGTTATTTAGTAATTTCTTTAAAAAATATATTATTTTTATTTGCTTTTATTTTATATTGGTAACTGTGATATTAAAGAAATATATTTAAGTAAGTTTTACAATCCTAGCATAACTTACCATTATTTAAATAAAACTAACATGTATATAAATTCTCTTGATACATACTTCTTATCTGATTTGTTATATTAACTCATTTTAACATATTATCCTTTTACTGGTGATTTTGTTTCTAGATGTATTTTTCATGCTTTGTTATTTGTTTTCATAATTGTATGAATAATTTTTTATATAAATTCAGTTTGGATATATTTTCTTATATATTCAATTTTATATATCAATTCTGCAACAATAAAATCGACGACAAGAAAAAACTCTAACTGCAAACAAATAAAAAATAATTTAGTCTAATATAACATACTAATAAGTTTGGAAAGATTTATTTTTTTAACAGTAGCCACAAGCAAAAATTTTGTTTTCATTAAATTAGACTATTTTCTATTAAATTTGGTAGAAAATTGATTTGCTATTATTGCGTTATAATTAAATTAAACTATTTGTAATTCCCTTAAATTATTCTTAAATATTTACCATGTATTCTTTCACTTGAAACATATAAAATGTATTGAAATACTTATTTTCGTAAAACATTCAACACTTACAAAATTGTTTTATAACAATTATTTATTTTTATAAAATACATACTCTTGGAATTCTTTGCATATCACTCGTATCACAAGATACACCATTATTATTTATGAAAATGTCCGAAAAAAGGCTTAGACATGTATACCTAATGAAGCACCATTTTACTGACTTATCATGCAGTTTATTATGTACGTAGATGTAGTTAATCGTTTCTCTAGTTTTAATCAGCTGTAAGTTTTTGTTTATTGCGCTCTTGTTACATGAAGTATTGTGACCGGTATTCTTTAGTGTTTAATAATAAGTGGTTGTTTTATTAAGTACACGTTCTATAGATAGTGTTGCTATGGAAAGGGTTGATATAATGTGAATAATAGTATGGGCCTGATCGAGCTAAACTAAAAACTCACGTTATAGTGTTGTAATAGTGATCAGGGAACTGACATAATAAAAGTAAGTTCTGGAACTAACTTATGCGGTTCACAACGCTATGATGTGATTTGTTTATTTTAATCTAAATAGTAGTTATAATATGTTAGTTTATTTATCCATTTGAGGAAGAGATCAGATAGCAGGTCTTGGAACTACGTTTCTGGACGATGGGAAATGTCCCAACATCCTTATAACTTAAATAAACGATGCTGTTACTTTTATTGGACACTGAGAGCGTATCTCATCTAACATCATCAGTCCTAAAAAGATCAATGAAGCAGCCAAATCTCCTACAATGTTATATCTGGAATTTACATTCAAGGTAACTGCTTTCCCTCAAGATTCCCGATAAGAGTACTACGGAATATTCTACTTGAATTGTACATCTGAACTACGGAGAATAATCTTGCACATTTACCTATGTTAAAAAATGAGTAGCAGGACCTTCGTTGGTTTGTACGTTATTGCTTTCGGGGCAGGTAGATCATTTGAGTAGCAATAGGTTTTTGTTTTAAAGATAATTACCATTAAAAAATTTTTTTTTTACCTCAATAGTCTATATGGACACAGTACTAAGCGCAGTATTTACACAAATTATGGTAATGGACTATATTAATCTCGGCTGTGAGGGGTTAAACCAGCTAGTATATTAATAGTTAAATCTGAAACAGCCTAGTGCAGCCACATTGACACACTTGTAATCGCAGTAATCACACAGAATATGGTAATGGACGATATTAATCTCGGCTGTGATAGGTTTAAACCAGCTAGTATATCAATAGTTAAACCCATAACAGCCTGGTGCAGCCACATTGACACACTTGTAATCGCAGTAATCACACAGAATATGGTAATGGACGATATTAATCTCTGCTGTAATGGGTTAAACGAGCTAGTATATCAATAGTTAAACCCATAACAGCCTTGTGCAGCCACATTTACACACTTTTAAGTGCAGTAATTACGCAGAATATGGTAATGGACTATATTAATCTCGGCTGTGATAGGTTAAACCAGCTAGTATATCAATAGTTAAACACGTAACAGCCTAGTGCAGCCACATTGACACACTTGTAAGTACAGTAATTACACAGAATATGGTAATGGACTATATTAATCTCGGCTGTGATAGGTTAAACCAGCTAGTATATCAATAGTTAAACACGTAACAGCCTAGTGCAGCCACATTGACACACTTGTAAGTACAGTAATTACACAGAATATGGTAATGGACTATATTAATCTCGGCTGTGATAGGTTAAACCAGCTAGTATATCAATAGTTAAACACGTAACAGCCTAGTGATGCCACATTGACACACTTATAAGAATATTTTGTTATTTATTATTAAGATATTATATGCTGAATAAATCCTGAAGATGTTTTCAACCTTTAATTTATTCTTTAAAACTGCAATAAAAATTTCAGCAAAAAGGTTATTTTTAAGCACCTGAATATTATAAAGTATTTTCGTAGCTACTGTTTTTTTCTAATAGTTATTGAACAAAATGCAATAATTGCCAAAATTCAATGGATACAAATCATCTGTTATTAATCGATCTTGGCACCCAAAAAGAAAAAAAAACAGACATTTAAATTAATATTCCCCCATCTAGTTCTTGAAACGATAGATATAAAATCTTCCGGTTCATCCCGCATCGAAGCACTGCCTAATTTTGTATGGTACGATCGATGCGTTGTGAACGTGAAAATTTTATGATAATCAAATCTTTGTTGGTTAGAAATAACAAAACATGCTAAACAATAACAACCTATCTTTGCTTATCAGGTTCAAATCTGGATTTAAGACTAAGGGATTCGAAAAAATAAGAATGTGAGATACTTTTCCTGAATGAATTAATATATAAATTGTGTCAATTTGGATTGAATAAGTATAAAGAATGCAACTATATTATTTCTGGCCAGTAAATCCCATGTAAAACTATGGTTACATGAAATATCAATGAATGATGTTTTACACCAACATAGAAATCGCCTTTGTTCATCTGCACCACACATTGTGCACAGTTATATCCAATAGTAAGGTAGAGTGGGATAATGATTATACAGGATACACAAAGTCCGAATCCCGTTCTCAAAATTTTAGTATGAAAATATAATAAAAAGATCTAGAGGACTTTCATTACAGTTTTTGAAGTTTGCTCCTAAGTATGTATTGATTTGTTCTCTTTTCTTAATACCATATTTTGGTGACACATCAGTAAAAGAACACATGAAGTGAAATTGTACTTCATGAACAAAAAGAGCTTTTTTTATTTTTTTAATGCACTTATTAGTATTTTCTACATATATTTCAAAGCATTATCCCTCAAAATCTAAATAAACAATAGATGAAGCATTTTACCAATAGTCAAACTGAAACAACTTTTATGCACCTCTTATATCATTGTGTTCTATAACGACTGCCTAACCCATTGGAATGAATAAAATATATTAGTGAGCTACACGTGCAAAGCTTAGTGCAAAACTTGAACTACTTTCAGACATCCAGTGTATTTTCATATTTAATTTAGCTTACTACTTAAAAAAAACTACCCAATTGCATTGTCAAAAGTGAAGACCTTATCACCATAAAAATTTAATATACAATTGTATTAATTGAAGCTTTGCTGCAATCTTCTGTAACTACAATTAGATGCCGTATGTGATAGTATTTGAAGAACATTACCGCAAAATCTTTAAAAAAATAGAAGAAAATAGGAATTCCTATTTTAATAGTTGAAGTTACTGCTGAGCCCTCTTTACCACATAACCTGGAGGCCAACGGCTTAGAGGTGATATCCAAACCACCACCAATGGCCGGGTAGACGGGCTACTTTGGTTACAATGACAGGATAGCTAAGCGGTCACCTATCCAAGCAGCAGCCACGCTCCACGTTGCTAGATTCAGTTATCTTGTCATAACCATACCCGCTAGACTGCGCTATTGGCAACCTTAACTACCTTATATTATGTTAAAGATATTATTTGTAGTCTTATATACGACGTATATACAAATAAAAAATATCATTAATTTGTAGCTCGATGCAAAATAATTCGTTTTGGGTTTTGTCTTGTAGAGAGAGAATGAATCTTGTAATATCTTTACCAGGCAGTGGTTTACCATTCCTATTACAATTAGAATTAACAATACCTCAAAACTTAAATTAAGTTATTGTCAAAGTTTGGTGTTGTAAAACTTTGAACACATCATACGTAATAGTATTATAATTATTTTAGAACCAAAGATCTTGTTCTGTACAGTAAGGATTGAATCATACAAAGTAAACAAAACGCACTTAATTCACCTAGCACTAACAGATAAAATTTACGCTGCTGCATTAATATTAACTGTCAAATATTTAGGATCAGTAAAACTGTTGATACAGAATTAAAAACGGTAGCAAAATATAAATGGTAAAAGCATAGTGCTTCAAGAAGCTTATTGATTCTCAGTCAGTGAAGTAACACCGGTTTTTCAAGAGGACATATTTCTTACCTGAAGACAGGGGAAAATTGGACTGTCGGGTTGACAAATGTGGCCCTCATTGTAGACTCATGTCTTCGGAGTGCGGTACAAGGAAGGCAGCGTATTCGCTGTCCATTATAATCTCTCAAAGTGAGACTGGCTATTTTGCTATTTGATATATGGGGGAAATTACAATTCGTATTGTATTTGATTTCTGATATACTGTTAACGGAGTTGTTATAATAACAGTAGGGATCGATTGAATATGTTTAGTTTTAGGAAAAAATCATTTATAAACGCTGTGCATTTTGGTATTTTTCAAAATATATTCTTGACACCTCAGAACTATACCTTAGTGATTATGGATGTCAAAAAAAGTGGAAGAAGCATTGTAATTAAGACGTTATACATCATTATTTACCCCAGTTGACGTTAATTTGAGATACAAACTAATATACTTAAAAATCTTAATAGACGTTGATGAAATTACCGTCATACGTATGCACTTCATAAAAAGGTTTTTTATAATATTGAAATTTTCTTCAATCAAAATAATTTGTGTTTTTATGAAATGATTACTTCTGCTTATTAGTCAAAGTAATTAGTATGTTAGAACTTTCGCGTATGAAAGTATAAAGCGAAGTAATAACGTTAGTTTAATCATTTTTGTCTATCATGCATTGGCTACATATTAGAAAAAACATGAGAATGGTTCTAATGGAATCGGTAGGGACTTCTTAATGTCATATAGTTGTCTGTCCACCTGAATGTCCGTCCATGTGATAACTCGATAGAAAAGTCCTGAACACTTGAAACTTAGCTTTCAGGACGTAGCTTTCTCTTGGTCTATAGAAGAATTCTATTAGATTTTAGTTAAAAAGGAAGAATTGAAGTTATAAAACTGTTACATTATTATATTAATATTATTTTTATCAATTACTGAAATGAAAACGAAGAATAAACCATTTTTAAACAAACTGAGTACACTCTTATAACATTTTATATTGTGACATAGTAACACATTATCACAATTTAAGTTGTTGGATTGGATTTTCAGATATTCACGACATTCAGTCGGGTCCTTTCATACTCAGTTTTTCGTTGTATCATATAAAAGTGACCTTTTAAAGTACAAACCAATAATAATATCAAGATAGATAGATATGAAGAGGTTACCATTGAAAATTTTAAAAATGGGAGAAAAGACATCTAGGAAAGTAGTAGTGTTTGTGTAATCATGCACCATTACACCTTACTGAGACATGAAGGCGTGCTAACAGCTCACACAAAGGAACATCAACCGGTGAACAACATAGCACCAACAAACTGCATCCTCCACAAGGGGCTTACAGACGATGAAACATGTATAATCTTCTTAAAGCTGGAGATTTGTTACTTCATACATTCCCGCACAATGTAAGTAATGTGGATAACGCAAAACGCGTTACGTTTGATATACTCTCTTCTATTTCTTTTAGTTTTTCAAATTCTATCAATTTAAATAACATATTTAGTTATTATTGAGAACTGAAGTAACCTCGTAATATTTTGAACAGTTTCATAAATAAAGAAAATCATATGTATACATGGATGAATAAATTATTATTTATACTATTTAATCAAGGAATTTTCAAGCTTTTCAATTCGGAGTCAATAGTTTTAAATTAGCAAAAACTTGATGACATAACTAGGCTGTTATACGTAGAAACAATATCTCCATCAAACTCGATTAAATTGTATTAAAACAAAATCATCATGATAGTAAAATACTCAAAACTGACTCAGGGGAAACATTTTGAATCTGTAGTTTTGAAAGAACCACTTTAGGTCTTGCCTCTACATGATGGCATAAGACAGGCTGGCGTCTTGCTAAGGATTGCTGTATCACAATTACTACTCTCAAGTAATCGTCAGATGCCTCTCATGAAAGGTGCACGTACTGTAGTTCCAAATAGACGATCTCCATAAAACAACTTTGGATATATTTATTTACCATAAAAATATGTTGGCTGTAGGGAACTCTAAAAACTAAAATACGAATCAAGTTAATACGCTGATATGTAATTTCAGGTCTTATAACCTAGTTGTTTTATGAAATAGACGAAAAATTCAAGTAATTCTTAAATATATACTAACGTCAAGTTGCATATGATATTAAATATTTATTATACTTAAAATCTAATGCATAAAACTCTTTAAAAAGCGGTGGCTTTTCAAATTATTAGAAGATGTAATATAGAATAAGCTATAACTTTCTTATAATTTTGAATGAAAATTGTGTCACAGGGAAAAATTATTTAACAATACTAGGTTAAGCGTAATGAATTTTAAACTTTTGTACATATTCCTTTACAAGGATATACATATTAAATTAGGATTAAAATTATGTAAAAACATGTATGTGTTCATTTACAAATATGTAAAATAATATCATGATCCTTAGAGTTTTCAATATGAATTCCAAAATTAACATTTTTAGGAGTAAAATACGAGTACAGCATTAACAATGTCATTCCGTCAATTCATTTCAATGTATCGGCCAATTGAACTTCAATCAGATGTCCTCGTCCCAATTACTGTGTTTTCACATAATTGATGAGAAAATCTGTCGATAATTATGTGAAATGTAATTTAACGGTTTGTTGTATTTGGAAATCATGTTGCATCCAGAGATTCCTCCCTTTGTTTCAAATTGCTCGAAATAGGCGACGATTAGGAGTAAAAGTAAGATTATATGAGGTAAAGAATAGGCATAGCAGGGTGGTTATGGTACCTACAGTTCTGAACCTTCTCTCGTTTAGTTACATGGACTGAAGTTCTATGGTTGCTATGGAGAATCCTAATAGTTTCGCTTCTCAATAAGAACTACTCGCTCTGAAACAGTCAGATCCTTCGTAATCTTGCCAGACCGCGACGAGAAGACGATTTTAGTGGCCTCGACATTATTTTTATCTGACAGACGTAGTGTCAATGACTGTTACATCGATTTTTGTTCTATTTTCAAATTCAAATACTACCTGAGAGGAAATCTGTGGCACTTGGAAACTAGCTTGAGCCATTCTTGTTGCGAAGCATTCAATACGATCGTGACCGAAATGGACATAATTCCTACCCCAGATTCCAAGGAAAGAAGAGTTCATTTTACCAGTTCATGCAAAAGCATTCGGACTCTTACCAAGTTAAAAAAATAGTTTGTTCTCTACCATGAATAAGATAATTTTTCGAGCCACTCAGAATGGAAAGCAACTGAAAGGACCGAAGATGACTTATGGAAGCTTAGTAAACTAACAAACACGTAACCAAGATGGCAAAAGTAAAAAAATGGAACGCCTACTATAATTTCAAATAGGAGCTTGTAAAAAGGTCTTATGCAAATAATTTGACACCCATATCCATGTAATAGGAATCTTTGTTTCCGACTTGACTTATGATTCCACTCCATGGCCTGATTATCCAGATATCCCACTACGACAAAAAATAAGATAAAATCATGAGTAAAAGCCAGACTTGCTTCTCGCTCTTGATCTTAAAATCATAAAATTAAAGGTTGCTCAATCTCAAATGCATAGCAAAATCGGTGACCACGGATGGCACTGTTCACGCTACAAGCAAAGAAAGCTGTTATTATCTACATTTTCTAAAATTTGTAAAAATAATAGTGAATTATCCTAGTACCCTAGAAAATAATGAATTTACCACTGTTTATTGGTTTTAAGATTCAAAGACAATTACCAAAAGAGTAATCCTAGTCACCAGTTAATTCTATCCTGTCAATAAATCTGGTTAAGATTCTTTCTCTAAGTTTCCAACACCTTTTGTAATCTGTTCCAACGGTATTACAACTAGCTCACTCTGACATGGTCCACTTGTCATTCAACATACTCACATATATTTCGATTGCATCGGATGGCTTTTTCCAAATTCGTATGAAGTTGTGCCCATCGACTGCTTTGACTTGCTGTAGTAGTACGCAATTATCTATTATCACTACTTGCCAACCCTTTAGACACCTAAATTACTGTTATACGTAGACAGACTTAAAACGAGTCATATTTGAAATATATTTTAAAGGTGTTTTGTAAATGCATAAAACAAACAAATATAAATTATAGTTTACAGCATAAATCTTCAGAAGTACAAGGGAGGAAAACATACTAAACCTTGATCTTTTTTATTTAAGATAAAATAAGTTCAGCTCTTTATGCACTTATAGTAAGCAACAGGTTTATTTCAGTGGTTAAGTAACGAGTATTACTTCTACGTAGTATAAAATTTGTTACTTGAAATTTACTCTAAATACTGACATGAACCATTTTATTTTTATACTCTGTCCCCTTACACATTTTTAAAACTGGGAGTCATGAAAAAGGTAGCTAAAGAGAAAACCAAATAACTGATTAACAAGTGTTTGTGATATTATAAGCTTTAATAATTATGTGTATTATAAGGAAACAAATAAATAGGAATATGACTATTTTAGATCATACACTCCACCTTAAACGGTCTCTCTTGGTCCTCTCTGGAAAATTTATGAACCTCCTGTGTGAGTAGTAGGTAAGACTTAGTTAAAAATAGTTTAAAAAACAAAATGTTTGTTCTGCATAGGTTGTTATATTCTTGATATTTAATAAAGGATTTTATTTAAGATAAAACTTCAACTATAAATTTAGAACCAAATTAAAAAAAAATGTTTTAACAGAGATTCGTTACGATGTATGGATTAACAAGTAATATAAGTTTAGTTCAATGACTAATATTTAAATCAACCATAACACAAACTATAAAACAAAAACATACATACTTAACATCAATCGGTATGTAATGACATATTATATATCAAGGCGTTAGTACAAAAACTTTCGTTTTCAGTCTGATTACAAAATAAATAATATTCTTCAAATCGAAAATAATATAAGATTCTCAAAAGTTGCAAAAGTTATAATTATAACTATTAACAAAGCAGTATTTGAATTGAATGTTATTTAAAGAGCCAGCTGTAATGAATCAACCTTGAGATTGTAAAAAGTATTTGGATTTGTAATAATCATATATTTATAATGAGGCAAGTCTAATAGTTCTACAACTAAAAATAAGGATCTAGAAATGTAGTAGTAGAAACATTGTTCGTAAGGGCTAACATCAAGATGGCCGCCACTACAGCCGGCTCTTAAGTTAAGTGCTTGAATTAAGTCTAAGCATTTGTTTTTGTCACCCATGTAGTGGACCAACGTAGGGTGTGATACAACGAAGTGGTACCAATACATTGGCCTGCCAAATAAATCCTATTCGAAAATTTCTTTTGATTTTTATATTGATAACCTTTTATTGTCGTTTCTGGTCACAACTATAAAGCAGCAGCAACAATCCCATGATACTAAACAAAAAATAAAACGCTTCATAAACATGAAGATATTTTTATGAAATTTACTACATCCACATCATAACTTTAAACTAGGATATTGGGTAATAGTTTTAAAAGGATCAAATTTCAGCTTAAGTTTTAGCGGTAAAATGTGATGTCTTCTGATACATGTTAGAAAATATGCCAATTAATTACTCTCAAAGTGGATACTTACGTCAAAATTATGTTCAGGTATATTGTGCTATTATTTTTTAATAATTGGTCTTTCTGAGTATAATACCAAAAAAAAATAGAAAATAGGGTAAAGAATTTTTATGTTTAGTAATGTTTTCAAAATTTATTTTCTTCTAATATTTTTTAAGGTTAGTAGGTTAGATTTAATTGCTTTTTCTGTACTTATCTATTTTTATAAGACATAATAAAAATAGTAATACTAATAGAGAATTATTTAGAGAAATTAGTTATTTAAAATATCAAAAGCTAGAAAACTGTTCATATTTTTCTTCAGTGTTTTAAACACAATGTTATATCTTAAACCACTAAGAACTAAAGAACTTCTTAAATGGTTATTTTTTTAAAAAAAGATACGTGTATAATATTGAGTAAACTTAAAAACTCTATTTCCATACTGTCTATTTAAAGAGTTGTATTTATTCGCAATTTTAATTCATCGATAGTGCAAGTTTTTAATATTGCAATCATACAGAGACTATACAATTTTTAATAAGCAAGCACTAATCTGGCAATATAATATATATATATATATATATATATATATATATATATATATATATATATATATATATATATATATATAGAATATTAGGTTTTGCAGTAGTTTTAAACACAATAGTGGTGTTTTATGAACTACATAATAATAATTGTAATGCAATATAACAATTAATTATAAACAATAATTTGATACATCATGTCAGTTAATCCATACATTATTTTATATTATGAGATGTATCAAATGTAAAATGTATAAAATTAAATGCCAGTGTTTCATTTTCTTTCAATAAATTATCGTAACATTGACATATACACGAAAACTCATTGTTACCGGAAACGCCAAAGTTTTCTGTAGATTAGCTCAATTGAATAACCAATAATATAACTTGCCATGACATACCATATCAATATTTTAGAGAAAGTAATTGTGTTAAGTCTACTGTAATAATAATAATTACTTCCTCGCAGCTTCCTGAAAAATATAAAAAAGCACTAGGAAGCTTTTGAGCGAGTAAATTTAAGACATCTATAATAAAAAAGTTACCACTATTAAGTTGTTATATTTAATATGGTACAGTAACGAATTACGAAAACCTATCAGTTTTGTATTTCTGTTATGCTAAAACCAAGATTTTACTCCTTGTGGAAAAACAGTTAAGCTGAATACCAAGTGTAGTTATAATTATCTTTTTTTAAATAACGGTATAAATAAAAAGTGAACACAATTATATCAATACATGTAAATTCATTACTAATCTATCGATCGTTTATGTCAACAGTATAATATACTTAAACGCAGATTGTCGTATTCAGAACAAATTCAAAGGGAACGCTCAAAGGAAACGTTTAAGTTTGTAGTATATGGATCCAAGGAGTTGGGACTGGCATACCACCTCTGTACAAGACAATGCACTATACATAAATTGACATACGTTTCCGGGACGAAGATTGAGAAAGCTATTGTGAATGCAGCCCAAGGTTGACTCACAAAGGGCTTTATGACATTGCACTAGGCATTGTCGAGGGAGGAGAACGTGCCGGGTTTAACACGGATAGGACGTACCGGCATTGGTTTCCAGGCATATAGAGATACACTTTTCAGTTGGTAGAACCTTAACGATCGAATGCAGTGAGTTGGAGTTTACCTAAATATTTGAAGACAATTTTTTTTTATTCTTGGTGAAATAATAAAACACCTAGAGTACACCATTGGTGAGTGGCACGGTCACTATTAAGACACCGCCCGACCCAGGCATCGCTATCTCACTCTGTAGCACTCTCGGGACCACTATCCACACTACTTCAAGAGGGTGCTTAGTAAGTACTCGTAGGAGTATACTCTGATTTGCTCTATCAGTCTGTATGAAAGTAAAGTTCAGCTTTATTGAAAAATATGTTATTTTGTTTTTAGTAGCTTTATATATCTGACCATTTGTAAATTTATACACTTAAATCATAATTTAAACCTGAGGAGTCCAGAGATTTTCTTTTATATTTACAACACAATCTATATTTAATAATTCAAGCTATTCTAAAACTAAATTTTTATAATTCAATAATATAAACTATTAATGCAGTGTTTAATGAATTAACTGTGTAAATGATTTTACTTACTCTCCTTTTCCTTATTAAAAATGCAATGTATACAATGTGTAACAGATAAGTTGACTGACCCAATTATTAAATTAATGTGGTAGCATTTGATAATTATTGGTCTGCATTCTTACACAACAAATAACTATGTTTAGCTTTTCTTTATGAACTACACTTATTAAGTGTACGACGGTCACTTTGGTCTTTGATTGACCTAAGGCAGAAAATTATAGATTTGAGGGAAATATTTGAGAATCACTAGATCATACATAAACAGATAAAATTAAATAATAGTAATATATATGTATATACTACAGATATATAATACATACATATATAAATATATGTATATATTAATGTAATGAAAAGTAACTAAAACCCTTTTAAAATGTTTTTATTGACATACACGTGTTTCTGTTTTGAACCATCTTCAGTGTACATTAACCTCTAAATAAATAAATAATAAACAATGAAATAAACACATGTGGACCTTTTAAACATATGTTAAATTTAAATGACACAGTTCTAATTTTTGATTAGTAATCTGTATTTAATTTTTTCTATTTAAAACGTTATGAGCATCTTTATTATAATTTAGATAGATGTGTAATTCTTCTTTTGTGTTCTATTTCTCTCCTTTCCTTTCGATATCTACAATTTCCATGTTCTTTCCAATATTGTGTACTTATTGTCAGTTTCCAATAAGTGTTTATTGTAGACATGCTATTGGTTTTCAAAGCTTGTATGTGTTCTTTAAACCTTTTATTAAAATTTCTACCAGTTTGCCCAATGTAATAGCTTTCACAGTAACTATATATATATATATATATATATTTATTTATGATCTAATATATTATGTTATTATATATGTATTAATAACATAATACATATATAATATTGAATATATATTATACATATATAATATTATATATATATGTATATATATATATATATATATATATATATATGTATATATATATATATATAGAGAGAGAGAGAGAGAGAGAGAGAGAGAGAGAGAGAGAGAGAGAGAGAGAGAAGGATGTATAAGTAGATTACTACAGAAGTTCGGGAATACCTAAGTGCCAAAGTAGCACTTTCCAATCCATGAGTTGCTACCACGTGCCTTTGATGGCCCATTTCATTGAATAATCTAAGAGGTTTGTGGCCGATCTTGAAGACTATGAGATACACATTAGTAAGAGTTTTGTATTACAAAGGGAACCAATGGTATTTTTGTTACAATAACATCATTTCATGTGAACACTAACGTATATGTTTTTAGAGTACTGTCTCATTATTTGTTACGTGTCTATTGTGCTCGCACTTGTTTTGCAGCTGACATACATTCTATTCAACTAATGACTACTAAGTGCCATCAACTTACTCTTTTTGAATATCTCATTATTCAAAAGGCTCCACTTTTCAATGTAGAGTGGTTGTTTAGTGAATTACTCTCATGTGCTTGTCGTCTGAATAGTATTGTTAAAACATTTCACAACTCAAATTTTCCATCGAGTCCAAGAGACCGCCGTATGATATATATATATATATATATATATATATATATATATATATATATATATATAAATGGGAGTGGTTTAAGTACTCTTCAATATATTAATGCAAAAAGGTATAACAAAACTAACAAACAATATTTAGAGGATTTCATCAACGGTTTGCAATAGTATTTATTTTATAATCACAAAGATTTGAAAGAAAATACTTTTGAGGCTTCTCTGTTCGTCTCTACCAATAATCCAGACTTTGAACTCAAGCCTAATTACCGGGTAAATCAGAACACCGTTATAGATAGATTATTTATAGTCAGCTAAAACGTCCTATATAACGTTTATGATGTATCTGCCTGACGTGCCTTACTCGTAATTATTTTTTATTTGTGAAATCTTATTTGCTTTTGTTTTTAAGGATTGTTTGTCAATTTTAAACAGTTCATATTTTGTTTAGTTACTTTTTATGTGTCAACCAGTGGCGAACAGATTCACTCTGACATAGACCACTCTAGAGGCACTGTTAGTTACGTTCAAACACACACATATAATAAAACGCTGTACTGTACAGATGCACTACTTTGTATAATCCCATTCGTATTGATGAAAGTTATCACTGGTATCAACATAACCTTGTGAAATGGGAGTGACTTGTCTCCTCACTTATTTAACTTAGATAATGTCCTTAATTAAATAAGCTTTACATTTACTTCTGCATACGAAAACCACTTTAAGCCGTTCTTAAACTTGTCCACTCATAGGATCAATAAATCAGATCATGATAACTACCTGAAATGAATCTATGGATCAGATAGCAGTGCAATACTTTCTGAGTGCTTTCGTACTATTTACATCTGATGAGGGATCTTTTGGTGGTAATTATCTACTTTCAGTAAATGTTCGAGTTCCTTTGGCGTTCGTTGCGAACTGTTTTACCCACTTACTACTATCATTTTAATCCAACATGTATGTCTATAGACATGTTGCAAGGACAACATTTCGTACAGAGAAACAAGCTTGTTGTTGGCTATGACGCATAAACTGGTTTTTAGACCAGTTTCCAGAACAAAACGGCCTTGTTCCTGTCTTAATCTACTACGTTCACATTGTAATATATATGAGCAATTTATCTGGTGATCTCACTAATTTGTTAGTGATTTTGGTTTAGCAATATGGGCTTAGGGGTGCCAAGTAAAACCATAATAATTGTGATATTTCTATTAAGCTAAGATATGAGACTACATATGTACAACATTTTAAGACAAAAGATACCATAAATGAAAATGGCAATGTTAATAGCTTCAGCAGTTCAACTTGGTCTTTTGCAAACCACGATACTGGAATAACATTGGTCGCTCAGTATTCTGCCATTTAATGCCACAAGTGCATAATTTTGTAATTGCCAAACTTATCTTCATGAGTAGAAACCATAAACAGCGTCAAACACATATTCATGTATCGAACATCTCATCATTGTCCAATATCTCCTAATGTGTGGAAAATCTCATCGGTGTCAAACAGATTAAGTCACAACGGCCATACAACATATATCATCATAACCCTAAGTGCTACTACCATTACATCATTACATATATGATAACATTGTGTACATTATAGGATTTATGCTATACAATACTAGTTCTAGATCCAACGTATACTCGTACACGTAAACTTTTAACTTTAAAATCAAAATTAAGTTTACTAGATTACTATTTTACTAGTTTACTTCTCAACTATTACTTTTAAACACCATGATGTTTGACTTCGTAAAATAAAACATTCAAGATTTATATCATTGATACTGCTAGCACATGTTTAGTTTGAAAATAATATTAACTATACGGTTATCATTGTATTATTCTTATATATTTTCTTCATTTAGACTTAGCATGCACAGAAGAGTTATGGTCTGTTCTTGGATTACACAACACATTTCAGGTTGAAGTGATATTTATAAACGTAGCAAATAAAACTTTTTAATATTTTATTGTTTGTCTTGGCTTCTTCATTGTTAAACTACTTGTAAAGAGACAATGTTAACTTCCACTTGGTCCATAAATACAGTTCACTCGCAGCAGTTTTGTAATGGTTAGAGGTTGAAAACCACTTTAAGTGTGAAAGTCAAACTTTTGAGCGAGTCCAATTATTCAATCATTACTGCCATTAATTTCATGTGACAGAAACTGCCCTTACTATTAAATCTTTTTGTTATGGTTATTTATTTCTTTTTTTTCTTTTTTTATAAAGTATAATTAACAGTAAGAGAATATAGTTCAACAGTACAGCCATGCATGGTATCATTTGAAAGCTAGTGTCATGAAGTATTGAAAACGACGTTATTTTACTGTGGGTTCATATCTAAGGAGTGGCGAAAAAACATAAAATCACTGTTTTCCATACACTTTAGACCACCAGCGCCATAACGAAACTAATAGAGAAATACAATTTTTCGTTGCCAAAATATTTACAATACAAAGACCCAATTATGTACAACATGATATGTATTTTACTTGAAAAATTTTGAGATTCGAACGTGTGAGTGTCAGTTATAGGAACACTCTGTAATTTTACATGGTTGAAATTATTTTAGCTAATTCTTTACGGTCTATTTAATAGGAATCCGTTTATACTAAATATTTGCAGTTAGCCATTTTCCGTTAGACATAAAATAAAGTAAAGAAACGGGAAGTCTGAAACACCCTGTATATTACCAGAATCTGCTTAGTTCCTAGCAAGAAGAGTATAGATGAATGACTTCTTATTATATGTCTATTCGAATAAATAATTCATTTTTACATGAGTAACACTTTATTTATGTATTAATACTTATCGTGCCTTACTTGTTGTCCGAATGTTTAAAATCGTCAGGATTGTAAATATTTCAAATAAACCCTTAACCAATATTTCCAATATTTGAGGAAACTGATGGGGAGTGGCAAGTTACTCCAGAAAAGTTTTGAAATGAGTATAGATGTATCTTGTTTTTCAACTTGGGTGTTTTAAAGTAAGTTTTGTTAAAGTAAGTAATGATTAGAAAGGGAGAATCTATATCTGCCTGAGATTGGAAACACTCTATATATACAATAGAATAAAGTTTCCCTATATTTCACTCAATACAAAACACATTAGAATGAGCGCACATGGGGAAACAGTGTTCTAATCCTCCCTTTAAATAATGATAAGATGAGTATTCAGTTTATATGGTGTGTATAAACCTAATATTGGGGCGACTCTTAGAAAAAACGTCAATTGGAACAGTAAGTAGAAGAATAGAACATTGGGGCGAGGAGTACAGAAACAACGGATGAGGAAAGTTCACATGAACAGCGGATGTGGCGGTGTAGCAGTTGAGGATATGAGTAAGGGTATACAGTTTGAACAGAGACTGCAGGAAAAGTATGGTGTATTGTTCACAACAAGTGTACGTAAGGATGAGGGGATGTCTAAAATTATTGTGCAGAGTAAATCGTATTTCACCAGTAGACAATATAGCCAGCCATAAGTTAATATCAAACTTATTTTATTTTAAACTTCAAATTCTTATTAGGGTTTAAATATATTATGTATTATCCGAACGCATAAATATAATCGTTTTACTGTTTAAAACACACAAATAAATCGTTCAGCAACAAAATCTTTGTTTCGTAATTTACAAATCATTTGTTTCAAGCAAATATTGTGTAATAAAGTACATATTGTTCAATAAAATTTTTGAAACGGATATTCGATTACTCATTAATTGCCTGGAATATTGTATTGGATATTTGCTTCCTCAACTTCAAAAGATCAACGAGATGGAAATATGACAAATGGTGACGAGGTGGCTTTCCCCAGGGCTTACACCTTGTTTTAGAGTTTCCTGTCTTTCAAACTCTGCAGATTTGTTTTTTCTTCTGAAACACTTTTTTGTTTTAAAATGTTACTTTTAAAATCCCCATAACAGAGTCATATACTGTACTAGTTTAAAAAAGTTTACTATTTTAATGTTCCCTTACATTTTCGAATAACGAATTCTTTATTTATGGTTACATTTTTCAAAAAATATATATTTCATACCAACAATAAGAAATCAGTTCAAATAGTTTGATTGCAAGATAAATACACATCGCTTGGCAAACATCAGGTTGAAATCTAAATGTGTAAACTCTCACCACACAAACCACAAATAAATATTTAGCGATACATTCACCGATCATTCATTCATTCCTTGCCACTTCTATCAAATTGAAGGACAGGATTTCATCCTCTAAAATGTTTGTTTGAGAGTTAAATATATAAAAGTCGTCAATATTGCAGAACGAATAAAGTAAAGAAGCGTTGTAAATAACATTTTAACGAGGGAGCGTCAGTAAAGTTGTTATTTAATCTGTTAACTTGCAAGGATATGAGTACATGCCTCAGAATGTAAACGTTATAATTTAACTGTTCGTAAAACTGTACAAGAAAATAATATATTAACGATTTGAAGAAGCTTCTCACAACGCTATTCCAGTGGCAAGGCTAGACATTTCGTCTTGTGGGGGGGGGGGGGGTCTATAATACTTAAATTAAGTAAGCTTGGTGTTACAGCCTTTACGACACAAGTAGATGTGGCAGGACACCAATGGTACGTGCGTCTATTTTTAATAATAAACATAAAAAACCATAAACTTTGCGGTTTGTTTCATACCTTAACTTTTAATATTAATGATTAAAACGGCAAAAAAGGATTATTTCTATATTTTAATAATCAAACGTGCGTGTGTGTGTGTTGTATGATTAGCACGAACCTGAAACTTAATATATAAAAAAATAAATATTCCTGTCTGCAGTGTCCTAATTTGCAAGGATATGATATACAGCACATTACTTAATTTTTTGATTGATTAAGTAAAATATAGGTTATGTCCAGAGAGCAATCAATGAGAGGAGTTATTTATAGCCTACAGAGGGAGATGCCGGGGTGGCCAACTAGGCTTATGATGATTGACAGTGGTGTTTGAGGTAGGATATAGAGTTTCATAATTTTTTGTACGACTGTCACCTGCATCTGTGTGTATTAATTTTTACTAGCCAAATTTGTAAAGTTACAAATGGTCCGTTTTTATCTCGTTATTTATACATTATAGCAAAAGAAAAGTTTTTGGTCGTTTTTATGGATATTTATTGTTATAGATCCTGATCACTAACTGTGATACAAAGAAACATTAAGCTCAAACGCATAGGAAAAAAATATAAAGGAAATATATAATATTTAAAAGAGGACTTGGGAAATTGTCTGCAGTATTACCTACTAAGCCTTTATTTGACTATAAAAAATGTTAAATAATTTTTTATAATATAGACATTTTTTTAACGGAGCCTTATAAATAAGGGGTTAAAATATTAGACTAGCCCAACATTCCATCTGTACTAAGTTATCATGTTATATGTAGATTAAACCAAAGGCCTATTATATCATCAAGGGAGTGCGGCTGTCACCGGTAGTTTCACACACATACACACGCACACACACACGCAGAGCTCACTAAACACAAGCGTAGAGGATTAGGATCCTGTATTTCCGCCCAGTTAGTTACTTACTGAACTTCTTCTTTGGGTTGTTATGGTATTTTTAATACTCGTATTACCCAAAATTTAATTTAATATACGGATTGTAAACATCATTACAATAAATATTATTCTTAGCATGTTCATAAGAATGACACTAAAGTTTAAAGACGGAAATAAGAAAAGCCAGGTGCGGGGATGGCCTCAATCCTCTGGGCTGAAGTGTGAGGTGCTGTACGTGTGGGGCGACCTGTCCTGACCCTTCAACCACCTTCCCTAATTGATAATAGTGTACACGGTTGTTATATAATTTTAATACTATCATTGGTAATATATGCATATTATTAGGAATGAAAACAAATATAAATAAAGAAAACTGTATAACTAAATAAAGAGGTGAAAAATAAAATTGTTTCCAAAATCTTTTATTAAGTACCGGTTACGACAGACTCATCGTGATTTGGGAGCTGACAACACCCGACAGTTCTTTCTTTCGCTCATTTTGAACCAGTTATCGGTAGAATCACGTTCAAAATGATACATCACGGCTGTGCGTCGATACATGCTGATTTATTTATTCACAAGTTAGGCTATAGATAATTTAAAGGTGTATAAACAAAATTAACTTTTTTTGGGGGGTTTATATGTTACCGATTTAACAGTCGAATTATAACCCTATATTAGTGATAAAAGTTGTCCTCGGAAAATATTTTTTGATCCCGTAATTGAATTATTATGGTAAAGGGATCCGTAATGGGCTTTATAAATACTTGAAGACACTAGAATTGATATTAAGACCTCATAGAACAAATAGATCAGAGTAATTCGGCAGGATTATGTTGCCCGAATCCTTCCAGGTCTCTCTCTCTCTCTCTCTCTCTCTCTCTCTCTCTCTCTCTCTCTCTCTCTCTCTCTCTCTCTCTCTCTCTTTCTTTCCCCCTCTCTCTTTATCTTTAAATTAAACAAAAGAGCGGGTTATTCAAAGAATAATGTTAACTTTAAGTTGAAACAGAGAGTTGTTACATCATCGAACTACACAATAATTCATTTAGAAATTATAAATTATGATCGATGATAAATTATGATTTTACCATATAAATTACACCTATCTATGTATATTTGTACTAAAACTAAGTTAATGTAGTCGCCTATTACGTGCATTAATTATTGTCGATCAAATGTTGCCCGTATGACTTTACTATGCATTGAGTTATTTTATAGAAATCAGATTAGTTTGTTATAAGTTTCTCTTATTTAACGTGCAGATATTTCTAATAATCTTTTTTCTTGTCATCTTCGTGGTAGTTAAGATTTGGTATGACGGAACTTTACTAATCGTACAATCAAAGAAAGAACAGGAAAAGAACTTTTTGAGAGCTTTGGTTGAATCGACCGCTCGGTCTTAGTGGAATTACATGGCTTTCATAGACTTCGAGTCTTTTCTTGGTTTTGTAAAGGTTTTCAAAAGAGTTGAAATTACTTCTGTGAGTTGATTTAACTTTAGGTTCTTGAAACTGTTCTTCCAGGTAATAAAAAAATAAAATAACTCGATAGTTATATAAAAATATATTAACTTAATTTGTACTGAGCATTTTTTCTGAAATCGTTTCCATTAACAATCAAATCTACTACTTTGCATATACAATAGTGTATTTAATGTATCAATGCGAACCAGGCAAATCTTAAAAAGTAATACTTCATATATCAAGTGATCACTTTTTAAATTTATATCTTTGAGAAAATTTCCATTAAATCACCAGTACAATATTATCTAACATTTAACATAATACGGTAACATTTTGTTTCAAGGAAACACATCACCATTACACTTAGCATTTTAAATGGTTTACCCTACATATTAAATTTTATATTAATAATGTAATCAAAGGTACGGTACTAATATTGTTTAAAGAATCCTTTGTGTGCATTAGCGGACTTTAATGGCGTTTAGATATTCAGTTGACATGAAAACTGGATAGTTTATTTACCTGTTTATTATTTTCTAATTTAAGTTTTAAAGGCTTATCTTCTAAACTTAACCTCTATTTTATATTAGTAGTCAAAAATGTCTGGCAGACAGTCACATGACCAGTTTTCTTTTAAAACTTCTTTAAACGTATTGGACGGTATAGAAACGATTAATACAGGTATACTAAAAAGCAATAAAAACATTAAAGCTGTAAAACTTTCCTTTAATATGTGGTCAAAATGTGAATATACCATGATAAATACTAATAAAAGAAACAATACTTAAAATATGCCGTAACGAATGACAATTACATGATAAACTATGTTGTAAAAATATAATATCCTATCATTATTTAACCATTTAAGGGACAACAATTATATATATTTTTGGATAAATATATTAATAACAAATATTGAATTGAAACTAATCCCAGGATTTTTTATTTCTTTCTTTTTTATACTACTTTATTTTATAAATAACTATCAAAACAAATATTAATGTATGAGATGATACAAACTCGTATATTCGATTAATATAGATATATCGATATTAAATTAATCCTAGGATATGCACAAAATGCCAAGTTAACGCCTAATATGAACAAACGGTCTTTGAGATAAAGGTTACCTGTGTACAAGACTATTGCACATAATTTAATTTGGTAATATTGTTGCTAATATCAACATTTTTAGATTTCAAAAACATAACATGCTTAATCATAATTTCGAATTGAAACACAAAATTAAATATGATATAACTTTAAATCAAAGTTAAAATAAATTCATAAGTTAACTGTTAGTTAATCCGACATCGTAATTTTAACTGAGAATAAAACAAATCTTGTAAAACATTAAGAAAACATCCATGTCTTTCACTGAGATTGATATATTCTTAAAAACATTATAATTTCTGTCAATTTTGATCCATAAAGTGTTTCTTCTAGATAAAAGATGGCATATTATACCCTATATGCCATAAATTCTTAAGTATTTTTTGTTGCAAAATAGGTTAAATGGCTGCGGTAGAACCAAAGTGACTATGAAGTATGATCGAATATATAAGTAATTTTCAGTACGTTTTTTCAGTTTGCATAAGAAGAGACTAATATTAAATTCTGAAACCCAAATTGAATTTTTAAGTAGTTTTTACAAAGAGTGCGTGTGTGTGAGATTTAGTACACGAGGAAGTCATTAGCCAATAAAAATTTTAAGCAATTGATTTTTAACATTATTAATTGTCACATTATATTATTATGCAAATTACTACAATAAGTTATTGGATGTTCAATAATGTCAATAATACAGAAAACCCCGTACTCATAAAATACATCTTTTGAAGTTTGGTGAAAACCAAACAGATTTATTTTACTAAGGGTAGGCTAATGAATTCATTTTTGTGGTCATGAAAATGTGTTTTTATTGTGGATTCTTAGACCTCTAACGTATAATTCTGTGATGACATAAAAAGTTGAAACTTTTTCACCCACGAAGAACTACAGGCATTTTATTTAAAAATCTATGACATTTTGTACTTAGGAACAAATAAAACGTCTAAAGATAAAATCGTAAAATTTTTATAGTATATCAATTAGTTATAGCTGCAAGGAGTGATAACATTTTATTAAATTATAACTAGGAAATTATACACTTTATTTTAAAAAGTTTAGGAAAATTGTATCGTTGTAATACTTTTTTTCATAAAAAAGAAATATAAAATTTAAAAAATTCATGTCATTCCATTCGGTCATCCTTACGTAAATCCTTATTCTCAACTTTGTTCCTTTGAGCTTCATTTTTATTTTTATTTCTACCACTCCTCCAAGAAAGATCTTATTTTTTATATTTTTTTTGTCTTGTTGTAAACGCAATTGTGATAAAAACTAAAATCTCTACTCTAGCCAAACACTTTTAAAACCATTTTTTAGCATGGCAGTACTCAATAAACGTTAGAAATATTGAAATGTTTTGGTTCCAACACATTGCAATTAGATGGATTGAATTAGATATATACCACTACATCTTAGTAAATGTGTTCCAGTCAAAATATAGTCGATAGCATCCTGTAGTTTTGAATAATTTAACCACAAACTTAGGTATAAACAAGTAAATAAACGTTTAATTAAATTAGGCTTTGTTAATAATATTTATATTAAATTGACTAACTAATGAAAATGTAAAATCTAACATTACTTAATCTTAGCTTGTACTATCAGAGATTTTTGTTGTAAGAATCCAATCATTCTTTTAAGAGAAAAAACATTTCTCTGTTTCTTCTTATATTACACCTAATATTCATCGTGAAGGAAACGCGGAGCTCTTTCTTTGTTAGCAAGACAAGGCATTCGGCTTGACTCCTATTGACAGAATCAAGACTACAGACAAGGCAATGGTGTGTGAAGCTCCGGCTGCCGTTCTTCGTTAACTCAATATACTTTTCTTCTTGTTTCCCGAAATTCACCGGTGTTTCTTTTCATTCTGAAAGTAATATATTCCGTTCCACTTTCGTATTCATGTATATCCGTTAAAGCAGATGAGAATGATTCTTAGAACATTTTTTAATAATAGCTATTTTCTTATACTG
Source organism: Homalodisca vitripennis (assembly GCF_021130785.1). NCBI lineage: Eukaryota > Metazoa > Arthropoda > Insecta > Hemiptera > Cicadellidae > Homalodisca > Homalodisca vitripennis. The sequence goes on from NC_060215.1 coordinate 54,718,780, forward strand.
TACAATTGTTAACGTTATTATAGGCCTAAATAATCCTAAAATTGTATTTGTTTGCTACTCGTTAACATTATATTAACACAGAACAGAATCAAATAACGAAATAAAATAACGATACGACACATAAAGGACATGAACAATCTTGCAAGAATATAATCTAATTTATAGGCAGACCGGTGACTTTCTTGGTAATTGCAAACTTTACAAAACCCATAGAAGTCTTGCAACAGTAGCAGATACTATACTCATATTAGACAAAGCTTTATAAACACGTTCGTTGTAATCTAGTTTTTCTGTGTTTATCTGCCATATAGAATCCTATTATGGTATTACAATCCGAGATGCATCAATAACGATATTTGGAAGATAAGTAGTTTTTTGTGACTTATACTGATGTCATTTTATAAATTAAACATAAATAACATCAGAATGAATAAAAATGTTTTCGCAGTGGAAAAGAAAAAACATTGTAACTGTTTTTGTTCGACGGTGGAAAATAATATATGAAGTGCACTCGATATTATATAATTTAATCTTATTTGAGTTTATGTTATAACAAAAGAAAGGTATAAGCTATTCAAATTAAAAAACATAAATTCAAAAACAGACATATGAAACTAAGAAAAATGTTAGGGATCTCGTAGAAAAATGCTGATGAAATTAAATACCAATAGAAAAGTAATACATGTACACGAAATAAATAAAGTGTTAAAAAGACAATTGTATTGTAAAAGATTAAATATACTTAAATATGATACTTTATTTCTTTTTAATATAACTATATAATAAGCAGTAATATCTATAATGAACAACAAGAATGCTTTGCGAGTCGGGTGATGATGTATTTAAGCGAGATAATGAATTCTGAAATAAAAGATTGACCAAGGGAGTGATTAAATATTTCTTTTATTGGTGACAAGCAATACAGTAATACCTGAGATCATAGTAGAAGCTAGGAATGAAAATGCCATAGTACGGATTTCAAACCATAGCATAACATCGACAACTGTATACATCTACGAACTATAAACAAACTTTTTAAGTAAAAAAAAATATATAATTTTACTCAAGACGTACAAACGTCAGGTGAGAACGTGCGAGAGAGGAGAAAAAGTCGACGGTAATATAACCAAGGAAATGTTGGCCGTATACATGTTTCTACCTCCAGGACGGTACGTACAGTAGGGGGAAGGAAGTCCCATACTAGTAAATCAGCAGGAGATGGGGGAATCGTATTAAAGATTCAACATCTAAATTGAGTTAAAAAGGGCCCAAACCAGAGTTCTTGGTGGTTCCGTGTCACCATAAAAACATCAAAGCATCCCTACAGACCAGAGAAATTCCCTCATTTCGGATGTTTCTACAAAATAAAATTTGTAATGTAAATATTGAGAATATGATTTTTTGTGGTACCGGTTTATTTTTCTCACTAGAATAAATCATTCAATAAAATAACCGACGAAGAAATTAAATAATTCAAATAAGGAACTGTCTCTAATAATACATTTAATAATACACAATAATTTTATTCCTCACATTAAGAAGGACTATCTTTATTATCAAGTATTATCTTGGTGTTGATTTAGTAATTAAGTTACTTAGCAACTTTGGGAATCTATTATTTAAAGAAAGGTGTTAGAAGTTGGTTTCTTTGACACTAGAAAATTACGACACTTTTATGGGTAACCAACTGATTTTGAATACCTTGCTGGCCTCTCCAGAGAGGTGAAAGTTGTATTCACCTCCCAGATGTCAATGGGTATTACAAGCAGAGTTTGACAGGCACAGCCGAAGTTTGAGTCTCAGTGGGGAAGATGAAGAAATGAAATATAAAAGTGCTGTAACTCTTCCGCCTGCTTTTCTTAACAATAATCGTTAATTTATTTGTTTTAATTTATCTAACTTTATTACATCCGTTAAATTTAATCCTTTTTTATTTCAAAATGTAAGCATGTGCTGTGGTGTACTTAAAATATGAAATATTATAAGTAACTGTTCATTACATTAAGTATTCTTTGATTAATTTTTGTTATTAACGATGGAAGGTTTCAAAGGAAACAAGATTTCGGATATTTGCCATCGATATATATTTCAAAGAGTATAACACAATGTTTCGAGGATTGGAATCTATCCTCTTCGATAGGTGGAGAAGTTCTTAATACATAGAAAAATAAATAACAGAAAAAAGAAAGGAAAGAAAAGAAAGTTCAGAAATACCCAAAATCTTATTGGAGTCCAGTCCAGGCGTTCACTGCACAATTCAACTCCCGAGCACAATTCCCGAATACGAGAACTACAATCACACATCACACCAGCACAGGCTACAGTGGGATACTAACAAGAATGTTGCTGTCGGCTTCCGACTGCACCGCGTACGTACACTTATTGATTGTGGTTCTAGTACTCGTAAATTGTGTTCGGGATTTTCATCATGTGCAGTGGCAACGCCTGAACTGGACTCTAAGTAGCTTTTGGGTATGTTTGAACCCTTTTCTTTACCTTCTTTTCTTCTTTGTGTTCTTTATTTTTGTGTGTATTATTACCTTCATCACCTGACGAAGAAGATAGATTTCAATCCTCGATACGTTGTGTTATACCTTTTGTAACATATAACGATGGCAAATGACATTGAATATATTTAAATTTTGATATATTACGTTAATACTTGTGAATTATAATATAAAAAGAAAAATTTAAAGATTTCAATCTAGTTATTATAAATTATCAACGTATAAAAAATAAACTGTTTAGCTAAGACTTTGATATTAAATTAAGATCCAAAATATATTTCGATAAGATTTCTGGTCTGGTATATTGTACATTTCGATAATACGCTGTGCTGTATACCTGCTATCATAAAACGAGTTTTAATGAAAGTCACTTACAATTAACAATCCGAGTAATTAATTCATATCGGAATGTGAATTTATAACAGCAGCAATAAAATAAATTCTGTGTGTTGTAATAAATTTTATTTCCAGCTGGTGTAAAACAAGGTCTATCCTACATTTGTGTCTTACATACTGTACTGTACTGGAAGCGACTACAGTCCGTAAGACTAGGTAGTCTTTAATATAACTGACACAAATCCCTTACAGAAACTTTACCTTAGAGAGCATATATCGATTATAATAAAACATAGTACGGAATGGTACAGTAAAATAATCAATTCAGCTTCTTATTTTTTCGTGGCTAAGCTATATATCAACTTCCAGTATAATATTGTGGTGAATTACGTTAGGCTACAACATTGTCATGTGTCAGCCACGACGGGTTCGTCGTGACAACGTTCGTAGGAACCAATTCGCCTCACCTTAAGTCGATTCTGCTGGAAGGCATGGTACACCATAGGATTCTCATTGATACAGAGTAAGGACTGAAATATTCAAGCTAAGAGAAAGTGTCTATTTTGAAATAATTGGAGAACTTTATTGAATTAGAGAGGGAGTGTTTGTGGTAAGGAATAAGATTAAGATTATGACTATGTTAAAAAAATGAAATTATAGCACTGAACCAGATCAGAATGTCAGTCAGAAACTCGTCTAAGAGCAAAAGTATACAAGGTAGGGAGAAATGCATAAGTAGTAAATTATAAAAAATATGTTTTAATGTATGTGTTTTTAAAACAATATAAAACTTTTATAAAAATTATAGTAAAATTTGTGAAATATAAATTTAATGTAATTAAAAATTAGCAGCTACATATTATTTCGCATGAAATTTGGTTTCAAGTGAATTATATTTCCGACGCCAATGTTAAGTTTGCCTTGTTTCCCCCATCATGAAAATATGAATACATATACAGGTACGAAAACACTACTTCGGCGAAAAGACAACTAAGATAAGTTTATAAAAGTGATTTAATATTAAAAGTTAGTAAGTAACTTTTTCTTTATATTTGCATTACCTTACTGATCAAGCACTGCATATTTAATATTAGCTAAAACGTATAGTTATACTAAAACACTTAATTATCTTATATGGATATTTTCTTACTCTGTGCTCAAAAGAGGTCGCAGAAAAAGGTGAAATAATATGTCAAAGCATGTCCAGGGTGCTCTATGTTTTCAAGATTATAGATGTAAACAAATTGAAAATTTGAATGAATTAAAGACCAAGGTCGCAACTCTGAGAGACCAGTGGAGTATAGTACGGATAAATTTTACGAAGTTGGTATAGGCATATATTCATACCAGGGGTCCTAGGAGTGTCCATTTAAAACTGGTACAGTCAGTCCAGTATTTTTTACGTGATTGTGTAACACACACTTGAAAACACATGCTAGAAATGACAAACATTTGTGTTGCACTGTGGTTTATGCGGTCTGAAAACCAAAGTAGTACCTTGAAAACAATTAATCAGATTACATAGAAGCAGAGAAATAAAACAAATTCACTAAAATCAAATAAAGTCACAAAAAAGGTAAAACTTGATTAATGGCTCTAATTATTTTTGTAATATACCAAAAGCATACTGGTTATGAGTAACCTACAATTAAAAAGGGTTTTTTTATAAATAGCACTTATACATTTATGTAGGTGAAATTATACTGAAACTTTAAAGACAATAATTCAATTTTAATTATTTAAAATACTTAGGTGTGTACAATGTATTTACAGCAAACATAAAGTTGGTTAGAATTTAGGCCGATTTTGTTTTGCTGTGGCAGAACATACTACGAATAATATTTCCAAAATAAGCCATATAATATTTAACAGAATACAAAATATTGCGAACATATGAAATATGTTTTTATAAAACGAATATGTTGATATGTTAAACTAAACTTCACTGAGAAATGTTGTAATATGGCGTGTTCATAATGGTCGATTATTTTTGAAATTAAACGATAGTGTGTAAATAGTTCACGATGTATGAAGCGAGCTTTCCACACACGTTTTACATTACAGCATAGTTATGTTACAACTTTCATAATTATGTTTACGTTAATTCATCAGTTTAGTACGGTTCTCATTCCAGTAATTTGTTTTGTTTATTTAGCATTTACTAGATTATTTACGTTACATCAAAAAATTCAATATACTAACAATAAAAAATATAACATTAATTTTAATCACTATGCTTTAAAAGAGGAAACATTAATTCATTAAAATTTAATTTGTGATTTTACAGCAGGAAAAACTTGTTATATATGCTGTCTTTTGTTGTAAATATTTCAAAAGATATCATGAAACAGGCTATAGCGTCTGTTCATTCATAAAAAACATTTAGCAATAGCTTGTAAATCATATTTACAATATAAGGTATAAGATTATTAAGAAATGTTCCGTCTCTTAACATGTTTAATATTGCCTTAATATAATATTCCTGAATGGAAGGACAGACTAATAAAGTCTGATTGATTACACGAGAGAGGAGCAAAAGAATCTTTACAGGGCTCGTCAAAAGAGAAAGTAAAATACGCTACGTTCCGGTTGACGCACAGTAATAGCGGAAGTCTAATCAGAGATATCCGTCAATTTGTCCCGGTAAGCCCCTTTCCCAACCACCAGCACCGGCCGTTTTAATCCAGCTTACCCCTGTACTGCAACCTCTGTTATACTTAGTAGTGACCCATTTAAGCCTCAATTTCTTATACAATTATCAGAAATGGTCTTTTTTATAAATTACTAATTGTCCAGTATTATCAGGTGTCTACACGATAAATCAATTACGGTCATAAAGCAGACATTTGACCTAACTCGATAAAACAAACATAAGTGACCAATGCATTGTTCTAATACTAATAAACCATGAGTTATATTTGTTAATGAAAAATGTTACAGTCATATGATACAGCATAACAGTTTATTTCTAAGGGAACTTGAAATTGCAAGATACCAATTTATAACTTTATATTATTTACTCCCATAAAGAACCCATTCGTAGAAGTAACAAACTCATAATTAACTACGAAACTGTTGATCACGCGGTTGCACTGACTCTGTACTGTTAAAACTTGGATGTAGAATGCATCTTGAGGTTTGGATATAATCTTTTTTACCGTAACCTAGCATAAATTAAAAAAGTTATATTTATTATTTTGTTTAAAATTGTAAACAAAAGTATTTTTATCTTGAAACTAAAGATTTAAAACACTAAAAGGCTTTGAATTATACTATACTTTGGATACCATTTTCCTTTAAAAGACTACTAGCCTAAGTGATACATATACAAAGAATGCTCTAAGATTCCTGAATAAACTAAAAAATATGTTTGTTGCGCGGATTCAATACTGTTAAAATTTGGATGTAAAATGAATCTTGATTTAAATGTAGTACCCGTTGTCCTAGCATAAAATATGAAATCGATATTTCTGATTTTTTTGCATATTGTACAAAAAGGCATTTTTATCATGAAACTAAAGATTTCAAACTCTAAAAGGCTTTTGATACGACACTTAACTTTGGATAACGATTTTCCTTTAAGAGACTACTAAGTGATAAAAGAATGCTCTAAAATTCCTGAATAAACTAAACAAAATTTTCGTATTTAAAAGGTCATAGTTATAAATCTTTCCAGTTGTCCTGAATTGTGATTTGATCTAGTTAAAATACACCTTTTCTGTATTAAACCGTAAACAAAGCGTAAAAAATAATAACAATCAGTTGAATATGTGACATTAGCATGCCACATTGATTTGAAATTTTAATAATGGGCTGGAAGACAGGAATAATTAGACACATCACTATAGGGCCTATTATTTTATGTAAGGTAAATCGAAACTATTCATACCTTAGACAAATAAGAAGTTCTTCACTTTTACAATAATAACAGGATTTAAGAATTAATTTTTTTGTTATTCCATGTTGAACGTGCTTAAGAGTAACTTAAGACTGTTTCAAAGGATTTATTCTTAATGAAAATTGGTAGTAAAATCAGTTAGTGATTATTAATTGACATATAAAACTGATGCAATCTTTCCTACCTGTCTTGCCGGTCACTCGATAATCCTGCTATTATTAGAGCCCAAAACTGGAGATTTAAATGAGTTATCTAATGTGTTTGTGTATTAAAAGAGTCTTTAATTTAAACTGCAACTAATGCACCAGTTGAGGAAATATTCTTCAATGGGTATGAATATGTTTAATACGCCTTGTTAATTCACACAATCGGTCGCAGTATGCTTACAACTTATTTTTGTTTTTAAATGTGTATCAGAACCTGTGTAACTGGTAAATTAGGTTCTCTGTATGGTAATGCGTGATTTTTAATTATTCAAAATAATGACTATACGTTAATAATGTTCAATGTGATTTTCTCACTGTAAACATTTGGCAAAAACTAAAGGGTATAAACAGATATTAGATGTAAATGATATCAACACCAATTCTGGGTAAAGGATATCAGCTACATTAAACCTCATGTAACCACAACAAATAAACATATGCAAGTATATCAGTAGAATGATTTTGGACAGACCAGTCTTAACTTTAAATCTTGTGAATGCAGACTGTTCAAAGTACAACTACACCTGTTGGATGGTCTTTGTTATTTTCTTAATAAATATTTTCCCCAGTACACTAAGTTCACTACTTCAATCTAGGCATAAGCTTGTTCTAATATAGTTATTCTAATAGTCTGTCATAATTAGAAATTGTGGACGACGTAGAATTTAATTCCTGCCGCCATACAAATGATTGCGATCCTTAAAATTTTAACAAAGATAAAGAGTTTATTTAGACAATGTACGGCTTATCGTTATCATTTTGTCTTAATAGGAGGATGGCGGTGTTGACGCTGAATCTCCTGCTGAGTCTGCTACCCCTGACCTTGACATCGCAATCTTGTAGCTGGTAAGTGTTGCTTGTATTTTCCATCCGTGGGCAAACCTAGGTTTTAAGACAGATCATATTGTTTCGGCTATTAGTTTTCAACTCTAAGATAAAAATGAGCTGGCATTATTATCTTGCCATTATTAAATAAGTGAAATAGTTGTAAAAAACGCATCATGAGTACTCATTACCGATGTGAGCACTGTTTTATTGGTTTCAGAAAAATTCACTTATGTCAAGTACTTTGTCGTAGTGGATGAAAGTTTGCAAGAGAGCTCCATCTAAAAAAAATCACAAAAAGTTTAATGAATTAGATTTCGGGTTGAGAAAAGTTGGGTTAAGAGAACCTGTGTATCACCTGTGCTCCCCCTCACTTAAATTTCTGTACGGAAGTTCGAATCTGTTTTCATGTTATTGGAGACTTTATTATTATGGAAGTGGATTTCTGAAGCTGTTCTGTTTAATCATAGAACTAATCTGCCTTAGTCTGAAAATCTTCATCTATGTTGTTTGACCCATATGACCCTCATCCTGCTTACCAATTTTAGTTCAGCTTGAGTCATGAAAACCGCGCCAAATACATTTTCTCACAGCTTGGATCACATGGCCAGTGTATAACGTAAAGAAATTTATTTTTAATATAAACTCATTGAAGCTTGACCTGTACAGCAAGCAATTATGTTGATATCAAATTAATAACGAGATTATAATAGATTGTAATGGTAATTAAAGGTACTTGGATAGGTAGATATTATTTAATTATAATAATTATTATTATTACTGTGCAACACCTTATGACTATTTGAATTAAATACATCTTGTTATGAAAATAAAAACATTCTTGTATATTTCAGAATTACAGCCCGTTAATATCCGTATATTAAAATTATAAAGTTAATAAGATAAAGCATGTTTTCCTTCACTGCCAAAACGTGAAAACTTAATATCGAACTCAATTTGCACGAATATTAAAGTTGCAGAATTCCAGTTATTTTCATCTCATGGTCATAATTTCTATTAAATTTACTCTTGCGTACATTAAATATTCCAGTGTGATCGTTTTAAAAAGCATTAAAGGGACGAACCATTTCGATTAGTTTAATTGTACAACATCGTATGATATACTTATGGAAGTTTTATACAAATTATTCCTCAAAAGGAACAAATTATTAAGTTACGAATTCACGACAATTACAAAAAACTAAACATAAAATTAATGTAATAGTTATTTTTATTACTTCAATGATACGCAATTTAAATCGTGTTAAAACTTAAAATTAATTACTTAATGCCTTAGAACCTAAGTTTAATTATTTAACTAAAGATTAAAAACACTCTATAGTTATAAAACCTATGTACGTGAACGGGTCCTGGATATAGTTGCCGTTTGAGAGTCATAGCAACGGGCTGTAACATCAAACTGTCAATGGTTCTCTCGTGAGCAAAATTAATTAGTTTTCGACCCTTCTATTATTACCAACGTTCGCCACGATGAACGTCCTATCTCCATCAACTAGCCACTCTCTTGCTACAAGTTTTTGTGGAATAAGAAATTAAGCATCGTTGTAAAACAAAATTAACTGTCTGTAAATTTTAAAATTATTAAAAATATCTTTACGAGTATAGTCATTAATATCTAATCAAATGCCAACTTGATTTGTTAAATGGTTGGATTAATTAGGGAGTTTAATTTAATGATTACTAGATTTTTTGTTGTAACACATTTGTTTCCTATGTGCTTTTATTGTTGTTTTATGATTTGAAATTTGTTATATTGTAACTAATATTAACCTAAATATTATTATATCGTCTTACATTATTCCCTCTTTTAGAATAACTATGAGGTTAGTAACTTCTGATATTCTTAAAAAGCTTCGGAGTTTTAGTCAGCCTTAAAGGTTTTTCTTAACACAGTTGTAAATATTTATTTATACATTATGTACTATATACACATTAATTTAGACTCCGCAAATATATAATGTATGAGATTGGCAAGAATCTATTTAGAAAATGCATTTCTTGTATTATTTGATAATAGTAAACCTTTGGATAACCTGAATAAGGAACTAATAATACCCAAACCAACAAGCCTACATTTTATTTTGCCCACTTTCAATTCGAATATATTTCGAATTTAAAGCTACGGAAATGCCACATTAAATTGGTAACTCAAGTTTCCCCCACGGATCGGAATTATTTAACTTTGTTCATCTTAATTTATACAATGGATCATTTGCTTAGCATTTGCTTGGATTTATCCAAAATAAGAACCCCAAATTCCCAAAATAAAACTGTCTTTCACGTAACTTAGCTATATTGGAAAGGTTTAGTCAATATAAATATTGAATATAACTCCAGATAAAAACCATTGAGTGCACTTCAATGTTATAGACACGATCTATAAACACGTTGGGGCAACTTAAATATGGTAGGAAGGCTCAATTCAATGTGAATTGGTTTGGCTTCAGTTCACCTTCCTCTTAGTGCATCGTCTGGAATCTATCATATCTATCATCTGGAAGTGCTATCATACACTTTGCTTCTGGAATCTGGAGTCATGTCCGTCTGAAGAGATAAAAAAAGTCACCGACGAAGAAGCTCAAAATGAAATTTTACATCGCTTCCACATCAGAGATACCTAGACTACAAAATATAGTGTAATCTAGGCCAAGGTCTCATCGGGTGCACTAGGAGGAAGGTGAACAAGAGATAAACTCAACATTCACACTTTAATTCAAATATTTATAAATTATATAATAAATTAATATGAATAATTTAAACCTATTCCAAATCTCTGTTCGAATCGCAATGGGTTGAAAAATATTAATTATTATAGATATTTTTTATTATTTTATTTGAATAAATTATATTTGGTAAATGATAAAATATTACAGTGAAAACTGAGAAACTGATAATAGTAAATAAAAATTTGTGAATTAATTTAACAATTTTACAGACAAGTTTATGATTGTATGTCATAACAGAGATCTACGAGTACTACCTAATACAATAATGACATATAAAGTATTTTTAATTCATATAAATTTAAATTTAATTTAACATTGTTTGAATTCTATTTTTGTACAACTATTCAGTATTTATAAATATGTTTACAGAGATTGTCTAAAAATTTAACACGGCGTTCGCTAGATATGAACTCGGCTGGATGAACTGTCATGGCCCATGATTAAGAAATATTAATTATTTTCATTCATTTAAATGTGTTTGAAATTAATCTCAAAACTAACTATTGTTAAATTTAATATGCACACAGGTTGGTGGAATACAGTATTTTCCATGCAACACTACAAAATTAAATTCTATGAAATACGTTTAGCTTTCTCTACGCTACATTTAAAATAATGGGTACGGTTTCCTTTTATGGAATAAGAACCTTGAACGATGCAAAAGTATATTAAATTTACAGTTAAAGAGACTTAGCTAACTGTAACAGTGTACAACAAGATTAAACTAAACTTATTTTGAGTTTTGAAAGAGTAAATCAAGTTAAGGAAGTTCTGAAGAGTAATATGTCACGGAAAGTAAGAAAATTAAGAGCTCGCGCGGCGCATCTCTTCGTTCTTTGCTTTAGAGGCTGGGATCTCCCCTCTTCCAACTTTACACACACTACATATCTCATTCATTATCGAACCACGTTTTTTTATTACTCGTAATGTTCTGCATACTTCAATCGCCCTTTTTATTTTTATAATTTAACTTACAACTATCACTAGATATAAAATAGTTTTTGTTAGTTCAAGCTTGGAATTAACGAGAATTAACTCTTAACATTGTTAATAGTAATTTTGATGTTCTCACCACCGTATCATGTGGACTTCCATCACGTGTCCCTTTAGAGAGGGTGTGGGCCTAAATACGAGTACATTCTCAAGTGTGGGGGAGACTCTTTGTAGTTACTCCCCAACCGAATGTACTGTAAGGTCTTAAAGATAATTACGTATGCCCTTACACTGACACCATAGAAATGTTTTATATTGGAGTGCCAAGACACAATGCGATTACACGTTGCATGGCTTATATGTTATTAGAGTCAGTGTGTATTCAATTTATATAGTTATGAATTTTTTAAATGACGGCTTTTTAAACATGTTACTGAAATATTTACATTAATATGCTTTTTTTCAAAAATTTTAAAATTAAGATTTCCCCCCTAAAATTCAATAATGCTCCGTTCATCGAAGCTGGATTGAAAATGAAATGAAACAGATCAATTGCCCATTCATTTAAGATAAATTATTCAATTGTACAGACAATATCATAGTAACTAATAGAATGCAAGAGCAAAGTTTAAAATAAAAATACATTTAAGGGCGAAACATTATCAAAAGATTATTAAAAGGCATAGCAATGTATTATTAGGAGTTGTGCTGGTTTCCTTACTTGTATCGAGCCGGATTTCTTTATTTTGCTGTGTTGTTACATTTTATAATTATTTGTTGTAGCTGAAAGTTTTTGTTTAATATCTGTAAAAAAATAATTACTTGTTTCTTGAACTTTGTAACTAATATTCTGTGGTTATGGTATGGTTTAGTAATTTACTATACATATGAGTTATGTAGTATAAATATTTGTGGTGTGGCTAACGATGAGTAAAATACTCGTATTACGGTTGAAGACAGCTTGGAAAATATACCAACTATTTTCAGATATAATTTCTAGAATAAGTAACTAACTGGGAACATTTGGACGTGTGTTGAAGTGGACACGATACTTGGGAATGGAATGCCTACCATTCTTTATAAGTGACAAACGTTACACACATTTGACATAACTATATGAACACAACATTAATGTGTCAAGAAGCATAATCAAAGTACTGTGCGAGTCATAGGTCATAAGTCATACTTCATAAGAGATTGAACATTAAAAAAATTAAGTAGGATTATTCCTCAAAAAGTAGATGAATGTAGCCGTCAGTTTTCCATAATGTGTGCACTGGTTTCTGCGTTACCTATAAAATCAGACCGTATATTTTTCCAGATTAGCTTAACTCTCGCGTTATAAGAACTTATATTCTTCCGGAATAAGAATCTAAAAATATCTCTTTCTAAAAAAAACTACCCTGATAAAACAAATTTCTTATGGTTCAAACAGGATGTGCTCTTGATGTGGACTGTGAATACATCCTTGGCATAAGCAGTAACTTATGTTCAACAGCGTATTAAGTGTAGCGGACCCATCGAATTGCTTTTCATTCACTTGACCTCACCCCTTTAAATATTTTTGGATCTCTTTTGAGTAAGTATGAAGTTACTAGTCTGTAAATATAGAGGACTTATTAGCTGGAGTTGTTCCAGTCGCTGGTGTTATCTAATCAGAGAGAACTTTAATGGTTAAAAATTTTCAAGTTACATCATAAAACTAAAATGTTGAACTCCATGTTGAAAATATGTTTAAATGCCATTCTTTTTTATCCGTATTTGTAATAAACCCCAATTTATAGTCAATATTAAGGAGTTATTGTTTAACTAATACACAAAGCAAATAATTTGTAACCGAATGCATTTAACAGTATCCACATAAAATGTATGTTACTTTATATATTTTAAAATCACATTATTGTACATTTGTAAAGGTTTTATGTACTGTAAATCTAAAATAAGGCATTATACAAAAATTAGTTACTTGAAATAAGAAAAATTAGATACCCATTTGGGATTTAACGTATTAGAATTTTCAATAGTTTTAACGTAAGTTATGTTTACTATTTTCCGTTCTAATAATTGTTTATAACTTGTGCTCTGTTAAAATTGGATGTGGGTTGGACTTAGGGCTACTTCGTGAAAACACAGCGCGTGTATACGGTACATTAACTTATGTCTTCTTAGTTACTTAGGGCACGTAATAATCAATACAGAGCTTTAGAATAAAAGAATATAGTGCATGTTTTATAATAAATCACATTTAGTTGAAACACACAAACACCTGATGTTTGACAGATAAACAGTCAAAGCAATCCCGGTGACATACAGAATTGTTGTGAAGTCGGTGTATGTATCCTTCCGGCAAATCAAGACAGAGATATGGTTGTTTACGTCTGCCCACTATTTCCTTATGGACGCTGAAATAGAGAATTGCAAAGTCAACGTGTCTCTCCCCAGAAAACGAGATGGTTCTTTATGTGCTTTATGTGCTTATGTGTATATCCACTGTTTCTTTAAAGATGCTGATATACAGAATGGCAAATTCGGTGTATATGTCTCCTTCCAGAAAAAATAAAATAAAACATTGATTGCCTATGCATATCCAACTTACGGACTCCTAAATAGAGAACTGCTGAAGAAGTCGATGACCCTTCGCGGGTCAGCATTTGATAAGAAGAGCATGTAAAATTTTTGTTGATTAAAGTTTCGAAAATTAGGTATTAAAACTAATACTATTTTATAAGAAGGTATTAATATCGGCAGTGCATACTTCATATGGCACTAAAATAGATCGATTTCTCAGAATGAAGTGATAACTACTCCAAAGTCAGGAAGTTAAAATATTATTATTTCTAAAGCACTTAGAAAATAATGATAACAACGATGTCATCTAATTTATTTTCAGCTTTCAACTAAAATTAGTTGTTTAATAAACTGTTACACGTAAAATTTTAACCTCTCCCAGCTTATGGAAAAAGTTTACGCCAGTGAGGACACAATAATAAACGGTTAATAGAGTTATTATTATTTCTTACGACATATTAAATTTACATTAATGAACCAATTAAGGTAAATCCAAATTTAAGCTTTAAATTAGTGCATTATATTATTAATTAAGCTTTTCTGTAATCCGGACTTTATTTCAGAAACGTATTGCACCTTTACCGACACCTATATGTGAAGATTTAATATTTACGTAATTACTTATAGTAAACGTCCCATAAGTAAAGAGCTATTGTCAAGTTTATATTTTCATTTAAGTAATTCTTTAAATTAGGCTTCTAAATTTGTACATGGCCATCATTTCTCTCTTTCAGTCTTGATGTAATGTGTAAATTCTACAAAACATAAAAACGTTACAATTTGGGATCTAAACTATTAAAAAGATAAAAATTATGTTCAAGATCACCACTCATACAATATATTGTAGTATACGTAAGCAAGGCTTACACATTATTTTATGAAAGGGGTTTGATTTGACCTACAGTATACTTATTAAACTTTAGTAGTAATTAAAATTAAACACGATGATAACTAATCCCGTAGATAACACCGAATATTTATGTAAGTATGAAAATAACTCATGCTGCTTACTAACACTTATTACATTACAAAGCCAAAAATTTTGACTACAAGTAGTAACGTTTTCATAAGTAGTAGCACTGTAACTGTAGTAGTGGTGAACACAGCCTTTGATATTACTATTCTCTATGGGGAAATTAGCCACGGTAAAGGGTGTTCAGATTGTATGGGTAACTATAGAGAACAGACCCCTCTCTCCACCTGTTCCCTCCACTCCCAGCACCACAAACCATCAATGTGGGCAAACAATAGGGGACATCCACATACATGGTTGATTTGAGGTTTCAAATCCCTGGTAAAAACAATTGGATGCAAACCGAGAATGAAAACGAGCGTAACAAATTGGTTCACCCTTACGGTTTGTTTGCCTATTTTATGAAATTAAAACAATGGAGATATCACAACGTGAAGCAAATAAGATAATTGAAATAAATCTAATAAATATTATAGTTATAATCTTAATATAGAATGGCAGTGCAACACTCGCAGTGTGCCTGTCATCCAATGTAGGCGCAACCTGTTAAGAGGGAGAATATATATTTTTAATTGTAAAAGTAGTCGTACAGAAAGAGTTATTTCAGATAAAAAGGTTGTACAAAAATTATTTATCAAAACTAAAATGTTGCTCTGAAAATATTATATACCCATTATTAAGAAATGTAAAGACAAGCTGACGAGAAAAGCCGTAAAATCAACATTCAGCAGTTTTGGTGTTTTATGAAGAGTTAGGTAATAAAAAAAAGCATTCACTCTACGTATGATTTCTTCCAAAACATTTATTCACAAGTAAAACTTATGTGGCATATCCTGCAAATTTTTTGTTTAATTAACAGTTCTATAATACTGAGTTTTGTGGGGATTCGTTTGAAGAAATTGGATTTTGGTGAATTCGCCTTTCCTCTAAATCTTAGACGCAATTATGCTTATGCAGATCAAGGTGTGCTTTCCTTTATAGTTGAAACGTTCTGCAGTATGAAACCAAAGGCAAGGCAATCTTTAACCCATCATCGCACTCTGACATTACATTTACATAAACGCAAGGTGGAATTAGACTGATCAGAAAGCTCGATGACGGTATTAACTACCATAAAACGTAAACATCGTCGTCTAAACATTAACATTTATTCTATACTTATCTGAGGTTTTTGTATGGCACTTTGAAGCGAAAATAGTGAATTATATTACAAAATTAGAGTAACAATATGACGTAACATTGTGTTTGAAATTATTCATAATAACTAAAATAATGTATCAACCTTAACCACAAATTTGTTAGTATAATAATTTACGTCTATTCCAAAAATGTTTTAAACAATTTTAGTAAATATACCACTTCACACACAGTTTGAAATGGTTTCGAGCTCTACATGTTTTCAGGCTGAATAGCGAGCAGTTTAATTGTTGTGATTCTGAGTGTCATGCAAAGGCTTGTACTGGATATATTAACAAGCAGTGATATTCTTCTCGAGGCCGCAGGCTGGGGTAAGTAGAGAGCTCGAAAAGCTTTTGTTTGGGACACAAATTAGGTTCTCAGTACCAGCCTTGATTATTAAACCTTCTGAGGGTTAAACCCCTCGGGAGGTTCCATAATCAAGGGTACCAGGCATGTAGTCACAGGTTTTGTCCATACTTTCATGTAAAAGTTCGCTATAACGCTAGCCTAAATCACACGGAATTAAGTAAAGAATTTATCATTCATAAATTATAACTGAACTCATGGGTTGACTCACTCATCAATCTCTGAAACTACCAAACCTAATATCTATAAGCCTTACCTTACAGATGTTTACAAAAATGGGACTACTGTCTGACTAAATATCTTCCTTAAATATATTTTAGAGTTCAAAGAGGTATTAGAAAACTGAAACAAACATCATGAAATATTTTACAGATTTCTTTATATCAAATCTCAGAAAATTATTTTTGTATGATGAAAAATATAAAAGCCAACTATTTAAATTGAACTTAGTCAACCAAATGTAATAGCATAACCATTCTTGCCACTTAATTGGTGATTATTGAGAAAAGCTCTGCTTCCCGACCTTAAGGCTAGTCCACTGGTCTTTCAATTGAGTTATTTATATTTTTTAACATAACCCATATATAAAACATTATCTAAAGAATGTTGGTAATACCGTTTGGAACAAATAATTATGCGTGAAGTCACCAGTTATCTCATTTATTTTATTCTTAACATTAAATATAAATATCACTAAGATTACATTTATAATTATAAATATTTTCTTTTCAATCAAATTCGAGACATAAATTACTCATAAGCACTGAATACTTTCAGTGTGCGAACAAAGCTCATTCAGGACAGTAAACATTGGTATAATAAACTAATACATAAATGGATCATTGTCGTCCGCAAAGTCAACAATATTTCTCGAGTTAATATATACGTATATTAATTTGTGTGTGTGTGTATTGTTATTTTCCGGATTAAAAAGGTGGGGTAACTTGATCCCCCACCATCACAGTTCTTTTGATTCTTCATTATTTGGATGTTTAATGTGTTCGTTTTCTTTGTAGTTATTTTTTATCATGCGATAAGGGGATTTCTGCTCAGTCATAAACGAACATTTTTTATAATATTATCTACTACTACTATTAATATTATCTAATACTATAATGTCATTGTTACAAAACATTTGCAGCAATTTCCTACTGTTAAATACAAATTTATTACTTTGAAACTATTACAGGAACAGTTTAGTTTTAGGCATGTTATAAGTTCTAGTTGTCTATTTTTACAGTTCTCTCCATTTATATATTTGTTCTTAGTTTTTACCGAATAATTTAAATGATTGCAGTATAAAATACAAAATTACGTGTAAGAGGAGAACAACTCAAACAGCCGAGAAGTAATTTAAAACAGATGATGAGGCTTTTTCTTTGACTCAAAGACAGGGTTAGAGATGAAATTGCGCTCTGAGCAATTACTATCTTTGTTGAAATCTGATTGAAGCGTTTTAATGTCTATGTTTGAATCGAAAATTGTTTCGCTTACACGATGAAACAATAAAGCTAACCGGTACAAGTCAGGTATTTTGGGGATTTTCCAATCAATCGTTTGAGAGCATTTGTCTAAAAAAAAGGAAATTAGAGCTCAAAAACGATAAGAACATCTTGTTTATATGTAAATGTGTCATAACATACAGATGAAAAGTTTTTTTATTATATTATTAGTGCATAAATAAAACGATACTTTGTAAATATGGAGACGCAAGAGGATAGTACAGGGTCGTGTAAGAAGATTATATTGTATATTTTTATGTTTAGATTTTGTGTTAAGATATAACACAAAGACATCTATATTCTTGACCACTGTCTTGTCTTCTACTTTACCCATCTAAAGGAGTTGTCGGTAATCTTATAGAAATAGTTATTGGAGTGTACTTTATTGTAGTAGATAACTTGGTAGTGCTTAATTGCCAACAATAACCTTAAATGGTTTATTCACACGCGATAAAATAACTAGAACTTTCAAATAAGTTTTCTGTTATGCCCTTAATTATTTATATAGTAAATATTCTAGAGAATATCATATTTATTACTGATATTGTTATTTTAATACCTAATATTTTGTATGTTTTAGATTCCTTAGAAAATACCAACCAACTTGTGTAAATTTGAAGTGCCAATATTAGATATATAATCTTTCTTGGGGTACCTCTGTTGAAGTTCAAACTTGATTGATCGCATGTAGATTTATCGAGGTGAAGTTGATTCTTATTTTATTACTGCTTATAATGCTTATGTTTTCCTATATTTGGATAAATCTGTCTTATATCTGTCGTATAGGCTTACCTTGATACTCTTAAATTGTGTATAGCAAAGACATTGTGTCCTGTATGTCATCTCCTTGTTGTGAGTCGCTACTTTATTATTGTTACTTTAACGCTTATAAGATCCGTTTTAAACATTCTCTACTTTAATAAAATTGCCGTAGGAAAACCAATATTAACGCAGAAATATTTTCAAATAACCAAACACACACATTTAATTAAAAATACCCACTAACTCAGAAGTAAAATTTACACTTTCACTGACACTGCACTTGTCAATGACCTTGGCAGATGGAGTAATTTTATCGTTTATACATAACTTTTTTTATTGAAAAGTGTGTCTTTTCAATGTCAACAAAATTTTATCCAAGAGCATGGTTAAAATCAACTTTAAAATATTAATCGTTAATCATGAGAAATTAATGACAGATTTTATATCATAATGCATTCTATTTTTAAGCGTTACGTATAATTTTTATATGTTTTGAAGTATTTTTAAGCAGCAAATAGTATATAGCTCTATAGAGAAATCATACTTTTGTAAAGCCTTGCAATAAACATTATGAGTGGATAAAATAATGATTATAGTAATAATTTTTTAAACATTGGCCAAATTTAATTAAAAGTCACTATTGCTTAAGAAATTAAGCAATGTTTTATTTCAAGTTAATTCCTACGGCCCTTTTGGCTCCACATAAACAATAAATTACTTACTTATTCATAATATTGAATTATTGATATAGCTATGATTATACTACCACAGTGTTTTTAAAATACAATTTTAGAAACAATAAAATAAAGCACAATAGAATGAAATTCATACTACATTTAAGTTCAGAGAAAGTTTATTTAACCACACGTACATATTCACAAAACACACATATATCGATATGTGTATAAGCCTATGAACTAGCACTGTGATGTTTTCAAATTTTTGGGTGTGGAATGTAAGACGGAAATTCAAAACACACTAGAAACAGGGAGATAAATAATATCTGTACGTTGGCACCATTTTTCAGATGGCGCCAGGCCGGGAGGACAGGAACAAAGGTTGTTTGTTTGCCCGGGAACAGCGCATTGCTGCCAACCGTGTCAATTTATAACCGTTCACAGCTCTGTACTGTTAAGAGTGTATTACAATTGCTCCTATCATAAAATGTGTATTCGGTCCTTCATCATAATGGTGAAAACATTTTACTTAATAAACTAAATTTAAATTTATTTTCTATGTGTCCTCAATCAGTAACTAAATCTACAGGTGCCATGTGGCTTATAATGCTTTTTTAATACAACCTTTATTTAAAACGGTTATCAAACATTTTCAATTTAATAACGGTATCATAAATTGTCCAATTCAATAGTAATTTTATTTAAATTAATTGCAAATGTTATATCGTGTGTTGTGTGTTATGTGTTGTAAATGTTATATGTTGTTGTTGTGTTGTGTTATGTGTTATCTAAATTATGCAAATCAGAAGAAAACTGTACTTTATAAGTTTTCACAAATATGCCTATAGGTAGAGAATGTTTCAGTCATAAAGTATCAAAATTAATTAAAAAGTTTTACTAAAGTTAATACCTTAAATTATCGATAGATATTCAAAACCGAGAAATAATATCAAATCTGATTAACATTAACTGTTTAATTTAGGGTTAATTTAATCACTTAATTTGAAAATAATTGTTCAGTGTGTTGGTTTTGGAATCAATTTAGTGTCTAATGTTTGTGTGTCTTTCAAATTTTGTTATTTATAAATTGAAACTTTCAAAACCAAATACACAGCAGCGATGCGTTTGTTTCAATAGTTTGAGACCGGATTGCTTAATACGATAAAATATTTTTATTACCCCTGTAATCTGTAATTGTGTTGTACAGAATTTAGTACTTATATATCTGGAAAAGAATGGTGGTGGTGAAATTCTGTAAATAAAAATATACCATTTTATAATAGCATCATACATAAAATAAACTACAAAAAATTCTTGCAATATCAGATCTTTCTATACAAAATTTAAGGTATTGTTTCGTGGGTGAAATGAAGCAAAAATTAAATGGAACTTTCGTCTTTTTCCGTTTACCGGTCTGACTGTGTGTTTTCCTTTATAAAAACAATTAGATTTAAAAATATAATTAATCAATGTTAAACAAACATTGGTAAACTCTTTATGTTTCTTGGGTCAATCAATAAAAAAGTTCAAAGAATACATTTCAAAATGGCATCTTCATTTAAAATACAATACCCAAAAACTACACATTTTAAATAAATTGATATTACTAACTTTATTGACGATTTTTCTATAAATTGAAACATGCAGTTCCATTCTAAATTTTCTTCACAGTAACGTAAGAGTTCATTGTTGTATTTTGTCTGTTATTTGTTTCATTGTCAAACTGTTTGTGAAAAAAATTTGAGATTGGACATGCGTAGTTGAACTAAACTTGCAATTAGTCAGTTATTTGTTAATAAGTCAGTGATTTAAACATTTCTCACGGGTGATAAATGGACTAAACTGTTACTCTTGACTACTTATTGTAAAACCTTTTTTAGATATTTTAGTGTAAATATTTTTAATTTCCCCCATTTCGTAATTTTGTTTGAAAATTCGACAAAAAATTGTTATTGATAGTCCTCAGCAACATAAAGAGATTACCAAAGTTTGATTTAAGTTGGTTGATTAGGTTTTAAAATGTGATTTTTTTTAAACAAAAAGACAGACAGACTATAAACGTAAATTGACACACCATTGGTTTCACTTAATTTTTTACTTCACTTCATACAATGTAAAATATCTTAAAGTTCGCGTAGAAGGTTTTGTTACGCTCTAAATATGTAATCATATCACGGTCTTGAGAGCCAATTGCCGAGCGGTCTAGGTCGTGTACTTTGAGTCTGAGTTAGGCATGTGACCGCTCGGCAATTGGCTCTCAAGACCGTGATATGATTACATATTTAGAGTGTAACAAAACCTTCTACGCGAACTTTAAGATATTTTACATTGTATGAAGTGAAGTAAAAAAATCAAGTGAAACCAATGGTGTGTCAAATTACGTTAATAGTCTGTCTGCCGTTTTGTTTAAAAAAATCACATTTTAAAACCTAATCAACCAACTTAAATCCAACTTTGGTAAACTCTTTATGTTGCTGAGGACTATCAATAACAATTTGTTGTCGAATTTTCAAACAAAATTACGAAATCCCTTAAATAATGGCATTACGGTAACTTAATACCATATTAAATTAAATTTATTAATACATGGTATATTTTATCGTACTCAAATAATATAGCTTCAAGAAAGATTCTAATTGAATAACACGTTACCTACCAATCATAATAATTGAAAATAATCAAAAGTATCTACACCCTACAATCTTTTAACTGTTGGCCTTATAGCGCAATAAGGTAAATGTTTTACTCTTGAAAATATGTTATCGACTGGAAAAATATATAAACTTAATATTCACCTACGGAGATAAAATGACCAACAATTCCGAAATCAATGAGTGCATTTCAAAATATTTAGCCAGCAATGGTCTTAAAGGACAAAACTGCATTTCAAAGGATGACAATCTTAAAAAAGATATATTATTTCTAATAATAATACTTTGTATATTTTAAAAGAATTGATACGTATTCCTAATGTGAGATATGCATGATTATACTCTGAAACGTTGAATTTTTGTATACATTTACACGGCCAGCAATGTTGTTATTTAATGCAATTTAAATGTGCATACAAGATTTCTTTGCATTTATATTGCTGAGATTTAGATATTCGCCGTTTTTATCTAGAGAATAATGTATTAATAAGGTTAAGCTAGTGGTATAAAACATGACAATAAAATGGCGTAGTCGTTTGAACAAACACTGGGTCACTCAATTCCATCTCCCCTTCTCATTATGATTGCTACCTCCTCGCTACCCTCATCTGCCTCCCGTTTTCTACATCTGCCTTACTTAATGGTTAGTTAACCACTGGGGGCTGAATCTAATCCACTTAAACCACCAAATAATGCAATAAACTCTAATATATAATTTAAACATTATTTATTGACCAATAATTCGTATTTAGGAATCTTTAATTTAATAGCTAAATAATAATATTATTATTTACTGTAATTAACTATATTGTGTTGAATAAGGATATCCAGTCATTCTATCGATATTTAGTTATTTTATAATTTTGATGAGAATTTTACTTATGCAGATGAGTCAACGAATTAAACTTATTATAGTATCTGTTTCTTTTAGTGCATCAGAGCATACATGTAACAGTAATAAACAGTTTTGCTAGCTATTATCTTAATAGTTAGAAAACAGTTTAGTACAAACGTGATCTCACATTTATCTTTATTACTCTAATTTGAGACTCATTTAAAAGACGATTATTTTCTGATTCTAGTATAAAGCTGCCAAATGCGTTGGTCTTGTGGTAGCGTTTCAGAATAATAACCTAAAGGCTGCCAATTGGCTCCTACCTCTCGACGATAGACCAGGTCAGAAAACGTAATTCCACTAACGCATTCAGTTACTAAAATGTACGGTTGGCTTAATCTCTGAACTATCTTAAGCCGTCAGAGCCGGGTATAACGGGCTTAACAGCAATAAATAACTAGTGTTCTATCTCCATCTGAAAAAGTACTAAACACTACTTCTCAATAAAATGTATTATTCGGTTTCATTATATTATAAAGTAACCTATAAAGTTTAGTATTGTTCGGACTTTTTTTTAAAGCATGCGCGAAAAACTGAACAAGATCCCGCTCAAATCTTTCACCTGCTCAGTTTTCAACGTTAAATGTTTTGAACTTTTCTTGGCTTTCAAGTGATGTTATAAATTGTTCGTGTTCGATAAATCAATATGTTTAATATTTAGTTACTTCGGTCCAGTTTCCAAATCATAACATTAGTACTTTTGTTGTCATGTATTATTAAATTACTGACATATTAATGAAAGAGTTATCATTCAAAACAGATGTTTTATCAAAATATGTTCTAATCTTATTCTTGTTGTATATTTGATTGGAAACTATGCTTTTATTGATGATAAATTGATAGGCCCTTTGGCTCTAAATATCAAAGCCCACTCCATGATGAATAATCGATTGTAATACTAGTTTGGACAGTTTGCTGCCAAGCGAAATTGCGTTATCATACTAACCCCTTTATTATGATTTCAAAGTGATGGAAATATTCATGAGTCAGAATGTTATCAACATACACAGGTCAATCAATAAGTAACGAGACAACGATAGTCACTACACAAAAACCGTTTACTTAATCAGTGCAATCTGACAATATAGCCCTTCACTAAATTTATACATGTCTTCCTTTTTTCTCACAATTTGTCTATATGTCTGTCGTAACACTTGGTGGTTTAATTAAAAGCTTATTTAGCACCTGACTATGCATTTCTTCCTTAAATCAAAAAAGTTTCTACTGGTAGAGTTTCTTTTTTGTTCTTCTCTGACATCCTATGACTCCTGACAAATGATGACCACTATATTCCTAACATTTCTGTACATAGATTTGGTCAAATTTCAACCCTTACTTGGCTTTGCTTAAATGTCTTAACATACCTTTCCGCTTTTGTGCACCTAGATTTATTAAATTAATCTCTTCGTCTTGCCTGTACCTACATTTGTCAAAGAAACCTCCCTTTCTTTTCTGTATCAGAACTTGCAAAATACCCCTTTCTTTTCCGTACATATATTTGTTAAAATAACATAACTCTCCTATCTGTAACTTGTATTGTAACGAAGATTTGTTAAACTGACATAACTCTATTGTCTATACTTAGGTATTTATTATAGCAATATCCTAGCATATGTTAATGTTGAATTTATCCCTTGTTGTAAATTTTGAAGAAATCAATCCTTCCCACCATAGTCGTGTATTGTAAATTTTAAAAGAATTGATCCTTTCCACCATAGCTGCGTCATGTGCTCTATCATATAACGCTTTTATTACAACTCTTTGTTGGTTTACAAACCATTCCAGACAACCTTTCAGGTAGTACGCACAAGAGTATCTGTCATTGACACCTTCTTTAATATCTAGCTATTGGCTCAGTAATTTCGTGAGACGGACTTAAATGATACCGAAATAACGATAAATATGCGTTGTTCTGTTCAATATCAACAACGAGTAACGATTTGATATATTTATAAGTACCTTATAGTTTAGAGTGTTCAACGACTCTCCTGGAATTCAACAGTGTCATGTGGAAAACGAAAAGCAGTTAATCACAAGTAAACGATATACAATAGTTGGCCATGAAGTTAGTTCTATCACATGATAATTGATATTGATTATTTGTTTTTGTTTTATTTATATTTATCTTAACCCACTAAAGGGTCCTGGTGATGGATCCACTGAATCCACATTAAACATAATAAAAGTGTTAACGGTATTTTATTATTGTAAAAAGTGCATCAACATTCAAATATGTAACTATAACATCAGAGTGTTCCCGTACACAGAGTCGAAACATTACTCACACAACTGACTTCTTAAACATATTTTGGTCTTGTTGTGGAGATCCATCTTCAGTAAGAAAACCTATCCTTTTTGAAAGCATCACGGCGTATGATAGAACAAATTGATAAACGGACATTACTAAATCTTAATTGATAACATATATAGATCTCCCAGATCCCTCCACAACCCTAGGTCATACATCAAGGAAATTCAACTCTCGTAACTGAGTAGAAACTCCAATATATTACTGATAAGAAAAAATATTAACATACAAGAGAATAATGATTTCAATGGCTAATTTTCACATGAAGTTGTTATATCACTAAGTGGCCTAGAAGAAGGAATTTATAGTTTTATCAGACCTTAATTCAGAGCAGGTTGTTTTGTTATAATGTTTTATTCATAAATTTATTTTAAATAAAATGAATCAATAGAAATATTAAACAAAATAGAATTAATATTATGAAAAATTAAAATAAATATATATAAAGCAAATACTTATTAAAAATTAAGTTCGATAATTAAAAGTGGGCTTTAGACAATTGTCATAAGTTTAGTAAAGGAGTCGAAGATTTTTTATAATATGAAAATTTCACTAATGTGGGAAAACCTTTCAACCTTAGAAAAAAGTGGAAATATTTACAGAGAAAAGCCATGCTTACAATATTTGAAATATAACAATATGATAAACAGCACATATATGATTGAAATAGATTATTTTTTGGCTTTGGAAAGGAGATCCATCAATTTGGAGACACTAAGAACTTACAATTGTAAGAAACATATTGAGAAATGCTATGGAAGTTAGAAAACATTATTGTTAAAAAAAAGTAACGAAAAAACACAAGAAAATTAGATCTGTTGAAAAACAATCATACGTGGTATACGTAAACACGCAATTGTCATGGCGGTTGTATAACCTAAGAATAAAAATTGTTACTGAATATGCTATATACACTTTGGAGAGAGTGGAATGCCTCAAACAACTCTTCAGCTCATAGGGATGAACTAAAGACAAACAATTGAATCGACAACCTAACATAACATAAATTCGGTGTTTATCCTTAAAAACATTATTTTACCGAAAAATTAAAATCTTCTAATAAAAATAAAAAATAAGGGATAGAATAACTGAAATTTCATAAAATGAGAATGAAGGGCGTAAGATTTGTTACCATACATATTTAAACCCCTGTTTCATATCTCTCTGTTTTTAGTTACGAAAATATTTTATGAACTACTGCATAATCTGGATATTCATTGTAGAACGAAGAGCGAGAACTCTAAAATACATCCATCGCGATAAAGTTGTTCCTCTCACGTTCAAAAATATAAAAACAACTATATAAAGACGACCTTTCGAAACAATCCTGCGCTGAACTAGTCGAGTATTACAGTAAATTGCTGTCACATAGAGAAATAAGCTGAGAAATTTATGGATGGTCCATTATTACGATTATGATAGTCAACATTGTGGGCGATACGATTAGTGGATTATACAACTGACGCGGAGAAACATAGCATTTTCTAGAATGTTTTTACAGCGTCGTAAATTAAAGGTTACCGGTAAGTATTGTTTTTCAGAAAAAGCTGATTTCCTGGTGAACAATCTACACAATCTCCAGGCTGAAACGTTGCATTCTAGAGAATACAATATGATTAGACAACACTCAGATTCCCGTTAGTATAAAGCCTATAATACCACTAAAAAGGAAGGATTCATGTTGTCTTCAGCATTCTGTCTGATGTGTCGCGTCTTTGATGATTAACAAATCCAATGGCTGTGTTTGCTAAATTAAGTGAATGACTGACTTCCTCTAAAGTGACGGCAAGAAATGGCTACTGCCATGATTACAACCACAAATACAATACCAATTTATGTTAGTTCCCTCAAATTTTGAATATTTTATTTACTTTTGATTTAGTTGTAACCAATCACTTTATTCGATTAGAGGACTTTCTCTTTGAGATTTCACTTGTTCGATCCAGTCTTCGGTATAAAACTGAACGTAATTTTAATTTGAGTTATTGGGATGTATATAGGTTATAAGCGTCTTAATAATGTCAGAAGATTACATTCTTTCCTACAATAGACAGTTGTGACCGATCCCTGCAATGCTTTTAACCAATGACAGTTTAACTTGTACAGTTTGGAGTATAAAAATATTGATGGTTCAAGGTTAAAATCATTTTTTAATATAATCAGATATTCTATATATCTGAGTTTTGTGCTTATAATGTCAGGTTTTTACAGCAGTTTTCCTTTTTATGGATCGAGATATCTCGGTTGGTAGGTAAATTGCTTCGGTTGGGAGTGTTATTATTTGTTATTGTGTAGGAGCAATGTTTATTAAATGTGTGTGGCATGTTAGTGAGCCAAATCATTTCAATTAGTTCAACAGTCAATTGTGGATTCGATAATAACTGAAGGGCCACCTTCTCAACAGTCTGTATTACTGTAATTCACTTGGAATTGAGTTTCTACTTTGTTCAGTTTCTCCATGTTTGCACCGTTCGTGGAGAAGAAAAAATAAAAGGAGGATTTTAAATATACTGTACATTAGCAATTGTCATGACGTGTTTGGGAATGCAAGGAACGTACTATAAAGTTGTCCCGTGACGCTTGGTAGTCTCATTATAATCATGATGTAAAAATGTAACACGGTAACGTCAGCCAGTTGAAATATTAATTGAGAATAGTTTCTTGACCTGATTGGTAGTGTGGTTAAGCCTATTCTTCTGACAATTAGAGTTAAGATCATTAGATATTGTTTAGTATTGTTGGCGTATAGTACTTTTTCTGTAATATGTTCCCTCTTGTTATCCTTTTTCTTTCTAGTTTCATTTTATGTTGCTTGCAATTAAACAAATTAAAGTATGGCATAAAATGTTAACAACACTATAAAGAGTATAAATATATAAATTATAATCGGTTCTCGGTTAGTAACTGTACCATGTAAATTAGTTTTTAGAGTATAAGATGCAAGAAAACTTTGATAGGAGGATCTTATAAGATCTTTCCGCACTCAATCTTCCCATTTTGCAAGATCTTCTTCCCTGTCCCTTAAAATACCTCTTACATCAACGTCACAGCTACACATACCCAATTTTCTCTCTATTCCAACTGGAAGAATAAGAGAAAGTCATTTAAGAGGTAAATTTACTCGATGATAGAACAAAGAACACGATGAAATGAGAAATTTCCTTAGGGAATATTGATTGATTAAAGGATGTTGCAAATTGAAATGGGGTCAGACATATTAGGCTCGGGACTGTGAAGGAGTCATTCAAACGAAGACTGACTTCCTGAGTAAGTATACTTTACCGTCCTATTCAGGGTTCGAAGTCATGATACTATTCACTGGCAAAAGCAGTTGGACTCTTTGACGAGATATCTTATTGGGCTTTATGTGGATAATTTAAACTCAACTATTAAAACTTTATACCTTTTGGTATACGTAATATAAGTTACTAAATCATATTAAACCTGTTACTTCAGAGATGAGTTAAGTCAGAGTTTTTAAATTACATTGAGTTGTAAAATTAAGTAAAGTGTTATTAAAATCAGGTGTTAAATTGTTACAAAATGTGGACCTGGCTAGCCCACGAAATGGTAGCAGTTAATTTCACTTCAGAGTAATTTAAGTACACGGACTATAGCTTTAAATAATCTTTCACTCACAATACATGTGGTAACATACTTTCGAACCCAAAATGTCACTCGCTTGCTACGTCACCACTAAGAACATTCGGTTTACATCACGCATAGGATAAATCATTTTAACTTTGCATTGACTTGCATGTATTTTTAATTGATCTAAATGAATTAAAATGTTTTTACGTTCTTTCAAAGTTAGTGGCAAACCGAAAAGGTCGCTTAATAATAAGAAATATTTTGATAAATACTATAAAAGCTTTTGTATTTATGTGATCAAAAGATTTTCTAAAATATTTCTAAGCATAACTGACTGTGAGTCAAAACTGCAATAGTAGATTATACTTCAATCAAGCCTTAATACAATTTGGTATGGGCCCCTTGTTACGAGACTGAACATTTTATAGCATGAGTCAATTTAATCTTTATTTTTTTAGTAATAGACGAAAAACATGTGAAAAATCCCTACAAACTATTGAACCATCTATTAAATTAAAAGCATGGCATTTGAAGTAATTGACAAGTTGAGCAGACTAAATAATGGAATTGAAAGCTTTTACCAATGTTCTCGTATAAACAAACGCTTCCAGTTTGCTCTGCACTCTGCTCTGATACGAGAATATGCCGAGAAAACATTTTACTCTAACGGTACACTTCTGAACAGAGTTGGAAAATTGCGGTACTTGTAATGGATCGAGAGTTCAATTTGAAATTCAAAATGGTAAGATTTAGTAATAGTTCGGTTTCAGCAGGGTTTTTAAGGATGTTCATCTTACTTAGTCTCCAAGCTGTATTCGGGTTAGTTTTATGATTATTAGCTTCTACCTTCTAAAATATGTAAAACAAAAAGCAATAAAATTTCATATCTGTTTACCAAATCACATAAAGAAATAAACACTGATGACATTTTAATTTCATTGGATAAATGCACCAAGCGCAAGTCATCGAGCATTAAACTGTTATGCTTAACTAGAGACATCATAAGATATTACTGTATATTAAATGAGTAAACATTTACACTTACCTTGTTTGTGAATTAGAACTGATTAATCCTCTAAGAAAAGATTGTGACTGTTATTTGGCTAAAAAGCACTTCGAAAATTAAAACTTTAACTTCAAAGGCGCTGTCCACACATAAGTTATTGTATAGCTCTTCATCACACAATCCAACTGTTGTTGCTGACGAAAGTAGTTTTTTAATTCTATCTGAGTTTTAAAATGGAATTGTTGGTGTTCTCGTGCTGAGATTATCAGTTCCACACACTCTACCACGCTTCCCAGCTGATTTTCCAGTAACCAAGACAACTAAATCTTCAAAAACGAAACTAGCTCAAAGAAGTGGCGATTCCTACTGTGGACCGCTATGCCAGACATATGACCTAAAACATTTTATCCCCTTAAGTTTCACAACGAGCTGGCTCTCTTGTTCATAAATTGGTAAACCATTTATCAAGTAGTGTTTTATTCTAAAATGTTATGAATGAAAAAACCGTTAACATGATATTACACAATACTAATTAGCTTGAATTCCACATTGTGTAGGGTCTATCACATTAGCACTTGGATTCAATATTCGAGTACTGATTCACCTGTTAACTTGTACCGATTGTTGATCACGATCAGAATATTATTCTTGGCTGTGATGCTTGGTCACGGATTCAGAGTTTTTCTGATTTAAAAATATTGACGTTTCGTGGAAAATGAATTGGAAATTAGGTAATCCCACTCACTTTGGTCCTCATTTTAGTTTTCAGTATGTCTTAACTAGTCTTCCTGCTAACTCAGTCTCTTCCCGGCACCGTTGGGCTCATTTACAGTCAAAATTGTTCAAGCTCAGACTTGGAGTCTGCGTACCTTGAACTAAAAGTTCAAGTCAAGTAAATAAATATTACATTTGTTTGCTTTCACAATCGAGTGTAATTATATATCAACAAACCAACGAAGTATGTCAGCAAGTTGAACAGTTTGTACAATTTATTTTTATAAATATCCCACAATATAGTGTCAGAAAATAACTAACTTCTATAATGTACAGAAACCATTAACCAGCTTTTATTATATAAAAAAAAACCATAAATAGTTTCCTGTTCATTTTCTTGCACTACATATCATGATGTAATTTTAATTTTTAGAAGTTGATTGGTGTTTGAAATAGGTTAAACGATGATTCCTTAAATTCTTCACACTGCGCCTTGTGTAATTCACGTAATCGTAAACTACGAGGAAAAGATAACTGAACCTCAACATCCTCTCTAGCACTGGTGGTCGTTGCATTCCAGTAACTGCAGTTCATATGACTCTTGGAGATATTCCTAATCAGCCGAGATGTTGATTTAAATACTCAACAAGAATTCCGCGTTCTGGAGAGACAGGTTCTGATACACACGTCACATGGTCATCCATTGCAAGAAGACGATGAGATTTACATCGCCATTGTACGTTTTATACAGAGCGGTCGTAATGACTCTTGTCCTATACTATACTACACTAATACCTAATCCTAGCCACTTTCGCTGAATGCAAACTACTCAGCTTTGTAACTCCAAATGAGTTATCAATGGCCTGATTTTACAAACCATACTGGAAACACTGTGCGCTACCCTTCTTTTGCTTAGAACAACAACTTATACGCTACAGTCTAAAACAGTTTACTAGGCTGAGTTGAATCTGCAACCTTTACAGATCCTAAGCTATTTAAGACCTTCGTCCGCCTCAAAATAATATCCACAATAAGCTAAAACAAAATTAAAGACAATGGAGGACCCCGGCTTACAACAATGTGTATGAAACCAGTGGTACATTTCGCTTACTCATATTATGTTGAAAATTACGTATATTAATTAAGTATAAGTTATTAATACTTATTAATAGTTCCTTGACGAGGCATTTGACTGAAATTTGACTATGTCACTGCATGTAACTGCCATACGATAATAAAACTGATTTGATTTGAAATATTTAACTCTAACAGTAATAATAATTTTATTAAATTTACCCGCTGAAAATATAATACGTATATTTATATTTTCACTATTACAAGATATTATAAAATATATAATACATAACTTACTGGATAGTTTTGCGTGTTGAAATGATGTACTCGAATGGTTTTTGATAGACGGAATTCTTCTATAACGTCGTAAAATATTCAATTTTAATTATTAGGTGGAAGCTTATTAGAATTGTTAATTTTACGAACACTTTTTGATTTGAGAAATTTAAAATATTAACATGTTCATGTCGAGTCTGTAGCCTTTGTCCCGGAGTACAGTTCAAAAACCTTTACAAGCACACTGATCATACCGTTACTTCGCATCCGGGGGAGAGAGCGCACTTCCTATCCCTTAGAGACCTCTCCATGCACTTGTGCTTTTACAAACGCTATCTTTCATTTTTATTATACCTCCAGAGAAGAATTCCTTTCCACCATTTCCTTCCCTTACACAAAAGCAATAAATATGTTATAGGTTCCACGCCGTATCGATTGTAGGCAGTAATTCGTACACGGTAATATTTTACTTTTGCGTTACACAAAATTAACCTAAACACATTTCAGTTACATAATACTACAATTGTATCTAATGTTTGTATGGTCCTAAGTAGTGTGTGCTTAACAACCCTTTCTTTATGGTATGAAGTTAAACAGCGTCATTTAGTTATACAAGTTGTCGGCGGCAAACTCACTCGTGTGCCCTTAGGGTATATTCGTGCAATTCACTCATGCGTAACAAGCTCGCATTTAACTTTTGTCCACAGTAGTGTTTCAGCCCTTAGGTATTTATGGTAATATATAACTTTAATAGTGTCCTAAAAGTATAACAAAAGTTTAATTTGTTCTCATTGTCTACAAAACCGACTTGTGAAATAATTTGGGAAATATTGAAAAATAATGATGAAAAACCATTTATTTTAAAGGTATAATGAAATGGAGACGATTGAATAGATAATGCGTTATTATGGGAATCATCGTATCCAAGAATATCAATGAAACATACTTTACTGTTGGTTACCAAATATACTGGGTGTCCCAGAAAGGAATGCACTTTTAAAAAGAAAAAACAGAAAAATGGCTTTATTTACAGCAATTATCCCAGGATTACCTGTTTTTACACTTCAGGGAAATTACTTGTGAAAGATTACATCATCCAGATGTAGACCCCTCCGGCGCCGGCACTCCGCCAAACGAAACCTTACATCTGCGAAAACTCGACGGCAGAGTTCTGGTGGGATGTCTTCAATTCCCTCACGAATATTTTGCTTCAGATGATCGAGGGTAGCAGGAGCGTTGTTGTACACCCGAATTTTTAGATACCCCCACAAAAAAAGTCCAGTGGAGTTAGGTCTGGGCTTCTCGGAGGAAAGTTGATGTCACCAAATCTGGAAATGACTTTCCCACGAAACAGCTGCCTTATTGCAGTCATGGAGTTTCCTGCTGTATGACATGTAGCTCCGTCCTGTTGAAACCACAATCTTTGCCCGAGGTAACGTCTGCAAGAACGGCTGTAAATGATCATTAATCATTGTTATGTATCGCTGGGAATTTACTGTCACAGTGTTCCCTTGGTTATCCTCAAAGAAATACGGCCCAATGATGCCTGTTTGAGTCATTCCCGCCCAGACAGTAACCTTCGGGGAATGTAAACAGCGTTGGTGTTTCTCCCTTGGATTTTCTGCAGACCAATAACGGCAGTTTTACTTATTCACATATCCATCGACATGGAAATGTGCTTCATCACTGAAGATTATGTTATTGAAATTTCTAAAACTACGAAGCATCTCGTTTGCGTAGTTAAGCCGAAGCGGGTAGTAGTCTATTTCAATGCCTGTACTAACTGGATTTTGTACGGGTGTAACTTCAAATCTTGTTTCAAAATGCGTTGAATACTGGTTCGGGGTATTTTCAAAGCAGCAGCGTGTTTTCTTACTGATCGATGTGGATTATCCTCCACAGCATCTCGGACACGCTCGATATTTTGTTCAGAACGCACTTCTCTATGGCGACCGATGGGACGAGGGTTCATAGTTGATCCTGTAGCTTCAAATTTGCGCACCCAGCATTTAATTATGTTCACTGATGGCGTTTGGTTGAGATCATGAAGTCTGTATTGAGCGCGGAAGTGTCGTCGAACTGTCACATAAGAAAGCGTATGGTAATACTCGCGTACACAGAAAGCACGCTGCTCACCGGTAAAGCGATCCATGGCAAATGATTTTCTGCGGGCATGGCTACAAAGCCCTGATAAGCTCTTTATCTTATCTCTCTTGAACATTCGGCTTTCCCCAAAATAAAAGTGCATTCCTTTCTGGGACACCCAGTATTAACAAACGTAATATAATACTTATTGTAACCAATAGTTGTATTCAAAAATTTTATCATATGTCCTTTAACTCTGATAAAACCTTTTTTGTTGATGATATACACTTTTTATGATTACAATATTAGTATTATTTTAATGACACACTTGAACTATGTACTACTTCACACCACAACATATGTTTTATAATACATAAAAACTACTTATATTTGCCAAAATGTAAAACAGTTAAAAAAAAATTAGTTTATAAGTCTTTTTTTGGTATGCCTATAGTTAATATTTATGGGAGTGTTCATTGGTACTAAGTAGTAAAGATAAAACACGAAACCCAAAAAGTGCCTAAAAGTAAATTGGCTTTAATTTCATGAATAAAGTAAAAAAATTAAATTGCTATTTTTTATTTCATATAAATACTAAACTTGTATGTTTCTTTTAAATTAAAAAATATATATTCTCCATTTACCTGGCATGTTAATAAGCAACTACTGTATGAACATGTTTTAAATTATTGTGATAAAAGAATCATCAATACGAGTAAATAAGAAAGTAAATATTTTATGTATAAAAAATTATTTATACATTAAATCAACACATTTTTAAACCAAATTAAGAAATACGAATTTTAATAAAACGTGTAATGCCGAAACGAAGTAAAGACGTAGTGTATATAGCTTTAGTAATGGGTGAAAATGGTTATCGTCACTAAATAAGAGTCGGTAAATGACTGGAAATGTTGTGAATCTGATATTCAGAGTTTGCCGTACACGTAGGTTTTACACATCAAGTTCGAGATCCGTTTGAACATTATTGCCGGGCATAAAAATAAAAAA
The DNA here is from genome assembly GCF_021130785.1 of Homalodisca vitripennis. Classification (NCBI taxonomy): domain Eukaryota; kingdom Metazoa; phylum Arthropoda; class Insecta; order Hemiptera; family Cicadellidae; genus Homalodisca; species Homalodisca vitripennis. The sequence goes on from NC_060215.1 coordinate 54,753,870, forward strand.
AAAATAGCCGTGGTGTTCCAAGAGATTAACTCTTGGTTCACCAAGGATATACATATAAATCTATATTTTGTTTGACTTCTCTGTGTAGGAGGAACGATTTATATAGTTATAAATAAAATTATCTATTGAGGTGAACTTATTTATTCAACGTTTTACTATTTAAATTCGAAAACAAATAAATCGAAATAAAATTGTATGATCAATTTTTTTCAAGAAGGGTATAAAAGGGTAAACTGTGTAAAGAAAGTTTTTGAGTATTGTTTCAGGAAACTGGTTTTACATAATTTTTAGCCATTGACTCTAACATGTTCCTTTACGTAACACAGCGAAGACTTGTAGTAAAGACACCCTTGAAGTCGTAAAACAATCTACCACAGCTGTCATATAGTTTACTATGGTTGACTACATTTTTAATCCGACGTAGTACTTGTACAGGTTGTCCAAATTTTTGAACAGAATACAGAATACAAAATATTGACCACAGAATTATTGCTAAGTAAAATTTAAAGGAGTCGGTCAGATATACATATTCAGGAAGCATGGATTTCCGACTTCGCCTTAGTCATATGTTTTCACTTATTTGTGTCTTGCCATTTTAAATACAGTTCAGTTTAAGGCAGGCACGGTCATTGCTATACAAAAATTATTAAGAGAACTAACCGGTTAAAAATTTAAGGTTTAAGAACATTTAATAGGGCAGGTTGTATGGAACTAATTAACAAACTCCCTGTGGCAGTCATATATTAGAACGATTCGAAACAATTCAAGGGCACGTGTGAACGCCATCTGGTGCTAAATGTGTTTTACTCTGCTGATGAGTTCACGATGGGCTGTTGGTAAATGTTAACAGTGAAAACTAGATCTATCGTCTGGATCTGATTTACGTGTGACTGTCTTTGATATATGTTTGGAAAAAAGTCTGAATAGTTACAATTTCTTTGTTGGTATACATAAATCTTAATTCAACCGTAATATAACATAATTGATACAATAATTTTGTAGATCATTCTGAATCGATAACGTGATTATTATTGCTGTAGAGGTGGAAATCAATACTTATTCTGGAAGTAAACCTTCCGAATCCTTGTGAATCGTGTATCTATTGAATTCTTGTCAAAAAAGTATTGATACTTTCAATAGTTGTATCTGTTTATGTGAATGTTCAAGTAAGACACAAAAAAGCTCTGAATGTTTAAAATATTTAACATCTAATCCTTTAACTTCTAAGAACCGAGTCATGATATCTATTAATCGAATCATAAATTGGAAGAAACTAAATTGTCTGAAATATTACCAAAACCTCTTTCATTACCTTACAAATAAAACAAAATTCAATTCACTGTTTTACAATTATTAAGAAAATAGCAGACTAAGATGTGTTTTCATTGTATTTTTCTATGATGAAATACAAATCTGATAAGATACTACCTTAAGATTTGAAAGTAATTACTGTATTTACGATTTTGAAAATACTTAGTCGTAACGGTGTGGTACCTAAATAATGTTTGTAATAAGTTTGATAAGAGGTAGTAAGAAAAACCACTTGTGTTGTATTTAGCTTTAATTATGTTTGAGGATTTTAGCACGATTACATAGAATTAGGTTAACTCTTCGATAGAATTTTAAAATAACAAATAAAACTATTATAATATTGTTCTTCGTTCGAACTATATTAACATAACATCCATTCTAAACCTAGTTTTTGAACGATATCATATGGAAGAATTATATTTGTAAAAATACTTATAGGTTCTGATCGACTTTTACCTGATAGTACTTCTTACTAAAATGTTCACATCATTGGGAAGAGACTAATAAAGTTATCACTTCTTAAATTTATAAAATTAAACTGTGTTATTCCAACATTCTGGGATAGGCTGAATATAAAACGCTCGAAATTGTATAGAGCTATCCCCCTTACCCCCATTTCTTCTCTACTACATGTCACTTCTTCCCATAACATGCAACTTGTTTTTTAAGGATCTTGTATAGCTTATTTCAATGTTTACAGTTTAGCAGATATAACTTAGGGAATGTTCTAGGTTGTGTAGACAGCCATATGATGGTAAAGTAAACTAGTGTACTGTACTTTTATCGTTTTCTACTGAATTTTTTTTTCTTCCCATTTCAATCGGATTCCAGGGATGCCTTTTTAAATTAAACTTATCGTAGGTTGAAAACCATATATTTCTTAAGATTACTACTTTTCCTGTTTTATGTACATTCTGATTAAGTCTGTAACGCCACAACAACGTTAGTTCCCAAAATACCCCATAGAAAATTAGAACGGTTTGAAACACCTCCACTTGTGTATATAAACCAGAACGCTGTAACTCTGTTACAGTCCGGACAATTATCGTGTTCCCAAAGTACAGAGAGTAGAGTTTCGCTCTTGTAGCTCTATTCTACATAGCTGTAATTGTTAGCCTCAAATCCTCATTTTCCCAGTTTGAGCAGTAAAGTTGTTGTGATAAGATACAGTGTTTAGACTGTTACAGTTATTAAGTAACCAATACTCTAAACAGAGATAAAATTCCTCATAGGGCAAAGGGATAAAGTAAATAAGCACCAAAACATAAGCATAATAAGCGGCCTTATGTTGAAGAGTGCAAGATAAGTCAGGTCTATCCAATAAAAAATATTCAACGTTCATAGAATAATTAAATCATGTTTATACTTAAAAGCCATCAATAATTATGAATACGAACTGCAAGAGATGAACAAGAAACAGCCTGGACCGATTCCCAAAGTGTATATCTAAGGAAATCCTATACATTGAATCATGATATTGTGCATGACCTTTAAAAGGTAAATCTATTTTATCCAGTTACACTACTCTGGTACTGGGATGCAGAGTGTTTGTATTCCGATTGATATATCGTCAACATATTGTATAACATTTATATCCTGGGCTACTATCTTCGATCTGTGACGTAGTTCAAAGACTGGGCCCCCCGGTGGACAGCGTGGGTTATTAACATTTTTGAAAAGCCCATCTAAGATCTTTGCGCTACGGCCTTACCTTTAAATACTTTGGAAAATATTTTAAATTTCTAACATTTCAAGAATTTTGCTCTGTCTCATACTTTCCAGGTATGCTTCACCACGGATCTGCAATTTTTGACAAATATTTCAGCTATCCCATGCCAATTATCCACTTAAGCCTTTCCTCTGTCGATTACATCTAATGAAGGCCGTACAAGATTTATAGGTGGACTAAGGTAGATATACGTAGAGCAGGTGACCGGAAAGGGTACGTCCTAAATGCCTTGGACTGTGCTATTGACGCATATGTGTACATGTTTGAGTGATTGTATCACGCATTAATTTATTTATCTATGTGATCAAATCTTTTATTTTATTCTGTTATGATTTTCTTATATTTTATATTTTTTTAACAACAAATTATAGAAAATTAGTTGTAATTTATTTAATTTATTAAATGCGTGTTAAATTTAAGAAAAGTACATGTGCCCTAACTTCGTCTGTTAATATAACAAATATTAAATTTCTTATCTCCCCTTTAGTTAAAAACAGGTCATTTGTTTAGTAAACACAAGTACTATATTTATAACGAACATATTATGTCTCATAGTCCAAAATGTTAAAAGTTCTATGGAGGTTTATAAACGATAAAGCAACCATTCTTGCCTCTCAAAATCGTCGTCAAAATCAAAAACTTTGTTAAACGTATTAATAATATTTCGTAAAACCTAGATTATTTTGATTCAAAATTTCTGTAGAAAACTTACAAGCCCCTATAAAAATATTGTCAAGGATTGTTGTAAAATATTTAAATTATTTGTAAAAACGTCTTTAAAAGCCAAAGTATCTGTTACAATGAAAGATTGATCAGCTTAGTGAATGGCGTCAACATGTGCCGGAAGCTACATTTGAGCAGCCAACTGAGATTCCATTGAGTCCTTTTTATTTCTGTCTCCGCGTGACACGAGGTCCTCACTCTCACGGCAGAACCTGACATCCATTATTTAACAAAGAAGGAGTATGTCTGCAATGTGAGTTTGTTTTCCTCAGTCAAAAGAAAAATTTATTAAGCTCATTTTCTACTTTGAAATTATTTTCATTTAGTTCCCACCTACCGAGTTTTATGTTTGGAAAGGATTGCTTTCCAAAATGCTTCGTTTTTGAAAAGTCCTTAATAATTTAAAAATATTTACATTCCTTCATGAACTATTTTTTTTTGAGAAGCAGTTACAGTTTTAATTATTTTCTTGGAAAATCTTTTAAATGCGAATATGTTCAACCTGAATAAAAAAAATTAAGTTTCTTCTTTACCAATACTGCACAATAGAATTCAACTCTTTATAAGAAGAAAAGAAATATCTAAGAATTTGATTTTTACATTTATTTTACTTTATTATTATTAATGTGCCTCTACATTTGAAGAAATATTTATTAAAAAGGGTCAATTATACGTTAAAAGTGTTTAGTTTTTATATTCCTTAAATTTGTATATATATATATATATATATATATATATATATATATATATAAACTTACAATAAAAATACAAACATATATATACATATATGTTTGTATTTTTATTCTTAAAAACGTTTTAAATATCACCAAAGTTTGTCACAGATTAATTAAAGCTAAAAGTACTTTTTTTCTAAATGGAACGGCTTAAAAGCCTATTCATAGATACTAGATACTTTATTGATTCTGACTATATCATATAAATTGACTACTAAATCATTTTACGTAGTCTTTATGGTTTTGAACCAATAACATGGTTGAAATATGACATTATTGTATAAATGTTATTTGCCCGATTATTGGTTGCGTCATCAGTGCAAAGACATATGTTGTATAAACATTTTAAAGCAGTAATATAGTAGTTATATTTTGTGGCATAAATGATAAGGTGACAGAGATTAATTTGTAATGAAATACAAATTTGTTATCAACCAAACATCCATTACGATATACGAATACAGAACAACATGATTTCGTACTGGTGAAGTATTGTTTGTTGATTACTCTGTATATCTTGCATATTCTATCGCACAGCCTTGTAGTAGTACTTATGTTTGTGCTTCTATCTGTGTGGTCACAATGAAATACAAATTTGTTATCAACCAAACATCCATTACGATATACGAATACAGAGCAACATGATTTCGTACTGGTGAGGTATTTTTGTTGATTACTCTGTATATCTTGCATATTCCATCGCACAGCCTTGTAGTAGTACTTATGTTTGTGCTTCTATCTGTGTGGTCACAATGAAATACAAATTTGTTATCAACCAAACATCCATTACGATATACGAATACAGAGCAACATGATTTCGTACTGGTGAGGTATTTTTGTTGATTACTCTGTATATCTTGCATATTCTATCGCACAGCCTTGTAGTAGTACTTATGTTTGTGCTTCTATCTGTGTGGTCACAATGAAATACAAATTTGTTATCAACCAAACATCCATTACGATATACGAATACAGAGCAACATGATTTCGTACTGGTGAGGTATTTTTGTTGATTACTCTGTATATCTTGCATATTCCATCGCACAGCCTTGTAGTAGTACTTATGTTTGTGCTTCTATCTGTGTGGTCACAATGAAATACAAATTTGTTATCAACCAAACATCCATTACGATATACGAATACAGAGCAACATGATTTCGTACTGGTGAGGTATTTTTGTTGATTACTCTGTATATCTTGCATATTCCATCGCACAGCCTTGTAGTAGTACTTATGTTTGTGCTTCTATCTGTGTGGTCACAATGAAATACAAATTTGTTATCAACCAAACATCCATTACGATATACGAATACAGAGCAACATGATTTCGTACTGGTGAGGTATTTTTGTTGATTACTCTGTATATCTTGCATATTCTATCGCACAGCCTTGTAGTAGTACTTATGTTTGTGCTTCTATCTGTGTGGTCACAATGAAATACAAATTTGTTATCAACCAAACATCCATTACGATATACGAATACAGAGCAACATGATTTCGTACTGGTGAGGTATTTTTGTTGATTACTCTGTATATCTTGCATATTCTATCGCACAGCCTTGTAGTAGTACTTATGTTTGTGCTTCTATCTGTGTGGTCACAATGAAATACAAATTTGTTATCAACCAAACATCCATTACGATATACGAATACAGAGCAACATGATTTCGTACTGGTGAGGTATTTTTGTTGATTACTCTGTATATCTTGCATATTCCATCGCACAGCCTTGTAGTAGTACTTATGTTTGTGCTTCTATCTGTGTGGTCACAATGAAATACAAATTTGTTATCAACCAAACATCCATTACGATATACGAATACAGAGCAACATGATTTCGTACTGGTGAGGTATTTTTGTTGATTACTCTGTATATCTTGCATATTCCATCGCACAGCCTTGTAGTAGTACTTATGTTTGTGCTTCTATCTGTGTGGTCACAATGAAATACAAATTTGTTATCAACCAAACATCCATTACGATATACGAATACAGAGCAACATGATTTCGTACTGGTGAGGTATTTTTGTTGATTACTCTGTATATCTTGCATATTCTATCGCACAGCCTTGTAGTAGTACTTATGTTTGTGCTTCTATCTGTGTGGTCACAATGAAATACAAATTTGTTATCAACCAAACATCCATTACGATATACGAATACAGAACAACATGATTTCGTACTGGTGAAGTATTGTTTGTTGATTACTCTGTATATCTTGCATATTCTATCGCACAGCCTTGTAGTAGTACTTATGTTTGTGCTTCTATCTGTGTGGTCACAACAGTTATAACAATAAAATAAATATACAGAAATAAATGATAGTTTTAAAATAAATTTAATACCTTAAAAAATATATCATACGTAAACAAGCTTTTCAGTTATTTTTATTGAGTTTTCTTTTCATATTAAAAATCACCTTAGAATGACCATTAAGTTTAAATATGTCAGATTATTTTTCGATTAATCAAAACTTGTGTTATTACGACCTAAGTAATAAATGCGCCCGCGTTTGGCGAGACGCTACCCTTCTTTATTTAAGAGAAATTTTGTATATAATTTATATAATCTTTTAGGCCATTCTAAGCGGAGACAGTAAAATCACGAATTGGTGTCCGTTACGCCTGTACGTACGTAGAACTGGCCTTTCTTACGTTTAGCCTACAGGTCGAACAAGTTAACCGACATTAATGACCTGTATTTGATATTCTTTGTAGCGATTGAACGAAACCCGTGGGGTACGTCTCAGGTTGTACTAATAATCATTCGAAGATCCAAAGATTAAATAAAAGTTTATTTTGGGAAGACATTTCTTATTTAGCCAAGGCAGAATAACCTGTACTTTCATTATTGAATGCATTTAAGCTTACTTATATATATATATATATATATATATATATATATATATATATATATTACTTCTATTAGTATTAGAATAATGAATGGCATTAGTTCAGTATTTAGTGACTGTATATATATGAACTAGTGTCAGTGCCGTTCAACAGCGATTGACTTGTTTTTAGATCTTTAGGCCCATTAGTAAGAACTAGATACCGTAATGTATATTTACTAGTAGCCGCAAATGCCGCTAGCAAATTTCATAACTCACCCCTTTTGAGGTAATGTAAGAGAGCAAAAAGGTAAAATGAATTATACCGCATTATACGAGTATTTAACAACTTTTCTGTGCCTAAAATATTGGTGTCAGACTATGCTGCCTACTATCATAACTGTATTTTAAAAAATTCTTATTTAAGAATTTTATTGAACGCGGTAGGCTAGCCTCTTACAGAGTAAATAGAAATTAATCGGAAATACATTTCTCCATTGTTACGTAGTTTCTATCACTGTCAAAATAAATATGGGGCCAATTGTCTGGGATATATATATAAATCTGTAAAAGAAGTCATACATTAAACCGACTAACTGTTTAGGCAAAAGTATCCTAATTTTACTGCTTACATTCTTATTGTATAAATACAAATTTATGTCTTTTTATACTAATTAGTACACCTGACGCTTCTTTATCGTAAATGTTTTTAGCAAATGATTTACCTTAAATACAAAACACAGAGTTTTTAAAAATTGTGTCTCTTAAGCATTATCTCAGGAACTTTATAAGTTCGTTTACTTTGCAAATTTCAACTACTTTGGCACTTCTAGAACACAGTTCGAAAACTAGTTCATCCTTTAGTAAATATTCTAACTAAATGACAGGCATTGCGGCTTTATCCTTCAGTATCTCCCTGTTTTGTGGCGGTTGAGGCCGTCAGATTCGCACAATTATTATTAGTATCGAATTGTTAGTCTATTTTACATATGGAGTAGAAAAGTCTGAGGTCGTAGTAATAAAGACCAAAATTGCAAATTTTACATACAAGTTTAACTGTGGCAAGAAAAGTTTACACCCACCACTTCCTGGCCTCAAATACAAATAGAACATTGCCACCTTGCTGCCAAAATGAATAAAAACGAACTGAGGAAGGCCTAGTGATTCCACTGTTCCTTAGAATATTGCCTACGAAATCAATCATGAATAAAACACTAAGACTTGCCTTAAATGGAAACGTTTAACCCTCTACATCAGACCTCTAAGGTTTGTAGTCCAAATAAATCGCGGTGAACTTGAAGAAAGAATATTCTAACACGAACAAGGGTGAAGAACAGGACACGAACCCTCCTAAAAAAAATCGCGATGGGATTAGCCATTTATCGAGACACTTTAAATTTATATGAGTGGTCTTGTCAGAAGTACATCACCACAATTTTAACTCTTCTAATCTAGGAAATAAAAGGTAATTCCACGTAATTGACTTTATTATTTATGAATTTACCTTATAATAATACATAATTATAGATGTATTGCATAAAACGACTAATTTATGATACGAAAAACATTAGTTTTACTTACGAGCAAGGCACACAAGGTTCTTCCCGGTAGGCAGGTTGTCAACAACAAAGTTCAGTTGAGCAAAGATTACTACTCATGTTAATTATGTTATCATTCCGCCATAAATTTAGTTCCAAGAACATCGGGAATATACTAATAACCAGTAACGAGTAACGGGGTTGTGAAAATATATAAATAATACTCATGGAAAAGAATTACAATGTTATCAGACTGATAACACGTAATACGAGTCTGAAAACGTTTACATGAAATCTACTTTTGGGATTTTGGACAATTTTAGGTTATTTATTCCTTTTTTGTGTCTTTTTTGTATTCTTTATCGCTGGGTTCTGCTTAGACAAATCCATTGAAACTTTTCATCTTTTATAAATCTGTAGGGGCACATTTTCTTATTAACTCATTTAAATTTGACAATTGCTTGGTTTTATATTTAAAATTTTCTTCATCTTATTAAATTCAATTAATTATACTCTCATAATATTAAATATGGACTTGGAGGCAGATTTTTTAATATGCTTTTTAATGATGCAAACAATTATTTTTTAACCAAATAAAAAATTTACTTTTTAATAAAGTCTACTACTTGACTTCTCCACAACAACTATTAATATACTATTTATATTATTTTATACTCATTTTCTTCACCTATTTAAATTCAATTAACTATACTGTCATAATATTGCATATGGATTTGGAGGTAGATATTTTTAATATGATTTTTAAATATGCAAAAAATTATTCTTTTTACAAAATTAAAAATTTAATTTTTAATAAAGTCAACTAATAGGAATTTTCACAATAGTACATTTTATATTACACAGTAATTCTAATATATTTGAATATTAATAATCTTTCTAATCACCTCGACTCTTTAAAAAGACGAATTTAATTGCATTAATTAGCGAGCTAACAAGTTACCTCTACCACTTTGTTAGACCACATTGTATTGTACAGGTCGGCTGAGGTCAAGAGGACCGGCGTAATTCATGCACCTAGTGTAGTAGACCACAATAGGGTGAAGATAACAGACCACAGAATGATACACTGCATCTTAAAGTTTAAGAAAAGAAAAAAAGCGAACCAATAATGATCACCTATAGCGATTTTTCTAAGTTCGATCCAGACCGAGCAGTCGCTGCGATCGGTGATATTGACTGGCCACTCAAAAGTCAAGTTGTCGATAAAATTTAAAAGTTTCTTACCACCCAAATTATAAATTTATTTGATGATGAGGCCAGTAGTTCTTAATTGGAGGGTTAAAGAAAAAGTTACGTGGAAAAATAATGTTAAAGTACAGCTAGCAAAGTTAAATAATATGAATGAATATGTTATAAGTTTAAATAAATATTGGATGTCCAGGAACAGTGTCAATTGGAAGAAATTAACATGGCATGAAATCGACTTCATAGTTTTCTGTTAAGAAGAAAGAAGTCCTTTTTTATTCTGGTCATATTTGTAGCTGTTGGGAATACAAAAAACGAAGTTGTTCCTCACCATATTAATATTAATGAAATTATTTAATATTTTAATAACATTGCTTGTAAAAAAAGAGGTCAGTTAAGACTAAATATGTTTAAAACGAGAAAAAGTGGAATGGAGTGCTAAGAGACTTCATTTTTTCAGCAAAGATTGATGAAGTAATATCTCCAGTAAGCGAGATAAAATCAATAGTTGGAAACGATGAGATATCGATGGCATGATCAAGACTGTGCGTCAGTACGTCATGGCACAATCACGCATTTCATAAATTAATCGTTGGCTAGTTGTGCTGTTTACACAGGACTGGAAGTTTTGTGCACTACCTACCGAAAGTAGCAGCTCCCAAAAGTGTCCAACGGTTAGGGTCCATCTCGTTTTGCTTGCTATCTCTAACATATTGGAAAGATTTGCAGTTCTATATATTATAGTAAAGTACAATGAAAGAGAACGCATTTTGCCAACCACACAATCGTGTTTCAGAAAAGGCCATAGAACCTGCAATTCCCATATTCAATTTTAATGCTGAACTACTCACAAGCACTTTGATTCGAAAGTCGTATCGGGCAGATAGAAGCCTGGTGACAAGACTGGCAACGAGGACATGTGTTTCTTTTTTTAACGGAGAGGGGTGCCTCAGGGGAGTTGTCTCGGCCCTTTGCTCTACAACCTATACACTGCTGATTTTCCTACTTGTGTGTGGAGTTGCGGAGTACATTTTTATGCAGACAACACAAAGATACACTTGTCCTATGATGAGGCCAATTTCTTTGGTAATATCAATATATCACGATATCAATACGTGGTCTGAAGATAATGCCATTAAAATTAGTGTGGGCAAGTGCTCTGTGCTCTCATTTAGCTCCTCCAAAATTGGTGAATGCCCTAAGTAGTAGAGGTGTCAAGGTCACTGTTGGTGTTAAGAGTTCGGCTGTGTGTAAAAGTGTGAACACTCTCATTATCGTGCTGGACTGAGACCTAACTCTCCGATCATGTTACACTCACTATTCACCGTACAATCTTTAGACTAAGGCACATCTACAGTTTTAGAGATCTGCTGCCTGATTCTAAAAAGTTTAAGGTAATGCAGGCTTTCGCATTTTTTGATATTTATTATTGTTATTCTGCTTGTGGTAGTATCATCTCTAAGGGAGACACGAACGAATCCAGAAACTGCAAAACTCGTTTTGTTTTTAAATTGAAACAATTCGACCATGTGCCTCATTTTCGCAAAATTGTTGGTCTTTTGCCTATTGAAGCCATATGCAGGATGCAGACCTGCATTATGATCCACAACGTTCTGTCACAGTATCAGAAAGGAAGACTTGTACAAGAAGAAGGTCTCTCTATGCGGGACCCGCCATCTCGCGCATTCGCTGCACTTTTATAAATTTAAGTTGGAGTAAGAGAGGAGAAATTTATCCTACTTCTCCATTATAACCTCTTTAAAATTGGAATTAAAATTTTAACTTTGTAAAAAGAATAATTTTTTGCATATTTAAATTTATTATGTAAATTTTTTTTACAGCAGGTCCTAATTAAATTATAAATAACAAGAATAATAAATAGATTATACATAGTTGGGACCATTATTTGCTCGTTTAGTTTTTTTTTTAATTTTCAGTTAGTATTCGTGTAGTATGAAGTCTTACTTTCATTTATTTGTCTATTTAATCTATAAAGCAGTCTATAAACTGGGAAATGCTTGGAAATAAAAATCTATTTTATTTATTAATTTATTGACGTTTAAATATTTACTTCTTTTAAGTAACAATAATGAAGGTACTCAAATTTACTACGTTAAAGTACCATCAATACCTTGTTATTGTCAATATCATTGATTTCCTTGTTTGTATTTGTAAATTGTTATGATTAAGAATTATTAACGAGTTTTAATAGAACTCTAAGAAAAAAAGGTGTTAGGTTTGAGTAATGTACTATAATATCTGTATGAATTAGCAATAATATTTTACAGATAACATTTCAATTTATATTAGTAACATTACTACTGAGTAATTCTCTACTTAATATTCATAACTTTACATTATGCTGCAAATATTGAACCAAGCTCCAATTTATAAATTATGAAAGCCATTCTATGTATATACATTTAAATATCAAGGTTTAAATGTACTAAAGATTTTGATAGATCTGTTGGAAAATGATGTTCTTATTATAGAACACCTCTTAAACTCTATAAGGAAAGTAGATCTAAAAAAAAACCCTGAATAAAAAAAGCGGGAGTAGGCCCATCATTGCAAGTGGAAAGTCCAACACGACACGATGGTAATGTTAGTGTATTGATCCGACAAAACGACGTTGGATCGTAACAATGTTGCCGAATAATTCATCTGACAGAAGTGATGAGAACAAATGGTATTGTTTGAATACGTAAGTGGAAAGTCACAATGTGGACTAATTCCGTTTTACGTTACACAAACATTTAACGTTTACCTTCCACTTCCTTTGATAATGTGAACAATATCCGTCACTAGATGTATTATACATTATATGTATTAAGTGTCTCATATCACCTAATACATAAGGCAATTCATATACGTTGACTCTAATGTTCACAGTAGGCAATCACGCAAATTACTACAGTTTTATATCAACGTAGTGCCATTAAACAATAGCCATGTTTTCAGCAGTTTTACATCTGCTGGTTTATTTATTTGGCAATTTATATTATGAAATGCAATAAAGAATAATATCATGTTTAACATATCTTCAAATTGAATATTCATTAGTATTACATTAAGAAACATTTAAAACATTGTAAACTTTATGCATAGAAAACATTTTTAAATATGTAATAATATTAAAACAGCTGTTCCCCGTATAATTCAATAATGTTTTAGGCTATTTTTGGTTTGGTTGAGTGGAATTGTTTCTTCTTAAACTTTTTGAATTATTTCATATATTTTTATATCGTTCATAAGTTCCAATTGTTCCTATGCCCCTGTGTATTTCATATGTTCGGCTATTTTTGGTTAAATTAAATGAAAGTTAAATGAAAATTTCTTTATCCCGACAGTTACAATTAGGGTCAATGGCCCTTTCTTAACCTCCATCACAATAAAATGAATAAGCTAAAATTGTGTTATAAACTAAAAGTAGATTTAACATATTTTAACAACTAAAACCGCATATAATATAAACTAAATAAAAAAAATTTAAACTAGAATATTTCAATAAAACCATTTATCAAAAAATAGAAAATACCATACTCAATCACTCACACATGGAAATACCCGTCTATGATACAGGCCAGGGCACTTTTGGCAGGTCTTTTTCATCCGCTCTATATGATGGAGACAACTTCTTAATGATGGATATGATGGATTATAGAATATGATGAAGAGAGCGAAGGAATCCTAAAAGCAGCATGCAGAAATTATAAAACATATGTAAAGGAAAGCAGTCTGTGATTAGGCATTTAGAATAGATATATGAGTAGAGCATGTACTTCTTGAACCGTGATGAAAAAATTACTAAAAATCAGTAAACAAATATTCAGAAATCCCGTGTTGAGAGTAGTAAAACCTAATTTAAAAAATGACCACTTCTTGCCCATTTGTAATGTTTAAAATTGTGGCTGCTCTGTAGTACAACATGATGTTCTCTTCAAATTTCAAATCGTAATCATCACATAAACAGTAATTTTGAATGTTTGGGGCTTTCCCAGAGCACCAGCGTCATACCATTGAACACATAGTTGCAGTATTTTAAAATAAGACATAAAAAGAGATTTCACCAACAGAGGTTGTCAAATGTTGTTGTTGTAGTTGTTAGTTTCTTATTTCATCACGAACTGTGTCAATTTCACCAGTGGCCACAGTGGTCCACTTTTACACAATTCTTGGTCCACTCAATGATCTATTACACGAGAATAAGTCGACCCAGTTGCATGATCAGATTAGCTATTCTTGTTTTGTTATTATTCTCAAAAAAAGTTTGCTAGGTATCTGTGGAATTGTCATTAGATGCAATGCTTTTCTACATGCAAGTTACATTGTATGATGGAAATTATTTTTGTTTTCAATAATGAAAATATATTAAATATACTTTCTATATTTGTGATTAGAAGTTAAATGTGAGAAAAGATCAGAAAAGTTGGGCATAGGGACAACTCAAGAATCTAGAATTTTTTAGACCATGCAGATGCTAAGTTAAAACTTAAGTCACACAACTAGTTCAGGTCCACTATATACATGCAGAGAAGTGTGATATTACACGTTTGCCGTGTTCTCTTGTACCAAAATAATCAGTTCAAATAGATTAAAGTTGAAAGTGACGTTAGCTCACTGGTAAAATGCATAAGTTAGAGGAGTTTTTGTAATTTAGTGGCCACATCTGTTCAGTTGGTCCAACGCCATAAAATAGATTATGGTTCACTTAGTGACGGCAACGAACAATGATGAATGGTAAAACCCACAGATATTAAGTTGCCCTGAGGGTTATTCCAATAACATGGGACATTATTCATTCACTATAATAATGTGCCGCATGTGGTGTAACCATGTGGTATAATTGAAAATTTAGGACGTGGTGACTGTAAGTGCATCAAGCTCTTTCCAACAAAGCCCTTAAAAAGCTGCAAATTATTCGCTTAAAATTTGTTTCCCCGTCCTTTGAATTTATATAAAAATAATTATTATTCGAAATTAAAAAAGCCTTTTATAATTGTATTATTATTGACATACAAAGCTATAAATATTAATGATATCTTTGTATAAGTGAATCTTATGGTGTTTGATATTTAAACTAAAAATAAAAACATGGATCTTCTGGCATGGGTCAAGAGTAGTGGTATAAAAAGGATTTATATGGAACGATGTCAACTCACCGGTGTAGTTTTCGCTTCAGGTCAAACGCGCCGGACGGTACGTCTGATTGGCATTTTCTGTCAGGGCCTTGGACGATTGGCGACAACGCTATCACTTCATAAAAGTCACTGCTATTGGGGTAGGACAAGTGGTAGAAAGAAATGCACATGGCTAGCGGACCTCCACAAATCTTTAGCTAGGTCATATCATAGACCACTCCAGCGGGATACTACTCGAGGAGCGTCCAGCACACGCTATTCTAAACGATCAGACAATCACGCCATGTTAATTGTCAATCGGCTAATGGGAAACGATCACCCAATCTATCGTTTGGGTTCAAGGTATAATTCAGGCCAGCTTATTGATTTTTACACCTGGGTTACAAATGCCGAATAAATTATTATAAGTATATAAGCATAAGTGTAAGCATATATAAGTAATGAAACTAAATCTTACTATGGTAAAACTTAGTTTTAATATTTTACAAGTAGTAATAATTTATATATCACACCCTCCTCTGAAGGATCCACTTCTGGCTTGTTTATGCCTGGATATCCTGAACTGGATACAATAAAAGTCTATTGGTCTCTTGGGTTTAGACAATCCAATGAATGATAGATAAATAGCAGAAAATATGTTGTATAAACGGTAGATCCGTAGATATAGTTTACTATGAAGATTTATTGTTGGAGTGTGTGAGTGTGTTTCAGTATCATTAAAGTTGCAAACATACGAGTAAGCGTTAGAAAGAAATTTTTTGCCCGCTTTAACTGGAACAGAACTAATTTCCCATTCTTTCAGAGTAATATTATTGAGCTAGTGCACACTATCCCTCCACTTGGATTCAATGTAAGATCTTGGCAGGAGACGGTTATACTTGACCTCACACTTACCGATCATAAAATATCCTGTTACTCCGGAAGTTGTGCAGAAGTCATTATTTGACTATACGCAGTAATAAGTTACGTCAGCTCCTTGCCTTAAATGCAAAACCTATTTTTACTTATTTTGGCTCCCTTATTTCAACTACAATCACTTCTATCTAAACTACTTTCTTACGATTTGACCTTATCTTTTTTGTGTGTACGACACCAAATGATGTTGTTGTAGTTTATTTTGTTTCATGTTATGGTCACATTTGGAGATTTGTATATTTATTGGAGAAAGCTATCTAAAACATAAGTTTCCATGATTTGAAAACAGACTCAAACAAATTTTATAGGTTTAGGTATAAATTCAAAAAATTCGTAATTATAATTGTAGTAATAAATTTAAAAACTAATTTTCGCCTCATAGTTACGTACTAAACAATTTGTACTATGAGAAATTGCCCATCACTTCCATTTAATCCAATATCCATTTCCTCCATTCTTTCTAATTGTTTTCAAAAACAGTTTGAGAATCCATTAAATCAGTTACTACTACTCTTAATATTGTATAAAAACTACGCCATTTCAAGTTATTTCTGTGTGCAGGACTCTTATAAAACTTTAAATAGCTTTCGTGTATATCTGTTGAATACTAATAAGATTTATTACGAAGGAACTTGTTTAACGTAACCATTACATGTTGGCCCTTCTTTTTATTTGAAATTGACTATGTTTTGATTGTAGGATTTAATATGGCACATGTAAAAATGAATTTCAAAATCTAAGATAACTTGTCCCTTATAAATGCAGTAACCAATTGGATAGAAAAGGGATATTTCAAAGTGTCCGCACCATCTATCAAATCATTCATAACCAACTACATCATATCACTAGTTTCGTTGGTTAAACACATACGAAGTAAGACTTTATAATTTTAAAACTCATATAAAGACCCATAAGTATTTTCATAATGCTAAAAAAAACAATTTGTGTGGGGAGACTTTCTGGAGATTTATAGAAAGTTATTCTAACGACCAGATTTTCAGATGAATTTTAAATTCCTTAAAACTGTTTGAAAAAGGAAACCTGGCATGAATGTAAGTGGAAAAGACGTGTGAGGTGTACTGAGTGGGGGTGGAAATGCACTGCACTGACCGACTTTAATCTCTGTTTACTGTAGTGCCAGACGAGCACACCTCTACTCCCATTCCGCACTGTCTCAGAGGTTGCATCGTTCATCGTTTTCTTTCATGGCAAAGTGCACTTCAACCACTCCTATTTCTGATTATGAGCTCACACTGAATGTTGCAACAATATTGTTTAAACCTCACCGTCTGTAACTATTTATCAGTATAACCCATTCGACTTCCTACCATTATTATGTCGAAACATATTTTTATGTTCTATAACGCAAATAAATAAATAAATTGACTGTAAAAATCTCAACGTATGGAGGAGATGCTGCGACTTTGCCTGGAAGAAGAGCTCTTATTCCCTCTCGTGCCTTATCTCGCAAGGGTCAGAATTGTTCGCGGGAGGTACCTGTATTGTCTTAAACTGGGACTTATTTGTAAGGACACACACACATTTAGCTGTAAAAAATTAAAATTAAAAAATCAATTGGATGTTTCACTTTTACTGTACCTTCACAAAATCATCAAATTAATGCCTATATCTTATTGGTTATTAAGCTTATAAAAATGTAAAACTTAGGTACATAAATCGACATTGATAAAGATAATTGTTATAACGCATTATTTTTTACAATACTATTTTGAAAGCTTCACTTCCCAAAATCTAACTATACTTTGTTCATAGTATGGAATGAACTATAAGTCTTTGTTAATAATTTGATATGATTTTGTTATAATAATGTAATTCTAATATTAAATCAAATATTTTTTATTTTATTAAATTCATACTTTTTAAGATACTAATTGAATCTATTTTATATTTATAACAATGTGACGACTTTATTTCCAATATAATGTTTCACTCTTTTAATCAAACACATTGGTTTTCATTTCTTTTCATTGTTTTATATAATTACAATAAAAAATTACGAATTCGGTTCGTTATTCCTCGACGTTTATACTGTATAATATACATTCATTGCCAAAATATGCGTCATATAATAAAATAGATTAAAGTGCTTTATGTTACTTATCTTTTGTCTATTAATTACATTACCCATTACAATAAATTTCAAATATATTAATAAACACCTATTTATATGTATATACATATTTAATTTACTATACACAAGGTGATAATTTGTAAATTAAACAAATATTATTATACAGACGGGCAGTATATACAGAAGTATATTTTGTAGTGATGGAAAACAAAAAGTTTTGATTTGTTGTATGAACCATTTATGTACATACAACACAAACTAAATATGAAATGGACATATGTACATATAGATGGAATATAGGAATAAATTCAAAAAACCTGACAAAAATTATATTATATTAATTTTTTTATATGTTTATGTTTTATAATTAACGATGAATGATTTGAAGGGATAACAGGATTTTAGATATTTATCATCGTTATGTGCCAAGCTACGGCATCCTGCATTTTCAGCATTCAGGAATTTCGTCAAGTTACCAAACCAGGCTGTCATGATGATGACGTTCCGTGACGTAATTTCGTAACGTACTCTGAGCGATACTTTCGTGCTGCGTTTCAAGATGACAAACTGTAGTATGTGTAATACCGCGTGTTTGATTTCTTTGCTTTATTGCAGGTTTAACATTATTTTTTAGAGTAGACACCTGAAGAGGAGAGCAGATACCGGTTCTCGAAAAGTCTTGTTTCTCAGCTACACGTAAGGGTTTTTATAAATGTCTAACCTTCTTATCATTAGGTTTTATGATACTCCTTTATAATTAAAATTGTAATATGTAGTACATGTTGTGTGGCATACAATTTAATTTAATTATTTAAAAATAAGTATTTGCTTAAAGCAGACCATACAATTCAATTCTCAGTAAAAATCTTTGTAATCAAAACCAAAAACAATATTCTCAACGTGATTGAAAGTTACACTCTCAAATAGTAAGTGTCAATACTCAACCATAATATATTTAACTGGAAGCTAAATTGAAGTACAGTATGTTACTTCGGTGATTTATGATTATACAAGGATGTTAATTAGCCTGTCTCCAAACTAACATATTGGCTCAATATAGCTCGATTTACAAATCAAAATAATAAAAATCACATATATTACTTGTGCAAAAAACATAACATAAAATCTATAAATTTCAATGTATGGTGTTGATTGTATTGTAAAACATAGAATAATACATAATAAAGAATAATAGAACAAGGTAACGTGAATGTGTTGCACAATCTGTGTCCAGGCAACAACCAACTATTCTCTGTCCCGTAGGGTATGTCAATTACACCCACTCCCAGCTTCCCACTTCAACTCACCTTAACCTATTAAATTTCCTTATTCTGCACTGTATCTCCTTGCTCCTGTCTAGAAAACTTCCACTACGATTAAAGTTTTACTTAAATACAATACTTAAACAAGAATAGAAGCAGAGATAGGGTTATAAAAATCTCATAATATGTTTTTACAACTTTTTATCCGCTTCTCATATATATGTAGTTAGACTGCTGGAACACGGTCAATCTTAACATGAGCTGTTTCTCTAGTGACATTAAATACATATTTCGTAGTGCTTTGGAAAATTAAAATTTTCTGAGTGTGAGATGTAATATAGAGGTCGAAAACATTCCCTTCCAAGTTGACAGGCTAACTGATTTTATAACAGTTAGTCAACTTAAGAAAGAACATAGCATATATTCATATATTACTATTGTTTAGCATCATAACTACACATCGGTTTTCAGAGAAAACTGTAAGTATGTTTATGTCAAGTTGACTGTAATTTTAAGTGATTAATGAAAAATTATGTGAGTGATTAAGAATTAAGTATTTATGCGACTGTTTTCTCAATCTCTTTTTGTTCTAAATTGTATAATTGTGTAAATATGTTCATTATCTTCTTGGATAAAATTATTTACAGTGTTTATTATAAAATACTTTAAATGATACAGAAATTACGTAAGTGTGTAATAGTTATTTATCATTTCCAAGAGAAACAAAAAGCTGAAATAAAAGTTTCAAGAGATACCTGCTCTTTCTGGTGCCAACGTACTTCAAGCGACCCAGCGGTCTCGAAAATATACGATAAAGTAAAAAAAAAATTAACGTACACACTCTCTAACTTTCAAAAAGTTATAATCTTATTTAACTACTTAGTTATTGTTGTTGCTCTTTTTTCTATGTAAAATACTTTTTCTAACAGCCATCAATGTTATAAATATTATTTATTGTCTATATTGTAAGTGGCTCAGCAGGTTTCAGAACATGTAGCAAAAGCGAGTATGGGCTAAGAGAACCAATACGGCGAGGACTTTGAGCGCGTCATACCGTGTGATGGGAATGAGAGCCACATACCAGTGCCATTGTCTCCGGGTGGTTTCATGAGCTTTCCTCCACGTCTTCGGGAAGCTTCTGTGCAACAAGCCCAATGGTTCATCGGTGGACTGAGTTCCCTTAGTCACTGTGACTGTGTAGCAGCCGATGGGAGATTACCTTAGTGAAATGCTGGGTGAGGGAAGTCAACTGCGAAGCGATCTCAGCCATGATGACTTTGACGATGCGCTGAGCGGGAGCGGTTCTCTTCGCTTCTGGGTCGGCAGTCGATGTCTCTTCAATTGTAGGCAGGTCGCTACTCCAACTTCTGCCTCGGCGTCGCTCTGGGCCTCTGGGTGACCGGTTTGTCCTCCGTAGATCTCGGTATGTGAGGCAGCCGGGTTTCTCGGCTTTCTCCGGCGCCTCTTCGTCTCCGAAGCGCAGTCTTCCTCTTCTTCAGTCAGCCGCACCGTAATTATAATCCCTAGTACCTTAGTCCCCCGCTGGAAGGTGTTCCGCTTTTGCAGCGATCCCCAACGGTTTCAAGCCGCAGCTTCGAGATGATAGTTTTCTGGTCGGGCTAGATCCCACGAGCTCTAAGGTCTGACATAATCTGCATTGAAGTTGTCCAACAAGGTGAATCGTAGGTGACGAAAACAAGGACCATAACACGTTATTTAAACTTAAGAGTGTTAAATTTCAAAATAAAACAAATATTTTCCTTATCTTTGCCCTTGTAAAAATAACACTATACAAATAATGCAATAGGAATAATTTGATCTTGAGGTAAAAATAATAAAAATGAAGTTAAAAAGCGAAATTGTAATTCCAGAATTATAAGCATCGCTCGTTCCATAAAGTATACGTATTTACCAATTGGAGATTTCTTGTAGATAATTATTGGAGAGTAGAACAATAAATAAAATGTTAGTGGATAAGAATTTTTAACTTGAAGGAAAACTTGTTTAAAAACGTTTCTTAAACTACAGCACAAAAATATGAGTAGTATAACTAACTGAGTGTAAAAGAGGATGGACCTTACGATATGTAAATAAATTATATTTATTGAAATACGAAAAATATCTTTGAGGCTATAGAAGAAGGCATAACAGCTCTTTAACGGTACATTTAATCGTGAATTTAATGTTGAATAATATCTCATTATCCTTATCAATTTAGGCCATCTTATAATAGTTTCACGGTGTATAAATTATTAAAGTATCACGACTCACTTTTAATCGATAACCTCTTCAATCATAATTTATAACTATTGGAAAGATAATAAGTGAGTAAAATTTAATAAAATTAAATAAGCGTTCTCTATAATAATTTTGAATGCATTATTGACGTTTATAACAATAGTAGCACTAAACTCGTTGGCCTATTCACAATTAATAACTTTTAATTACTATTTTTACTACTTAATTTACCTATATTTTACACTATAAGATACGTAGATACAACGACTTGTGTATAAACAAGACTGGTAAAGACTACCGCAAGGCAGGTCGTTTGTGTAACTTATCTGTCTATCTGTTACGATAAATCAAGATAGCGTTCACTGATTTGTACGAAACTTTCACATTCTTGGATTTCGTAGGATCAGATAAAACAATCGTAAACACCAAGAATTTGCTGTTGTATAAATTCTAAATTTGAATTGCGGGGAGAATATATAATTAAATTAATTGGATAATTATTGTATAATTGTATGTTAATAATTCTTTATTAATTAGGTTCCTTTAATCTTTATATCATTTAGCAAGCATTTATGTGGTTTTAAACTAACATCGTAATGCAACAGGAAAATACAATCTAGTGAAGATTATGTAGTATCAGCGTATGGATTTGCACACTTCTTCTCTCATATGAAAAAATTTTACATATATTAAAATTTTCAATAAGAACTATCATGGAAATCTTGTGTTCGTACGTAACATACTCTGTCATAATTTAGTTTTTTTGTGTTACTTAAAATAAAGTACGTGCAAACTCTCACACATTGAACATGAAAGATTCTAAATCTAAATGGAACAGTTAATCATTGTTACAATCATTGTTAAAATATCCAATACTACAGATTTAGCAGCAACCGTGTCTCACCCGCAATCATTACGAGACGTGAAGCTGCTGAAACAATCCTTCCACAACGCGTTTTTAAGCATTTGAAATTTTTACTTCCAAAACATAAAGTAATGCAGTGGCGTGGAGCTTTTCTCCCTAAGACCCAAGTCTTTTTACGATAAGTATGTCATATAAAAGAATGGGTAAGATTAGTGTTTTTAACGCGTTACTTATAACAATACTTATTTACTTCTTAATGGGTGTAATGATTGAGTGAAAAGGTTTATTTTGGTAAGATTTACAAGCAATTTGAATTTTCTTTGTGCAAAATAAGAACAATTTATTTAGTAGAAGATTCTTTTATGGAACATTTATAGAGCTAAAAACCTGCACTAAACGATAAAAATGCTGTATTGCTTATCTTTTATTAATGGTTTAGTTATAAAGTTAAAAACCTGCATTATATGATAGACATTTTACATTTTTTATCTCTAATTAGAATTTTGTATTTATACAGCGTAAACATCTAGTCTTCTATTGTAGAGTTAGAGGGCGTTTTCAAGTATCCCATCAAAATTTTTTTAAGTCAATTAGGTAAGAAATTTATCCAATTATTCTTTAGTGTATAGTCTATAATTAAACAGTTAGCACCAATGGACAGTTCTGCATTCGAAAAGAGCACTCAGGATTCAAAATAATAAACATAGCACCACTGAAGTTTTCAGATAAGCATTCAGAAATTTTAGGATTCTAAAATACGACTGTAATCGTGATTGTATAGTAACTACTATTATAGTAACTGTTTTTCATGAGCCTCACACTTATCACTTCAAGTCGGACCTTAATTTCTCCACCAGTCCTAACGGGATACCCAAACAGACAGGTAGAATTAAGGATAAAATACTGTAAAGGAACAGTTATCTGTTGCTTCTCAAAATGAATGACTGCTCGCAGACTAAAGAGATTTGAGGACCTATAGAAAGAGGGAATTCTACCTTGAGATTGAGATGTGTAACTGCTTGACAAGCGTAAGAAGCCGTTCCACCAGGCTACCAACGTTTGCTTGCTTCCTAAACTAAGCGTTGTGTTCGTAAACTGTAATGTCACTCAGTGCATGAATTTTATTTGGATTGGTCAGTTAGTTGGATTGGGTCCTATAATAAATCCATTTACCGGCCACGACGTGACTTAAGTCTACAGACGTGCTCGATACACATGTACAATTCTATTAGATATTAAACGTGTAAATCCTCAAATAAGAGTTTTTACTAATTATTCCACTATTAAATATATTAATTTTTTGGAATGTAACATGTCATGCTATTATTATAGTTCCAAACTAGAGGTGGACCATTAAAACTTAACTATACACATCAATAAAGGTCCTTCAAAAGTTTTTTTTTAAATTATCTGCTGTGTCATCATTACAGGCTAAGACAGAATGAGTGTAAAACTGCCAATGTAAACACAAGCTTTTTAAACGCCTTGTTGAAAATAAATCAATGATTTAAAAGAAACTTTATCCAACCCCTAAATGAAGTATTAGACATTTAAAACTGTATAATATTTCAAACTATATATTGCATATATCCATATTAATGAGGATTATCAAAATTTAATATTAAAAATAGCAATAAGTATTATAATTTTAGTATCCTTAGCAAATATGTATTATTTTATGGACCCCTTTCCCCAAAAAAAGATAGCTTATTTTAATACAGGAATAAAATATGGGACAATTT
Organism: Homalodisca vitripennis; assembly: GCF_021130785.1. NCBI lineage: Eukaryota > Metazoa > Arthropoda > Insecta > Hemiptera > Cicadellidae > Homalodisca > Homalodisca vitripennis. The sequence goes on from NC_060215.1 coordinate 54,778,196, forward strand.
TCTCTCACTAAACAGAATAGTTTTGAATCTGTCTACACACACACACACACACACACACACACACACACACACACACACACACACACACACACACACACACACACACACACACACACACACACACACCACACACACACACACACACACACACACATATATATATATATCATTGTATGCATAACTAACATATAAATATAAAGATTCTAACAACAAAATTCTATCTGATGAGCTAACAGTTGATTAAAAACAAACGTCTGTGAATTTAATATCACGTTTTAATTGCATTGAAATACTAATCAAACAACAGATATTCAAACGAAATGGACTGTAAATATTAATGTACGGCAAACCAGGCAGATGTAATAAATTTCATCTATAAACGTCCTGGTTTTATCTCTTGTCTTGTAATTTCATAAGAACTACTAGGTAGTTTAAATATAATATACAAGTTTTCATTAAACATATTTTTATTTCACTAGTAAGATCTAAATAACAAAATATTACTTTGTTTAAAACAAAGTAGTATTCCAAGTTTAAAGTTTCAATGTACACACAAATTAGGTACTAAATACTCACTTATCTAAGTAGTAGTTTGATACGTTAATGTGTTTTATATTCTATTTAATATTTAAATACTTATAATTTTATTTCTTTACTTCAGGTTCGGGGATACTCTGTTAATTTTAAAATAATATTTTACCAGAATGAACAGTCAGGCAAAGTTTTTTGGCACATAATGTATTAGAACGGATTTTGGTTTCATCATTTAATGATTTTCTTGATTTTGGTTCTCCGTTAAAGAATTTGAACAATGAAATATGTGTTTTTTATTTTTACCTTTAGTGTATAGGCTACACAATAATTAGTTGTCGTTTAATTCAAATCAAGCTCCACAACTGTTTGAATGGACAGTTGAATAAAATATCGTAATAATACAAAAGAGATATTAGAACTCCAAAAAACGAATTAATTTGCTATCAGTTCTATTGTCTACAATTACAACAGACGAACAAAATTAAGATGTACCCACAGTATACTACAGCTATTTACACGATCTTTATATCAATTGGTTTGGGTTTAATGTACTAATAGAAATATCGTTGGTTTATTTAATAAATACGTTGTTAAGGCATATTGTATATGATAAATCGATTTATTTTGTAGCTGCATAAACATAGCAGCGCATTTTGAAGAATTCCACCACATCGTTTTATTTGAATAGAGCTAAACGAACCGAAAGCTACTAAAAGCAGATTGGAATGCTGACTTCGTTCATTGCTGCATATTTCCTTACGGAAACACCTTTCCACCCATGCTGGTTTATCTATTATTATACAATTTCCTTAAAAGGAAGTAGATTATTGTTTTATATTAAACAATATTTGTACGATAATAATACTTATGACATATTAAAGTGCGTTTCAAAAATACTGCAGGCCAAACAAGTATTCAATTAATATTTTTTTTTAAATAACATGAGGCCAATTAATCTAGAGCTAATCTAATTTCATCCGACAAATAAATAACTGTTCATTAATATTAGTTCAGTCTAGTGGAAACCTTAATTACATAAAAACCAATGCGGTATGAGAGGTGGTCGCATTATGTTCTCCATTTATAATTGTCATGTTTTTAAACAATTGAAGGCACAATCATATACAACATTGAAAATCATCTGCAATACAAGATTAATTTAGTAACAATCACTAGTCACCATAAATATAATGATTACCTTGTAGAACATTTTTGAAAATGTTTGTCGACATTCTTTTCTCAAAATGGGTATATTATAATAATAATCTCGTAATATATCTTAATATATACTTATATTTAAGAATATAAAAAGAAACAATACAAACATCCTTGGAATAGGATATTTGCTATATACATGGGTTTTGCGAGAGGTTTCCACGACTTGAAAAAATTATATTAAAAACGAAAAAAAGAAAGATTGTTTGTATAAACAGAAGTAAAATCTAGGTTTTATTGTATGTTTCTCCATACAGTAGGTTTTTATTTACAAAATCGCATCTCATTAACGGTGAAAGCGAATCACTTGAAACTTGGCATTTACAAGTACTTCAAGCTTGAAAGAGACATTCTCAACAAATGAAGTACATAATACTTTCCACTTAATATTGATGGCACTTACATTTTTAAGCGTTAATTGTACTAAAACCTTTTATAAAGAATGGATTATTGCAATTCTAATGACAAATACAATGGTATCCTATTTGCGTGAATAGGCATAAGAATAGAGGGATGGCTATTTCAGTTTAATGTTTATGCTTTCTAGCATGTTAAAAAGGTACCTAAGTATGCAATGTCTGAATTTTGTAATGAATGTTTGTTCAGCATTAAAAATATACTAATTGAAATAGAACATTTCTATGTACAAAGAAATGTATTTTCAAATACATATAACTATTAAAATATACAAAAATAAAATAAAACTGTGTTAAATATACAAATACATTAGTTACAAAACGTAACACAAAGCAATATTCCTGCATATTTTATATACATTTGGCGATTTTTGAGATATTTGATTTCAACAACTATTTTATACCTCAATTTTCAAACGGAAAGTAGTACTACTTATTTAATTTCTTGTTTAAAGTCTTTAAAATTAGCTTAAAATAAATGGTAAGTTTCAGGATTATTGTATTAGAAGACAATTCTAATAGAACGCTCTGCGATTTTCAAACATATGGATTTAAAGTACTAAACGAAGCGAGTTAAGACGAGGCATCAGCCTGTTTTCCTATATTCTATGAAGTCTTACGAAGCTGTGCAATATCTGGCAAAACACCCCGTATATAACATCTTAAAAGGCATAAAAGTGTTCGGAAACCATCTGACTCTTAAGAGTTTCAGATAAAGCTGTTGATACCTAAAATGATATGTTTAAGATACATAATAGTTATTAATGTTTTATTATCAAACCGTAATATATGACTGTCATAAATTATTTCGGTCTCTCCTCTCTCTTGCATTTTGTTATAAGAATTGTACCAAACCCAATTGGTCAATTGAGAAAAAACGAACTATTATATTAATTTCTTGTATTAAATTATTAAAAGTAATTTTTAACTATAGCTGATTTCTACATTTACTAAATACGTTGTTTCTCTTTTAATTTTATTAATTTAAAGATTAGTGTAATTTTTATTCTATTACAATATTTCTAATATTAAAAGTATTAAAGTATTAGAGTTGTAATAAAGGTTGGAACTTGGTAGAAACTTAAAACATTGTCCATATAAAAAATAAAAGGTCTACCATTAGCTTTATCTGCGTGTTACATTTCTACTACGTTCGCCATATCACGTATTATTAAATATGGGAAACTATAAGTATCGGCCTTATTGTAACATCATTGCACCCTACTTACATTTTTAAATTGCCTATTCGATCCCAGCCAGTCGTTTATAAGTCTTCAACTATAACGTGACTGCTATCACTAGCCGAGACCAGACTATACGTTTCACTGGATAACTGATTCGATCTCAAATCACTACGCATCACAAAGCGGCCGTGACGTTACGACGCGACGCCGCCGCCTAGGCCATCCACCTCACGTCTGCTGCTCGTATGAATACTGATGCCTGCGAAATATTTGTAATTTTGTCATATCTAGTTTTTCTGTTGCTACATCTGGTTGAAATTATTAAGAATTTCTTACTCTCATAGTTTTCGTTTTCCTAGGAATTCTAACAATTACAAAGGTACAAACTATTTATAGTAATAAATAACTATTTCTAATTTTACTTCTTTACAATTTTTGTAAGAAGAGGTCTGATGTAAATGAGGAATACTGAAACTCAGGAAAGATTCATAGATAATAGGAATTGTATCTAGGGATAGTTCTAATTACACGTACCCTAAATTTGAAGAATTTCTTACTGCAAACCTGTTATCCGAAAATCAACATTAAATAACCTATGTACCTTTCCTATGTTTACAATCTATCAGCCGTAATTCGCGTCATATGTAACAGGATGTAACATATCTGTTTGAAAACTGAATACTCCTAAAAATGTCAACTTACTGTACGAATCCTAACAACAGATACAGAATAAAATAATGACTTAGATAAAACGTAGAAAAATAACTTAACTTCTTAAAAGTTGGATTTTTTATACAATTAAAATAAACATTTTCTCTTAGTACCTACCATTCCTGTGTTTTACTACGATCTGTGAAATGCAATAGTATTAACCATTAGCCTATACTACATTTGAATTGTGCATTCATAATCTTGTATGTATAACATTTCCGCTGTGGGATTAAAATCCGGCAAATGATTTGGAACTAAAGACGTTGTTACAATTATAGGAGTGGTAAATAGCGTATTTTGAAGTTCTATCTACTACAAATGTTTTTTATTAAATTTAAATAATTTTAATTTAACACGTACATAAACACTATTGTTTTCTTCTTTTTAAATGTAATAATACATGTAATTCGTCCCTTGCAGATTTGTTAACCCAACAACAACTAGAAGAGAAGGAACAGAACAGTGTTCTATACCTCAACATGTGAACACTCACTCATGGGTAACATGTTCTGACAGACTAATTACGTTATCAAGGACTATCCAATGTCACGCATCGTCTAGTAAACATGTGGGCATTGGAATTTCTGATACGTTTTGTAGAAGGCTATTCATTCATTATATTCCTCAGCCTTAGGTTGCTGAGAGACTAATTTATTACGTTGCCACGTTTCTTACGATATACAGCGTAGCCATTACTCATGTGAAAGTAATGCATTTATGAGTTTTATGTCTGTAAATGTAAGTTAGTTCTTCTGTAACTGAGCTGCATACATTAATAAGTGAAAGTTTTTAAGCCGATATATGTGACAACAAACAGTTAACACATTAACAACTTCTCAGAAGTATTCCAAACAGCAGCCGAGTGTTTATTCAAGATAGTTTTAATTTTTATTGGTTTATTACAGATCTAAACATTTGTGTCCCCTCTTTAACTTTGAATCGCTCAGTTTTATTGTGATATGTTCATAAAGTTTAATATTAGTGGGTTAGATGCAAATAATTTAAAATATTTAACACGTTTTAAAATTCGTAATTAGACACAAATTTTAAAAATCAATAGATATCAAGTTGATTTTACAGGAACAAATTTACTCTTAGAAGTCAACTAATCAGTGATTGTTCCGACGGCTTTATACCCCGGCCAACTTACTCGTCTGCCTCCTCTTGTAATCAGAATAATTTCAAAAGGTATACTTCGTAATTGGGCATTAAAAGTGTAATAAAATATTGTTATTTATTTAGGAATCCATTAAAGAAGACTTTGTGTAGTCTCTTCAGTATACTGTACATTATATTGATGTCTTTAAAGAAGAATGTTGCAATTTCATCTATGTTAATACTTTAAAATTAAATGATTTTAAAATTTAAATCTGTCAGCTTTTTATTTGCTCGCCCTCCCGATTAAACTGACTTTGTACTTGTACTTGTGTAATTGCTGCTACAAAGTCCTACTAGTAAAGAACTGCCTTCATGCAAGGACGGCGGACACGAGAGAATATCCCCTGTGGATAGCCGTCGCTCTGAGGGTCTGTTGTTTCTTAACCCCAAAATTTACAAAAACTGAGGTAAGGATAAACCTCAATAGGCCACAAAGAGGAAAAATCCCACGTCATTAGATATCCATACACAGATTTCTTGTTACGTAGTAAGACCGTCTTAGTTAGAACTTCATGCATAACTTTAAATCTTATGTGTAATATATTTTTTTAATATGTCAACTTTATCGATATTATTAACTTAGGAAATCTGATCAAATAAACCTCTTAAAAGTTATTGAACTACGCTATTCTCAATGCGATTTGTGGTAAATCGGACATTGATGGTAAATATAAGCAGTAAGAACAACGATATATGACATGTAAACCCTACTACAAATCACTTTTGTTGATCTTAATTCTAAATATGTAAAGCCTTATCTGGGGAGGATGTTGTGACGAAACGTAATCGTTAGTGTGTGAGCAATGCAGTCGTAGAAATAAACCGTAAAATATTCTAGTAGAACAAATAAAGTGCTAGTGGATATTATGTCCAAGTCGGGCACTTGGATCGTTTGAGAATAGATCAAATAAATTTAAAATATTAATACTGTCAAAGACACTTCCATTAGTAACTTTTCTATTTAAATGTGTAGTGTTGCTCGTTTATTCAATATCTTAACTTCATCGCTTATACAACGTGTCAAACCGAATATACCCCTTTCTCAGTGTTTGAACAATCATACTGGTTATGTTTGAATTAAACTATAGCAGAATATATAACAAAACAAATGTCATAATATGGTCTTTTCATACACATAATAAAATTTAAAACACTTGCTGAGTATAATAATAGAATCCGCAGTAGTGTTTTACTCAAACCTTTTATGTCCAACATTTTCCTCCCGTACATGCAAGAAATAATATTCTACTGCAGTCCTTTAGTTTATATTTGTATTTCATAATGTTATTTCGAAATACATTTTTAATTAAAATAGGTAAAAACATTTACTTGTCATTTTCAATTAACAACAAGGTTAACCGTACCTCGAACTCCTCTATCTACGTTAGCACCAGTAATGCGTTTCAAATAGTGTTTTCTCGGCGTGGAACGGACTATAGTCATCGGAGGTTCAAAGGCAGAATAAATGTCTTCATCATTCACTTCTTGGTGAAGGCTATATAAATGTAGATGAGCTCTTTCATATGGAACATTGCCATGAATAACTTAAACACTGCAAGTTTTTCGTCCTGTAATTTGTTAGAATATTGAGTTTAATATAAATGCATTTCACATAATTTTCTGTGTATCTAAACATAAACATAATATATTAAAAATGTATATGTATGCTATAAGAACCTGTGATGTGTTTTTTCACAATCCAAATACCAGTCTTCAACCGATTATAGAGAATTATAATAGTAAGATAAGATAAAATCTAAATTTAAATTTTTGGTATGATACATCCGGTTAGGAAATGATGCACTACTTGAAAAGACAAAATTTTAATTTAAATATTGTTTTCTGTGCAGTTGGTAAATAATATATAGTTTGACCCATGTATATATATATATATATATATATATATGTGTGTGTGTGTGTGTGTGTGTGTGTGTGTGTGTGTGTGTGTGTGTGTGTGTGTGTGTGTGGTGTGTGTGTGTGTGTGTGTGTGTGTGTGTGTGTGTGTGTCTAAAAATTTCTAACTATGATGATGATGTTTGTTTTAATTTGAAGGTTATTTCATACAAATAGTGAATCAGTGAGGATTTTAAAACTTAAGCTGATGGATATGCCTGATATCTGGTGGTCATAATCTCAAAGTATTTCTGGAATATGAGCGTTTGGTGTGATTTATGTGGTCAAAATAAACTTCTGACTGTCTTATATTGCGTATTTTAGACGCCATAAAGACTTTCGATGGGGGAACCATTTTTATTTTAGAACTTACGATTGTTTTTTATTCCCTCTATGAGCATTTTATTCACAACTTAAACATTTCAGACGAGCAAAATAAAAGATCTTTGTTCTCACGTGTTCGCTGTAACGTCAAACATAACGATGTTCGAAGCAGAAACAGTAAAGGCTTCCTAAAATCCAGAATTATCGATAATCCACCTTATGAAAGTCATATTCCAACGATGTCTCATCAGGAATATTCACATCAATCATTAATTTTCTGATACTTAGTACAGAGATGATTCTGGTTACCTACACAATATGCCTATGGGAACTGTTTTATAATATGAACTGAAATATGCACTCTAACCTGGCGGCGGAATAGGTGAACTTCCTCTCCTGCTTTCGACAACCTAATTTTGATACTATGGATTTTGTAAAGCTTGCATCCTTAGTTGCTTCTGCTATCTGTTCATATTGCGCCAAGAAGCGCATAATTAAGGCAATTCTTAGCTCATTGTGGCGTAAAAAAACTGTGGCTTATAAAGGAAGACACAAAAAGACCCATCTCATTGGCATATTTAATGTACTCTTTCCTCGAGAATCTTTTGAGCCTGTATAGTAGTCATTCTGTTCAAGTTATAGTCAACTAAATACCAACAAGAATAAGTCCAGAACTAAATCTGCAGAATGCGACACTCAGTAGACCGGTTACCAGTATTGAAGGGTAGAGTGCAAATATTTTGTCATGGTTGGTTTATAATTGCACCGAATGCTATTATAGTGTTTCACACATTGGCTGACTTATCGTGTGTCACTCGTGTGTCACTACCATATTGGTTTTCATTGGATAGATGCCTGGATAGACGGATTACTGCGGGCCAGGTTATAAAGTCGTGTTTAGAATCTTTGGAAAACCTTGAGTAGTGGAATCTCGCTGCTAATTGGTTAACATTTCACCAATTAATTTTTATCATGATTTTCTTTCTGTAAAAGTAGCTTGATGGCATGAACTAAATCACGAATCATATAGAATTAAGACATGTTTTAAAATATATGGTCTGCCAAGAATGCGGATGCGAACCGGTTAAAAAACATTGCGTAGATTACGCCAAACCTCTGAGTTTACGTGATTTTATTACCTGGATAGGTTTGAATACATAAACAACATACATTTATGTTAGCCATTTAGTTAAAAAATCTACAAGGCAAATTGTCCTAATATCAATTCTCTTCAGAGAAATTATCTTTCTTCTTATAGAAGTAAGTTTGCTTTGCATAGAAAATTGTTATTACTAACTCTCCACACTATAACAACTGGAATATTTCGTGGAAACTAATAATTACTTTCTTGAAAGTATTTTGAAAGCGGTAAAATGTCCGTTATAACATTATTACGATAGATATTGGATACGTTACTACGCATGATACACTCTCGTATTATCATATCGAGATCTACAAGGACGTTGGTACTACCCACAAATTGGCCACCAATCATTTGATTAATTTTAATAAATCTAGTGATGTAAATACTCTACCACGAGTAAACATGAACACTTAAAATATTGGAAACATTAAAAAATTTAATATATTTGACAAGCAATAATAAAATTTACAATTTTCAAATAATAAATATTATGGACAATATGTGGGCAATGGATTGAAATCTCTATCCTAAAAATATAAATTATCATTTTATAATTTATCCAAGTTCGAAATAAAATATTTTTAAAGTAAATAGTTTTTTGGAGTTGTGCCATCTCACGTTTCATCCTCGTTTTCTCCATCAATGACCATCCTACTCTATTTTCCACTTTTATACTGATGTTATAATGCGAAAATAACTAGGGAAAAATGTATATTTTCTTTTACTCCTAACGTACTTAGAATTATTTAAAACAAATATGTTTATCGGTACAGGTTTTATATAAATGTTTTACTACCACCACCGCGTATGGATCATTTAAAAGTACGTTTATAGTAAAAGCAAAATTAACTAGGGTATAGCCAATTTTATAATTCTTTCTCTACAGCCCATAATTATTACGTGAGTAGGGTATCAAGAGTAACAAAGAAGTAGTCCTTTATTTATTTTGCGTATAAGTTTATTTTAAGCAACTAAAGTGAACAATCATCAAAGACAAGATAGTAAAAAGTTTTCACCATATAAGTTAACAACACCAGAGCAGAACGCTGTCAGTACCTATCTCGTACTTTCGACAAGCTCCTGATGAAGTTATTTTCGTACAGTTAGTTAGATAAGCTCTTGCTTCTATTAAGCTGTGAGTTGTTTTCTTTTCACACTAGTTTATGCAGCGCACCACATTCGATTTGTTGTAATAGTTGGACGTCAATTATAATGCAATGGTAATTGGAATAACATTTGTTAAAGTTAAATTTCTAAAAGAATTGTATCTGGTTATCAGGTAAATATCGTAGTTCTTCCTTATTTTTTTATTTTTTTAAATTTTTTTAATTCTACGGTTTATGGTAATAGTTTATATTTATACCACAATTGCCAATGCACGAGTACCAGTTTCATAAAGGTTTTAATTAAACAAATAAGTTGCGGTTTATATATACAACACATATTTAGTTCAATACTGACTTTAATAAATATATAATTTAGAAATAACTTAACATACAGTACATGAGTAGAACTACTTTTACTCCGACAGTTTAGTAACAACCTGTTAAGTTGTCAAGTGGGCGTTCTGCCACAGTCCTGACACCCCAGTGGAATGGTTCACAATCCTATGTTGTTGGTTTACCTGAAAAAAAAAAAAAAAATTATTTCTATTATAAATCAAAATTTTTGTTTTTTTTCAGAGCGTAATAATTTAAGCAAAGAAACCTTGTTTTTTAGTTTTTAGTTAATTTTACATTCTGTATTCTTTGATGAATATTTAATGTAATCTATTAGGTAGCTAACAATAAAGCAAATGCTTAATACTTTAGAATGATCTTGTCAGATATTTTCTATATTTCACTCAACAGCTAATGCCTGTGTCAGGGAAATATCAGTCAGGTCTAATAACTATTCGAATAGTATAGTAAAAATCCCCTTCACACAACCATTCAAAAACGGGTTATATGAATTATTTGATGAAAACCATGAGGTAAGTAATATATGGTACACTTGAAATTAGTAAAAAATGTACTTTGTTTGGTTTAATTTAAAAAATGGATCGTTGTATTTAAATAAATTAATTCGAACCCTACACTTCCTGCTTACTGATCTTGAAAATGTTTTGACTATAATATTTAAAATCTATTAGAAATTTCATGGAGATTTCACGTAAAAAAGTTTTAATATAGATTTTTATCTTTGACTGTTTTAAATTTACAAAATCAGTTATTTGAGAGCAGCCAGTGAAGGCCGCAACCAATAATCAACTTGGCCACATTAAATTGTTGGTCTTGTTATTACGCACAACTTTGTCCATTTCATCTTTGCTGTATCTCTTATAGTTTTCCAAGATAACTTTAGTATGCATAACATTTGGAACACACTGTATAGTATTTTAAGAGAACGATAGGATTTTTAACAGGCATTATAGAAAAAGTTTAAAGAGAACTAAATTTGAATGTATGTATTAAACTAATAATTTCATAAAAATATGTTTATCTATTAAAATATAAATGTAATTATAGATATAATAATTAAATGCACTAAATAAATCATAGTTCATTCACGGTTGAGTTGGTTGTATTATTGGAAGCTGTGTGATAAGCGAAGAGGAGCTCAGCAATGATCCTGGAGTTGTAAGGGAATAGAAGTGTGAAAATACCGTGCCATTCCCCAAGAGAACATATTTGATATAAAGTTACAATAAATAACTTAACATGTTATTTTCATAAATCAACTTGTATGGTCTTGGAAATGAATAGCATACTTAATTTTATCTGTTTTATCTTCTCAAAATAGGTTAAATTGTTGGTTTCAAACATTCACATTTGTTTAAACTCACATTTATGTTTTTATAATCGTGTATCTATACTACCTAATTGTGAGTTTGATGTTTAATGACACAGCAAACTGTTAGTTCTATACTTTTCGAATTGTAATGAAGGGCTAATTTTCAGTTTTCAACGCGTGTGTAAAAGGAAATTTTGCTTTACATATTATTTCAATAATTCAGTTAAGCTGCAAATTTCAATAACATTATTATTACATTGATTTAATTCTTTCAGTTCACTAAAAGTTATACTTAAGTTGTTAGTTGTTGTATTAGAAACAAATTGAACATGATGCCTAAAAATCACAGTTCCTAATGTTATTTGATCTGTATTATGTGCTACGTTCGGACATTGAGTTTTCTTTGTGCCAATCTTTATCGCCTTTTTCGTTTACTGGATATTGTAATATAATTATTTTACGTAAAAATCACTGGTTCACACACTTATATATATAGCTGTATATATATGTACATATATATATATAAGCTTATATATATATATATATATATATTAGTTTATATATATATATATATATATATATATATATATATATATAAACTTTAGTTCTTAATTTTAAATTCAAATATGTACTATGAACAACACGTGCAATGTGTATTATATACTTTCAAAATTTCTTTATATTATACTTAATTTTATCTGTTTTATCTTCTCAAAATAGGTTAAATTGTTGGTTTCAAACATTCACATTCATTGGTTTACTATTCAGTAAACTGTAACAGATTTCTGTTTTGAAACTTGACATGAAGAGATTTAAGTAACTCTCGTAGTATAGATGTTTGAATAAACTAAGAAAATATCTGCTTCACTTTGTGCGCGTGTATGGGTGCGTTTCAAACACATACAAATTAGATTACATTTAAAAAAATTGTGAGTCAAAATATTCTAGTCAAAACTAAACCAAGAAAGAAAAACTTTTCTTGGATTACATTAACGTAACATTCTACAGATGTTTAAAGTTTCAAAGACAATTATTTGTTGAATGACTCGTCGCTGATTGGAGCGTGTCCCAAACTAATATTGAGTTATCAACTTTTGTTTCAAAACTCGAGCCGTAATTTAATTGTTGTTAACATTTGTTTGTAGTTTTCTTAATCTTTCAAGATATTTTTAAGTGCTGTACAAGTTGCTAAGCAATCAGAGCATAGCGCTGCGATTTTAATCATAAAGATGAGTTGGAGAACTTGTTCATCAAGCCGTTGTTTTTAAATATTATGGAACAGAAAATGTATTCCAACAGATTATCTTCTTAACCAAAACATAAACCTTTGGCTCAACGATAATGGAGAGTGTTATCGGTAAAAAAAGTTAAAGGAAGGGGAGTCGGTTGACTATATAGCGCACATGTTAAATTAGATAAGTTTAGGAACATGTTTCTCAATAACCAATAAACACATCAAGATAAGGTTTGTTTTATTTGAATCTGCTATTTCTTACCTACATTTACAGCACAGCAAATTTCCATAGCATAAATATAAGTATTAAAAATATTTTGTTTTATAAAAGTCAATTTTTATCAATTTTTTTAATACATAACTTTTTTTTAATTATTATTAGACTACATACAACAATTTGCTGTGCTATAAACATTGCTCTAATTACGAGGAACAAAATTTTAAAAAATCATCAAAATATATTGAATGGTTCTAGAGAAACGTGTTCCTAAACAAAGAAAAACAAGAATTTTCAGAAAACTCTTTTAAAGATCGCATATACATTAATCAGAAACATAACAGCATTTAATGCATTCCAGGACCATAACTAGGGTTGTCAGGATCCTCCTCTTGTTCTTATAAGTCTTCTAAATGCCTTTTAGCTGCACTTACTTTCTCGCGACACTTTTTCTCGATCTCTTCCACAGCTTTCTGCGCTTTGTTGATTCGGGTGGCATCAAATTGTTTCATTGTTTCACAACAATAGCATCCAGGTGTGATCCCTAGTTTGCTCAACACTTCACATTTTATTATGTTCCCTTAGTTGAAACTTGCCACAGCATCAAATACACCTAGTTCTAATGTTTCCTTCATCACGAAGGTTGATTTTGGAACTCGCGACCAAATTATATTGTTCAGTGATTCACTGGGGTTTTGAGTACCACCTTGCAAACATTTTGATAACAATGATGGATCTGATAAATCTCTAAATATTTGTTTCACCTCTTTCATGACAGCAGGATCTATGTGTTTGTGATTGTTGTTATCATAAGTTTCATCATTTATTTTAGCTAGTTGGTACTTACACCAGGTATCTTGGCTAGTACTTATATCAGGCTAGTACTTGGTTCTGGTTCTTGACATTCACTAGGCACAATTACTTTTTTACCACCTGGATTTCTTGTCCCGGTAAAGCACTTTGCTTTGTTTTTGAAGGTTTGTGCTCTAGGCATTTTCACAAACAATAAACTACACAGTATAACTAAATATTATAACTTAGACTGAATGAAAGCAAGAAACACAATGTATGTGACAATAATAAACAAACAACAATTAGGGTTATGTCAAATCTCAACTGACTGTAAACAGATGGGTTGACAACCCTGTATATTCAAAGCAGCACAAAGCAGGTTGGCTAACATAAGCCTAATAATAAATATGCGCTTCAACGAGGATTATGTATGACAATGATGCAGAGTACATGAATTTTACGAGCCAAAATATACTGAAGCCATTTATATAATATTATATTTGGGTGTGATATTGTTGGCCGATTTGAATAAAAATTGCACCAAATTAAACAGGAGGGTCTAAAGATTAATAAAAGCAAATAAAACGTTTTTTGGGTTTTTTAGATTTTTTTGTCAACCGACTCCCCTAAATTCACGAGAAAACAAACTATTAATATAATATGACGAAGTTTTTTTGGGTGGGGGGGGCTAGGGAGGCCGTCCTCTTAGTAATTACGTACTACAAAGAGAAAGTAATCCTCATGTAAGAGACAATTATCAATAAAAATAAGGGAGTCATGGTCGATTGTGTTGATAAGAAGTGTTACAGTCAGAAACTGGATTTCATGAGCCTATCTTAGCACAGATCCAAAGTCCTTAATAACTTAGCACACACTAAAGTTTTAATACCATATCTTACTTTTCTTGTGTTGAAAATTTTGTTAATTTCATTAATTAATAATATTGTTTGTGTAAAACTTTAAATAAACACTATAAGCAAAACTATTCGTTCTTGGACCTTTTAGATCTAGGTGCACATAGCATAATATACGTAACAGCTAAATTAAACATTTAATCCGAGTTATTTCAGTAAGCCCAAAGAAAGTTGGTCGTTATTTTATAATTCTTCTATCCAACCATCTCACCTTTGTTGTTTTCGTATAACTATATGAATGGAAGAAAGTTTGTGTCAGTCTGGAGGTACCATTTATTTCTGAAAGTTTCTTTTGTGAAAAGCTTCTGAAAAGTGGTGGTGAATAATCCTCTCTTTAACTTATCTTCGAGGTCTTTTTACGGAAATGTGTTTATCGGAGCTTCCCGGCATGAAAAGACTTATCCTTGCTTTCAAAAGTGAGAAATGGGAGGAAGTGCGGTTCTTTGACCGGATTTCTTTAGCTCTCGTCATTTATAGCGAAGGTCTGTGTTTAGCCGTTATAAAACATATAACTCACGACAGCGAATAATCGTAAAATAATAGGTTTTAAATGAATACGTAACATTTTTTTACTTATTTAGTTTAAATTTGTTTTCAAATAGTGTAGTAAGAATGAATTAAACACCTCTAACAAAGTTATATTATATTATTGACAGTTAAATGGGTATATAAAACACAGTTGTTGATTGTTGAGTAATGTATGTAGATTATCCGCAAGATGAAATGGGCAGTAGTATGTATAGAACAGTTTAGTTGTACTGTAACTGTAGCTAATATAACACCGGTGTTCACAATGTGCACTGCCTTAATCAAGGTTAGTGTTAGTTCCATGATCCAGATGTACTCAGGCTGTGCGCTAAATGAGTTTCTGTGAATCTCATTCTGCTCTTTCACTGCGTCTAAATTAATTTACTCGCATTTTGTAGACACGTTAATATGTTTGGTGTTACGTGCTTGCATGTATTTGTCGTTTAATGTTCTATTATGGGATTTACGACTCTTTATTTTAATCCTTTTAACTCTTTGCAAAATATAGCTTCTATATAAGACTGAATATTAAAGTTAATCTTTGAAGATGTCAAAGATAGTGATTAAAGCTGTAAACTGTGGATAATGATTCTTAAAAATCTTCGTGTCCAAATAAGATTAAGACATGCTCTTCGTTCTTTATTGTCTTTACTAAGATCCTCACACTGACCAGAGGCCCATGACTAAGGGTAGAATAAGGCTTCGAAGAAAATCGGCCTCGACTTAAAGAAATATCGACATTCAGATTTTTACAATTAACAAAAACGGACTTATACAAAAAATGAGCTAGTAATAGGAGAGGAACAGAGTATTAGTATGAGGTCTTTCATTTACAGAATAAGCGTATCTTAATTCCAGTTCCAACATGTTGGACAGCTGTACGGACTATCTAATTCCACGAAACCCTTTCTGGTGGTATTAAGGCCTCGAAAGGTCAGTGGCTTTATCTATCTGTCTGTGCAATAAATATTGGTAGAAAAGTCCTAGTTAGTTAGTCCTAACTTAGTACATACGCTAATCTTGGTTTAGTAAAAATTTGTTGGTTCAATCTTAGGGCCAACATTTAAAAGAGCAGCAAATTTGCAAGCAACACTGTAATAAAAAGCATTGCAGGATAGGTTCTATCAGGTTCTTGTTTAGTCCCATGTATTGGATTATTCCTACTAGAAATATTTATATAGCTGCTTCGGACAGGCCTCATGGTGCTTTCTCTGAAGAACCGATACATGTAGTGAACCTTATCACAAACTGTATACCCTGAGGCTATATCGTGTCAAATAACAGTGCAAGACAAAAATGAAATTTTATATGCCTCAAAGTTGTACCTCTGAGACAGAATCTGACCTAATTTGTTATATTTAATTTAACTTTTTTCAACACACTTCCTTTGTTATTTTTGCACGATTTTGTAAAACTCATAAGAATATTAAGAGTTAAAAAATATTTACAATTTTCTAAATAATGAAAGCCGAGAGAGGTTTTAAAAATGAGGACGTCCACAATTTTGACATCTTAATACATTAAGGTATGTTTGAGGTGGTATTAAACGCTGTTTGAACCTTTGAAAGATACTGACTTGATATATATCATGGTGAGTATAATCTGTATACAGATAGAATTTAATCAGTCGTTTGTAAAATTCTTTGCTAATCATTATAAAATTGAATTTATTTCTCACGTGCAAACGACAACATCCTTGATTTTTTATACAACTGAGAGATACAGGTCTCTGAGAATACTGTCTTGTATTTGTTTTTGTATCGTGTTCGTGTATTTACTGTAGAGACTTTTCCTCCTTCGCTCTTGTTTTCCCTTATTGGATGACAACATCCTCTCAGTCAGCAAAATAAGGAAAGCGTCTTCAAATAAGTTGAGTATTATCTGATCATCTCATCCAAATAAGATATAATGTGCAATAATACAATAGTAACATGGCAAAGTCGATAACAATTAAGTAGTCTGACATTTATAATATTTATTATATTTTGATGCTTATTGTAATTAATTATTGTGTTGTTTACAATGTGCTTAAAAATGAACAAGTAGGGTATTAGATTATCTAAAATTATATATTTTCAAACATTATTTTAGGATAAGACAAATGTAGATAGTAATTCAAAGAGGCCTTTTCATAAGTCGCGGTGTTATGGTTGGGTGGTATGTAGTAGGGTTATTTTTGTGAAATAAATTAAAGGGGGTTTCCTTTATGTAAATGATGGATTAAAAGTTGGATGAAGAAAATATAGTAAATCCTATTGCGTTTAGAGTATTGATGATTTATTGTTCCAAAGTTATTACATCGAACTGTAAGGGGTCTTCATAAACATATTACAAACTACAACTCAAGATGATTGATTTTATATTATTTAATTCAAGTAAATTAAAACTTATTCTCCATCTCTGAGTTTTACTACGTAAGTATGTCCGGAAGGCAATACTCATTTCTCTAAGAAATTTAAAATCCCTTTGTTAAATATTTAACACCTTAATTAGGTGATTTATAACTGAACAAAAAATTACTAATAAACAACTTGTCTCAAGAATAAAATGGAATATGGAGTCTCTGCGTTGTACTTGTTTAGTAGTTTCACTTATGTATCCTCTTTCACTTATATCTGTATTTATAAAATGGACAATAATTGTTCTACAGAGTGAGTAAATGTCTTGATACACCCCTATAAAAGACCAGTTGTGCGAGGAATCATAACGGCATCTGGTATAGGGTGACTGGAGGTAAGAGGAACAACTTTTAGGAGTATGGTGACAGTGGCGGCCTTCTTCAGATCTGACATCTTGGATCTGGGTAGAATATTTCAAAAGAGTAAGGCAGTCATGTGGTACCATTCTAAGAAATGCAAACGTGAAATCTATTTTTGAGATATCTTTATTTGTGTTGGAGTTATGACCTGTTTAAGTCTAAATATTTATGTCTAAATAATTATCAACGGCTATAGATAATCACAGGCTACTTGTAACTCAGCGAGCTATTATACATTTGTTAGACTATTGTTACCGAGTTTATGCTTCTGAACGTGGGGGTAATTTCTGAAGACCAACTTCTTCACCAGCTCTTCCTTACTTTATTTTTCGTGGACATTTCCCTTACATCTCCATCTTTTCTCTCAATTTTCTATCTGTTATTGAATTGTAAAATGTTCAAAATTCATAATAAATGAAAATAATTTTATTGGCTCAAATAACGAGTTATATTTTAGTATTTTATTTTGTAAGCCAGTAAAATGTTTATTGGATATATAAAAATGGATTAGCATGACTTTTAAACTACCTATCACTTTCAAAGTTTTATTAAAATTCTTGAATTTACAAAAATATAAAGGAAAAGTTTGCTTTTTAAGTTTACGGTACTATGATTAATGTATTCAAGGAAAATATTTTCTTTTCCATTGTGCATAAGTGTATACTAAATTTTAAGTATATTCATGATTAAAAATATGACTAAAAGTGTTCTATTATACTCCGATCTGAATTAAAACAAAATTTATTGTGTATTGAGACAGCAATAGTAGCTAGACTTCAGGCCTGAGGTGTGTAGTGACATGCCGCCTCGTAGCCACGAAGGCTTTCATCATTTACCAGATAAAGTTAAGTGAACTGTTAGACTAGCAGAACTATTCCATCGAAATTGCATTTTACCATCTACAAAAAAATAATAAATTTGTTCAAACTCTCCAAAACAAATAGTATGTAAAACAATTTTCATTTTTTTACATTTATTACTGACGACTGATGATTTTAAAGCATAACAGGACTTCAAACATTTGCTATCTTTACACAGAATGTTTAGAAACTCCCCCATAGGATATTCTGCCAGTTTCGTCAAGGAAAACTAAAAATGTAGCCATGAGTCAGAAATGTTTAGTCAACTGACTCTCTGCTTGTATGTGTTTTTAGATTACATTTTTATTTCAGAAACCAGTAAAGATAAAACAATCACTTTGGGAACAACCGATTATAACAAATGGGAAACAATTGCAGTCTCAAATCAAGAAAAGTATCATATCACGTTATAAGACGGTGGACGGTTGATATTTATAGATTATTAACGTAAACTCTAACACGAATATGCAATTTTTTAAAGAATGAAAAATGTACTACACAAAATATAGGATGAATAATATAAGATAATAAATTTAAGCACAAACATGCTGATTCTTAGATAATAAAAATCTGCCAGTAACTAATGTAGAAATAAGCGTTTAACTTTTATACACGAATATAGTTCTTGCTTCATGTTTTCGGCTTCATTAACATTGCATTGCGACATTTAAAAGCTTACAGTTACATTATTTACTGCCCGATTTTTATTATATATGTGCCAAAATATTTATATTTTTCACGGAATAAGGCTGTAAAAACTTTCCACTGTCTGCCTTCTTAAAACGTAATATAATATTAATTCATATATTGTCACTATCCAAGTTAATATGTCAATTCTGATTACTTATTTCTTAGAGTATTTGCATCTAATTAAATTCAGTAATTATATTAAATCCTAGCACAATTAAAAATACATCGTTTTATCTTCAGTCAACTTTTATCATAGTGGTGATCACAGTTACAAATGTTAAAACATTTATACAAATTCTAAATATTTAAAACAATAAGTTACTACACAAATATATTATCAAAAAACGATTTATTTAATATTTATCTTGATCCTTGGAATCGGTGATGACAGAGAAAAAATATATTTACTTTCTGAAAGTTTATTTATTTATTTATAACTGTTATACTAATTAGTTTAATATATGCAATATTAATTCTTTTCACTGATTCGGAAAAGAACTGGATTTAAAAATATCACTACTTACTTCTGACAGCCTTAATTGAGAAATATTTTGTAAGGTTACACATGTGTATTGTGACGCTTAATGTGTGTCAAATGATATGTGAAGAAAATGCATTCCTACCCTCATCACATGAAACAACCAGAGCTTCACTCCATTTCATGACAATTACTTTCCCTCTATATTTCACACTCACTACTACAGACATGCTTTGTGACAAGTACTGACCCTTAAATACGGACCAAGATCACATCCAAGATAACTATGGTTGCTGTTTAAAAATTGCCTATAACTTGAATTACCTGCTTTCGGATATCTTCACTCGTCCCTATAACTTTTGAGTATTTTTATTTTTATAAGGATTGAATATATGACGGTATTCATCAGACAGATCGAAATGCTGCTATTATCCAAAAACAGAATGAGCCATGGAGCAATACACTTATTATGTAGTTGGCAATATAGCTCTGATATTACTGAACGAGGTTAAAGCATCCTAATAGAAAATAACCAGTATTTTTGGGAAGCAATATTATTTTACAATGTTATGAATAGGGTTTGACGTGCACTAGATGTGAATATTTGCATGTTTTCTGGTAAGCATGGTTACATTACATTTTGAGGAATGACATTATATAATCGAGCCGTAGATAGTATATTTATAGAAGAGAAAGTATAGATTGATCAAAGAACATTGTGAGACAGGCAAGAGCTGTTTTACTTTCCTCAGAAAAAATGTAACTCGGGCAAAGTGGATGTAAATTCTGACTACCTGGTCGTTGCCAAGAGATTACCAACATTCTAACGGAAAAGCGCGACACTTAGAATGATACTTCCTCCCGTTTCTTAAAGCCCACGTCAGGTTCTGTTAATTTATTGCTTTTTAGTTTTTGAATCTCTTTTACTGTGATAGTGATTTTTCTATTTAATACTTAATTCATTCTCATAACAATATTTATATTATTACGGTGTTTTTTTGCCGAATACATTATGTGTGTGGTTCTTATATACATAAGTATACATGTAAGAAATTGAAATTTGGCTCAGAGGGAAAACACTGAGTTTACACAACGTCCACAGCGAGCCTGATATTTGTCGTGTTTATTTTTAATGACCCACCCATAATCACCACGCTAAATAACTCACTCTGCTCTTACTCTCACCGTGATATCCGGAAAACTCTTTCCTAAATTGAAAAGAGTAGTCACGCTCTACTAACTATTTGTAATTTATTAATCACACGTTTAATGACACATAAACACATTAGTCATAAATCACTGATTTCTAGTTTAGTATAACACATTAACATGGGAAGTTAATTTTCGTGGTTACTGGAAATATTTAAGGTTCAAAAGTTCCTGCTACTGTTATGACATGAGAAAAGATATTTTTACAGATTTCCGACTTACATGGTACCACCAAACTCAGATATAACTGGTCTTACACAGCCTGTGAGGAATCTCGTGAATTTGAATCACCTTAACCACCTGGATTCGGACCCAGAAAAAAATTTCAATATGGCGTTATATAAAATGTGGTAAAATGTATGCTACCCATTGCATACACACTCTTTGAACTCTTAATTTAATAGCTCATTCCCTCGTACTGTTTTTCATTAACCAAGTAAGTGTTAGGTAACCGTTATCTCACAAAATTTCTTATGTATGTTCGGTGATAGTTACTTTTGCAGGGTGTTTAAGAACTCTCCGAAGTTATGTTGAGAATTTTTTATTCGGATCAAGGCAAACGAAAAATGTAATATAGACATGCTACAACGTAATAATTCTAAATAACATAAATTTAATTAGATAATGAAACTTTGCAACGATTAGTCCAATTCACGTACAAAACTTTTGACGTAGAAAATATCTACATTACTTATTGTAATGTAGATATCTTCTACATTACAAAAAAAGATATTTAAGATATAAGATATGTTTTGGAGATACATTACAATAAGTAATGTAGATGTAAGTTTTTAACTGTTGCAATGCTCAGAAAATATTTCATTGTTTACATGTTTACGCCATGATCAACCCTGCACTACTACATTATTTATTGAATAGTTCTTTTTCCAGGTGTAAATAATTTTAAAATTAAATTTAAGAACTGATTTTATTCTTTCACAGCTTTTATAATATTAATAGTGTTTATGTTGTTACTTTTCTTAAATTCCTTACGTCCAACATCTTGAAACGTGGTATGAATTGTTGCTTGATTTGAGACTGCAAAACAATGTTTTATCTTTACTGGTTTCGGAAATGAAAAATAAATTTTAAAAACGCCTACTGACAAGGATGAAAACTAAGCATTTATGATCCATATTTATACTATACTTTATATTGCTTTGACTTGTACAAGTACCCAACGGTATCTGGAGAGTTCATAAACCCTGTACCTTGTACCTTGTAGGACAAGGATGTTTTCTTGTGATTGATGTGTTATCAGTTATATGAGGTTGTAAAGTCATGTACAGTAACAAGTCACTTTTCATACGACTAGTTAATGAATATCGGCAGTTAATGTAATGAATGTGATGCAATAGTGTTAATAAATTTAATAATAAATGTAATAAATTTATAAAAACGTGTATCTTAATATCTATTACTTGTTTGTTACTGTTTAGGTCATGAGATTATACCAGTGCACAAAACGTGAATTAGTTTTGTAAGGCCTTGAATGAGAGTGCCGGAGATAGGATATACATCGCGCCTACAAGACTCACGAATATAAGTTCCAAAAAGTTCCGAATTTCGTACAATTTAAGTGAAGCTAAGGGAAGCGAAGAGACAAATCGACTTGCTTTGGAGAGAGAAAGAGGGAGAGAATTGTGCCACCACAAGTGAACATCGTTTATCTAACTCGAGTGTCCAACTCTACCACGTAGACCTTACTTGCATTTATATTGAGTCTTACCACAAGCTTATACTAAATTACTACATTATATTATAATGGCTGTGACATCTGCAGGAAACCAAACTAATATTAAAGTATTGTAACAACATAGTTATATTTTGTGAAGTGATAGCACTATACCAATGCCGAATGTAATTAATTTTATTCTTAAGAATCGATGAGTATTTTAGGTTTTAGACTGTTGCCTATTTATTTCAACCTAAGCCTCAGTTGACAAAATAACGCTATATCTCATGTGAAAGAAAATTAAAGGGCCACTTTTATCAAACACAATTTTACGTTTGTGAAAGGCAGAAAAGGAACCACATGGCTGAGATACGTTACCAAATATTACACAAAAGCAAATTGTGATTAATTTTGTCAACTACCCATCTTAAAAATATTTCTGTTGTAGGTTTATTATTACTTAATTGCAAAAGAATATGTGAAACATCCATTGCGTGAACAGTGGATTGTTCTCAGAAACTGCATTCAAGCATGACATAAATGCAGAGAAAGCCTACGTAATTATAAAACCAAAATGCTATAATTAAGTTTCTCAATATTGGCAGTGAATATAAGGGACTTTTTATATAGTCAGAGTTTTCATTTAACGAATTAATATTCAAAATTAAATTTCAATCTTTCTAAATTTACAATTTATACAGAAACATATATTTTATTGGTATATACAATAGAAGAATCGATTGGTTTATTAAAAAAACTAGTTAAAGAACTAACCCAATGGATGCTTTTCAGTTACATAAATATGTGGGGAGAAGCTGGTCCTCATTCACATGTAAACTGAATAACTTCAGAATGCTTCATAGATTGAAAATAATAAATCAAGAAACCCAAAGAAATGTTAGGTGTAGACAGAATATTATGACATCCCCATCAGTAAAGGGAGCAATAAAAAATTGTTGATAATGATGAAATTTTTAAAATCTGTATGAAAGCCAAATGTTTAAGTTCTTACGGTGATATATGATACTAGTCCATTCGACTCTCGTGAAGGTAATTCTTGGGACCAGGTTTTGTAATAGCGGTTTAGACTTCTTATCAATCGGTTTCACAAAATTTCTATAAATTCCGAATTGTCGTTCTACCAAAGATTTGTTGTAGTTTCGGCTGTTACCTTTAAGCAACTAGCCTTTTTTATACTGTTCATGGTGGTAGACGATTGACTGTTAACTGGTCTGCGGTTAATGTTCTTATTGCCTTACCAATTATGTTTTACTTTTTGGAACAATACAAAGATCTTTGTAATTTTAAACCAAAGATCTATTTTCAACTAGAAATGTCGTCAGTTCTAGTAAAGCTCAAATGCTTTTTAGTCCTTGAAGTGAAACATTCGCTCTGAGAAACTGGTCTTGTTAGTGAGTTGTTAAAAATGTTTCAACAGATCCTAAGTACTAGAAATGCCAGAAACATTATCACAAATTATATTAAAGTATGAAATTGAATAATTTCGTGTTGTTTTGTAACTTTACAATGCAATTTACCAAGTACAATGGCATGCGTTAAACTAAAAATTTGTAATTCGGTACCCGTTTCCAATTTTTATTTTCTTAAGAAAATCTCTTTGTGTTGTAAACCAATATAATAATTTACTCCTTTTAAAACTAACACTAAACCTTTTTAATTTGGTCATTACAAGGCAAATTCATCTCCTCAAGGCAATTCCATCCATTTCCCTGTACCACCCCAGCAGCAAGTATGAGCTGTCATCAAGAAATATTACGTAAGTGTGAAATTCAAAATAACAGGCCTTGTCGTTAGAAGGAATAGAAACTTTTTCTGTCACTCTTGACTACATCTGTCCGCCTGGAATATCTTGGAAGTCTTTAGCCTTCGATGGACGTATAGTCTAAAAATATTAATTATCGTTCTTATTCGTTCTTGGTGGAAAAGCGAATGCTACTTTAAAGCTTACTTTCAGTCATTGAGTAACTAGTAAGTAACTATAAAATTACCACAATCTTTGGTCACGAAAAACTGGACGTCTAAAGAGGGAAATAGAAATGCTTTTATTGCTTTGTTGGATAATTAAATGTACTGAAGTATATCTGATAACATTGAGAGCCGTTGGGAAAAATCCTTATCCTATATCCAATCCATTCTCTCTGCTGAAAGATTAAGATCTTCAAAGAGGGTTGTAAACAATAACTATCACTAGTTCTTGCCTGTGATCAGTAACAAAGTATCCTTTCTGTCAGTATTCCATTTAGCAGTTCATGATAGTCTAAAGGATATACATATATATATATATATATATATATATATATATATATATATATATACAGGGTGTATATTATGTCTGGAAACACCCAAATATATCCTTTAATAATTTAAATATAAATTTGAAACCTCTTACAATCGTGATAGAGATTGGGCATCTACTTTTTGGAACAATGTTTTGTTATGTCACACCAACGGGGGACGTCCTGCCGAGGGTATCGTGAATATTCTTAATGGAAGCCTATACCTTGTGATACATAATTTTAAAGGTAATAGCTTACTGAATTGAATGCCACAAACCGCATCTCAAAGGAATTATTCTATCAGAAAATAGAGCATTTTTAGTATTGAAAATTTACTGATGTTCAACAATGTAATTTTAACATGGTTCTTGCCACAAAATGTGTTACACTAATTTTTTTAGCATTTTTTAAATGTTCAATTAAAATAAAATAAACAATTTATTTTTAAGCTGGTTTCATTAGTACAAATTTACCAGTTTTTATTACAATGAATAAAACTTATGAGTCACCTTCTCTGATTACTTATGAATCTGTACTTGGTGTTTTCCAGTCAGCAGGAAGGTTTAAAGAGACAAAGGTCACTAGCCTATGAGAAACATTATTGTGTTATTAATCATCTGGTCTACAGATTTCAGTTTGTTGAGCATGGAGCTTTCACTAGACAGGTCTAAGCTTGGGAATTACAAATGGACAAAGGTCATATCATTCCTGTCGAGTTAATCAGTGTCTCTGAAGCATTGCTGTCAACAAGTTATCTAATTACAGTAGTTCAGTTTTTATTTGGCATTTTAATGGAATTGTCTGAAAGAGAACGAATTACTCTGTTGATGATGCGAGGATATGGCGATCGTCAAAGATCTTATCGGGAAGTTTGTAATTTGTTTAATGACACTTTCCCAGAAAAGGAATCCCATAAGTGTTTCAACAATATCAAAAACTATTGAGAGTTTTGAAATGACAGGGAGTGTACGTAATCGGCCAAAGTCGGGTAGGATACAATCTGCAACAGATGAAGAACATGCACTAGATGTTTTGCAAACATTTATTGAAGACCCACATACATCGCTCAGAAAAGCTGCACAGCAACATGATATGCACCCTATGTCTGTGAGTAAGATTTTGAAAATTAATAAATACAAACCATTTAAAGTTCATTTAGTCCAACAGTTAAGTGAGGATGATTACGACAGAAGAGTTGAGTTTTGTGAACTTGTGATGCGCAAATGTGATGACAATAGAGATTTTCTGACCAACATACTATTTTCTGATGAGGCAACTTTTTTCCTAAATGGCAATGTTAACAGGCACAATTGCCGTTACTGGGCTAGTGAAAACCCACATTGGATTACTGAGTCCCATTCACAGCAACCACAAAAACTGAACGTATGGTGTGGAATTTTAGGTAACAAAATTGTTGGACCCTTTTTCATCAATGGAAATTTAAATGCCGAACTTTACTACAATATGCTCCAAAATGAAATAATCCCAGCTATTCAAATTGCATCAGGAGAATACTTTGATAATGTACTGTTTCAGCAGGATGGTGCTCCACCCCATTATGGGAGACAGGTAAGAGAGTATTTGGATTTAAGGTTTCCTCATAAATGGATTGGCCGAAGAGGAGAAATCGAATGGCCTCCAAGATCTCCGGATTTGTCACCAATCGATTATTTCCTATGGGGTCATTTAAAATCCAATGTTTATAGAAGAAAGCCTCATAATTTGGAAGACCTAAGAAACAGGATTATAGAGGAGATTGCTTTGATAACTGAAGAAATGTTAGGCAACTCTGTCGAATCATTTTACACAAGATTGGCTCATTGTCAAACCGTAGAAGGAAACACAGTTCGAACAATTGCTTTGACACCAAATGCAGGTAAAACGTTTGTTGTAAGACTTTTCTAACAGCATACATTATTTTTTATTTGTAATAAGAAATCAATAACATAAGTATTTCCATAATTGTACTGTAATAAAAACTGGCAAATTTGTGCTAATAGAACCAGCTTAAAATGAAATTTTTGTTTTATTTAATTGAACATTTAAAAAAATGCTAAAAAATTAGTGTAACACATTTTGTGGCAAGAACCATGTTAAAATTACATTGTTGAACATCAGTAAATTTTCAATACTAAAAATGCTCTATTTTCTGATAGAATAATTCCCTTGAGATGCGGTTTGTGGCATTCAATTCAGTAAGCTATTACCTTTAAAATTATGTATCACAAGGTATAGGCTTCCATTAAGAATATTCACGATACCCTCGGCAGGACGTCCCCCGTTGGTGTGACATAACAAAACATTGTTCCAAAAAGTAGATGCCCAATCTCTATCACGATTGTAAGAGGTTTCAAATTTATATTTAAATTATTAAAGGATATATTTGGGTGTTTCCAGACATAATATACACCCTGTATATACAAAACCAATCAATGCTTTATAAAGGCTTATCTGTGTGGTTTTATAAAAAAAGATTTAGATAAATTTAACAGATTTCTTTGTAAGTCTGAAAACTCTGTCACATTTGTTCCTTTCTGTCAGTGTTCGTACTGAATTTTTGTTATTTTCGCATCTTCCTATCTTTAGACATAATTGTAATCTACAGCAGAAACTCAATCTGCTAATATACTATTAT